>NC_064638.1:1020392673-1021017673 GCF_023864345.2 Schistocerca serialis cubense | reverse complement strand
TCTAGAACCCAACATACTGGTGAAAGCTAAGCCACTGAAATTTAAGATTAGCCTGGAGAAATGACATGGCTTACGCTTACTGCGTGAGAGCGAGGACTTGGTTGTCTTAGCAGCCGACAAAGTAAATGTCACTTAGGTGCCGAACAATAAAGGTGCTACATTTTTAGAAGGGAAGTTGTTAAGAGACTCTGGTTTACCAAAAGAAGTGGTGAAGAAATTAATAACTCCTGCCGCCAGACCTCCCAGCCTTTATTGACTGCCGCAGATACATTGAGAAACTATCCCTCTTAGTCCCATTGTGAGTGCAATCAACTCGCCCATCTACAGACTGGCAGAACCTCTCGCACAATTGTTAGCACCAAAATGGGACGTTGTGAAAATCATGTTATAGGCTCGCTGACTTTGGTTGAAACACTCAAGAAAATGACCCAATGGTTAGTCTAGACGTTGTGTCACTTTTGTCACTTTTTACGATGGAGCCAGTACAAGATTCTCTGGATCTTTTGACCCAGCAGTTTCCATCTGGAATCGTCAGACTGTTCCGTCGTGTTCTAATTACATCGTTCTTCTTGTACAGTGACGAATATTATGAAACTACGAATGGCACAGTGATGGGCTTACCACTGTCTCCGCAGTCCTGAATTTCTTCATGGAACACTTTGAGAAGCTGGCTCGGAACTCTACGGCGTTGCGTTCGTCTTGCCTGCTAGGTACCCTGATGATACCTCCCTAATAGGGCCTCACGGCGAAAATACACTGCAGCAGTTCGTCGATCACATGAATGGTGTCCATCTCAAGATTAAATTTACCATCGAGGTAGAGAAGGACGGCAAGCTACGGTTTTTGGATGTTTTAGCTGAGCAGAAGGCAGGAGGTCGGCTTGGTCATTCAGTGTACTCGTACAGGAAACCAGCGCACACTGATAATTACCTGAACACCGATAGTTTTTACCACACAGTACACAAGAAAGTGGTCCTGAACACGTTAATACACAGAAAAATTATTTCTGGGAACGACCGGCTACAGTTTGTATTTCAGCACCGTTCCGGCCCGCCCCCAAGACACGAGATATATTGCGCTCTGATAAAGACGACATAGCTCTTCGTGTGCCCGGTGTGTATGGTGTCCTTTTCGAAGGCGGTAGCATCTGTATAGATCAGACAATTCGCACAGTTTCAGAGCGTTGTACCGAGCACAAGCGTCATATTAAACAAAGGGAGATTAACAAGTCGGCCGTAGCTGAGCACTGTCTGGAAACTGGACACAAAATGCTATTTGGAAACGTGCGTCAGCGTACTGGGATTCCATTATAAAAGAGGCGGCTGAGAACAGAATGGACAGCAACAATTTTAAAAGAGACGAGCGGTACACACTGTGTAGGGCATGGGGGCAGGCTCTGGGTGTCGACAGCAAGCAACGGCGAATGCTCTGCGCCTGTAGGGAGGCGGGAGCGGCAGTTTCAAAAGTGGCGCCGGCCCGATCGCGCCACTCGATGTGATTCGGTCCTGCGATAGGCTGGATCCGGTGTGAGCAGGCCAACCACCTTCCGTGCATGTATCATTTCTGCCCTCTCTGATAGGTGCCATAGGAGAATCGTGGCTATATAAGCAGAAAACAGTGCCAGCCTCGGCAGTCAGTGGTTTTACTCCTGACAACGTTGGCGAAGATGACCGTCGAAAGTTCGAGCATATTATTCGAATTGACGCGGCTTGAAAACAGAGAAGATTTTACCCTCGTACAACACTTCTGTAATTTATTTCTTCAGGCCTCCTTGTGTTTTCAGTCGAGCTTAACCTATTATATTTTGTTTTGTTGTTGAGGATCAACCTAAACGGATCCAACTTTGTCTTCCATACTCACAGACATCAAGAGATATAGAATACATCACTTATTATTTATAAATACACATAATTAAAGATCACTAAAGAACATTTGATATCATTCTAAGAGGCTTAAAGAGGCAGAGACGAGAGAGAGGGGAAGTCGTATCCGTTAAGGCCACGCTGAGTTACGTTGTTGTGAGTCATGTAGAAGCTACACATCATTGCGAACCCCGTACCGAAGTATTTTAGCGGAAGAGGTAAACATCAAGTGGTGGATTTTTTAGCCCCTTTAAAAACTGTTTTGTCGAAGCCATGTCCGAGGAGACGAAGGTTAAGTTCGTTAAGCGGCAGTTTGACGGAGGCGCGCAGACGAGAGATAATCAAAATGTGGTAGCACTTACGCTACTACTTAATAAGTATTGCGGTATGAGAAAACAAATGCAGCAGCAGAACTCGTATTGTAAACAAGGGAACATGCAGATTTTTTGGAGTCTGAGCTGTAGATGTTTCGCCTCTAAAAGGCACCTGCTGGATTATTTGATTATTTGCAGTTGCCTTTAGTCCATGGTCCCACGCAAACGATGCAGAATATCCTTGAGTTCGTGGAATGGATGGACAGTGCAATGTGTATCGGAATAAAGGGACCGGTAACGCAAAGAGTATTAGGAACTGCCAGGACGCTGATTGGAAGCGCTTCCAGCATGATATCAATATTTTCAACCGAATTCCCACAAAATTCCCGGAAAATAAGTGATAGTGCAGAAATAGGCAGCAAAATGGGGATAATCATAGGCAGCAGCTGGCAACCTAGATTTTCTACCGACTGCGGTATACGAAGGGAGGACTAGATATGACGGAAGCAGAACCGAACAGGGTTTGTGAGAAGGCTCAACGATAGTAGCGGTCATAGGAAATTGCTGTGTTCAAAATGGAGGCGGTATTGAGGAGCGAGGAATTGTGGAGAGACTGGAGACAGTACGACAGTAAGTTCTGAAAGAGACAGATGCAGATAACTGAACCTGTAGACGTCGATTTGAATGTATCATTCAATTTGGAATCTTGCGGGGGATGATGATCAGTTCAGTTTGGCAGCACTAGACCGGAACGATCAGAGCACGAAATCGTTAGCGGCAACAAATGGCCAAGAGAATGTTAAATTCTGTATGGATCCGGGCGAAACAGTTTCGGTGTACATGTTTGTGCTGCTATTGTACAGGAAAAGGAACCTGTCGCGGCAGAGGAAGTGGTGGTCAGGTAAGTCATGAGCCTTGTGTGTGCTGACGATTTATTTGCCGAACAGCACGGAACTGCTGAAAATAGTGATACGGACACAGTGAGTGGCACACTGGGGTCTCACCAGTGCAAACGTGGCAGTAATTGAACCATTGCAGATATCTGGCATGAGGTCAAGACGTTTAACACTGTTGATGAGAAGAGTAAGTTGTTGTCGATGATTTCTGCACTCGTTGGCCCAATAAAGAGGAGTGTGAGATCCAGCTGAGTTCTTACCTCACGCAGGCGAGATCTGAAGGTAGGTTGTTACCACAGAACTGGGCAACTGAAAAAGAAAAATAGTATCGTAAAACCTGTGTAGACTGAGCGACAGTCAGCTCGGAATTTTTGTAGTGCCAAATCTGAGTGGAAATATTTTGTTGGGCACAGACTTTCTGGAAAATATTCTGGTAACATCAGTTAGCAACACAGATTTATTGAACTAAAGGCTGACGCAAGTAGTAAGCCCTTTCGTTTCAAAGGTTCACTTGTTGGTGACAAATTGGTAGCCACTTTGTTCATAGATAGAAGTTAAGTTCTTGAGTGTCTTATTGTGTATGGATGTTTATTGTGTATGTGATTTTATTGTAATTAATCCTGTGAATTAATTCATGGTTTGAAAAGGTGTCACTGGATTTAATTGTTCTAATTAAATTGCTAGCTTTAAGTATAATTTGATTGGTTTTCTATTGTCGTGTGTATTGTATGTGAAAATTTATTTATTCGATTTCCGTTAGGAATGAGAGGACTCAGATCGAAGTGAGATTCCAGTCTGCGAGAATTGTCACTGGTGCTCTTCTGAATGAAACACTGATCACTTCCATTAGAGCGTAAAAAATGTAAATGCGTGTCTTGTTCTCGGCACTGCAGCTGCAAATGTGTTTGTGTCTATCCCGATGACTTTTTTCTGTTGTTTAAGTGTGGTCCGCCAAGTGTGAATATCCGTAATCTCACCTATGGGGACATGTTCGGATTGGCTCATGTCCTCCCTAATGCGAGTCCAGTATGCTAACCACTGCGGCACGTCGCTCGTACTCAGCTTAGGCTGACTTGTTATGCATTTTATTTTCATTTAACGTTTAGCTCACGGCACAGTCAATATATTTTTTCTGCTGTTTTCATTTATTTAAGCCGGCTGTTCTGTTCACTTTTACTACACAAATGATATAACAATATACTGCTGAAAAACTAGTCACACGTATTTTTCGTCCAGTTGTAAGACTTCGATATTGTTTTTATATTACAGTACTAGCTGACCCGACAGACTTCGTCCTGTCAAAAAGATTTGTAATATGGCAGTTTTTTTGCCTACGTATTTAAAAAAATTCTCCTGAACAGAACCGTCACCCTGGTGATAGGGCGTTGTGAATAAAAAATAATTAAATAAAACATATATAAGGATTTAAAAGTAAGTAATCGCTTTATTGTTAATCATGTGAATCATAATTATTATTATTATCATTCTAGTGCTTTGTGGTATACGATGTTTTTTGTTTGATTACCTGGCGCATAGATAAACAAATCTGATGGTTTTCCAACACGGCCCATTTGGTATTGGGTAACTTCATCATTGGAATTCTCTGCACCAATTCCAATCACAGCCATATCACTCCCTTTGGTTACATATTTGCAAATGTATTTAATAGATTTCACTGAATGGCAAGATTCAACGTTGATGTGTGCTTTGAATGTCTTTTATAAAATGGGTGAATATGGAACAATCCAACGATTATCTATTTCAATATCTTGTTGATTTAATTTGACAATTGTTGATTTTCCATTGTCTGCTGTCGATCTGCGAGGATACAATGGATAACCGTCATTACCAGTAATTGTTTCCGATATTAATGTCCGTGGATATCGTTTTGAACATTTACCATCCATCATACACGGTGAATTTTGATTAAGAGTTCCACAGGGACCATGTATCATGTTTTTGATAACTACCTCATGCAATCCAGGATCTACTTGTACATTAGGGATTTCAGCTGATATCACTGCATCAACTTCATTTGGCCTTATCTTTTCAACCAACCAAATCAAAATGTGTGCATGTGGCAATCCTCGTTTCTGCCACTCCACAGAATACATCCAGCAGCGTGTCTCACCAAACACATTATGTTTTACGATGAAATCCATTAAAGATTTCAACTTTTGTCTAAAGACTCTGGCTGTAATATCATGACGATCAATGGGTGATTTCCCAGGGAATAACTCCTGCTTGATTTCTATCCATTGCGGATTGCATGTAAATGTGATGAACAAATCTGCTGTACCATAATGACGAACATACGACATGGCATCTTGAGCATACTCGTGCATATGCCGAGGGCTTCCGATGTATGTTGCTGGAAGAATAGTCATCCGACCGACATTCTGTGCATTTCCATCAGTATTAATCGCATCTCGAAGGTGAATATACTCTTCAGATCGGAGTTTGGTTTGATTCAACCTGATGAATGTTAATCTCTCCGTTTCAATTTTTACATACATGTCAACAACATATTTGTGATATAATCGCCGACATTTCAATATGTGATTTTCTTCATTTTCCCGAATCATTAGGCGGTATGAATAATAGTTCATTGAACTGACTTTTTTGTTGGTTTCAGAACCTGTAAATAGATTTTCTTTTAATAACATTCAAATATAAAATTAAAATACATAATATAATGACTGAGATATTATCGCCATAGCTAAATTAATATTTTAGTTACCTGTAATGGGATTTATCATTTTTATTGAGAAATCGTAGCCATCTTCACCTTGCCAAAATATAATGGGATATTGCAGTGCATCATATGAGCGGTGTGTTTCCTTTATACGTTGTAATTGATCATTCCGACGATGTAAAACAATATCACGGGATTCCAAGTTTTCTCCAACTACAACGATAGCAACTTCATCAATAGTTGGTGCATTAAAACGTCTTGTATGTTGACCTGCAGGTGTTTTATCAGCTCTGATTACAATTTTGTGATTATCGGATGGCATCAGATCCAGGGCAGTTTTAAACAATATAATCAATTGATTGTGTTGATGAAATAAAGTTTGTAATTGTTCTACAATAGACCTCTTTACTAAATTGTTATGTGCACAACGCAGATCAATTTCTTGTGGTGAATTGCCCATAAAATAAATTTTCAGGAATTTGTTGTCGCTATCTGACACTGGTAACAGTGAACCTGCTCTGTGATATATTTGCCCTTGTATCTGTAAATAAAATAAAATATTATGGTGTGGTATAAATTAATGGATTGTCAGTGATCAAACTTAAATAATATTTGATCTTAAAAAGTATATATTTAGTTTGAACTAATATCTATCAAATATAAAATATAATAAAAGTGTCACTGAAACTGAATCACCATATAATATGATGACTAAGTGATATATAAGTGATTAAGAAATTGAAGATTAGTGACACATCTTAACTTTTGTGACAGAAAATTTTGTTCGCTAAAATAATTATGAGTAACTGCTATAATACATACCTTGAAAGTTGGCATAAAATTTTCCCGAACTACATTTGTTGCCCCAAATGAAGTCATTTGAAAGCAATTGTTATATTGTTGGATATGTGTCAAAAAGTGTATAGAATCTGTTCCTATTCCTGAAACCAATGAGTACAATGGTTCTGGTGGTGGGTCCAATGGTATCAATTTCACTTTACCATTTGCGCAACACAATCCATTGGCTTCGTTTTTGTATTTTAATGCCTTACAGTGTGAGCAAACCGAGTTCATAGAACCAATAACAACACATTGGTAGTTACTGTAGTCAATTGACACATCGTAACTGAAAGCAGCTCGATTCAAACTTGCGCGATTATTAGTTGAATGTCGCGCTCGCGCTTCACGCGTTTGTGATATCCGAATTCTTTCACGTTCATTTCCGTCGTCACGTTCTTGTGCCATACGATTAGATCGGTAATTAGCTTGGTTTGTAGCATTTCTGGTTCTTCTACCTAAATTGCTTCGTCTTATAGGAGGCATATCAAATATAATTAGTTTTTCACTAATCACGAACTAAACAAACACTAACTAAGTAAACACTCTGCACAAAACACGAATTTGTTTCGTGTATCAGTTGACAAAAGCAAACTCAGTAGATTAGGTCACAGACAACTTTTTTTTTTTTTTAATTTTATATGACTTGAAGTCAAATCCTTGTAAGCCGTACGAATTGTAACGCGATTTTTGTTTGACTGATGTAATGACGTGGAAACTGATGCATTTTATCTCGCGTGCCGAAACTAATACAAAAGAAACGCGAGTTTCGGAACGCGACATTAAACTTCTCCAACTATGTATTCTGTGCTCCAACGCACACACGCACATTGTTTTGATAGATATGATCTTTGACGTTAGGAACACACCTACATTGCTTAGACAACAGTGAGTGCTTGTAATTTAATATGAACTTTATACCATAGCAATAAAGCTCAAATTGACTACGTTTTAGTTACAAATCATTTGTATAGGAAAAAGAAAAGGGCTATTTTTAGGGTTTTTCCAGCAATAATTCTAATTTTTCTCGCCGTAAAAACCATCCTTGAACTTCAACGAACATTTTAAAAAAAGATTTGGCCAAATTGGTCGAGGCGTTGTTGAGTTATGCGCTTACCAACACATTTTGCGATTCATTTTTATATTATAGATGTTGTTAATGATCATAGAGATAACAAAAGTAGTTTTAATAATAATAATAATAGTAATAATAATAATAATAATAATAATAATACAAGGAACTTCACTAAAGAAAATTTATTATTTTAATATTCATTTAGGGTGTATTGGAAACGCAGACATTTCCGCCAGAAAGATATTCTCTACAATCACCTGTCCATCCGCCCATCTTACTTTCTTTCCTTCTTACTGCAATTTGTACACAAGTAGGTGATGTGTGTTTTGCATACTTGTTTATCACACTTTCCACAACAACATGTTTGTTTTATTGTGATTGCTTGAAGGACAGAACTTACAGCCTGCGCGTTTAGTTCTTGTTGTTACTGATTTAGCCATACCTGCCACTTCTTCAGCATCTTGGATGCTCCTAACCATTCTCAAAGAATCTTCTGTTCTTGGAAAATGCTTCCTTGATGCAATGTGCTATGCAACCAGTGACTTCGCAAGTTCCTTCAAAAGTATTCTCCTTCTAGTCAATTTTCTTGCGTTCTAGTTAGGGTCAATCGACATCCACGAGACAAATGCATTATAAGCAGCAACATCAAGCATATTGCAGAAGACTTCATTGGCAATCTATTGGTTTTTCGTTTGCATGTATATGTACCTGTTAGATGACTGAGTGTGTCTACAGCCCCTTTCGTTGAATTATAACTTTTTACTTCTTACCAGCTCTGTCATTTATTTCCACACCATGGTGGAGAGTGCTCACTAGTACGACATCCTTATTTATCTTAGAAATATAGTTGGCAACTGTAGTGTCATTTGTGAAGTAAAATGAACAACTATGAACTGCCTTGTTGGTCATATTTTGTGGAAGCTCTGGCTTATTTTTAAGTACGGTTCCTAACATTGTGAATTTCTTTTTCAGAAGCAGCTGGCCCAAATCGTATGACGTAAAAAGAAATTTCATATGTTAGATTCTGACCTCGCAAATCCGAGGTAAGATCAGCAACTACTCTCATTCCCTGATTTTTTTCTGGTGCCGCTGCGTTCTCCTTTCCTGTATAAATTTGGGCATTTAGTACATAGGATTTGCAGTCACACAGAGTTCATATATTGATCCCATATTTTGCCTGTTTCCTTGCGATGTACTGCTCAACTGGACAGCGGCCTCTAAACGCTACCAGTTGCTCGTCGACGGTCACATTTTCCCCTGTATTATACTGTTTAGTAAGGAATTCTAGCCACTTCTCTCAGATACAGCGAATTTCGGCGAGTTTATCAATACATCGTCTTTCCATTCTTGTGAATGTCTTATCGAATCGCAAGACGTTCGATATTTTACAGGATGTTTCTAGGGAGATGGTTGCTCGGAATATGTTCTACCCAGTATTCTTATCCCACAAACTTTTTGTAGATTCCCCATGTGAGCGATATACACCCACAAGGAATATAAGTCCTAAGTATGCGTGAAAAAGAAAATCATTGATGTTTGCCCATTGTTTGCCATAAACTCATTACCCCCCCCCCCCCAGTATTTGACATCTCTATTATTTCATTCTAATGTGCTGCAGAAAATAATACTTCAAATGAACTTTTTACAACACTTATTCTGCTACTTGCATACTTGGTAACTCCTGATGATGTTCGAAGCAGGTAGGCAGCCGTGTTGTGTTATTGGTTACAACTGTCAACCTACAGAACACTCGCTTTCAGATGCATGACTGACATGATAGAACCCGTAAACGGATCCTTCGCCTATTAAGCTGTTTACTAATTCTTCCAATTCAGCGTCAGTCAATGAAGTAATCGCGATGACGTCACAATTCAGACTGATCACAAACGACAGAGGACACAAACTGAGCAGAAATAATGGATAATTTGAACAGTTGAGAAGTCCTAATGACAATTCCATTATTGTAAACGCAGTGCCTTTGTTAACTTGTTAAATATTGAAGGTAAGTACGAACGATGAAAGTCATTACTACTATAAAATATGAGACAACCAGAAAGTATTTGACTTTAGAGTAATCTTGTTAATGTCAGACCACACTGATGTGAGCATTGCGTATGTTATTCATAAGGCTTATGATCAGATGTCTTAAAATATTTTAAAACTTTTTGAACCACGTTCTGCCTTGCATTTTCAGACAGTCACCAAATTTCATAAAGTATTTTGATATTTAAGCAATAATAAATTAAATTTATAATCAATTTGGGCCATAAAGAGCCGAACAGAGAAGCAGAGATAATTTTTATATAACGAGTTGATCCACAGCTATATAGGTGGCTCGTGTCACTTTATAAACCACTTAAAACAGTACCCAGTTTCACCAGTTTTAGAATTCAAGATTATAAAATTTTAAACAAAATAAACTTTACTTAATGAAAATTTAAATACTGTGCTGTGGAACGACTTTTTCTGTAGTTTGCACCTGCATACAAACAAGATACGTTTGTCTCCCAGTTAATAGCATCAGGCTAAAATTTATTTACTCATTATAAAACTAAAGTCGCACTTAGGGGACATTACGACAAAGTATCATCAACGAGAATACACAATCAGAGGGGAGTCGGTGTAAGTTCTTTCGTATTATTTTCAACCATCCCTCCTCCTATGTCGCTTGCTGCTGTAAGTTATATCACTAGTGCCAATAAACAAGCCATGTGTGTGTTTGTATTTTACTGTTATAGAAGAAATTCTTAACGTATTTCGATACTTAGTTCCGTAACATGCTCACTTTTGGTCCCCTTACCAGGTAATTTTCTGGGCTGTCAATGCTGGTGGCTGTGTCCAGTCTCCTGTGTGTGTTATGTTACCTTTCAGTAAAATAATGCAAGACCTCATGCTGCTGAATATCAGCCACTGAAAGGATCTAGTCATGGGTTACTAAGCGACTGGCATAGCACAACTCTCCAGTCACAATGATTAACTCTAGCAAAGAGTTGAAGCAGGTTGAACCAGAATGAAATGGCGTACTTGTATGTGTCATATGTGTCAATGAGTCTCAATTCGATCTGATTTGTAACCTGATTCTTAGTGACAACTGGTTTTCTTTTATTTTCTTTTTTTTTCATTCTTCTTGTGCCTGGCTACGAATTCCATTCTTGTGACAACCTCGTCACCTGACGGTAGCAACTGGACCATACGTCTCAAATTATTTGTTGGATGTATTTCAGCCTGTCTTTTCCCCTACCGTTTTTACCCTCTACAACTTCCTTGCGTCCTAATACACGTTCTGTTAACCTGATCAAACTGCAACTTCTTTGCCAGTGTTTCCCATCTTCTCTGAGTCTGCGGATAACATGCCCACTCTTTATCCTATCAGCCCATCTAATTATTCTATCAGTCCATCTACTTTTCAACATCCTTCTGTAGCACTACATTCCAAAAGGTTCGATTTTCTTCTTTCCTGGTTTTCCCACAGTCGATGATTCACTACCATACAATACTGTGCTCCAGACGCACATTGAAAGAAATTTCTTCCTCAGATTGAGGTCAGTGTTTAATATCAGCAGAATTCGCTTGGCCAGAAATGCCTTTTTTCGATAAGCTAGACTGCTTTTTAAGTTCTCCTTTCTTCATGCGTTACGTATTATTTTATTCCCAAGAAAGCAGAACTCCTTAACTTCGTCCATTTTGAGGTCACCATTTGTGATATTAACTTTTTCGATAAAAAGGGAGAGTGCCCGATTATCGGATAGTTCCCACTTATCGGATAGTTAGGTTTCTAATCAAGTAACGACTGCCCTCTGTCGGAGGTGGCAGAAACAGTTAAGTATTGGTCCGCTGAGACGCCAACTTGAGTTTTGCCGTAGTACGAAGCGTGCTTTCTGGTGAAGTGGTTGCCTGAGTGAATTCGGAGTTTGGAAATATTCTACAGAGTTCACTATGCGCGCAGACATTGACTAAATGTAAGTGTATACGGTTTTATGTTATATATAGTGGGGAAGCTTAATGTTTCAACTTGTGAACAATAGATGAAATAATGTTTCTGTTAAATACTGTATTTTCTTTCCTTCCAAGCGTGCGTTTCCTTTATCGGATAGTGGGAGGATTCTAATTATTGCATATCCGGTACTTGGCTTAGCTTTTCTTTACTTACGTTGTATTTCTTTTTTAGATGTCATTGTCGAAACCAATCAAGAAATGGAAGCAATGGGGCCCGCAAGCAATGTTAGCAGCAGTAAATGCCGTTAGAGGGAGGAAATGTGGATATTTGAAAGCAGAAAAAAATCTACCACGTTCCAAAATCAATCATGGAAGACAATGTAAAGAACAAAACTGAAAATGTGGAAAGTTTGGCTAGAAAAAAAAAAAAAAAAAAAAGAAAATCGTGCCTGTTAGGAAATGTCTTGGAAGAAGAAACGGTACGTTATTGTAAAGTAATGGAAAGTAGGTATTTTGGATTACAGTCATGTGACATAAGGCAACTTGCTTTCCAATTAGCAATGAGAAATGATATCTAACAAAAGTACCAGCGGGTAAAAATGGCTCAGAAATTTTATAAAGCGTCATCCCTGTCTTACGTTAAGAAGGCCAGAGTCCGTTTCTTTGGCTAGAGCTAAATATTTGTCAAGAAAAACGTTGATTTCTTTTTCGACCTACTGGAACCTAAGCTATAAAAGATCGGTTTTCAAAAAATAGTTCAAATGGCTCTGAGCACTATGGGACTTAACATCTGAGGTCATTAGTCCCCTAGAACTTAGAACTACTTAAACCTAACTAACCAAAGGACATCACACACATCCATGCCCATGGCAGGATTCGAACCTGTGACCGCAGCGGTCGCGCGGCTAGATCGGTTTTAATCCTGCCAAAATGTTTAACGTAGATGAAACGGGAATAACCATTGTTCGAAATCTATTTACAAACGTTATTAGTTTAAAGGGCAATAAACAGGTAGAAAATTGGTTATCACAAGAAATAGGATCCCTTATGACAATGGTAATTTGCATGAGTGCAGCGGCATGTTTGGTCCGCCGCTGATTGTCTCTCCTCGTAAAAATGTGAAAGCGGAATGAACGGTTGTCCTCCAGGAACAACTGCAGGCTGTCACCTCTCAGGATGGATTCGGCTCCATATTTTTACAGAATGGTTCAAGTACTTCTTACAGTTTACAAAACTATCTACCGACAGCTCAGTTATATTAATATTGGGTCGGCATTCCTCCCACACGAGGAACATCGACGTGATAGAACTAGCTTGGAAACATGGTGTAATAATCGTGTGTCTATCACCACACACAACACACAAACTCCAGTCATTAGATGTAACCTTCATGGGACCATTCAAAATATATTACAGCCAAGAAACAGAGTCATGGATGTCTGACCATTCCGTTTTGGCAGTTACAGCATGTCAAGTCTGGGAATTGATTGGGAAGGCGTATGGTAAGTGCGCAAATACTGAATTTTCGATGAGTGTTTCAATAAATGCGGCATAGTTCCCTTTAACAGGAATGTTTTTTCAGAACTGGACTTTATCCAGTTGAGTGATGGGCACGAAAATAATCCTGACAATGATCTTGAAGTTCTGGAGCCCAGCCAAACGAAAAAAATTGTTTCACCTTTCCATGTGCGTCCACCTCCAACGGCCAGCTAAACAAATGCAACAGCACGTCCCACTGGTAAAGCCACTACAATCACTAGCTCGCCTTTCAAGAAATCGCTTGAAGGAAAGTTACAATTGCAACGCCCAACAGATAAGCCTAGGCCTAAACCAGGCGCTTCAAACACAAAATCAGCCAGAGCCCTACCAGAACGTTCATCTTTAGAAAGGTTAACAGCTGCAGCATGAAGAACGCCTGCAACAAGACATAAAAAAAGGAAACAAAAGGCAGCATTACTCATCTTCCTCCTCATCTGAGGGTGATTGTGCTCCTCTCGTCTCCACTTATGACGAAGACAGTTCGGATGAGGAATGCCTACATTTTAATCACGCTTGCAAATTAGACACAAGTGGCGAACAGTGGATCTGTTGCAGAAAATGTCTTCTCTGGGCGCATGAATTATTTTCTGCCGTTGCCAAATTGTACTTAATCCTGACTACTATCCGATAATAAGAACCCGAATTTAAAAACGAACTGCTCATAAATCGAATAATGTACAGATTTTGACCAAAATAATACCAATAATGAAAGCGTTCGTAAGATGTATTTTTTTGGAATGCTTGTGACATGTGAAATTGTACTAGTGTGAAATAAAGTACGTCAAATATAATCATAAAGAAAAATATCCTATAATCGGGCACTCTTCCCTATCACTTCTCATACCTCTCATTACTTTCATCTTTATTCAGTTTACTCTGAATCCATAGCCTGTACGCATTAGTCTTTCACTCCATTCAGAACGTCCTGTAATTCTTTTTCACTTTCACTGGAATACCAGTGTCATAAACGAATCTTTTCATTGACATCCTATCACCTTGAGTTTTAATCCTACTCTTAAAACTTTTATTTTATTCAGTCGCTCTCTTAGTTCTTGTAAATATTGTATATTATCCATATTTTCGTATAGCTTCATCCTATTTTTTTCGGAATTTCGAGCATCTTGCACCATTTGGTATTATCGAATGCATTTTATAGGATTACAACTCCTATGAGTGTGTCTAGAATTTTCTTGAGTCTTGCTTGCATTATCATAACTCTCTCTCTTGTGGTTTTATCTTTCCTGAAGCCAAACGGTTCGTTACCTAACACATCCTCAATTTTCTTTTCCATTCTTCTGTATCGTATTCTTGTCAACAGCTTGGATGCACGCGCTGTTAAGCTGATTATTCAACAGTTTTCGCACTAACTTGTCCTTTCTATCTTCGTGATTGTGTAGATGATGTTTGTCCAAAGTTCTGACGGTTTGTCTTAAGACTCATAGATTCTACACGGAACTTAAATAATAGTTTGGTTGCAACATACCCAATGATTTCGAAAATTCCAAAGGAAGTTATCCATCCGTTCTGTTTTACTTGATCGCAGATGTTCCAAAGCTCTATTAAAGTCTAATATTGCATGCTGTATGTCTTCTATACGGACTCCCAGTTCTTCATCAGTTACATAAGACGAGTCCCCCCCTTGGTGTAATGTTTCTACCTATCTAACTGTTCCCTTGTATCCACTTTCTACTCTGCTTTGAAATGTGGAATCCTATTGCACTCTTAATACTGTCACCCTTGACTTTATTTTCAACAAAATTTATTTTTACTTTTGTCTACGCTGAATCACTTCGCATGACATCAATTTGTTTTTAGATTTCCCTCATATTTTTGTCCAAAAGTTCAAATGTGTGTGAAATCTTATGGGACTTAACTGCTAAGGTCATCAGTCCCTAAGCTTACACACTACTTAAACTAAATTATCCTAAGGACAAACACACACACCCATGCCCGAGGGAGGACTCGAACCTCCGCCGGGACCAGCCGCACAGTCAATGACTGCAGCGCGGCTCGGCTAATCCCGCGCGGCCCTCATATTTTTCTTGCAGCCATTTCGCCATATGTTCCTTGCACTATCTTCGGTGTACTTCATATTTATTTCAATACTAAATAACTTACACAGTATTTCTGTGTTGATAACTGTGCTGGCATAAGCTGCCGACAGCACACCAGTTGGCGAAGAGGTTGCAAGAAGATCGATAGAGGCCAAAGACAGACTCGCAAGAAATGGGCTGCCAACGCCCTCTCGGCAGCCAGTATTTAGATCGCTGCTGCGGACTGGAGGGCCCAGTGAGTCAGTCATCCAGTAGGCCTACGAGACGAGTCATCAGTGACAGCCCTGTAGGAGTCACAGTTGCAATCAGAGTCTCTGTCTCAGGCAAAACATAACGACTAGAGTAGTGTACGTAGCGGACCTGTACTTCAGCAGCAGTTAAGCTAACGTGTTGGATGACAGAAAAGCTTGTACCATAGCACCTGGACTGTCTGAAATAGCTCTCTATTTATGTTAATAAAGAACCCTGTTAATACATGTGTGCAGTTGCCTTATAGAAAAAGGATACCAGCCACCAAACAACACCCTCTCCTTTCTTCCCATGGTACAGTGACAGAGAGACGACACAGAAGCTGGCTACGAATATAATTCAGAGCAGTTTTGCTTGCTTCTCTTGTCTATTAGCTTTCAGGGGTGCTCATTTCTTATTGCTCATTTATGTTGTGTTTTTTGCATGTCTTCCAGGAGGGGTGCCGCAGAACTAATCACATTTCTCTTTTCAGAGGCTTTGCTTGCTTTTTGCTATAATGCATTTGTGTAAACCATGGCTACCCCGCCCCCTCTGCCCCCTGCCCACCGCCATAGGCGCCAACGGCCAGTGTGATGGATCTAGCACAAGCTTTTCAGTTTCAGAACCAGCAAATTGCTGCTTTGAAGACGACAGTACAACAACGTCTCGCTGCACAAGCTGCGTCGGCCGCACAACGACAACCGACCGACCGTCTATCCCAAAAAGTGCCGCCGACCAGCATACCAACGGTCCATCAATTTAACGACACCGAAGAGGAATGGCTTGAAGAATACCTGACATTGTTAGACGTGCTCTTTACAGTTCACAGAGTTCAAGCTAGAATATAGTCTTTCGATTGCGGGGTCCCAAGTGTTCAGGTTAATACAAAATCTATTCCCAACTGCGTCTTCCGACGAACTCAGTTATGAACAAGTAATCCCTGCATTAACGCAGAACTACAACCAGCGAGTCCAAGAAGCTGCAGCAAGATATGAGTTTTCTCGCTTGCAGAAAAAGCTGGAACAGATATACTGTCAGTTGTCCACAGAAGTAACGAGCATGACTAAGAAGTGTAAATTTAAGTGTAGTTGTGGCAACTTTTACAGTGACTTAATTACTAGCGATGCAATAACATTCAATAAACCCATTAGTAGAATATGGCAACAGGTCTTATAGTACTCACATCTATCGCATCTCCAAGTATTGCAAATCTTAGAGCAATACGATTTGGGTGCCTTAGCAGTCGCTAAGTTTGACCAGGTTCCAATTTGTTGCGTAGAGTCGCCCCTTGCTCGCGACCGCCCCAAGCAACCACAACAACAAGGGCGTACACAGCTGCACGGACTGCCACGTAGACAGGTAAATGGAACTGAGATCTTAGTGAAGTCTCGCGCCAGATGTTTTGCTAGACATAAAAGACAGCATAGCCCATCACGTAACTCGCCGTGTTACACGTGTGGAAAAAAAGGCCATGTCCAAGCAGTTTGATCTTAAGTCCTCCAAAGCTCTTTTAAATTGTGATTCTAATACTGGATCCCCTATCTCTTATAAATCAACCCTGTTTCTTCTTCTATCACGTGAGACAAATCTTCCCCCTCATAGAGGCTTTCAATGTATTCTTTCTACCTATCCGCTCTCTCCTCTGCATTTAACAGCGGGTGATGACTCGGTGTTGCGTGATGTCCTTAGGTTAGTTAGGTTTAAGTAGTTCTAAGTTCTAGGGGACTGATGACCATAGATGTTAAGTCCCACAGTGCTCAGAGCCATTTGAACCATTTGAATTTAACAGTGGAATTCCCATTACACTCTTAATGTTATCACACATGCTTTTAATGTCACCAAAGGTTGTTTTGACTTTCCTGTATGCTGAGTCTGTCCTTCCGACAATCATATCTTTTTCGATGTCTTCACATTTTTCCTGCAGCCATTTCGTCTTAGCTTCCCTGCACTTCCTATTTATTTCATTCCTCAGCGACTTGTCTTTCTGTATTCCTGATTTTCCGGAACGTGTTTGTACTTCCTCCTTTCATCAATCAACTGAAGTATTTCTTCTGTTACCCATGGTTTCTTCGCAGCTACCTTCTTTGTACCTATGTTTTCCTTCCCAACTTCTGTGATGGCCCTTTTTAGAGATGTCCATTCCTCTTCATCTGTACTGCCTACTGCGCTATTCCTTATTGCTGTATCTATAGCGTTAGAGAACTTCAAACGTATCTCGTCATTCCTTAATACTTCCGTATCCCACTTCTTTGCGATTTGATTCTTCCTGACTAATGTCTTAAACTTCAGCCTGCTCTTCCTCACTATATCTGCTCCTTGGTACACCTTACACTCTAGTATTTGATTTCGGAAGCTCTGTCTGACCACGATGTAATCTAACCGAAATCTTACCGTACCACCCGGCCTTTTCCAAGTATACCTCTTGTGATTCTTGAATAGAGTATTCGCTGTTACTAGCTGAAACTTGTTATACGACTCTATTAGTATTTCTCCTCTCTCATTCCTTCTCCCAAGCCCGTATTCTCCTGTAACCTTTTCTTCTACTCCAGTCCCCCCTGACTATTAGGTTTTCATCCCTCCTTACATACTGTATTACCCTTTCAATATACTCATACACTTTCTCTGTCTCTTCATCTTCAGCTTGCGACATCGTCATGTATACCTGAACTATCGTTATCGGTGTTGGTTTGCTGTCGATTATGATGAGAACAACCCTGTCACTGAACTTTTCTCAGTAACACACTCTCTGCCCAACCTTCCTATTCATAACGAATCCTACCCCCGTTATACCATTTCCTGCTGCTGTTGATATTACCCTATGCTCGTCTGACCACAAACCCTTGTCTTCTTTCTATTTCACTTCACTGACCCCAAATATATCTAGATTGAGACTTTGCATTTCCCTTTTCAGATTTTATAGTTTCCCTACCACGTTCAAGCTTCTGACGTTCCACGCCCCTACTCGTAGAGCGTTATCCTTTCGTTGATTATTCAAACTTTTTCTCATGGTAACCTCCCCCTTGGCTGTCCCCCCCCCCCCCCCCCCCCCCGGAGATCTGAACGGGGGACTATTCCGGAATCTTTTGCCAATGGAGCGATCTTCATGACACTTCTCCAACGACAGGCCACATGTCCTGTGGATACACGTTACGTATCTTTAATACAGTGGTTTCTATTGCCTTCTGCATTGTCATGTCACTGATCATTGCTTATTCTTCCGCTTTTAGGGCTAGTTTCCCATCCCTTGGACAAGAGAGTGCCCTGAATCCCTGTACACTCCTCCGCCCTCTTTGACAAGGCCGTTGGCAGAATGATGGTGCCTTCTTATGCCGGAAGTCTTCAGCGGCCAATGCTGATTATTAATCAAAATTTAAGCAGCGGTGCAATTCGAATCCGGGACCAAAGAGGTTTTGATTATGAATCAAAGACGCTAACCCTAGACGTTCATTAGTATTTGCGTATTCGACTTCTTTGCCCATTGAACGTTCTTGACTAGTCTCTTAATCTTCAGCATACTGTCCATCATTAGCAAATCGTAATTTAAGTGTGTATATGCTCCTGAGTACGTCTTATAATCCAGTATCTATTTTTGGAATCTGTCTGAGGATAATGTCATCCATCTGAACTTTTTCCATAGCTTCCAGTCTTTCCCAAGTAAGCCTCCCATTTTGTGATGTTTGAGCTGCATGTTCGCTATTACAAGCTAAAATTTATTAGTGAAGTTTGTCTTTCTCCTCTCTTATTCGTAGTATGAAGCCCATATTCTCCCGTAATTCTTTCTTCTGGTGCTTCCCATACTCGAACATTCCAGTCCCCCGTGATTTTATATTCTGAATTACCTGTCCTATATCGTCACACACTTTCCCTAGATTTTCATCTTCTGACTGTGACTTTGGCGTGTATACCTAAACTACTGTTCGTTTGCTACAGAGTGTGATATGAACTACCCTGTCGTTGAACTGTTCTCAATAATTCACTCTCTGTCCTACTTTACAGTTCATAACGAATCCTACTCCTGGCATACAATTTCCTGCTGCTGTTGAAATTAACCTTTATTCAAAAAAAATGGTTCAAATAGCTCTGAACACTATGGGACTCAACTGCTGAGGTCATTAGTCCCCTAGAACTTAGAACTAGTTAAACCTAACTAACCTAAGGACATCACACACATCCATGCCCGAGAACCTTTATTCATCTGACGAGAAAAATCACCTACAGATCATATTCTTCCTGCTACATTCTGTATGTACTATATTCTGTGTGAACTTTAAGTTCGATTTCGTTAGTTGTTGCCATTTCTTATGCTCCAATTTTAATGGTCATCTAGGTACTTGTAGGTGTTCATGAAATATTTTAGATTGGTGAAAAATTTCGTAGCGTTTTCTCTAAGTTTAATAAACACAACAGGTGCCTATAATAGAGACTTTAGTCATCATTGATATATTTGCTTTCACTATTTACAACAATATGCCAACGTTGGGTAACTTTCTGCTTCCGTCACCGTAGAAATCACGTGGTTTTGAGACGAAGACCACGCCCGGGTTCCCGGGTTCGATTCCCGGCGGGGTCAGGGATTTTCTCTGCCTCGTGATGACTGGGTGTTGCGTGGTGCCCTTAGGTTAGTTAGGTTTAAGTAGTTCTAAGTTCTAGGGGACTGATGACCATAGAGCCATTTGAACCGTTTTTTTTTTTTTTTTAAGACGAAGAACACTTCGAGCCATATTCGGAGCGCATTTTCATCTGGAAAGGAAGTTACTTAAATGTTGTTCGATAGAGAGCGAATCAGGTGAATAAAGTGGGTGCTGTACGAACCATTATCTGTATAGTGCTTTTTGTCAGACTAGGAGAATGCGGGGGGGGGGGGGGGGGCTGTCGTGGAGTGTAGCGTCACTGCACGTAGTCCTCCTGATCGTTGTTACTTTATGCCTCTGCAAGACATCTCAGTTGTTGACAATAAATATCATCAGTGATGATTACACTACGGGGAAGCAATTCGTGGTACATCACACAATCGTTGTTCCACCAGATAAGTAACATTATCTGTCGTGGATGCTCGCAGGTCTTTGTACGGGGACCTGGCGCTTTCTTTGGTCTCAATCATTCCTTTCTTTTCCTTATGGCTGCATAAAGGCCGGATTTCTCATCACTGATGATACGTGATAGGAATGGTCGGTGTTGTTGACGAGCCAATTGATTACGAGCAAGCAGAAATACACATGCGGTCACGTGCTGATTTTTGTGATCTTGGCTTACAGCATGCGGTACCCATACACCAGATTTTGGAACCTTCGCCACTGCATGCAAATGTCGCACGATGGTGGAATGATCATAATTTGTCACATTTGCATTTCTCGAGTACACTTATATGGATCATTGTAGATGAATGAGTTTAAACTATTCTCATCAAACGCCAGGTGTCTTCCTGAACATGGAGAGTCAATAATGTCAAAACGATCCTCCTCAAAACGAAAATACCATCTTTTCTTTGCTCTGTCAATTGACATTATCCACACACACGATGCAAATGTTTCTGGCTGCATTTGCTACTGTCACTCCTATACAGTATTCAAATAGAAGAAATTTCGGAAATGTTCCGTTTTCTCCACTTGGCTCTCCATGTTCTAACGTCCACAGCTTCACTCAGTATCTCCAGTTCACATCGTGACAAAATGTAAACTCAAATAGCAATAGTGAACTACAAATAAGAAATAACAATCGATAAATAATCCCATAGCAACCGGAATACCAACATGAAAAACAAAAACGCTACGAACTTATGCACCTATATAATACACTGCTGGCCATTAAAATTGCTACACTACGAACATGACGTGCTACAGACGCGAAATTTAACCGACAGGAAGAAGATGCTGTGATATGCAAATGATTAGCTTTTCAGAGCATTCACACAAGGTTGGCGCCGGTGGTGACACCTACAATGTGCTGATATGAGGAAAGGTTCCAACCGATTTCTCATATACAAACAGCAGTTGACCGGCGTTGCCTGGTGAAACGTTGTTGTGATGCATCGTGTAAGAAGGAGAAATGCGTAACACCACGTTTCCGACTTTGATAAAGGTCGGATTGTAGCCTATCGTGATTGCGATTTACCGTATCGCGACATTGCTGCTCGCGTGTTCGAGATCCAATGACTGTTAGCAGAATATGGAATCGGTGGGTTCAGGAGGGTAATACGGAGCGCCGTGCTGGATCCCAACGGCCTCGTATCACTAGGAGTCGAGATGACAGGCACCCACATGGCTGTAACGGATCGTGCAGCCACGTCTCGATCCCTGACTCAACAGATGGGGGCGTAATCAAGACAACAACCATCTGCACGAACATTTCGACGACGTTTACGGCAGCGCAGACTATCAGCTCGGAGACCATGGCTGTGGTTACCCTTGACGCTGCATCACAGACAGGAGCGCCAGCGATGGTGTACTCAACGACGAACCTGGGTGCACGAATGGCAAAACGTCGTTTTTATCGGACGAATCCAGGTTCTGTTTACAGCATCATGATGGTCGCATCCGTGTTTGACGACATCGCGGTGAACGCACATTGGAAGCGTGTATTCTTCATCGCCATACTGGTGTATCACCCGGCGTGATGGTATCGGGTGCCATTGGTTACACGTCTCAGTCACTTCTTGCTCGCATTGACGGCTCTTTGAACAGTGGACGTTACATTTCAGATGTGTTACGGCCCGTGGCTCTACCCTTCATTCGATCCCTGCGAAACCCTACATTTCAGCAGGATAATGCACGACCACATCTTGCTGGTCCTGTACGGGCCTATCTGGATACAGAAAATGTTCGACTTCAGCCCTGGCCAGCACATTCTCCAAATCTCTCACCATTTGAAAACGTCTGGTCAGTGGTGGCAACTGGCTCGTCACAATACGCCTGTCACTACTCTTGATGAACTGTGGTATCGTGTTGAAGCTGCATGGGCAGCTGTACCTGTACACGGCATCCAAGCTCTGTTTGACTGAATGCCCAGGCGTATCAAGGCCGTTATTACGGCCAGAGGTGGTTGTTCTGGGTGCTGATTTCTCGGGATCTGTGCACCCAAATTGCGTGGAAATGTAATCAAATGTCAGTTCTAGGATAATATATTTGTCCAATGAATACCCGTTCATCATCTGCATATCTTCTTGGAGTAGCAATTTTAATGGCCAGTAGTGTAGATGTTCATTCATGTTTTGAGTTACGAGGCAACACACTGTAAGTCAAAAGTACGTCGTCGAGGTGCTTCGTCAGTCGGTTCAGTGTGTGGCGCCACGCGGTGTCCGGAGTTGCGGGAGCTACAAGAGTGGGTGTCGAGGACGAGGCCGCAGCGGCGCAGGTGGGGCGAGCGCTTCCCTGCGGTAATCGCGGCGAGAGGCGCGTTTGGACGCGGGTCACGCGGGCGCCGCCCACTCCTTTGACAATCTGGGCGTCGCAGGGCGGCGTGGGGTGGCGGCGCGGAACAAGTGCGGGTAATTGGGGCCCGCGACGCGACGCGGTCGCCAAGTTTGCGAGGCAGCGCCGCTGCGGCCGCCCCGCGCACCAAAGCCTGCCGCGCGCTGTTTGCCGCCGTGCACGACCGCAGTAAACACCAACATGGCTGGTCATACGCTCTCCACCGCGGAGACACTTTGCCTTACAACGGGGTAATGGCCGTCCTCTAATTAGGCCCCACATATCGTTCGGAGTGGTTCAGCAACCTTTGCTGTATTAAGCAAAGTTTGTTAATAATCACTGTCGTGCGTGTCATTTGCGAGGTAACCGGTAAACGCAAAGAAGCTCGAGTCACATGCCATTGTTAGCTGAGAAAGCTATCAATTCAGGAAACGGTGCACAGTGGCTTCTTTCCTCGCACTGTTTGGAAGTTCTGTCGCAAGAGTAGAGTGTGGGTGACCATAACGGGTTTGTTTATACTTACGTGGAGAACACGGCAAGTTTCCTAAACCGACTTCCCAGAAATTTTACTCAGCGAAAGAGGAGCTAAAATAAGCGAAAACATGTCTGGTCTTATCACCAGACACCCGACCAATTCTGAGAAAACTACCGTCAAAGCTTTGGACGCCGTTAGATGCCTTTCAGCTCGCAACCAGATCAGCCAAACTCGTTCCTTAGTGGCTAGCTTTGCGGCTACACACTTTTGCGTCCCGTATTCAAAACTCGGAAACCCGATTATTGTTTTTATTTGTTTTCTCCTTTTTATCAAACCATGTGCGTAGAAGGTTAGTACATGAATGTTTCTAATATGTTATGCGATAAATTACAACTGGGTTTCGCAATAAGTGCCATACAATTGTTGTATAATATATGTGTGTGTGGTATTTTCAAGAGTTACGATCTTTTTAAATTATAGTACTCTTATATTCCATATTCATATCAGTTCTTGATTCTTACAGTTACTTCTTATGTTACTCCTAGAGCAATATTTGAAGCGTGCCCTTGGATCATACCAACCGTAGAAACATTCGAAAAATGGGAACTCAGCACCATAAGCATCATGAGTAGGCAGATTTGCCACAGTGAGAATTCTTCGTATTAGTCTCACTCGGGAAAGAATAATCGTTAACACTGCTGAAGATTTCATGCAATGATTTGGCAATAATTTCGCTCCAAACCACGCATAACGGATCACTTTTCAGAAAAATGGCGCATTTAGTTGATTGTGAGTAAAATTACACTATAGGAATTTCACCTCAAATAATTTCAAATAATTTTTCCATTCATTTATTGCGGTTTTTTTAAATTCATTCACCAGACACACAGTTTGTAGACGAATAAGGAAAACTTTCAATATGCACTGCAAAACATTCGTTTAGTAATCTTCTACGGATACGGGTAGGTAAATAAAAACAAAAATAATAATCTAATTTCAAACACAGGCGGGCAAAAGCTCAAAGCCGTGACGCTGACCACTGAGCCATAAATTGAGTTGAACTGTTTAGTAGCTAAAAGGCACATAAAGTACCTCCAAAACTTTGAACGTTGATTTCTCCAGAATGATCTAATATCTACGGATAAGCCTAGAGAGGTGTTGGCTTATTTTGATTCTCTTCCACTGAGCGAAATTTTTGGGAAATCGGTTTATTGCACTTACCGTGTTCTCTTCGTTACATGTGTCAAGACTGTGTTTTACGAGAAAAGGGAGTGGACGGAAAACGGTACCCACATGCGTGGGTTAATCATTGTTATATCATCTCGAAAAATTGAAGCAGCGGCCATGAAAATCTGTGATGGTGTTTTTTATCTTGCATGTTTTCACCCTTCAGTGTGACACCATTTCCAAATTAACACCGGCAATACCAACACATTTTCAATATGTATTACTAATGGGGTGGGGTGGGGGGGGGGGGGTACTTAATGCTCACCAAAATATAAACATATTCACTAATCGTTGGTCACTAATATTGACAACGTACTTTCAACACAGGTACTTATGTGTAATTAGGGTCCAGAACTTGAAAATACTGAATGTGACATTGATTATGAAAAGACACAACTACTAACACACTTCAATCTTGGGGCTATGCAGTCTGGTAAAAGCGTTCATTAAAAAGAGTGAATGGTTTTTTTTTCAAAATTTTAAATGTTAAAGTGCTTGATTAGAATACATTACTTTCGAAACATTGGCTTAAAGTATCCACCCTTCCCCCACCTTTGTATTACGAGTGTTACGGATGTCTTGGTGGCGACCATGGCTGTAGAAATTCACTCGGCTGTAGAGTTCTGCATTTTGTCTGTTTAGGAACAGTTCGAGATCGAATATCACATTGTTGTCGTTCTTAAAATGACTCTAAAATAATGATTTCTTTATCCGAGGAAAGAGGAAGAATCCACTTGGTGCAGTGTCAGAAGATACGTGGCTAATTTTGATAGCCCACAGAAGCAACATTTGTTACTATGATCCTTCGGAGAAACACTTTAGGTGTTGTCGCAGCTGTGGAACCCGGAGAGTCGCTATGTCTCTCATGTTCAAAATGTCGTGCATGATGTTGAACACTATTCGATGACTCTCTACTATCACCTCGATAGCGACTTGCTGGTCTTCTAACACAACGTCATCGATTTCCTTATCTATTCTATGTTTTTCGCAAAGAGATGTTAAGCCAGTCCGTTGTTCGCCATTCAGAGTTATTTGGCGACAGTGCAAGCATCTGTGGCAACTATCCATACACCCTGCATGTCATATTGCATTTTTGCTGGACATTTTCACCATCTGGACATGAATTGTTGCAGCATTAGTTCATTCTCTGAATACAGGAAACGAGATATCGCATGATGTGGCATTTTTTCAGTAGAGTGAGAAATGTTGTTTCGGTTACTACGACGGCGTGTTTCTGTTCTGTGGCACGGGAATTTCATTCTGTACTAAAATTGCATACAATTACAGTACATAAAAAAATATTAATTATGAAACACACTTTTTAGATGCCATGATAGAAACATTAGGGTTATCCCTCACATATGTTACTAGCCTCGAATATTGCCGAGAGGGCCGCCGAATTCAACGTCCCTATCCGACGGACGGATGTCCATCTGCAGCATACCTTGCCCTCACTTTAAGAGACACTGTGTAGGGGTTTGAAATTTAATCTAGGATTTTGGCGTAAAGTCTGGAACGTCACGCCACCACCTCTCCTGCCCTTTTCCGTTGAAGTACTGGCGATGAAAGTATATTCCACCACTTATAATAATGTACCGGATCCTCAAATTCCCTTTCTGTTCTCCTCTACATAATTCTGAAAAAAAAACCGTGGATACATTGTCTTTCACGCTAATTGTACATCAGTTTCTACCTTGTCTTCTTCTTTACTGCACGGATAATATCTATCCGAAAGAGTCTACAAACTAACTTGAATAATTCTTTTTCCGTATTCTCAATTATTTAAAAAAAATAATAAATGTTGTCATCTCTTCTGCCTTATTTCACCTCAAGTTGTTTAAATCATTGCAAAACTACGTCCCCGAAATATTCAACTGCTAAAGCGAAATGGCTGCCGGGAACATGTCAAGATATTAAAAGGAAAGTACTCATCGGAAGAATAGATTTAGTGCAAAGAAATGTTAAAATAACATTTGGATAGCAAAAGGTTAAATATACTCACACACTTTCTCCATCTTTTCATCTTCGGCGAGATAAAGAGAGGTGAAAATCTAACAGTCATAGGAGATTGGAAATCGGTTGAAGGGGTTGGAGTAGAAGAAAGACTTATGGGAGAATAATGGAAATGAGAGAGGATAAAGACTTAGGAGTGCTGCAATAAATTTAACATGGTACAGCGAATAGTCTGCTAAGGAATCACAAGGGAATGAGTTACACTTGGAAAAGGCCGGGAGATACAAGGAGATTTCAGTTAGATTACAGCATGGTCAGGCAGAGATTCCAAAATCAGGTGTTGGATTGTAAGGCGTATCCAGAAGCAGATATAAACTCAGATCATAACTTAGTAGTGATGAAGAGTACGCTGTAGTTTAAGAGACTAGTCAGGAAGTATCAATCGGCAAAGAAGTAGAATACGGAAGTACTACGGAATAAATAGATATGCTTGAAGTTCTCTGAGGTTATAGATACTGTGATAAGGAACAGGTCAGCTGGCAGTTCGGTTGAAGAGGAATAGCCACCTCTAAAAAGGCCAGTCACAGAAGCTGGAAAGAAAATCATAGGTACAAAGAAGGTAACCGCGAAGATATCATGGATAATTGAAGAATACTTGAGTCGAACGCTGAAAGACGTAAGTACAAATATGTTCAGGGAAATTAAGGAATACAGAAATACAAGTCACTTAGGAATGAAATAAATAGGAAGTGCAGGGAAGCTAAGGAGAAATGGCTGCATGAAAAATGCGAAGTAATCGAAAAAGGAATGATAGAAAGAACTGACTCAGTATACAGAAAAGTAAAATAACCTTCGGTAAAAGTAAAAGCAAGGGTGGTAACACTAAGAGCGCAAAGGGAGTTTCAGTGTTAAATGCATAGTTGAGAGCGGAATGCCCTTAAGAGGGGAAGGTTTGTCTGATGACGTGATGGGAGAAGAACAGGAGTAGATGTAGAAGAGGTAGGAGATCCAGTATTAGAAATAGATTTTGAAAGACCTTACGAAGGCTTAAAATCGAATACGGCAGAAGGGATGGAGAACATTCCATCACGATTTCTAAAATCATTGGGGAAAGTGGCAACAAAACGACCGGCGACGTACCATCTGACTCTCGGAAAAATATCATCCACGCAATTTCGAAGATTTCCAGAGGCGACGAGTGCAAGAATTATTGCACATCAGCTTTACAGGTCCTGCATCAAAGGTGCCGACAAGAATAATATACAGAAGAACTAAAAAGGACACTGAGAATTTGTTAGATGACGATCAGTTTGACTTTAGGAAAGGTAAAGGCAGAAGAGGGGCAATTCTGACATTGCAGTTGATAACAGATGCAACACTAAAGATAAATCAAAACGCTTTCATACGGTTTGGTGATGTGGAAAAACATTCGAATATGTAAAAGGTGCAAGATGTTAGAAATTATGAGGAAAATAGGGGTGAGTTACATAGAAAGGTATGTACAAGAACCAGGAGGGAACAATAAGAATAGAAGGTCAAGAACAAGGTACTCAGATTGAAAAGGGTGTAAGAGAGGAACGTAGTCCTTCGCCTGTACTGTTCAATCTCCTCACCGAGGAATCAATAAAGGAAATAAAATAAAGGTTCAAGAGTGGAAATGAAATTCAAGGTGAAAGAATAGCAATGGTTAGATTCGCTCTTAACTTAGCTAGTTTCAGTGATGGTGAAGAAGAATTACAGGATCTGTAGAACGGAAGGAACAATCCAATGAGTAAAGAATATGGATTGAGAGTAAATCGAAGAAAGGTGGAAGCAATGTGAAGTAGCCGAAATGAGAAATCGAGCAACTTAATATCAGAATTGGTGATCACGAAGTAGATGAAGTAAATGAAATCTGTTACCTAGTCAGCGAAATAACCAATGACCGTCACAGTAAGGAGGAAATAAAAAGCAGACTATCATTGGCAAGAAAGGCACTTCTTGCCATCAGAAGCCTACTAGCACCAAACAGAGGATTTAATTTGAGGAGAAAAATTATGACAATGTACGTTTGGAGCACACTGGTAGTGAAACAAGGAAAATAGGAGAATCGAAGCATTCTAGGTGCGGTGCCACAGAAGAATGATGAAAATGAGGAAGACTGAATACGAAAGGAATATATTAATATCTCACAACTATGGTTGGGATAGCTTTAAGGAAAAAACATAGAAGGTAAGCCCACATGTTTCGTTATTTGTTGTTTCATGCAATACACTTCGTTTCTTAACAACAGTGTTGTCATTACAATTTGAAAACCTATTAAAAGTGATAGAAATCTCACAATCAAAGTTTGAATAGGCTCAATTCATTAAAAGCCAGTTTTAACAGTTGTTCCATTAAGAACAGGGCATGAAATCGAAAGTATACAGGTCTCAAAAATAAGAAGAGGTCACACCAATTGTGTGTGACTGCAACCATGTTGAACAAGCAATTTCATGAACCAAATAACTTATAAGGGCAGCCTTTAAAGTACTAACAATTTACAAGCTTAGGTAACCGTTATACAGTTGGATAACATTCATTCAAATACAGGAAGGATCACAAGTCACGTCATTGACTGTAGCTGTCGGAAAGCGCTTAACAATGTATAACTCTAAATGAAAATAAAGCAATAAAATACACAAACCCTCAAAACATACGAACTGGGAAGGTGTAAAATTTAAATATGAATCCCAACTAATACATTCCAACCAAACATTAAAAATCACCGTCGATAAATATACAGTTTCCCAAAAAATCGAGATAATTTGGGAGTACATGTAATTGAATTGTACCTCCAACTGGTATCAAGCAGCAGAAACGTAGACAACAATCTGTAATAGATATACTATTGCTCAAAAGTCAAGATAAGTTGAAGTAAATGCAAGTGAAATATACCTCGAACTGGTAGAAGTCAGCAGAAACGTTGGCACAACCTTTAATTAATTTACAACTGCCCACAATTCAAGGTAAGCTGAGAGCTACAGCAGACGGCTATCACATCCAACATGGAACGAGGATCCAAATTACGCAACGTGTGCAGTTAGCTAATGACTGTGGACCAAGGTAAGGTTCGACAGTTTATACTGATCAGTAACAGTCTTGACCACCCCCGGTAGCTGAGTGGTCAGCGCGACAGAATGTTAATCCTCAGGGCCCGGGTTCGATTCCCGGCTGGGTCTGAGATTTTCTCCGCTCAGGGACTGGGTGTTGTGTTGTGTTGTCATCATTTCAACCCACCGACGCGCAAGTCGCGGAAGTGGCGTCAAATCGAAAGACTTGCACCCGGCGAACGGTCTATCCGACGGGAGGCCCTAGCCACACGACATTTCATTTCAGTAACAGTCTTTAAATTAACTCGCTGAGAAGTACTAATAAGAGTGCAAGGTTTAAACGAGTAGCTACAGAAGAGGAAGAACCTCGGGCTTGGCAAAGACGTATTAACTTAATGAGTTCATTAAATTCATCAAATAGAGAAAACTACTGATTCCTGCTTAAACGGCGACAATCCGCCGTGTTACGCATCAAACGATCCACTTTATGGAAGTGCCGCCACAGCAAAACACAAACACTTCTCTGCTCCACGCCCAGGGAACAGGAACACCTCGTTTGCCGATGAAGCTACCCTGCCAACACACACCAAAAGGGAACAGTAATCTGTGCAAATAATGCTTCAGGCAAGAATGGCCAAGGAATAGAAAATATGAACTAATGCCACAAGCGACCACCAATACATGTTAAGTTTAATACTCCTTAAAATTACTATTATTCAGAAGAGAAAATATCAGCGCCTGCTGATGAAGTAACTCAAACATACACAAGTACCAAAATTGCTTTGACTCCCACACATATCACGTTACAATTTATTCCCTTCACGGGAATTATAACAGGGACTACTCTTACAGTTGTACAACATACGACCAAGAACAGTTGCAGTTAGTAACACTGACAGATGATTATGCGCTCAGTCACTCATAGGCACCTTAATACACACATCAAAAAAAGTTTTGCATTACCTCGGTTCCGAGAGTTCCGTAGCCTGTACAGAAAGCTGGAATAGAGATCAACATAAACATCATTTCCGTCCTTTTTATTACTTATGAAAGCCACACATTGCTGTTGTACCACCATACAGTGAGACCTTCAGAGGTGGTGGTCCAGACTGCTGTACACACCGGTACCTCTAATACCCAGTAGCACGTCCTCTTGCATTGATGCGTGCCTGTATTCGTCGTTGCATACTATCCACAAGTTCGTCAAGGCACTGTTGATCTAGATCGCCCCACCCCTCAACGCCGATTCGGCGTAGATCGCCGGCCGGTGTGGCCGTGCAGTTCTAAGCGCTTCAATCTGGAACCGCGTGACCGCTAAGGTCGCAGGTTCGAATCCTGCCTCGGGTACGGATGTGTGTGATGTCCTTAGGTTAGTTAGGTTTAATTAGTTCTAAGTTCTAGGCGACTGATGACCTCAGAAGTTAAGTCGCGTAGTACTCAGAGCCATTTGAACCATTCGGCGTAGATCCCTCAGAGTGGTTGGTGGGTCACGTCGTCCATAATCAGCCCTTTTCAGTCCATCCCAGGTATCTTCGAGAGGGTTCATGTCTGGAGAATATGCTGGCCACTCTTGTCGAGCGATGTCGTTATCCTGAACGAAGTCATCCACAATATGTGCACGATGGGTGCACGAATTGTCGTCCATGAAAACGAATGCCTTGCCAATATGCTGTCAATATGCTGCCGATATGGTTACACTATCGGTCGGAGGATCGTACAGCCGTTGCGGCGCCTTCCATGACACCAGCGGAGTACGTCGGCCCCACATAATGCCGTCCCAAAACAGTAGGGAACCTCCATCTTGCCTCCAAACATGTCTCCGTCGATTGCCTGGTTAAAGGCATACGCGACACTCATCGGTGAAAAGAACGAGATGCCAATCCTGAGTGGTCCATTCGGTATGTTGCTGGGCCCATCTTTATTGCACTGCATATTGTCGTGGTTGCAATGATGGCCTCACCATGGACGTCGGGAGTGAAGTTGCGCATCAAGCAGCCTATTGCGCACAGTTTGAGTCGAAACACGACGTCCTGTGGCTGCACGAAAATCATCATTCAACATGGTATCTTTGCTGTCAGGGCTCCTCCGAGCCGTAATCCGTAGGTAGCGGTCATCCACTGCAGTAGTATTCCTTGGGCAGCCTGAGCGAGGTATGCCATCGACAGTTCCTGTCTCTCTGTATCTCCTCCATGTCCGAACAACACTGCTTTGGTTCACTCCGAGACGCCTGGTTACTTCCGTTGTAGAGAGCCCTTCCTGGCACAAAGTAACAATATGGACGCGATCGAACCGCGGTATGGACCTCCTAGGCATGGCTGAACTAAGAACAACACGAGCCGTGTACCTCCTTCCTGGTGGAGTGGTGGGAACTGATCGGCTGTTGGACCTCCTCCGTCTCATAGGCGCTGCTCATGCATGGTTGTTTATATCTTTGGGTAGGTTTAGTGACACCTCTGGAGAGTCAAAGGGACTGTGTCGCAGTCAACGTCTGTCTTCAGGAGTTCTGGTAACCGGGGTGATGCAAAACTGCTTTTGATGTGTGTATGCCAGATCCAATTCCATATAACACAGATGTCTCTACAGAATGAAATGCTCAAAAATAAGAGAATAAGACTTAACTCCATTCAGGTGTCAAGAAGCCGTGACTTGAAGGATTCTATCCAACGTGTTATTGCCTCCAGTCCATACAGGCGATCGTCGAGGTGCCGTAAAATTTAAGCTTGCAGAGTTAGCCGGGATCTTGCCAAGCAGACTGCACGCGACCTCCGTAGGTCTTCACGCAGCTCGCCGCTGCCAGTCCTTAAGCGAGCCGGTCAGGCATGCCCGCGACTGATTTAACCTTTCGCGGCTTCTCGAGACCAGCGCCGGGCAGCAGAAGTCCCGCAAAAGCAACAACTTGCCAGCCCATTACCCTACAGCCAACTCCTCTCTAGGCTCCTCCAAACCAACAACATCGACGAAAGGCCACATCTCGCGATGCGTATCGAATCGATATCGGCAATTTAAGTAGTTAGTGGCATAAGGGAATACAATGCCGCAAAGGATAAAGCCGCCACTTCTCATAAATGAAAAACACTGACAAGAAAAAACGATAGGTTGGTTGAACAATTGTTAGTATCAGGGAATAAATTTCATGGTACTAGAGGAAGCTGCAGAAAGTAAACGTTGTAGGGGAAGACAGGTATTTTGAAACACATCCAGTCGATATTTGAGGGCGTATGTTGCAGTCCTACTCTGAGGTGATGAGGTCAGCACATAAGAGGAATTCGTGACCAATCAGTCAGAGAACTGATGACTAAAAAAAAGGAAAAAAGAGGAAGAGATCTCAGTAAGAGTTCCCCTGTCAAACGCACGGAGGTGATAGGGGGACAGACGGAAAGAGTAAGATCTTCTACGAGAGAGGAGCAACTATCAGTTATGCTTTATGCATTAAGATATTTATAGTTCAGGATGACAGAAAGACCATTTGTCAAACCCCTTGTCTTCCTAGGGATAGGATTTGTAGCATTTCTCTCCTTTTTCCCAACTAAGAATAAAACTACTGAACTTTACACTGATCAGACTGAACATTATGACCAATTTGACCTACTATGAATATAATGGCGTCCAGGCGATAGCTGCATCACATGGCGAGGAATGACTGCTGGTCAGACGCACGTGCGATGCATGTAGTATCAGTGAGCGTGCTGTCCGTGTTTAGAATTCGGAAGGCGCGCGATCTATCTGATTCTGACCGAAGGCAGATTGCAATGGCCTGGAGGCTCGGCCCGAGCATTTTGGAAACTCCACGACTTGTGGATTTGGGCAGCCATCCCACATTACAGATGGCAATCGTCGTAGGATAGCCATACTGGTAAAACTGGACAGGCGACGACACGTGGCGGAACTAACATCAGATTTTAATCCTGGGCAGAGTACAAGTGTGTCTAGAAACGCAACGAACCGAACACTCCTAACGATCGGCTTCCGCAGCCGACGACCCATGCATGTGACAATGACCATCGGCACTGGACGTTGGCTCAGTGGCAGAACATTGCATAGTCTGATGAACCTCGACGCCTTCTTCACCATACTGATGGGAGGGCGCGCATCCGTTCGTCTTCCAGGGAAACAGCTCCTTGACACTTGTACTGCGGGAAGGAGACAAGCTGGTGACAGCTCCATTATGTTCGGGGAACATTCACGTGGGCATCCATGGTTCCAGTGGGGCTCGTGTGAGGTGTCATGACGGCCAAGGAGTACCGTAATCTGGTTGCAGACTGCGTACACCCCTCCATGGTGATCATGTTTCCCGATTAGTGGTGAGTTCCAATTGATGTGCTTGCACACAAACTCGCCAGCGACGAATCCGATGGAACACATCTGGGCTGTGATTGAATGTGGCATCAGGGCTCACCGCCACCCCCCCCCCCTCCCCCCAGAAATTTAAGGAATTAGTGTCTGGTGCCAGCTCCCTCCAGCGTCGCCGCTTTTATCCATGTCAGAAATGGACATACAGATATTAGGTATAGGTGGTCATAATTTTCTCGCTGATCAGTGTAATTATATCACGAGTCTTAGTTTTATGCTTTCAAGCCTCTCACTAAAGTGTCTCTTCTGTTTATCTACCCATGTTCTGTTGGTGTGAGTTCTCCGTTTCTTTGCAAACGAATGATCTTAGTGAGTATTCTGAAACAATCTCTGTCTTGTACACATGTTTACTTTGTTACTGCTTTTCTGAAGACATATTTCACTTTCAAATCGACAATGGCTTTTCACGGAGAATTATTTTGGGTCCTGTCATCTTACAGTCTGAGAATGTGACCATAAAATTGTAATCACTTCAACCGAAATCTGAAATCTTCACAGTGTTGAGATAGAATTTTCCTGGAGAGTTTATTTATACATTTTCTTTTCTTTACCTTGTATTCATGTCAAATATGTAAGTTTGTACATATGCAGGTGTCGTACATCTATATTTCCTGTTTTGTGGGAAATACGGCTACACACGTCCACATCTATGTTAAATCAGAGCAACACATGCTTGAAAGAAAGTGGAATGGGGAATAAAAGAGAGGGTTGAATTGAGATTTTATGGAAGTCGTATGTGTGGAAGTGAGTATTAGAACGATTCAGTGAGTACAGTTACTGAGGAATGTGTACAAATGGCGAAGGAAAGTGTGCCTTATAAATTCTGGTGAAAATCTGCATTTGTTTTCTGAGTACAGAGGAACTGCTGTGTCAGCTTTAAATGAAGGAATGACCTGAATTACGGTGAAGGAATAAACTGAATTGCAGCGAAGGCATTACTAAACAAACGTTTTGGGAGGACATAACACATGTAAGAGCTCTTGTGTCAGTGCTGTTTAATAAATGGTCGTGCGCCTATAATTGCACCAAAATATGACTGAAAATGTGTGATTATGAGTAAAATGAAAATAATAGTACCACATGGATATTCCTTCACATAATGCTCTAAAAGGATTTGTATTTTTCAGGAAATCTGTTTCGTTCAAACCATTTTGTCACCTAAGAGTATCAGTAATTTGTTTGATATGGACTTCCTTAAAATCAAGAAAGGTTCCAAGGCATCTTAGCAAAATCAGCGAAGGCCGAAACTACAGCATTAGCAACTATCATGTAGACGAGATTTCTTTGCATATATCTTTGAGCATAGAAAAACGTTGACTACAGAAGTCTACAAAATGTAGAGAGTCATGTATAAGCGAAGTATAACAAAAAGGTATGGCCAAAGTTGGAGAAAACATTTCGCACGCTTAGAGGAATAAAATCTGTTGGAAGAACATGGATTTGGAAATGCTTTATTTCCATGTTACTGCTCGTCTTATACTTCTGTCCATAATAACACTAATCATGGGAAACACAAAGAAACACCATTACAAGAAATGTTTTCCTCCACGAAATGTTGAAAATAACCTTTTGGTTACGTTGTTTATAATATGTGGTAAGTTTCCCATAATGTGTGTGGTTCCAAATGAAGGAAGGTAATTTTGCCATGGGACTCACTTTGTTGCTTGTGTTGACATGCAACTAACTACATGGCTCTTCTGACTTAACGAGCATTTCGCTCTCACTTAAATATGTGGCCGAAAGAGTCAGCCTTCAGGTATTGTGAAACGAACCCTGTCGTCCAGGACCGTGTGCCACAAAGAGCGCAGATTCGCCACGAGTTGGGATAATTCACAGGCGTCTATTCTGCTGAATGAGGCCTAGGCGCTGTAGTGTGCGAGTGAGATAGACGAGAACCTACACCATACGGAATCCCTGTAGAAGCTGTTTGTGACCAAGGAGGCGTAGCAGTGTTAAATAAGGCGGACCTAGTGTCGCCCATAAAGGGAAACATTTGTGAAAACTGTTTAATTCTGTAGTAATTCAGGGAATGACACCACAGTAATTTTAATCTACCGTCCTTCATAAATTTTCGTGGTGATCCCAATAAAACTTGATTATATCTATAATAGTTCAGATTTTACTGTAAAAGTGAAATTAAAAATTTTTGTAACAAAACCTGAATGCTAAAATCTGAACGCCTTCGTCGAACTTAACTATCGACATCTCATATAGAACCTCTTCATTAAAATGACAAATGTTTTAAATATCAACTCTGTAACTTCTTTTGTTTAAAAGATATAGTAAATTTAAATTGCAGTTGCTTCAAATAAAATGCCTTTTTTGCATGCTGCGCATTGAAATTTTTATTTTTATATGCACTCAGACGCGTTTCGCCTTTTTTACAAGGCATCTTCGGTGGGTGTCCTGAAATATTACATGATTTGTCCATTTTTACACATATGTTATGGTTTCACATGTAGGTTATAGATTTAAAAACAGTTTCTTAAAGTTTTTTTATGAAACAGAAAGGTACTTATAGGTAACCTCTACTTTACTGCATCTAAATCACTGCATCTAACATAAATTATCAGTATTTTCAGTTAAGCATCAGATCATCATTTCCTCCACACAAAACAAATTGAACGATGACAGACTGACACCTTATTGAATCATTAGGAAATACAATATTTGTTGTAAAGTTTAGTGCATAATAGTTACTTTTGGTCTTTATTTATTTATCAGAAAGCGCATTGGTGCAAGGCTACTGGCCGTTGCATTCAAAGTTAAGAACGAAATTGTACTGGTTTTATGTAAACGAATTTAACGTTTATTATGTAATGAATATTATTGTTAATTTATTTTAAACGTGAAGATGATCGATTTTTGATTATTTAAATATGTTAAAATATAGAATAATGTAGAATAAGCTGTAGCCAATTAGATGGACGGCTTCAGGAAAGGGAACTGCCCTAGTCAGTTGAGCGAGGATGTTCGGCGCGCGGGAAACTCGGCCGGGGACGGACAAGAGGGACAGTGCTGGTGTAGACGCGAAAGCGGACAGTTTTGGTGTAGACACCAAAGGGTACAGAGTTGGTGGCGACGTGAAAGCGATCGGTCGGTCTTTAGGTAGGTAAGAAGTGCAACGACTTAGAAAATTTCGCGTTGTGCGGTATCGCTGGACTTAGTCTCTGAGCGGTGAGCAGCCGTGCGCGTGATGTGAATTTTTCGCATAGTTAACGAGGTGGAACATTGGACTTGTAATTCGTGATGAGTTTGTGAATGAGCGATCTCTGTCAAATGGATATGCGCTCGAGTGTAATAGTAACTCTAAATAAGACCACTTTCGCTATTAGATTGCTTTCTGAATAATCCTTATTCTAACCAAATCGCAACTGTGTGGCCTACATCATTTATGGGTCGTTAATTTTGTTACCGATATAATTGTTATTGTTCTTATATGTTGTATTACTTTGTATTTCGCAAACGTGCCATCAGCCAGACAATTTAACCAAAGGGTCACAAGTGTCTAATTTATTGAGTGTAATGCGTCACTTGCGGTTCAACCCCTAGGCATGTTTGAGCCAAGACATTTCGACGAAGAGGAACCGCATGTGAGCCCGAACATCTTTGAGATGTTATCTCGCACTCTACAGAATCATGCTCGTAGCATCAACTATTTGGTTTTCAAAGCGGATTTCGTTCCTGATAGAATGCAATGGGACTGTAGGTAAATGGGGAGTTGGTAGATGATCATTTACTGTACCTATTAGCAAATGGCAATAGCCGTGATTCCGAACCTTTACAGCGGAAGACATTTCCAGAACGGTGGTCCCCCGACAGTACTGCGTTTGAGGCTATTGACAGTCGCCGTAGGGCGCATAGGACATTTAAGCCTACTAACTGCGACTGGGGGAGATTTAGAAAGACGAAAATACCTCAACTGGAATGAGAACTTCTTCGTGCAGTTGATGACAACCCTAGTGTCACCGTAAGGCAAATAGCTGCAACCAGTAATATTAACTACGTGACCAGTAATATTAACTACGTGACTGTCTGGAGAATGCTGCATGAGAACCTGCTAGTAGGCCCACGTATCTTGAACAGCGTGTGTAACCACTATCAACAACTGGTTTTCCTCTACGGATACAATTCTACGAATGGATCATTCAACAGTATGTCAACCCTCGATTTAGTGCAGTTATCCTGTTCACCGATGAGTCTTCGTCTCAACGAAATCCGATTCTATATTTTCACAATTAGCAAGTACCATCTGTCGGGAATTGTCACGAAATTTTGTAATCAACAATGATTTTCTGTAACCATTTGGGCTAGTAGCATTGTTGGTGACTTTTCGTTAGGGCGCCACACGAGCTCAACGGAAAAACTTACCACATTGTAGAAACTGAGCTCTAACATGGAAATAAGACGTTTCCGGATCCAGGTTCATATAACATATATTCGTCATCTACTCTTGAGGAATGTTTCCTGATAGTTTACGTCCTGCATGTGCGTTGTGAATGTAACTTTGCCGCTTAAATACACATATGTAGCGGGGGTCACGGGGACGGAATTAAATCAATAAAACAGCAAGAAAAGACAGTTATATTTTAAGTGAGCTATACAATTTCTCTGCATTCGAATTCCGCATAAACATACAGGTTCGATGTATTTCCTCAGCATCTGCCTCCAGTTATCAAAATTTCCAACACATATATTACTTACAGTTTGATTACTGTGTTGTAGTGTCACAGCGTTCAATTCTGGGGTTTTGATTTTTTTTATATTCATTCTGTATGACAGTGTAAACTTTTTATGACACAGAGATTCCCTTTTTAGGTTTCGGTCGATAACGCCTTCCACGGATTTCCTACTGGTTCTACTATATCGACATAGATGTTTCTAGACATTAGCCTCTCGTAAATGAAAGGTATGAAACTGTTTAATTTTTCGTAGCTCTGTCCACTTAACTTGCTAAGTTGTAGAATATCAAAGAACAATTATTATAAGTCAAAATTTGCTAAGACGTGGTCTAATTTAAATTTGCTGTAGGCAGCCGAGGTAAATAGTTCTGGGGTGAGAGGAAAATTTAACACTTCTGAACATAAACGAAGATGCTTAATTTAGCCCCAGCAATCTCATGATAAAGGCCTATGACCTCCGTAACTGTTTTGACAAATTGGAGGTTATACAGAGTGATTCAGAAGGCTGCGCACAAACTGAATAAGGTGACCGAAGAGTCAAAATACAATAACGTTTTAACTGGAACCTATGGTTTTGCATGTTATCAAGAACTAGTGAGATCTTCGTAATGTCAGGAACAACAAGGCAAACTGATGCGCACGCAGTGCTTGGTAGTCGCGGTAACAGTGGGTTTTCTGCGTGCTATTGATGTCCCTGTTCATAACCAAATCCTTTCCTGTTTCCCTGTTTTGGCTGACTCCAGCTACATATTGTGCAAACTAAATGGAAAAAGTGTGGAGAAACTAGGGAAAAGAAACCTGACGAACCTTGGAGGACCCCTGGTCTATGTAGACGAAGGACACAAGTCGACATCAATCTAGGAAGATACGAATCAGCATATGGAGGTTGTGGGCAGTGAAGGCGCGCCTTATACACAGTGATGACGTCGAAGAGGCAGGGGAGCGCTTTACCCGCTGCCCCTGAGAGCAGGCAGACATGCTTTACGCCAGGCTGCGCCCTGCAGCCGATGGGCCGTGCCGACGGCTTTGAGCAATGCCTCGTGCACAAATAAGGCCTCCCACGTTGGTGCTCAGTTCCAGCAGAAATAAACTGCTAAGCTTCTTTCTCGCTCCCCGTTATCTCTGCTGAAACTAAAACATCGTTAATCCGTATTCGGTTGTCCACAAAGGAGAGCATTCATAGCGTCACTAAGACAAGTAGAAATGCACGCTCCACAATTGGCTCACGTGCGTGGGAATGTTGTGAAGGAATATGTTTTCCAAATGGAAGTCTTCTAATGCTGTCATGAGTTATAACTGTAGCAACTCATGTGGGACGTCGATTATTATTTATAAAATAATATAAACGTCAATATAAGTGCATGCGTGGAGTTTTTAGTAACTGTCTGAGGAAAAATCTTAAATTTTACGATACTTAGTTTTGATTTCCATTTCCTTGGGAATATAATATATTCTGTAGTAAGTAGTAAGTTAATATACGAGTAAACCAAAATGATGCTGTCGTAAATCCTCTCTGAATGTCCTAAATCATGCTCAACATGCGTATGTGTGAAGAATGCTAGGTAAATGAACACCTGCCAATAAGTGCCCTTGTTCGATTATTGTGCAGTCCGTTGCGATGGCTCAGCATTACTTTTGTAGCTACTATGACAACTGTTGTCATACACGAGACGTCGGACACCAAGACACATATGCTTTCCAGAAATCATATTAACTTATTAAATAAATAAAACGCATTATATGTGCGTGTTATCACACAAGAATAGGAATTATCTTCTTACACCTTTAATGATGTGCTCAGCTAAAGTAAACCGATAACAGAAAGGTTTATTATGTAATGACCTAGTCGCTGATACAGAATACAGTTGCTTGCAAACCATTCTCGGAATTTCTGATTCAAAATCTAGGGACAAAAACTTTTAATACCTTACTGCCGGTTACAAGAATTATACCGTTGACATGTTGCCAGCTACCAGGACACAGACAGTTTTGTGTACTACGAATTGTCACCTAGCGCTAATGATGTACTAAGTAAAAAAAACGTAATTGCGCCATAAAGGATGGATTTAAAATTGTTGATTCGAAATATTAATGCTTGTGATATCCTGAATGTTTTCTGCAATCAAAGGTGTATATAGGTATATTGCGCCACCTCGTCACATATGAAGCTAGCTAGTGATTCTGCAATCCCTGAAGCTGTATCCTGCGTACTCTTCTTTTAATATTTGTAATTCGTCATTAACATTAATGATAAAGCCAAATGACTGACAGAACGCTAAATATAGCAGTTTCTGGAAATCATATATGTGTAAGTTGATGGGCGGGGGCTAGTGGGGTTCACACACAGTGAAAATTAGATGCTCACGGACACCGGTTTCACTCATATAAGAGCGTACATTCAGTTTATTACCTGGCAAACAAGTGAACGTTTATTGATTATTAACCACTATTTTCTGAGTAAGTGTAGCGCACAATAAATACACTCCGTAGCACTTCCTTTAAATTTTAATTTCTTAACTCGACCTTAACAATATGCGTTCATTTCGCACGACACCAGTTTCCAGAACGATAATAATCTTTAATATCCTTTACTACCATTTTTTGTGCATCTCTCTCCTCCTGCCACAGGCCAATGAATGCAATTACTCTCTATTCACTGTCCTGCAACTGTCGCAATTCCACGTGTATTCGTTTTTCCATTCATGGTAATTTACTTCATCCTAGTACTAAAACAACAAAAAATTTACATCTACAGTATTTTACGTTTATGTTCAGATATGTGACACAGATGAAGTAAAATGAAGACGCAGAACAATGAATAAATAACCAAAGAAAATTCTTTCACAATTTCGCTTCGATATCTCCGTCTATTGACAAAGTAATGTAGGCGTCTATGTGATATAGGAAAAACTTGTACAAAACTATAATCATTCCCACAGCAATGGCACTCAAATCTGAAAGAAGTGCGTTGTGTCCAACGAACTTTCTGCTTTCTCAGTGTTCAGTTAGTCATATCACAATAGAGCATCACGGTGTTCTTATATTTAATCCCTAAATAGCGATTCTGGCCTTTAACTGCGCAAATCGTGAACATTGACCGTACACTTATTGCATATGCTTAAGAAAACGTTTCTTCATCGCAACGGTAGTGTATGTGTCAAAAGCATTAAATTATTTCAGTATTACCATGACTCTCGTTTAATTCTCCACCTTGAGAAATTTCACCGCAGGAAGTTTGTCAGGTTGCATATGGAAGTAACTAAGTTTGTTCTCACGATCTGCTCGCAACGTAATGGAAGTCCGCCTTCTGCCGTTCTTGTGACAGTCGTGTCATAAGTACCGCTCCGTGGCGCCGCGCTGAACTTTGTTTTAAACAGCCAGGCGCATCCTCGCTTCTTCCTACGACATAATGCCATGTAAATTCTGTCTTCTTGCTGTTCAGAAATCATTAAAAAACAATGAGTTTGCAAATGAATTATCCTGAAGTTAAAACAGCGTGCTTGAATTAAACATGAGTGCGTAAAGTAATTTTAAAGTTATGTGGAAGTATTCTGCGCGGCCATCTGTTTACGTAATGTACTACGAGAACAGGGCAAATTGCCAGAGTGTCACAATACGTTGTACTCACTGCCATAGGTGCAGACGCGACCACATAGTTTCGTCTTGTGCTCCAGCTTCACTCTAACAGCAAACATTTCTATCATTCACTTTCAGAAGTTTAGCGTTTTCGACTTATAAAGTGTCGCTGTAAACTGCTCTCATAACTACTGGTAGAATACATTTACAGACATTAATCTACCCATACAATACCGAGCTCAGATAAATAGCAAGTTGATGTAATGGTAGAATATACAAGGTGATCTAAAATGTTTCACTGGAATAAAATTAGCTAATAGAGAGAACGAAGTACAACTTTCGAGAACGAAGTACAACTTTCGCCTATGAACCGTGAGTACTTGACCAAACACTGTGTCAGAACATGTGTGGAAATGTCAGGAAAAAATGAATGAACTTGGCTGTGGTCTTTATATTTTTATATATTAGTATATCTTTTTTTACATTCATTGTGTTTGTTTATTTACTTGACTACTGTGTTCCAATGTTACGTATTTATTTATTTCTCTACTATTCACTGCATATCAATACATTGTCATTTAGGTGTTAGCTGATCCATTAGATTTCGGACATGAAACCACAGAAAGGCCATTTATTCCACGGATATTGTTTTGTCGTCTGTCTTTCAGCTGTGTTCCGACTGACCTGATAGTCTGAAGACAAAGCACACACGTCCGCCCTATATAATTACAGTCAGTTTCGAGTTACGTGAGACGTACTTCACAGGTCTAATATATTTGAAAGAATTGATCTTATTACCATAATCTGTTTTCAGCGAATACTTTATTTACGACTAGTTTCGCTATGAAGTATCAGTTAGAATTCAACCTACACAACTAAATACCACAATGGAAGATGCTAATGTACATTTATTGTTATATGAATCGTAACTGTAGTGTGCTGAAAAATGCTTGTAGGTACATAAAAATACATTGTATCTAAAAAATATAGTTAGAGTTGGTTAAAAAGTAAAACCTCATATCCTAGTTAGCAGTTGTATTGGTCTAGAAAATTTACTATTTGTGGAGAATATATCACAATGGCGTAGACGATATTTTATGATACTATATAAATGTATGTTGCCTATTGCGTACAGATGAAGTTTTAGACGAGTGTTTTATTTTTATTTTCATACCATTATTGATTCCACAGCAGCAAGCGAGTGTAGGCTCGTTTTCCACACAAATATGGTACCGCATGTACAGAGGACGACCTCCATACGGGAGCTTCTTTCATGTGCTAATGTTGTAAGTAGGCTGTTTAGAGGTTTATATTGGTAACGCCACGTAGCGCTCTGTATGAAAATCACTGGATGTGCTGTGTGCAGTCTGTGGCTGGTTGACATTGTTGTAATATTCGCTATTGTAGTGTTGGACAGTTGAATGTGAACAGCGCGTAGCGTTGCGCAGTTGGAGGTGAGCCGCCAGCAGTGGTGGATGTGGGGAGAGAGATGGCGGAGTTTTGAGAGCGGATGATCTGGACGTGTGTCCGTCAGAGACAGTAAACTTGTAAGACTGGATGTCATGAACTGGTATATATATATATATATATATATATATATATATATATATATATATATATAATGACTTTTGAACACTGTTAAGGTAAATACATTGTTTGTTCTCTACCAAAATCTTTCATTCGCTAACTATGTCTATTAGTAGTTAGTGCCTTCAGTAGTTAGAATCTTTTATTTAGCTGGCAGTATTGGCGCTCGCTGTATTGCTGTAGTTCGAGTAACGAAGATTTTTGTGAGGTAAGTGATTCATGAAAGGTATAGGTTATTGTCAGTCAGGGCCATTCTTTTGTAGGGATTTTTGAAAGTCAGATTGCGTTGCGCTAAAAATATTGTGTGTCAGTTTAAGCACAGTCATGTATAATTTTTGTAAGGGAACGTTTCAATGTAACCCGTCTTGCAACAGATAACTGTTGCCTTAGAGAGGATTTTTTACATGTTTATCTATCTTACCAAAATGTTTTCACTGTAATGTATTGTAGTGAACTCGAGAAATTTTTGGTGACATCTCGAAACACTCAGATCAGCAGTGAGATAGTTCCACAATGGGAGCCAATAATTAAGTGACATCAGTAATTAAATGAAACCGAACACAAAAGGTTATGAGATTAAAGGGTTGATGTATGAATGGAACATAGAAGAAATGTATTATCTTCAGTACCGTTTACACAAAACAAAGCTACAAATCTCACGGCCGATTAGACTGTATGGACACGACTCAGTTATTAAGGGGAAGGAGAGGGGTGGGGTTCAAATCATCTCACCATTACTTGTGATCATTCGTCGTGTAGGGCTGTCGGCGGCAGGTGCTGCATCAGTGCGGCACTTCGCCTCGGAGCTGTTGGGTGCGAGTCGGCTCCTCTCATCGACAATCGCGGTTTTGCGGTTTGGCTCACGTACGGTCTCCACTTTTCTGCCCTTTAGGTTGCGTCACCGAAGCTGCGATATCGCGATGTCGGAAGGCGCATGTTGGTGACGGATGGGAGAGACCCATGTTCTCTTGCTTCCGTATTGTCTCACCGACTACAGTCCTCATCCATCTCCCAGCTCAATGTTGCCACTAAATTTTCTCCTCTTGTGGCATTGACGGACTTAGCTTGCAATGCTGCCCAGTGACTAATCGCCATTTCATGACCACGCCTCTGTGTTCAAGGTGTAAATTTCGTATCTTACGTGGGCTGGTGTGTGACTCTGGAACTGGCGTCTTTCTCTCGATTTCACCAGCGTTAGTGGCACATTCGTTCGATATTTTCCTGCATTCCGAAGTTGTTCTGAGAGCAGCCATGCAACACTCCTTTTTAATCACTGCCTCTGCGTGAGGCCTGGACAGGCTCGTCTATATGCTTCGTTTCAGAGTCTGCTATGGTCTGTGATTTATAAGGAACGTCATTTCTGTCCAGCAAACATCTTTTTAAGAAGGTTGAATTCTTTCACACGCCTGCCTGTAAGAATTCTCTGCGCTTTGTGTGCAGTGCTCCCAGTGCCTGTCGAGTCCAGCATTGTCGACACGTTCTTGCTTTCTAAGGCAGACTGCTGCCAGAGCAGCTTTCGCGTGTGTATTCTTGACTTTCCATCCTAATGGCTGCAATTTTCCATCAGTTTTCGTCATGCTTCTCATTGTCCGACAGGCTTTTCGCAACGTGTCCATTCTTACGCAAGCCGGCTTCCCCCTGTGTGGTTGTAGAACGTCCAGTGTCCAATTCTTGGGCGCTCGCTGTAAGTGGTCCAGCCGAGTTTCTCCAGGGCCTTAGGCGGCATTAGTCGGCCAAATAGGACCTGGGCAGAGGTAGCACAGTATTTTTACGTGAATACATATACAAAATTTTCTGCACACTACTGTTATTATTTACATAAGATAAATGTAAGCATCCAAATTCCATCGTGGTATTCCGTCCGTAATATAAGTTGACTTCAATATGATACTTTCTAGCGAAACTAGTAGTTAGTAAGTTATTACTAAGAGCAATTTACGATTGTAGCATGAATTTCTCCGAATCCATACAAAATCAGTTTGTGTAAATGAACAGAATTAAAAATATTCAATGAAATATTATACAATACTCCGGCACACTTGGGTTCAATCTTAGCTACGGATTCCACTTAGCAGTTTTTTTTTCGGCTCAACATCGATTTCTGCTCCACAGTTCGAATGACTCCATACAGACGGTGAAATGCAGACTAGGAACCCGTATGCATACTCGAAATAATTGCTGCACCCTGTGACAGATGTAAAAAATAAAAACAGTTTAATTGCTGTTTGAGGAAATGGAGACAACGTATGAGGAAATAATATGACAGATAAAATACGTGAAGAGGGATGAAAGTTAGATAGTCCTACATGATTGGAACGATATGATAGGGAAGGCAATGAAGACCATAATTAATGGGTGATACGGAGTAGTGGAAAGGAATAAGGTATATGAGAGGCTCTTAGATTGCTGTCGTAAGTTGCAGTGAGCACCCTCACCCAAAACAACAAGAGAACGAGGTATACCTTGATGAGACCAAAAGGCAGGGGGACATATCAGCTAATTACGCAACCTGACATAACCAGAGAAGCATGTAGAAGATGGGCAGGAAACGAGACGAAAGATCATTGGATGAGACAGTATGTTATTTCATTTTAGTGATTACAAAACTGAGTCAGTGTTACAAAGAACTTGGAATTATGAGTAAACTAATCCGTACGTTATTGCAACTACCTCTGATGTGTGTCGCTCTGGATCGGAGGAAATCCTCTCTGGCTTCCCGCGGCTATCTGATTTGCTGAAGACTGCCAGTCTCGCTAGCGGGATGAAAGCAGAGCTCACCATCTGCAGAATCGTCGACAGGACTGACTGCGGACCTTTGGTACAGAGCCGAGTGGAGGGTCTGAATCAGAGGCTGAGACGGTTCTGCGACCGTGTGGGCTGCAGATTCCTCGACTTGCACCATAGGGTGGTGGGGTTTCGGGTTCCGCTGGATAGGTCAGGAGTCCACTACACGCAACAAGCGGCTACACGGGTAGCAGGGGTTGTGTGGCGTGGGCTGGGCGGTTTTTTAGGTTAGATGGCCTTGGGCAAGTACAGAAGGGGCAACAGCCTCAACGAGTGTGGGGCAAAGTCAGGAGATGCGGGGACCAAGCAGCAACCGGAATTGTAATTGTCAACTGTCGAAGCTGCGTTGGTAAAGTACCAGAACTTCAAGTGCTGATAGAAAGCACCGAAGCTGAAATCGTTATAGGTACAGAAAGCTGGCTTAAGCCAGAGATAAATTCTGCCGAAATTTTTACAAAGGTACAGACGGTGTTTAGAAAGGATAGATTGCATGCAACCGGTGGTGGAGTGTTCGTCGCTGTTAGTAGTAGTTTATCCTGTAGTGAAGTAGAAGTGAATAGTTCCTGTGAATTATTATGGGTGGAGGTTACACTCAACAACCGAGCTAAGTTAATAATTGGCTCCTTTTACCGACCTCCCGACTCAGCAGCATTAGTGGCAGAACAACTGAGAGAAAATTTGGAATACATTTCACATAAATTTTCTCTGCATGCTATAGTCTTAGGTGGAGATTTCAATTTACCAGATATAGACTGGGACACTCAGATGCTTAGGACGGGTGGTAGGGACAGAGCATCGAGTGACATTATACTGAGTGCACTATCCGAAAATTACCTCGAGCAATTAAACAGAGAACCGACTCGTGGAGATAACATCTTGGACCTACTGATAACAAACAGACCCGAACTTTTCGACTCTTTAAGTGCAGAACAGGGAATCAGTAATCATAAGGCCGTTGCAGCATCCCTGAATATGGAAGTTAATAGGAATATAAAAAAAGGGAGGAAGGTTTATCTGTTTAGCAAGAGTAATAGAAGGCAGATTTCAGACTACCTAACAGATCAAAACGAAAATTTCTGTTCCGACACTGACAATGTTGAGTGTTTATCGAAAAAGTTCAAGGCAATCGTAAAATGCGTTTTAGACAGGTACGTGCCGAGTAAAACTGTGAGGGACGGGAAAAACCCACCGTGGTACAACAACAAAGTTAGGAAACTACTGTGAAAGCAAAGAGAGCTTCACTCCAAGTTTAAACGCAGCCAAAACCTCTCAGACAAACAGAAGCTAAACGATGTCAAAGTTAGCGTAAGGAGGGCTATGCGTGAAGCGTTCAGTGATTTCGAAAGTAAAATTCTATGTACCGACTTGACAGAAAATCCTAGGAAGTTCTGGTCTTACGTTAAATCAGTAAGTGGCTCGAAACAGCATATCCAGACACTACGGGATGATGATGGCATTGAAACAGAGGATGACACGCGTAAAGCTGAAATACTATACACCTTTTTCCAAAGCTGTTTCACAGAGGAAGACCGCACTGCAATTCCTTCTCTAAATCCTCACACAAACGAAAAAATGGCTGACATCGAAATAAGTGTCCAAGGAATAGAAAAGCAACTGGAATCACTCAATAGAGGATACCAATTCGATTCTACACAGAGTACGCGAAAGAACTTGCCCCCCTTCTAACAGCCGTGTACCGCAAGTCTCTAGAGGAACGGAGGGTTCCAAATGATTGGAAAAGAGCACAGGTAGTCCCAGTCTTCAAGAAGGGTTGTCGAGCAGTTGCGCAAAACTATAGCCTATATCTCTGACGTCGATCTGTTGTAGAATTTTAGAACATGTTTTTTGCTCGAGTATCATGTCGTTTTTGGAAACCCAGAATCTACTATGTAGGAATCAACATGGATTCCGGAAACAGCGATCGTGTGAGACCCAACTCGCTTTATTTGTTCATGAGACCCAGAAAATATTAGATACAGGCTCCCAGGTAGATGCTATTTTTCTTGACTTCCGGAAGGCGTTCGATACAGTTCCGCACTGTCGCCTGATAAACAAAGTAAGAGCCTACGGAATATCAGACCAGCTGTGTGGCTGGATTGAAGAGTTTTTAGCAAACAGAACACAGCCTGTTGTTATGAATGGAGAGACGTCTGCAGACGTTAAAGTAACCTCTGGCGTGCCACAGGGGAGTGTTATGGGACCATTGCTTTGCACAATATATATAAATGACCTAGTAGATAGTGTCGGAAGTTCCATGCGGCTTTTCGCGAATGATGCTGTAGTATACAGAGAAGTTGCAGCATTAGAAAATTGTAGCGAAATGCAGGAAGATCTGCAGCGGATAGGCACTTGGTGCAGGGAGTGGCAACTGTCCCTTAACATAGACAAATGTAATGTATTACGAATACATAGAAAGAAGGATCCTTTATTGTATGATTATATGATAGCGGAACGAACACTGGTAGCAGTTACTTCTGTAAAATATCTGGGAGTATGCGTGCGGAACGATTTGAAGTGGAATGATCATATAAAATTAATTGTTGGTAAGGCGGGTACCAGGTTGAGATTCATTGGGAGAGTGCTTAGAAAATGTAGTCCATCAACAAAGGAGGTGGCTTACAAAACACTCGTTCGACCTATACTTGAGTATTGCTCATCAGTGCGGGATCTGTACCAGATCGGTTTGACGGAGGAGATAGAGAAGATCCAAAGAAGAGCGGCGCGTTTCGTCACAGGGTTATTTGGTAACCGTGATAGCGTTACGGAGATGTTTAATAAACTCAAGTGGCAGACTCTGCAAGAGAGGCGCTCTGCATCGCGGTGTAGATTGCTCGCCAGGTTTCGAGAGGGTGCGTTTCTAGATGAGGTATCGAATATATTGCTTCCCCCTACTTATACCTCCCGAGGAGATCACGAATGTAAAATTAGAGAGATTAGAGCGCGCACGGAGGCTTCCTGACAGTCGTTCTTCCCGCGAACCATACGCGACTGAAACAGGAAAGGGAGGTAATGACAGTGGCACGTAAAATGCCCTCCGCCACACACCTTTGGGTGGCTTGCGGAGTATAAATGTAGATGTAGATGTAGATGTAGATGTATGGTTGAACTAGCGGATTCGGTTGGGAAGGGCGTATTAAAGCCGTTGTACCCTCCCCGGAGACAAGCTAGCCCATAACTGTTGTTACTTGTCCTCGACATCCTGTATATTCGCAATAGGACCGAGGTGGCGTTCAAGCTGGTATGACGCACGTACTATGGAGAACAGATATGGTGATCCTGCTGGACACGTATGTACCTCGATCTCACACATACAGTTCACAGATACATGTACCTTGTGTGAAAGAGCATTTTCCTATTGAAAGACAACAGTAATGTCGCATCAGAGGTAAAACATGACGACACGAGGTGATTGTGACGAATTGTGCCTTCAGAGTCCCTTCAATCCTTACTAGCTGTGACATGAAGTCCCGATGGCTCCCCGGACCAAGACACAAAAAATGTTCAAATGTGTGTGAAATCTTATTGGACTTAACTGCTAAGGTCATCAGTTCCTAAGCCTACACACTACTTAACCTAAATTATCCTAAGGACAAACACACACACCCATGCCCGAGGGAGGACTCGAACCTCCGCCGGGACCAGCCGCACAGTCCATGACTGCAGCGCCTGAGATCGCTCGGCTAATCCCGCGCGGCCACGCCAACCCGCCAAGACACAAGAATTTACTTTTATGTGCCTCTCGAAAACACTGGAAGGATAGTGCTTCTCCACTAACCGACTACATAGTGGCAGACGATGGTCATGTGGATAGCAGTTTATCGTTGAACAGAGTGTGACGCTTTTCATCAGCAGTGCATGCTTCCTTGTCGCAGCACCCCTCCAGGCCGCCCACGCACGGAACGGTAATTCCCTGGTCTGTCTGCTGCTAGTCTCCGACGAATGGTGCGAGGTAAAAGAAATGTTGCGAAGATTGCTTTACTTGTTTGCGAATGGGAGGCGCAAATGTGCAGAGTTTACGGTGTGCTTGGTGCACATTATGGCGAGCCTTCATTTTGTTGGTCAGACACGGTCGGCAGATATCTGGACAACGAGTATGGTGCCCTCACGTTCCAATGCAGTCCAAAATAGGGCCGCCGTCACATCAAATTGCTCCACAAATCTGCATACTGCACGATTCCATCCGCCAGCCAAATGGAGATCTTCTATTAGGCCCCTGGATATGTGTCAGTTACCGACAATGCCGCCTCACACGAGTATGCGGCATATCCGTGTACATCACCATGATCACTCAACACTAGACCTTGTTCGCGTTCCTTTAATGCCCTACCAGGCATGGTAACTACACAAAGCCTGAACAAGTCGATGAGGAAGAAATAAGTGCTTGAGGAATACAGTCAAAGTTCAACAAAATGAACGAAAGTAATTCAGCAGTTACTGGAATCTTTTCGGTTTGTAGGAACGAAAATGCGTTATAGTGTAACATATCTTGTGCTTTCTGCATTGAAGTGTTTCTAAAATTGCGTACAAGTGCGCAAGTGGCAAGGCGGCGATATCTTGGTGTGAGCTGCTTCCATTCAAAGGAGCTTTACAAAATCAGTGCAAAATTCCATACACACATAAAAAAAAGGTTTGCATCACCTCGATTCCGGGAGTTCCGAAACCAGTAAAGAAAATTGGAATAGAGATCAACAAAAACATCATTTCCGTTCTTTTCATTGCTCAAGAAAACCACACATTGCATGTTGTACCACCGTACAGCGAGACCTGTCAGAGGTGGTGGTCCAGACTGCTGTATAGACCGCTTGCTGCAACACCCAGTAGCACGTCCTCTTGCATTGATATTTGCCTGTATTCGTCGTGGCATACTATCCAGAAGTTCATCAAACCACTGATGTTCCAGATAGTCCCACTCCTCAACGGCGATCCCTCAGAGTGGTTGGTGGGTCACGTCGTCCATAAACAGCCCTTTTCAATCTATCCCAGGTATGGTCGATAGGGTTCATGTCTGGAGAACATGCTGACCACTCTAGTCGAGTGATGTCGTTATCCTGAATGAAGTCATTCACAAGATGTGTGCGATGGGAGGCGAATTTTCGTCCGTGAAGACGACTGCCTCGCCATTATGCTGCCGATGTGGTTGCACCATCGGTCGGAGGATGGCATTCACGTTTCGTACAGCCGTTACGGCGCCTTCCATGACTACCAGCGGCGTACGTCGGCACCACATTATGCCATCCCAAAACAGTAGGGAACCTCCACCTGGCTGCACTCGCTGGACAGTGGGTCCAAGAAGTTCAGTCTGACCGGGTTGCCTCCAAACACGTTTCCGACTATTGTCCAGGTGAAGGCATATGCGACACTCGTCGGTGAAGAGAAGGTGATGCCAATTCTGAGCGGTCCATTCGGCATGCAGATGGTCCCATCTGTAACCGCGCTGCATGTGACGTGGTTGTAAAGATGGACATCGCCATGGATGTTGGGAGTGAAATTGCGCATCATGCAGCTTTTTGCACATAGTTTGAGTCGTAACACGAAGTCATGTGCCTGCACGAAAAGCATTATTGAACTTGGTGGCGTTGCTGTCAGGGTTCCTCCGAGCCATAATCCGTAGGTAGCAGTTATCCATTGCAGTAGTAGCCCTTGGGCGGCCTGAGCGAGGCATGTTATCAACAGTTCCTGTCTCTCTGTATCTCCTCCATGTCCGAACAACCTCGCTTTGGTGCAGTCCAAGACGCCTGGACACCTCTTGTTGAGAGCCCTTTCTGGCACAAAGTAACTATGTGAACGTGATCGAGCCGCCTTATTGACCGTCTAGGCATGGGTGAACTACAGACAACATGAGCCGTTTACCTCCTTCCTGGTGGAATGAATGGAACTGACCGGTTGTCGGAACCCCTGCGTCTAATAAGCGCTGCTCATGCATTGTTGTTTGCATCTTTGGGCAGGTTTAGTGGCATATCCGAACAGTGAAAAGGACTGTGTCTGTGATACAATATCCACAGTCAACGTCTACATTCAGGCGTTCTGGGAACCGGGGTGATCCAAAACTTTTGTCAATGAGTGTACATTAAAATGTAAAAGGGCTTAAGACCCCACTCCTATTTCACTTGTTCTTGGCAAGACTTGAGCTCACTTTTGATTAACTTAATTTTTATTGCTCAGGTAAGATATCTGAAGGAAATACAAAAAGTATTGCCTTTCGTGCGGGATCTTATTGAGTAGTATCTAGTAAACTTCGGCCCTGAATCTAAAGTTGTAATATTACCTTTTGTGCTATCTGCTATCAACAAAATAGCCTTCAGCTATTCAAGTATAATTCAACTTATGAGCCTTCAGTTCTATCAACATTATATTTATGGTATGCTCTGATTCGTACTTTCACCTGGTGCCCGTAACTGATAACAAAGTTGAATCTGATTGTCTTTCATGAAGCAATTTAGAACCTGCGTTCTTTTACAGGTGTGTAGCCGAAGTTTATCAACAATACTAGCTGATAAACCCGGCATTGTCCGGCTAGTAGTTTCTATTACAAAGGAAAACAAGAAATGGACTGTGTTCGTGGTGAGGTAGCGATAAATTTCATTTCCATGTAATCGTGAAAAAACTTTTGAAATTAAGAGTCATATAAAGAAATATGCGGAATGTAAAAATGTATAAGTACAGTGTCCAGATTAAGAAACAAAATCTTGAACAATTTCTATATGCTGGTCGCGGCTGCATCGCGTGTCTACTGCGCGATTTAGTTGACGGCTCTTTTCCAACACTTTTTCATAGCTCCACAGACGCCTATCGATTTCGCCTACAGCCGCTTCTGTTTCGAAGTTGAAACCTGTCAAAAGCGCTGCCAAGTTTCATGGATTTCCTTAAGTTCACTCGAATGTAGAAGTGTCTTGATGCTACGGAATAAATGTATTAAAGCTTCATGCACGATGAGGCATATTTTTCACTTATCTCAAAGCTTATTACGTCATATCTCCTGACTTTGTTGAACAGGAATGTATTTGTGTAGGTACATTCAGCGGCATGTGTGCATACTCTCAGAGCAATATGTTTCAATCTGGGTTAGTAGCAAGAAAGTAATGTATTTAAACATGTATGATGCGGGAAGTTTTCACCCATCTTTTTATGACTCCATATCTCCTGAACTATTTGTGGAACTATGTCTGGTACCATGATGTACTTTTCTGGATGCATTTTGTGGCACTGTGGATAATGACTGCGAAATTTATTGCAAATGTAGTTTGTAGCACAGAAATAATACGTTTAAAACTCGCGTATGATGCTGCAGTTCTTCTTGCATCTCTTAATTTATGACGATATGTCTCCTGAATTATCGTAGTTACGTGGTACCTATCCCGACAGTGATTGTCAACTTACTAGTGGATACGTGCCCCAAGTTCGATTGGAACCGGTCCTGTGTGGTTTAGCAGATCTCCTAAACCACACACGACCGGTTTCAATCGAACTTGGGGCACGTATCCACTAGTGGATAATGCGTGTGGAATACGTGATCCAACGTAATTAGCAGCAGACATGGCTGGCAAAGCGAAGCGACACTATAGTAACATGGTGTCGAAAATCTACGAATCGACACAACTGAAGACACTGCCACACAACCTCGATGTAGATAAACCTCGATGAAGTACTTTCGTGACGGAATTAACACCTACTGAAACACACTAAACGTTCGACAACACTCGTGGAGATGACTCGAAAGAAGCGACGACTTGCCAAGTAGCTACCTACAACGTATCCACCTCTTTTCTCCACTCTTATACGGCCCGAACCTCTAACATAAGATTTTTTTATAATAAAAATAGTTAGTTCTTACACTTTGACAAATATTTAACTTGTAGGCCTAATATTAATACTGGAATAATTAGGTTTCTAAAAACCTATAGGCTACGGAAGCTAGTGATGTGCCTTTTTCTTGTTTACGTTTTCTTAAAAATAACGCTGGAACCCTTTCTGTCCCTCTCTCCCCGTTTTTCGTCCTTGTGTGCTTGTGGGTCACTCTGGGGGCCACTGACGTCTATTATTGTACTGCAAAAGTCCTGATCTGTGAAAATCTATTGAAAAGGTTGGAAAATAATCGATTTTACTTGACAAAGCTTCAACCTGCTGAAGCCTGTGAATATAACTGGAAAAGTAATTAATATTTTCCTATCTTAATGGAGGTGATTTAATTCAAAAGGAGAAATAATTAATTTGAAACAGATTTTTTGACATTTATAGGCATTGACTTTATTAACTGAAAGCATTCAATAATAGTAGCTGGAAAATTTACGCTACACAGCGTAGGCGCGGTTCACTTGTCTCGTCAGATTGCCGATTCTCGTATTCTTGTGATATCTCTGGCCAGCATTGTTTCCAACGATACTAAAATTCTAAAAATGAACTGACTCTTTTTAAATTTGCTAGAAGTGACTATGTTTATCAGATATCAGTGATTTTATAATGCCATTGACTCTCAAACATCGACTCATCTAGAATCTTAGTTACCTGTTGTGTCGTTTCCCGTGCAGGATTATTAAAAAACTTACACGCCACAGAGATAAAGGTCAAGAATTAACAAATGCTGTGCGAGACGTCCCATGCGCAGCACATGATGAGACGCTGTAACTGTCGTGGAGTGTGGGGCACTAACCAAGAAAGAAGAAACAAATATCATAAATTATAACAATGTGTTAACTTTGAACATTGTGAAATATTTAAGTAAATGGTTCTAATTAGACTTTATATAAACGAGTATGTGCGTGGAACTAATCTGCAATTTTATCTGCTTCATGATTTGTGAACCACGTGAGCCTCAGTAATTGTATTTTACTTAGGGATGACCCAAATGAATACTAACGAGAAGTCGAGCTGTATTGCTACATATGCCAAAGGTAAAGACTTTGATATTCGGATAGCTAGCCTTTTGCGATAGTTTAACATGATCAGTTATTATGCAGTTTAGAAAAGTTTGCGACAAATAAGGCAAGATACTAATTAATCTTTGTAGTTGTTGTTAGATTGTGCTGAAAATCATTTAGCAGACGTGTTGTGTTGGATGCTCTGATACGGGCTTTGTGAGGGAGATTTCTCTAATGTGGTTTTGGATTATGTGGTTAAGAGTGAGAGCATTTGTAATTACAGGAATAACTTTTACTTTTAAAATAGTAAAAACAAGGAAAGAAAATGTGAAGACAGGAAGATGAATCGATCTAAGATCGCTAGAGAATTTACCGTAGCTGGAAGAACTAGAAATTGAAAATATTCTGATCCTTGTAAAAAATAAAGTAGCTGTCTGTGACGCATCGAACCTTGGTGACTATGTATCGCTTATAAAGCATAGCGATAGGGTCGGAGTGTGCTTTGCATAAACTACCTGATGAAACTGAGCGATTTCCAGAAAAACCACATAATCCACCGATCTGGTATAGGGCTTCCGATCCATTTACCGCAATGTTAATGAAATTAGAGGAAAGGGATGCGGAAAGAGACAGGAAAGAAGTCGAGCTTATTTTAATGAAGTAATCGAAAAAGTGAAGGACGAGACTAAAATACCGAAATAAATACGCATTTGACTTCTGAAATAGCGTCAGCAGCGCAAAGCATTTCACGAAATCAGGATTTAATGTGCACAACATCACAGAATAGTTTAAAGCCGAGTTTAAACAAATCAAAGACAGAATCCTAAATCGCAATGCGAACTAGAACTGAAGCTGGAATTAATCGAAACTGAAAGTCCGATTGAAAATAGGGAACAGCAGAACGCGTTTCCACGTAGATTTAAAACAGACGCTAGCTGTTATCCTGTATCTAAATCAGATACCAAATATGGGAATAAGCAAAACATTTTTAGCACGTATTCTGACCCAATCGACGATATGAGAAACAATGTTCACTCACTTTCTTTATAAAAACTGGAAGAGAGCATAATAAAAAAGCAGACAGTTTCGAACTTATTCGTTCGAAAAGGATATTCTGCATCCCGCAGTTTTAATTAAAAGCTTTGGGAATATTTTTCCTAGATCGTGGAATGAACAACATAAAATACGATTTATTGTATCCCTTATAAAAGAAGATGCTGCGTTGTGGTCCAATGATGCAGTAGAGCATTGTAGACCGTACAAAGAACTCAAGAGAATGTTGTTGCCAAATTTTGGTCAACGAGAAAAATAGAAAAATTACATCAAGAAGTATATAGTCCTGAATATTACAAACCGAAAAAGATGTGGTTTAAGAAAAGATTTCGAAAGATTCATTAACAGAACTCGATATTGGGATGAACCAATCTCGTAAAGAGAATTTCTCCGAATTCTTAAAGCAAAATTAGAAATGATTTATCTACTAGACACGGATGTGGAACATTTTTCGTCCATAGTAGAATCATTAGACTTGATTCAAGAAGACTTGAAACAATGGTACTAGAAACAATAATTCTAATGGAAATGCTTGGGGAAACAGTAGTGGTGGGTACCAACCAATAGGGGTAATAATAATGGGAAGGAATATGGTAATGGAAATGCAAATTTTGTATACCCTCCTGGTCCACCTGTAAATTTTGAGCATGATTTCCATCCTTATTACTATCGCAATAAAAATAACATCACTAAGAACAGTGCTATCAAGAAGAGGTATGATGATAATTACAACCCTTAACTCGTGAGGTGACTTTTCTGTAGCGTATACCACAAAATCGTTTGAATTTTTGATTTATGCTATATAACATTTGTTTTTACAATTATTCAAGTGTGGTCTAATTGTTTCTAGTTTATTTTATTGCACTAAACAAAGCCGCCGGCCTGAGTGACCGAGCGGTTCTAGGCGCTACAGTCTGGAACCGCGCGACCGCTACGGTCGTAGGTTCGAATCCTGCCTCGGGCATGGATGTGTGTGATGTCGTTAGGGTGGTTAGGTTTAAGTAGTTCTAAGTTCTAGGGGACTGATGACCTCAGAAGTTAAGTTCCATAGTGCTCAGAGCCATTTGAACCATTTTCAAACAAAGCCTGTAGCATTTTACTATTTATCATACAAAAGCACATAATTTTGTGTGGTCCTTTTAAATAGTACACAAAAATAAACTCTTAAAGAGTACTGAGTTTTATATTCTGAAAAATTATACACTCTCTGTATCAAATATATTTCTAGGTAAAACTAAATTCCAGGGTTTAAATTTGCGCATAAAAATTCCACCCGATGCGTATAAAAAGAAAGTCTGTCAAATTGACATTCATTGCTGGGAGCTACATTTTTATCACCATTCAGAACACATTCGATTTTAAAAGACACTTTAAGCATTTCATTGAAGAAACAGACAGATCCCCATCACAACTTTCCTGAAGTTCTTAATCTGAACGATACTCTTGTTCGATAACAGAACTGAGATCACTGGCTAATGTAAAATCGTCGTCTTTTTCTTTTATTTCTTGATGTATATCACTGATACCTTCCTCCATAGACCGACTAACAACTTTATCAAATTTGGGAAAATTAAAAAAAGCACATTTGGCCAACACATTTTGAGCCATACAGAAACGTACTGAAGAAAACAGGTATGTAGTTCATGAGGCGCGGTCTAGGAGACTCCAACACGTATAAATAACGCAACCGATAGCAAAACATCGTAGGCTTGGCAATTTAAGGAAGGTAGGTCGAGTATAGAAGCATTCCCATACAACTGGCTTTGGAGAGCGAGTTAGAAAACTTTCTGAGAAACCACACCGCTTGAGTTAATGGTTAATTCCAATAACTATAACAGAAATAGGAATTTAAATTGACAGTGGCGTAATAACAACTGAGGGGCTTGGCAGCCATCTGCTGCAATAGCAGTTGAGCAGATGCAAAATCGTAGTAGTATATGATCTATTTACCAAGTATTTGAAACCGTATCCTATACGATCAGCAATAGCCACCTCTATCATTAGAAGATTTGTTAATGACTATGTCGCAGTTGGGGAAAACCGATGCATTTCTGTCTGATAATGCGTCATACTTCAGAAGAGGAAAGAATTTTTAAGGGAGAGGAAAATTAACCATATCTTAATATCTTGATTTTACCGCGAATCCAGTCCCTTGGAACGCATTTTAGGGAGTTCAGCTCTTAATTGTGTGATTTTGTCTTAGTGAGCTTTCAGGTCGTATTTGAAATAATTTATGATTCTGACGTGATGAGCCTTTACCTCATATTTAAAACAAGTGATGACTTTGTCTTGATGAGCATTCATTTTATCTTGGTGAATCTTTATCTCTGACGTGAAACAAATTACATTTTTACATTTATGAGCCTTTAGCTCCTATGGGAAATATTTTAAGAATTCAATGTAAGTGTCCTATTAATCCGAAAAGGCAATTGAAATATTCTTTGTGTAAATGAAAAGCGCTGTCTGCGCAAGAGAATGTTAAAATCGTGTCATATGTGAAACTACATAATGATTCGTCATGTCAGAATTCCGTACGTAGGTTCAGGACAAGTATTTTTTGGACCTGACGCGTATTTTGCTAACGGAGTTTTCTGCTAATCCATTTCGAGGTTGGAGGCTTGCTCGCAGTAGCTGATGTGAAAGGCTAACCACGAATACCAACGTCCGCTAAACTCTCGATAAATGACTACAACACTGTACTTAATTAACTGTGACCGAAACTTCGTAATTTTGAAACTAACTGTGCATAACTTAAATCTGTGCACTCGTTTAATAAGCTCCGGTGCATTACTTGTGATACAGAGTGTATTATCAGATCTCACAACATTTGCCTAGTCACTGACTCGTAGAAGCATGCAAGAAGAATTTAGAAATATAGACGAACTCTCGGTGACATAAATTGTTAAAATGGCTCTAAGCACTATGGGACTCAACATCTTTGGTCATAAGTCCCCTAGAACTTAGAAATACTTAAACTTAACTAACCTAAGGACATCATACACACCTATGCCCGAGGCAGGATTCGAACCTGCGACCGTAGCAGTCCCGCGGTTCCGGACTGCAGCGCCAGAACCGCAAGGCCACCGCGGCCGGCTACATAAATTGTGATATGAACTTTAATTACAGTGTTCACAAAGATGTAGAAGACAGAATACGATAAAAATGTGATTATAAAGCAATGACGAAATGAATCGGTGAACGGTAATCTATCGTGATGGAAACGTGAAGGAACACGTACAGCACAAAAGTGTACAGGCCGACATCGTCTGTTGACTGACAGAGACCGCCGACGGTTAAAGAGGGTCTTAATGTGTAATAGGCAGACATCTATCCAGAACACTACACAGGAATTCCAAACTGCATCAGGATCCACTGCAAGTACTACGACAGTTAGGCAGGAGGTGAGAAAACTTGGATTTCATGGTCGAGCAGCTGCTCATAAGCCACACATCACGCCGGTAAATGCAAAACGACGCCTCGCTTGATGTAAGGAACGTAAACATTGGACGGTTGAACAATGGAAAAACGTTGTGTGGAGTGACGAGTCACGGTACACAATTTGGCGATCCGATGGCAGGGTGTGGGTATGGCGAATGCCCGGTAAATGTAATCAGCCAGCATGTGTAATGCCAACAGTAAAATTCGGAGGCGGTGGTGTTATGGTGTGGTCGTGTTTTTCATGGAGGGAGCTTCCACCCCTTGTTGTTTTGCGTGACACTATCACAGTACAGGCCTACATTGAGGTTTTAAGTACCTTCGTGCTTCCCACTGTTGAAGAGCAATTCGGGGTTGGCGATTGCACCTTCTAACATGATCGAGCACCTGTTCACAATGCACACCAGAGGTGGAGTGGTTACACGACAATAACATCCCTGTAATGGACTGGCCTGCACAGAGTACTGACCCGAATCATATGGCACACCTTTGGGATGTTTTGGAAAGCCGACTTCGTGCAGGGCTCACTGACCAACATCTATACCTCTTCTCAGTGCAGCACTCCGTGAAGAATGGGGTGCCATTTGCCAAGAAACCATCCAGCACCTGAGTGAATGTATGCCTGCGGAAGTGGAAGCTGTCATCAAGGCTAAGGGTGGGCCAACACCATATTGAATTCCAGAATTACCGATGGAGGGCGCCACGAACTTGTAAGTCATTTTCAGCCAGATGCCCGGATACTTTTGATCACATAGTGTATAACATCCTGTGTGACTATATATTGTGACTATCCTCGTTGTATTTCACGTGAAATTCTAAAACATCGATTTTATGTCGATTTCGTCGTTTTGTATACAGTGTGGTGTTATATTTTTATACAATATTGTAAGTACTTCCTGTAATGGTTTGACTGTTCACTCCATGGGTGTTCTATATTGACATAGTAATAGACTACCTGAATGTACAACATCTATGGAGTTAACTGTCGATTGTTCCATATCTCAATGCTGAAGTGCTGGAAGATGTCCAACACAGACTGCTGTACGCACAACCATGCAGATTGCATTCTGGGGGACAGGAGTTTCTTAAGAAAGGTCCCTACTTGTTCTCGGTTCATACAACCGTCTGTCACAGACTTAATAGGTCCGCCATCTGGCACTCAGCATCCTATTCACAATTAAAACAAGAATGAAAAGCAAGAAAATACCAACCAAAATATTGTAATTGTATAATGAAATGATGATTATTTTGTGATTTTAAAGATGTTGAGATTCTTATGGAGCGAATTATTTAAGATATTTTCTGTATATATATAACTGAATCGATTAATGAGCAAAAATTTATAAACTCACGTAGTTTTAGCAACGAAAAATCTAATATTAAGTTACAAGCAGCTGTGTAGACTATGGCATATAATAGTTGAACATATATAGTTGAGCAACTTGTTTAAGCTGATGTGACTTTTCTCGGAAATGAAATATTTAAGTTTAATTTTGAGCAAGATTGTGTAAGTGAACGTACATGGTTGAGCAACCTCTTAGGCTCATGTAACTTTAACAATGAAATATTTAGTCTCTGCTAATCCATGAAGGAAAGTAGGGACCACAGCCGGACATGAAATACTTGAATAACTATAAACTGGAATCCAACGTCATTTATTCTTTTTAACAGATGCTACCAGTTTCGACACGAAATTGTGTCTTCTTCAGGCCCCTACATACGAAAACACACATAACATGATAGAAAAGTATGAGAGCACAGACGCAACAAATCAGAGTTTATGACAATAAATGGGAATAAATCACATCAAAAAATTAAATAATAAAATACACTATTGTTATTCATATAAAACAAAATTCATCATCTACCTTATATTCCATTCTTTTATCCAATGTAATAGTACACCAATGTAATAGAAGAACCCACACGCACAATGAGTTAGACCAGCAGAGTTGTCCGTTATTCGTGATTATTGTTTCCCCTGTAGAGTCTCAGCGTTTCCTTCATAGTTTTGTGTCCACACTGCAGACAGAGTTTGCGTGGCTATAGCGTACCAGGACCACTTTACAGTGATTCACGTGTTTTATACTTGTGTGTTTCATGCCCACCATTTATCTGCGGTTTATATAGGAGGGTCTCTGTGCCCGTATAATTACTTTAGTGAGAGGATGATGTAGGTCCTTGTAGATGCCACACCTGTTGTTAATTCCTGATGGGTGTTGCTACCGCTTATTGTTGATCGACGGCGGTGTTGCATGTACTTCTTGTTAGAGGTGTTCCATATTTAATGTACTCCTCTGTTATCTACTACTTCAGACTGGAAGGCTGATATTTGGATAGCCCATTGCACAATTCTTCCAGTCTTACGAGGCCTGCCAAGAAACCAACTCAGCGCCTGGTTAGCTGTTTCTATTTCGAATTTCGTATGCTCCAGGAAGAACTAAACTTTTCTCCGGCGAAAAGCATGGCCAAAGCTTCCAGCTCGTAGAGTAATTTATTTCCGCGCCCGACAATCCTCTCGAAGCATAAGTCAAAGTCCTCTGGACTCCATTATTTTCTGGTAACAAAACAGCAGCAGTACCGAAATTGGTCTCGTATATCTGCGCAGTAAGCGGTGAGTTAAAATGTGAAATACCCATTACTGGAATATTGCTCAATGCATGTTTCAGAGCATCAGTGGCCGCCTCCTAGAATACCTACATCGGAACTGCTCATTTTTGCCACGCAGTTGATTGAATGTGGGTCCAATTTGACCAAATAACACCCATTTGGAGTCCTAGTTACGGTCACATTCAAATCTCCCGAAACACACTCAAGTTACCACTGTCACTGCCATAGAAATTTGAATAAAAGAAACACACAAAAGATAGAGCAGCCGAACTCACACTCCTTTGGCACAGCTTAGCTACCATGCAACAGAACAGTCTCTAGCTCACGAATAATTTCCGTTATGTGTAGGTAATAACTGCCCCACAGCCTCGCAGTAGGTACACCTCGGTGAAGTGCATTCTTGGCGGAATTAAAACCAGGCTCTACCGCACTGAATATTCCACAACAGCAATCAAGATGGCCTAAAAGAAGCAACGACTTCACCTCTGGCTAACCACAAAGTAGCAGCCTTCAAACAGGAATAAACACTCTCCACTATCTTGGGCCATCTTCACGTATTCCAGGCTGCTAGAAGCCTGGACTCGTGCTTACGCAGCGTCTCCTCACGAACCATCACAGTCAGCGCGCTCACGTGGCATGCCAAAAGGCTCGAGATCAAAGCACCGCCGCCACCTTCCCCAAACACACTGACCAGCCAGAACATTATGACCACCGACCTACTATCGATATAAACCCGTCCTGACGATAGCAACGTCACCTGGCTATAATGACTGCTAGTCAGACAGACGCACGGCGCATGCAGTATCAGTAAGCATGATGTCCGTATCTAGAATGGGGAAGGCGCGTGATCTATTTGAATTTCACTGAGAGCAGATTGTGGTGGCCCAGAGGCTCGGCACTAGGAGTACTGTAATGATCGTTTTCAACAAGTGGCAAAATCAAGTTCAAACCACGTCAATACGTGGTGGAGTTGGGCGGCCAGCCCTCATTAGAGTTGTCGGACGTCTTAGACTGGGCAGACTGGTAAAACAAGAGAGGCGGAAACCTTCGGCGGAACTATCATAAGACTGTAATGCTGAGCATCTTATATGTGTGTCTGAACATATAGTGCACCTATCGCTCCTAACGATGGGCCTCGGCAACTGACGACCCATGCATGTGCCATTGTTAATACTAAGGCATCGGCAACTACGACTGAAATGGACACGTGACCATCGGCAGTGGACTTTGGCACAGAGGCAGGGCGTTGCATCGTTTGATGATTCCAGATATCTTCTTCATCATGCCGATGGGATGATGCGAATCCATCGTCTTTCAGGGGAATAGCTCCTTGACATCTGTACGGCGGGATGGAGACAAGCTGGTGGCCGATCCATTTTGCTATGGGAGACATTCCCGTGGACATCGATGGTCCATTGGAATTCGTGGAAGGCACCATGATGACCAAGGAGTATCGTACACACGTACACTGCTTGAAGACCACGTAGATACCTTGGTTGGTTTGTTGATTTGGGGAGGGGACCAAACAGCGAGGTCATCTGTCGCATCGGATTAGGAAAGGATGTGGATTGAAGTCGTCCGTACCCTTTCAAAAGAACCATCTCGGCGTTTGCCTGAATCGATTTAGGGAATCCACGGAAAACATAAATCACGATATCCAAACGCAGGTTTGAGCCTTCAAAAATGGTTCAAATGGTTCTGAGCTGTGGTCATTAGTCCGCTAGAACTTAGAACTACTTAAACCTAACTAACCTAAGGAATCACACACACCCATGCCCGAGGCAGGATTCGAACCTGCGACCGTAGCAGCAGCGCGGCTCCGGACTGGAGCGCCTAGAACCGCACGGCCACCGCGGCCGGCTTTTGAGCCTTCGCCTTCCCGAGTGCGAGTCCTGTATGCTAACCACTGCGCCACCTCACTCGGTGTAGCCCTCTTCATGACGATCACTTCTCCTGACGGCAGTGACATTTTTCAGCCAGTTAATGCTCCATGTCACAAGACTGGAGAGTGATGGAGTGATTCGAGGAACGCAGTGGCGATTCCAATTGATGTGCTGCTCCCATCTCGCCAGATCTGAATGGTTCAAATAGCTCTGAGCACTATGGGACTTAACTTCTGAGGTCATCAGTCCCCTAGAACTTAGAACTATTTAACCTAACTAACCTAAGGACATCACACACATCCATGTCCGAGGCAGGATTCGAACCTGCGACCGTAGCGGTCGCGCGGTTCCGGACTGAAGCGACTAGAACCACTCGGCCACCACGGCCAACCGCCAGATCTGAACCTGATCTTGGATGTAATTGAACGTGGTGTCAGAATTCATCACCCCACCCCCTCGCCGTATTTCCTGATTTTACGGGAATTAGGTCACTTGTACATGCAGATGAGGTGCCAACTCCCCATAGTGACTTACCAAGGCCTCATTGTTTCCTTACCATCAAGTGTCGCCACTGTAATCCGTGCCAAAGGTGGACATGCCGGCTATTATGGCTCTGAGTACTATGGGACTCAACTGCTGAGGTCATTAGTCCCCTAGAACTTAGAACTAGTTAAACCTAACTAACCTAAGGACATCACAAACATCCATGCCCGAGGCAGGATTCGAACCTGCGACCGTAGCGGTCTTGCGGTTCCAGACTGCAGCGCCTTTAACCGCACGGCGACTTCGGCCGGCCATGCCGGCTATTAGGTGGATGGTCGTAGTGTTTTGGCTGATCAGTGTACATCGATACGGAAGTGTCAGTAACCCTTGCGGCCAAATATAATAATACTTAGAATACAAGTGAAAAAGACAAATGTGATGAAAGTTGTGGACAAATGTATGTCTTGTGTAACATCATAATGGGGACTGACAACGTAGTGGAGGGTATGGAACTGTTTTCCCGTCTGTGAAGCAGGAGTATACAGGGTGGCAGCAACAAGGAAGGTAGACATGGATTACCCATGGCGATAAAGCTGTTTCGATAAAGGAGGTAAGATACTGATTTGGCAATGAGTTCTTCGGGAAACCACTGTGAATTTCATGACACAGAATACTTCCCATTGTACGACACTATCTGATCGAAAGTATCCGGAGACCACTCAGTAGTGCGAAATTGATAGAAGGATATCGCAAGTGGCGGACCCGCCAGTGTAAAGGAAGTGGGGACTGTTGGGGACTATTGGGTTGTCAGTAGAGGAGCTGTAACAGCGGAATGGTTCGGTCAGGTGAACCTAGTGGCTTCTAACGCGGACACTGAATGTCACCTGGGTAACAGTTCGATAGGGACATTTCAACCCTTCTAAAGTTGCCAGAGTCTACCCTTGTGGTGTGACTGTGAAGTGAAAACGTGAGGGAACAAAGCCAGCAAAATCAACACTAGGCAGACCTCTTCTGCTGGCGGGCAGAGACCATCGAGTACTGCGGAGAGTAACTGTAACATATCGCATGATATCAACGGAAGGAATTACTAGTGAATTCCGAAGTGTTACCAGCAGTCCAACTAGCCCAATGACTGGGTGTATGGATTTAAAAAGATTTGGGGTACAATGATCGAACAGCTCCTCACTAGCCCCACATTTACTTAGTCAGTGCAAAGCGAAGCATGATATTGTGTAAAGAACGACACCACTGGACAGTGAATGATTGTAAACGAGTGATTTGGAGCGGTGACTCACACTATACCCTGTGGGGATCCACTGGAAGCTTTTGGGTTTAGTGAATACCTGGAGAACGTTACCAGCCTTCGTGTAGTGCGAACAGTGAAATACAGAAGAGTCAGTGATATGGCATGGGTTTGTTTTAGAGGATCGGCTGTTGTCCCCTGATTGTTCTTAAGAAGACGCTAAATGCCAAATGGTAGGAATAGGTTTCACACCATTATATACTTCGTGCAGTAGAGAAACAATTGCGAGGCGATAACTAATTGTATCAGTGTGACAACACACACTTCATAAAGCAGCATCAGTGATATAGTGGTCTGTGGACTATAAAACTCCTGAAACTGGTTAGCCAGCCCAGATTTCCGACATGGGGAGCATCTCTGGGATGAATGAGAACGTCAGCTTCGCTGTGACCCCGGCATCCTACCTCATCATCTCCTCTAAATTCGGTTTTGAGGAAGAGTGTGCTGCCATTCCTCCTTAGATATGCAACCATCTCATTGAAAAAGTTCCCAACAGAGTTCAAGTTGTCATAAAGGCTAAGGTGGACAAACCCCATATTAATGTACTAACGGTCGTTGCGCTACTTTTCACCAGTCTGTGTATTAGGGTCCTTCTCCTCGCAGTCCCTACGAGAACAACACGTATGTGGTTTTAATATATTCATAGGTTCATCAATTAAATAGGTTGAAACTTCCTGGCAGATTAAAACTGTGTGCCCGACCGAGACTCGAACTCGGGACCTTTGCCTTTCACGGGCAAGTGCTCTACCATCTGTGCTACCGAAGCACGTCTCACGCCCGGTCCCCACAGCCTTACTTCTGCCAGTATCTCGTCTCCTACCTTCCAAACTTTACAGAAGCTCTTCTGCGAAACTTGCAGAACTAGCACTCCTGAAAGAAAGGATACTGTGGAGACATGGCTTAACCACAGCCTGGGGCATGTTTCCAGAATGAGATTTTCACTCTGCAGCGGAGTGTGCGCTGATATGAAACTTCCTGGCAGATTAAAACTGTGTGCCCGACCGAGACTCGTACTCGGGACCTTTGCCTTTCGCGGGCAAGTGCTCTACCATCTGAGCTACCGAAGCACGTCTCACGCCTGGTCCCCACAGCCTTACTTCTGCCAGTATCTCGTCTCCTACCTTCCAAACTTTACAGAAGCTCTTCTGCGAAACTTGCAGAACTAGCACTCCTGAAAGAAAGGACACTGTGGAGACATGGCTTAACCACAGCCTGGGGGATGTTTCCAGAATGAGATTTTCACTCTGCAGCCGAGTGTGCGCTGATATGAAACTTCCTGGCAGATTAAAACTGTGTGCCCGACCGAGACTCGAACTCGGGACCTTTGCCTTTCGCAGGCAAGTGCTCTACCATCTTTTTTAATTTTTTTTATAGTTGACTGACGAAGTAAATGTATACAAGTAAACGAAATCCCTTCTTTTGGGGTTGTGGAAAGAAAATAGGTCCCCTACATTCTTCCATCATTGTGTGGGAGCGATTTTTATAGGAGAGCCAGGCGTACTTCAGTCTGCTGGCGTCTCATGTTTGCGTCAGCAACCTATTAGTGCTGCTACACGAGGGCAAAGGGTAAACGAAATAGCCACCTTGTCGGCGTAAAATGAATGAGAAACTTAATAGATAATTTCATAAAGAAAAACAAAAAGGAATCCTGAGATTGAACAAAATGTCGTTCGATCGTTCTTCAGCTCTGTCGGTAAGACAATGTTCGGTTCAAGAAATTTGCGTAATTTTCTTTGTATTTCTTTTGTCGTTCGAGCTTTTGATGTTCTGTCATCAGGTACATCCAATAATCTGCTTCACTCTTCGTCATTGCCTTTGAGATGTAATGGACTGGCAGTCCTTTGAGCCAGTTGGCTGACCTTCTTTTAGTGTTAGGATATGGCACGTCATCAGGCAGAAGGACGTGTGTCGGCGTAATCGTGTTAGGTGACGTGCGGAGCACATGTGCTAGCTTTTGCCTGAAGAGATTCCACACGCCTTTCACATCGTCACAGACGAAGCGATGTTCTTCAGTGTCGACGACATTGCAGCTGGAACAGTTTGGTGTACGTGCCAGACGTATCGCGTGCAATTTGGAGTTGGTGGGGATTTTTCTATTGACTGCGAGGTACCACGTCGATCGCACATTGGATGGTAAATGGGGGTCAGGTATGTTGCCCCATCCTTTTTTCCAGTTATAATGTCGAAACTTGTTTTCTATTGGATTGCGCAATTTTCCTACCAGCAAGGTGTTGTAAACCTCCTTAACCCGATATATATCCTTCTCCGGCATTCTATGGTGTACATAGCTGTATTCCACAAGAAAATGTTTATAGTGGTACAGCTCGTGGGAGATGTGATGCACATCGATTGGTGGATCTCTGCTGACTGGGGTGATTTCACGTAAGAGATGAGCCACTAAGGTCCGCGGTGATCGTTCCCACTGTTGATAAGTTCTGCTAACGTATAGCTCTTGCGCTTTAAGGTAGATGTCTGTCAGATGTAGCCCTCCATTGCGTGTCGGTAGCGTCAAGGTATCATATGAAACCTTAAATATCTGACCTCTGCTGACAAAATAACCCAGCGCTGCTTGCATTTGGTGTGCTATGGTTCGTGGCAGAGGCAGCACTTGAGCAACATAGTTGACTTTGGAAGTGATATATGTATTGGCCAGTTGCACTTTTTGTATTACGTTAAAATTACGCAAGCTGTGTTGTTTTATGCTTGCCCGTAATGTGGCAAGTAATTTTCTATAATTGAGAGCGGCCGTGCGGCGGATATTACTCGTATATTCTATTCCAAGGCATTTTATTTTTTCCACAGTGTTGATACGTCCAGCGGCTCTGATCTCTATACCCCGACCAAGATTCATAATACCAGATTTATTGCGGTTGGGTTTAGCTACTGACGCCAGTTCGTAGGTCGCCACAACTTCAAGCGCTGTTTCCACCTCGCTTTCGTCAGTCACAAGTACCCCTAAATCGTCCGCGTAGGCTTGACATATGATCTTCTGTCCGTGTATATGTAGTCCACGGAGTTGCCGAGTCAGGGATACTAAGAGAGGTTCAAGCGCAATCGCGAAAAGCGTCATGGACATGGGGCAACCTTGTCTTACCGAACTCTGAATATTGATCGGGTGACTGAGTTGTCCGTTGACACTGACTCTTGACGTGCTATTCGTCAGTATGTTTTTCACGGAGGCTATAATTTTCTGGGGGAAATGCATGGATGTCATACACCGGAACAGGTACGAATGATTAACTTTATCAAAAGCTTTTTCAAAGTCGAGCGACAGCAGAGCACAGCGAATGTTGCAGGCTTCCGATATCGCTATAATGTCTCTGTAGTCGCATAAGGTCTGAAATATCGTTCTATCCTTTCCCACACTTGTCTGGTAAGCTCCTGTCATTGTACGAATAACTGAATTGCACCATTGCATCATGATACGGGCGAAGATTTTATAATCACAATTGAGAAGTGTTATAGGTCGAAGATTTTCCACGGTTTTGCCTCCTGGTGTTTTGGGGACTAAGACCACTGTACCTTCACAGAATTCCTTCGGAAGGTTAGAGTCGGCATTTAGTATTTCATTGCAGACGAGTGTCAATTTAGCAATTCGCGAAAAGTTTGATAAAATTCAGCGGGTAGCCCATCTGGTCCCGGTGAGTTATTCTTTGGGCTCCTCGAGATGGCATCTTCGACGTCTTCGTCCGTTATTCTTGCTGCGGGCACATCAGCTTCTTCTGGAGTGAGTCGCTCTGTCGTCCTAGCAATGAGAGCTTGCTGCGCTGTTTCATCTGTGTATTGGCCAGCAATTCACTAAAGTGTCGATGGATCTCGTCGCGTATTGCAGTTTGATCTGTCAAGAGTCTCCCGTCTGAAGTTTTGAGTTCCGTCAGAATTTTCCGTTTTTGTCTTTTGTTCTCTTGCAGGATGTGGTACATCGATGTTGTTTCTTCTCGTGTACCGTTCTGCAAACGCGTTCGTATTTTACAGCTTTCGAGATGGTGTCTCTGCAGGGTGAGTAATCTTGCTTTTATTCTGTTGATTTGCCCATAATTTGTTATGACTGTAGCATCCCGAACGCACAAGTCTCTCAGACAGCTGAAGTAAAAGTCTAATGTCCGCCTCCGCCAGGCGACTGTTTCACGGGAGTAAGTTTTCATTGTCTTTATTATAGCGGGCTTCGCGCAGTCAGCGCCGTACCGTACAAATGGAACTTCCTTTCACATTCTGCCCAAGTGGTGTGGAAGGCGGCGTGACATCCAGGATCCGAAAGATGAGCAACGTTGAGCTTCCACTGACCTCTCGCCCTCTAAGTTCCTTGTTTCTCTAAATTGACCGTACATATGTAAGCGATGTAATCAGAGAAAATAGTGGGCCATAGCTCGGACTGTAAAACGTGTCTCCTTAAATTTGATGTTGCGTAAATCCTGTCGATACGACTGGCAGAATGGCTGGTGATATAGGTGAAACCTAGTCTATCACCGTGTTTTAGTTCCCAAGTATCAAACAGATGGAAGTCTCTGACGATGTTCTCCAGCTCCAGAGATTTGTTAAAATTTGGCGTCTGATCTTTGGAACTCAGCACGCAATTAAAGTCACCCGCAAATATTATTTGTTCAAATCGCACCGCGAAAAGGGGGGCGATGTCCTCCTTGAAAAATTCGTTCCTGCGGCGCTTGTTTCCGGTTCCTGACGGGGCATATATGTTGATAAACCTAGTGTTGTTCATTGTGACAGCGAGACCTCTACTGTTCGGCAGTTTAGCCACGTCTGTAAGTAGGATCCCCTCTTTAGTCATAATCGCTGTGCCGAGGCTGTTATCATTGCCATGATTGATGACGGCGTTGTAGCCAGTGATGTCGTCCAAAAGGATAGCCGTTACTTCTTGCAGCATTAAGATGTCAATATCCGCGGCGTACAGAAACTCTTGCAGATTTCTCAGATTGAGGGTGCTGCTAATTTTATTTACATTCAAGGTCGCAGTTCTGTACGCCTGCAAGGACGTCATGTCGACTATACCGTGTCAGGTGGGATACTGTTTGCCAGGTGAAGTGGATGTTTGCTCCACTTAGAAGAAGTCGGCATCATCATCAGCTGCACGAGCGTCTTTGATGGTGGTTTGTTGCCGGGTGGACACATCTTGTCGGCGGTCGGGTGCCGTCCGTCCTGAATGTTGTGGTATGTCAGCCATCTCTGCATCATGGCTTTGCTCCTCCATGTCATCCGCCCAGTCTCGCGTGCACGTAACTTCCCGCGTGTCCGTTTTTGGTACAGGTGGAGGGTCCTTCGGACTAGCTGTACCGTCTGGAATGTGGATTCCACGGTCGGGTTCAGTGTCCTCATTTCGGGTCTTCTTCTTTGTTGTTCGATCGTCCAGAGGAGTTGCCTGTGTCGTCTCCGCCAGTTCTTGGCCTATCTGTTTCGCCTTTTCACTGAGGATTGGCGCGATTTCTGCTGCTCCCTGATGGGCTATTCGACGTTTCTTCCGTTTCTTTGGTGAAACAGTTGTAGGCTGCTGGTCATTAGCCTCCGACGTGGCAACCGTGTCCTCTTTGTGTTGCTCGACTTCTTCGAGTGGTTTTCACATGCCTTCTTCTGCCGTCTTAGCCTGGTCTTGTTCTGCACGCCTGTCAGTTTCCTCGTCTTGCGAGTGTGCTGGATCTGTAGCTACTGCGTTGCTAGTATCCATGGCTACGTTACCATCGGGAACGTCGGCATAAGCAACTACCGCCCTGTCGAAACACATGTCTGGGGCGACGTCACTGCGAATTGCGGCGGCGAACGTCACGGGTAGCGTGGTCATTTGACTAGGCGAGTCTCGCTCCCCAGTCGGCAGTTGCGTCACACGGCGTTGAACACACTGAGCGCGGACGTGTTGGCTCGAACCACAACCCGAACAGGTTCTCGGCTGGCCATCGTAAATGATGATCGCTCGATATCCACCAATCCCAAGATACGATGGGATATGTTTCAGCATGTCAATCTTAACTTTCCTGACTCCAATTAATGCTGGATACTTGTGCAAGCTAGAAAATTCTTCGGCGACATTGCTGATAATGGTGCCACAGTCTCACAGTTTGTTGTTAATCCCCCCGGGCGTTATTTCAAAGGGGAGCTCAAAGATTCGAATCGTTCTTATTCCCATTCCGGCACGCGAGACCGTGACCTGACCTATGTGTCCGTCTGAATGTTTGAATTTTGCCACCCCACCACATGCTTCTTCAATTTGGTCGCACTTGTCAGAACTGGATAACTTAAGGAACACAGTCGGACTGACAATCGACAGGTGAATTCCAATCAATTCATCCACTTTGATCTGAAAACCGGCCGAAGTGGCCGTGCGGTTAAAGGCGCTGCTGTCTGGAACCGCAAGACCCCTACGGTCGCAGGTTCGAATCCTGCCTCGGGCATGGATGTTTGTGATGTCCTTAGGTTAGTTAGGTTTAACTAGTTCTAAGTTCTAGGGGACTAATGACCTCCGCAGTTGAGTCCCATTGTGCTCAGAGCCATTTGAACCATTTTTTTTTTTATCTGAAAAGTTTCTTCGATAAATGCCTCAACTTCGTAAGATTTCAGTCGGGCGTAGTTCGGATCGAAAACCAACTTCAAAGTATCGCGTCGCGTTGTCTGTTCCATTATGTCATTCTAGAAGTGTAATCGTAGACTATGACTAACGCAGAAAGCGCGCACTCACCACACAGCACCGGCCGCTCGCAGCGACGATGTAAATACCGCAACAGCCGCTCCGCACGTCCGCACAGCACGGCCGCCGCCGGCGGAATGCCCATCTGAGCTACCGAAGCACGACTCACGTCCGGTCCCCACAGCCTTACTTCTGCCAGTATCACGTCTCCTACCTTCCAAACTTTACAGAAGCTCTTCTGCGAAACTTGCAGAACTAGCACTCCTGAAAGAAAGGATACTGTGGAGACATGGCTTAGCCACAGCCTGGGGGATGTTTCCAGAATGAGATTTTCACTCTGCAGCCGAGTGTGCGCTGATATGAAACTTCCTGGCAGATTAAAACTGTGTGCCCGACCGAGACTCGAACTCGGGACCTTTGCCTTTCGCGGGCACGTGCTCTACCATCTGAGCTACCGAAGCACGACTCACGCCCGGTCCCCACTGCCTTACTTCTGCCAGTATCACGTCTCCTACCTCCCAAACTTTACAGAAGCTCTTCTGCGAAACTTGCAGAATTTGCAGAACTAGCACTCCTGAAAGAAAAGATACTGTGGAGACATGGCTTAGCCACAGCCTGGGGAATGTTTCCAGAATGAGTTCGAGTCTCGGTCGGGCACACAGTTTTAATCTGCCGGGAAGTTTCATATCAGCGCACACTCCACTGCAGAGTGAAAATCTCATTCTGGAAACATCTCCCAGGCTGTGGCTAAGCCATGTCTCCACAGTATCTTTTCTTTCAGGAGTGCTAGTTCTGCAAATTCTGCAAGTTTCGCAGAAGAGCTTCTGTAAAGTTTGGAAGGTAGGAGACGAGATACTGGCAGAAGTGAGGTGTGGGGACCGGGCGTGAGTCGTGCTTCAGTAGCTCAGATGGTAGAGCAGTTGCCCGCGAAAGGCAAAGGTCCCGAGTTCGAGTCTCGGTCGTGCACACAGTTTTAATCTGCCAGGAAGATTCAAATCACCGCACACTCCGCTGCAGAGTGAAAATCTCATCCTGGAAACATTCCCCAGGCTGTGGCTAAGCCACGTCTCCACAGTATCCTTTCTTTCAGGAGTGCTAGTTCTGCAAGTTTCGCAGAAGAGCTTCTGTAAAGTTTGGAAGGTAGGAGACGAGATACTGGCAGAAGTAAGGCTGTGGGGACCGGGTGTGAGTCGTGCTTCGGTAGCTCAAATGGTAGAGCACTTGCCCGCGAAAGGCAAAGGTCCCGAGTTCGAGTTTCGGTCGGGCACACAGTTTTAATTTGCCAGGAAGTTTCATATCAGCGCACACTCCGCTGCAGAGTGAAAATCTCTTTCTTGAATTAAATAGGTTTCTTGAAACTTTAAGCAAGCTTTCTCGGTACAGTTTGTATGTATCTTAAAGCGTCTACCATTTTAGTTACTTCCGAATCTCCGTGACACATTCCCATGTGTCAAACAGATATGAAAATGAGCGTTGTTCTTCTTCATAAATATTCACTATCCTCTATTAGACCTATTTCGTACGGGTTAAATTCGAGGGAAGGTTACCCGAGTGCTTTCTTGGCTGTTTGTTTTCCATAGTATTCTACCAATAAGATGTGGTCTTCCAGCTGATTTAACTGTGACTGAGCCTTTGGGATCGCTCCATTTCATATCCCTACAAATTTTCACATCCAGGTGTACTATGAGTTGACTGATTCCAACTGTCACTCGCTGATTTTGTACTCATAGATGACTATGTTTCTTCTTTTTGTGAAGTCTCTTCACAACTGTTAGATTTTAAATGCCGAATAAATATTTGTATAGGCTTTTTAAACACTACTTCAGTATAAATAATTGAATAATTTGCGCAAAACCTGAGGTTACCCTTAACACTGTAAACAAAATTAAAGATAAACGTCATTGGAAATGCGCAGATGACACGGGAACCATTTGAGGGGTGAGATATACTAGAAAGTTAAAGCATAACGGGTGGATAAGGAAAGACGTCTTTGGAAGACGCAACCACAAGCAGTAGAGGTGGTAAAACACTGAGGGCAATCAATACTGGAATATGCGACACAGTTCATAGGCCGTATTGGCTGGAATACGTAGTTACGTACATCTGAAAAAATTAGTACAAGATAGAAAAAGATGAAGGACGACAAGAAGTTAACGCAGCTGCAGTTCATTCCAAGTGGACCGATACACTTGTTTTAAGTGGGTTGATGTCTCGAACATTATTTGATGGATTCGCGAACCTTGCCTGTTTTTTAAGTGCGTTTGTGAGAACTTGTAATATTTTCAGTTGTCGATATTGGTCGAGTATTTAAAACTTCGGGAATTATCGGCATTCGAGACATATTTATATGTGCTGTCGTGTAATGGTGTCTTTGACTTTTTGATCTGACAGCAATTCGGTTTGGTAAATGGTAACTTAAATACACTTTCGTAGATGCACAATCTAACCATGGCCAGTTTTCTTTAAGCAGCTGCTTTTACTTAAAGTGCACACCCCACTACCAAGAGTTTTTATATGCCACCCACGCAACAAGGGCCTGCATTTCACACGAACAGGTAACCTGAAAACAGGCTGAAAGAATTACTTGTAACCTTAGGTCTTGACGACATTTCAGCTTCATCTGCTTGAAGTCACTGCTGGTAGTATGGTGACTGATGGTGAGGTACAATTTTCGAGAAATAAGGTAATGTGGGAACTGGTAAAGTAGAAATTTTGCGTTGAAAGAAAGGAAGCCCTTTCTTGTCACTCCGCTTGCTTGCGTTGTCACTAAGAGCCTTTTTCAACTAACATCAGTTTCAAATAAAGAAACTGCAAAAGCTACAGACATGTCCCAGCAACGATCAGTACGACAGAATAAAGGTGATCTTAGAAGTGCAGTCGCTTACTACAAACTTGCAGAATCCGATAAGTTACAACCAATTATGGTACTAAAGAAAGAGAAGCTGCACATGTACTACTGTGTAGTTACAGTTGGTATGACCTGATCTGGATTCAGAATGTTGCGATTTATTTTAAAGTTCCAATGAGTGTGACCAAATCTTTGTTTGTGTATAATAATAAAATACTTATAAATAAAATATCTTTTGAGTGCAGATACTTTTTAGCATCGTTATGTAACACTACAGCACGAATACTTCGATTCAGTCTCGGTTTTCGCACAGTTAATGATTCACTTCCATACAGTGATGTCTCCAAAAACGTACGTTCTTAGAAATTTCGTCCACAAATTAAAGTCTGTGTTTTGAGTGTAACAGACATTTCGTCGAAAATGAAATGCCCTCTTTGCTGTGCTAGTCAGTTTCTTGTATCCTCCTTGCTATGTCCGCCATGCACTGTTATCCTTTCAAAGAAGCAGAAATCATTTATTTCGTCCACTACTTTTGATGTTAAGTTCATTCCTAGTCTCATCTCTTCTCGTTGTTTTCGAACCCAATTACTCTCACTCCATTTTCTGTGACTAGTGGCCCGTCCAGGTTCGGCAGCTCTTTTGATTTTTTCTCGCTTTCGCCGAGGATAGTAACGTCACTAGCGAATCTTATGAATGATATCCTTCGGCCCTATATTTTAATCCCACTCCAGGACTCTTCTCTAATTTTCGTTATTGCTTTTCGATGCACAATATGAACGTCGGGGGTGAAATACGAGTACTCTATCCCGGCCATTTTTCCTGAGTAATCGGCTTCAGATTGGTTTGATATGGCCGCCACGAGTTTCTCTCCTGTGCCAACTTCTTCATCTCAGAGTAGCACCTGCAACCAACGTCCTCAGTTATTTGCTTGAAATATCCAAATTTCTGTTTCCCTCTGCAGTTTTACCCTCAGTAGCCCCTCTAGTATCATAAAAGTTATTCCGCGATGTCTTAACAGATGTCCTACCACCTGTCCCTTCCTCTTGTCAGTGTTTTCCACACATCCCTTAGCTCGCCGACTATGAGGAGAATCTCCTCATTCCTTACCTTATCAGTCCAAATAATTTTCGACATTCTTCTGGAACAACACATTTCAAGTGCTTCGATTCTCTTTTTTTCCGATTTTCCAACAGTCCATGTTCCACTAGCATACCAAACGTAAATTCTGAGAAATTTTTTCCACACATTAAGGCCTATGTTTCGTACTAGAAGACTTCTCCTGGCCAGAAATGCCGTTTTTGTTAGTGCTTGTCTGATTTTTACATGTAGAAGACTTCTCTTGGCCAGGAATTCCCTTTTTGCTAGTGCTTGCTCCATCTGTCATCGGACATTTTGTTACCTAGGTAGCAGAATGCCTTAATTTCATCTACTCGTACTTCGTCATAACCCATTTTGATGTTATGTTTCTTGCTTTTCTCACATCTGCTACTTCTCGTTACTTTCATCTGTCTTCGATTTACTCTCACTCAATGTTTTGTGTTTTAGACTGTTCATTCTATTCAGTAGTTTCTGTAACACTTCTTTGCTTTCACTGAGGATAGCAATGTCATCAGCGAATCTTACCATTGATGTTTTCTCAACATGAATTTTAATTCCGCTCTTGAACCTTTCTTTTATTTCTGTCGTTGTTTCTTCGATGTAGAGATTGAACAGTAACGGAGGAAGACTACTTCAATGTCTTACACCCTTTTTAATCCGAAAACATCGTTCTTCGTCTTCCGTTCATATTATTCCCCATTGGCTCTTGTGCGGATCGTATGTTACCCGTCTTTTCTATAGCTTAGCCCTGTTTTTCTCAGAACTTTGAACGTCTGACACCATTTTACATTGTCGAATGCTTTTTCCATGTCGACAAATAGTAGAATGAGTCTTGAGTTTTCTTTAGTCTTGCTTTCATAATTAATCTCAATATCAGAACTGTTTCTTCGTGCGTTTATCATTTCTAGACCCAAACTGATCGTCATCTAACACATCCTCAGTGTTCTTCTTCATATTTTATGTATTATGCTTGTCAGCAACTTGGATGTATGAGCTGTTAAGTTGACTGTGCGATAATTCACGCACTTTTAAGCTATTGCAATCTTTGCAATTGTGTTGACGACGTTTATCGAAAGTCAAACGGTATATAGCCAGACTCATACATTCTACACCATCATGAATAGTCATTTTGTTGCCACTTTTGCCCACTGATTTTAGAAATTCTGATGAGAATATTATCATTTCCTTTTGGCTTATTAGATTTTAAGTCTTCCAAAGCCCTTTTAAATTCTAATACTGGATCCCCTATCTCTTCTGCATCGACTCCTGTTATATCTTCTGTCACGTCGTCAGACATGACTTCCCCCTCATACACGCCACTCCTTTGCATTTAACAGTGAAATTTCCATTGCATTCTTAGTGCGACCACCCGTGCTTTTGATTCCGTCGAAGCTTGTTTTGCCTTCTCCGTATGTTCAGTCAGCGTTCCTGAAAATAATTTCTTTTTTAATTTTTTTACGTTTTTCGTGGAGCTACTTCGCCTTAGCTTGCATGCACTTCCTGTTTGTTCGGTTACTAAGTGATTTGTATTTCCGTATTCTTGAATTTTTCTAAATATTTTTGTAGTTCCTTCTTTCATAGATCTGATGAAGGATTTCATTTGTTACCCACACTTTCTTCGCAGTTACCTTTCTTGTGTCAATGTTTTTCTTTCCAACTTCTTTCACTGCTCTTTTTAAAGACGTGCAATCCTCTTCATTAGTACTGCCTACTGAGTTATTCCTCATCGCAGTATCTATAGCCTCAGAGAATTTCAAGCGTAGCTCCTCATCCCTTAATATTTCAGTATCCAGCTTCTTTGCGCACTGATTCTTCTTGACTTGTCTTTTAAATTTCTACCTTCTTTCAATCACTACTCTATTGTGATCTGCGCCTTCATCTGCTCCTGGATTCACCTTACCATCCAGTATCTGATTTCAAAAACTCTGCCTGATCATGATGTGATCAAATTGAAATCTTCCCCTATCTCCTGGCATTTTCCTAGTTTATTCCCTCTTATTGTGACTCTTGACCAGAGTATTGGCTATTACTAGCTGAATTTCATTGCAGAAGTCAATTAGTCTTTCTTTTCTCACATTCCTGGTTCCAAGCCCAAATTCTCCACTAATTCTTTCTTCTAATCCCTCCACTACAGCCGCATTCCAATCTTTTATGACTATTAGATTTTAATCTCTCTCTACGGGCTAAGTTACCCGTTAAATATCCTCATATATTTACGCTATCTCTTAATCTTCGGCTCTCGATGTCGGCGTGTGTAACAGAACTGTCACTGTCAGCGTTGATTCGCTATTGATTATGATGAAAATAACCTTATCTCCAAGCTGTTCACAGTAACTCACTGTCTGCCTTACCTTCCTACTCATAACGAATCCTACACAGGTTATATCGTTTTATGTTGCTGTTGATATAACCCTATATTTATCTGACCAGAAATCCTTGTCTTCTTCCCATATCACTTCACTGACTCCCGCTATATGTAGACTGTGCCTCTGCATTTCCCTTTTCAGATTTTCTAGCTTCCCTACCACGTTCAGCTTCTAACATTCCACACTCCGATTCATAGAACGTTATCCTTTCGTTGGTTGTTTAATCTTCTTCTCATGGTTATCTCTTGTTTGGCAGTCTCCTCCCGTAGATCCTAATAAATGACTATCCTAGAATCTTTTACCGATGGGGAGATGATTGTGACACTTCAATTGCAGGCCACATATCCTGTGAATATACATTATGTGTCTGTAATGAAGAAGTTTCCATTGCCTTCTGCATCCTCATGCCTTTGCTCATAGCTGATTCTTCTTTAGGAGCAGTTCTCTAACCCAGTGCCAAGGGAGTGTCCTGAAGCCCTGTCCACCCCTCCGCCGTCTTTGACAAGGCCATTGGCTGAATGAGGGTGGCGGGGTTTGGATCGGGCACCGAGGGCGTTTTGATTACTAATCAAAGACTCTCCTCTGTTCTGGTTTTACCGTACTTATTAAATCTAGAATTTCTTTCTCAATCTTCAGCTCTTTTTTGATCTGTTCTAGTTCTTCCACATGTTATATATTACGCGCCATTCAGTACAGTAGATACCCATATCACATTTCAAATATGTTGCATCAATATCTGGTCCAATTTTAGGTGGTCGAATTCTTTTCCAAAGTCGATTGATCCTATGAAAGTGTCTTACCTCCACCGTCAAGTGTAACATCAGAAATGCCGCTCTGGTTCCTCAAGCATTTTTATAGCCAGCTGATCGTCTTGTATTGAATCATCAATTTCCTGTTCCCCTCTTCTGAATGTTATTTTTGGTATCACTTGTATGCGTGAGTTGTTAAACCTATTGTACGGAAGTTGTAGTAGTGTGGGTGACATTCTTTTGAAAATCTGATAAAATGTCCACTCGCACAGATTCTTAACATTACCTTGGATAATCATTTGGTTGCCGATTCCTCCAACAATTTCAGAAATTCAGAAAGAATTTTACCTAATAATAGCAACTTGTTTGATCACAGTTCTTCTAAAGTTCTGTCTGTTTTGACTCTAATGCTGACTCTCCTCTGTCTTCAAAATGAACGCCTATTTTTTCCGTCACATCAACAGACAGTTCCTGTCCCTTGTAAAGGCCCTCAGTATATTTTTTCCACATATCCTTTCTCTACACACTGCTCTTAAAGCTGACAGCCTGTCTTCTAACTTCTCCGAGTTATTTTGGCATTCCTATAAGCAGAATCCCTTTTCCACAGTAGTCTTTGTCTCGCTTTCGTATACAGGAGAAATTATGTGAGGTTTGGAAGATAGGAGAGAGCTCGTTCCTGTGAGGACAGGTCTTGAGTCATGCCTAGGATATCTCAGTACGTAGGGCTTTTGACCGTAAATGCAAAGGTAATGGATTTGAGTCCCCTTCCGGCACACAGTTCTGATCTGCCAGTAGGTTTCAAATCAGCCTACGTTTTGCTACAGACAGTAAATTAATTGCGGATACATGATAGCCTTATTTATGGATGTCTATTCCTGTTGAACTGAACTAAATCCTGAACTGTTCACAGTACCTTTGCCCTAATGTCTGATTCACAACGAATCCCATTCAACTAATCACAATTCATTACCTTCTTTATACTGCTCTAGCTGAGTTAGTAGTGTTGACCAGGTTAGTGTTTATTCCAATATTTTAACCCAACTTCTCCTTCCCTCTCTTTGTCCATCTCCTCCACCCTCCTCTCTGTCTACCTTTCTCCTCCCTCTCTCTGTCTATCACCTTTTCTTACATTTCGCTGTCCTTTTGCCCCTCGCTCTCAGTGTGTACATCTTCTCCACCCTCATATCTGTGTCCGTGTCCCCCTTCCTCATTTCTGTCTCTCGATCTCTTCCTCTCCCTTTCTGCTGGTTCTTATTTCCAAAGAATTTCTTTCTAGACAATAGTGCATACTTGTACCACGTTTCTTTGAAATCGATCCAGGGGCTTAGGAGGAGCTTCTTAGCCGCGGCTTTGCCTGAATACGTACATGTCACATATATTTCACATACATTTAACATATTTCACACTTTTTAATTTTTAAATGAACACAACGCCTAAGACCGCTCGGCTAATCCCGCGCGGCCCCTAAACCATAGTAGTGCTAAGTTTTCCGCGGGAGTATTTATCACTTGCCTAAAATTCTCGAACAGATTGGTTGTAATTTTGTGGAACTTGCACAAGTGAACATCGAGTAAATGTCTTGTATTTCTTCTTTAGAGCCTCCTTGGTTCTGAATCGTACCGGGTGTTTCAATGTGAATATCGGGGTTTTAAAGCTTTGTAGCATTTATTACATTTATCTTACAGTTATAAATAACACATTCGCAACTCAAAAAGTTTTGTTATATGTTGTACTGCACTGGAGCTGAATGTTACAAGTACTCTACTAACTCTCGTCTCCTGTGACCTTCTGTGAATTTCGATATCAGATGATGGAAATAAATACGAGTCGCGTTAAGTAAGCAGTTTGACTAATGAAGTTAGCTTTTACTAACCGTATGACTTCTTGAAGCGCCCTTTTCAGCTTCGATACAGTACTACATTATAATGTAACCAGGGTCGTTTGCCTCATGCGAAATTTCATGTCACAAATATGTGAAAGAGTTTTGTTTGTATACGTGTGCACTCACTCAAGCACTGTTTCCTACGTCTTCCGCTAAAAAAGTAGTAGTAGCAAAGATGACACTAGTAAACGAAAAGCTTTTTGCGTTTTTTACTGTTTGCAAGGACTGAATCTGCTTTTACAGCGCGATGTGCCTTCCGTATTAAGTTCCATTGAAATTCTCCAAGTGGTAATAACATATGTAGGTTTGAAGACACCGGCTATCTCTGCTAGGGGAAGATTACAGGTTGACCAAAAGTGACTAAAGAATATCTTGAACGTGTGAGATAGTCTTCCACGTGTAGCTCCGTCGTGAATCAATAGTTTCAGCGACATCTGTGCGAAGACTTCTAAGGAAACGCTTACAGTTACGTCCTTACCTACAAGCTCTAAACTATGGTTTATGTGCCAGATATGTAATTGAGCCAGCCAGGGTGGCCAAGCGGTTCTAGGCGCTTCAGTCGGGAACCGCGCGACCGCTACAGTCGCAGGTTCGAATCCTGCCTCGGGCATGGATGTGTGTGATGTTCTTAGGTTAGTTCTAAGTTCTATGGGACTGATGACCTCAGAGCCATTTGAACCATTTTTTTTTATGTAAACGAAATGTTGCTGCATGACAATGAAGATTCTCTGCGGCATGTCGTCTTCAGTGATGCACCGACACTTCACCAACGTGGGAATGTGAATACAAATAATCTGTGCATCTGGAGTCAGAAATCCCCACGAAATGGTATAGTTGCAACAACACTCTCCAGTATTGAATCTTTTCTACATCTACATCTACATTTATACTCCGCAAGCCACCCAACGGTGTGTGGCGGAGGGCACTTTACGTGCCACTGTCATTACCTCCCTTTCCTGTTCCAGTCGCGTATGGTTCGCGGGAAGAACGACTGTCTGAAAGCCTCCGTGCGCGCTCTAATCTCTCTAATTTTACATTCGTGATATCCTCGGGAGGTATAAGTAGGGGGAAGCAATATATTCGATACCTCATCCAGAAACGCATCCTCTCGAAACCTGGCGAACAATCTACACCGCGATGCAGAGCGCCTCTCTTGCAGAGTCTGCCACTTGAGTTTATTAAACATCTCCGTAACGCTATCACGGTTACCAAATAACCCTGTGACGAAACGCGCCGCTCTTCTTTGGATCTTCTCTATCTCCTCCGTCAAACCGATCTGGAACGGATCCCACACTGATGAGCAATACTCAAGTATAGGTCGAACGAGTGTTTTGTAAGCCACCTCCTTTGTTGATGGACTACATTTTCTAAGGACTCTCCCAATGAATCTCAACCTGGTACCCGCCTTACCAACAATTAATTTTATATGATCATTCCACTTCAAATCGTTCCGTACGCATACTCCCAGATATTTTACAGAAGTAACTGCTACCAGTGTTTGTTCCGCTATCATATAATCATACAATAAAGGATCCTTCTTTCTATGTATTCGTAATACATTACATTTGTCTATGTTAAGGGACAGTTGCCACTCCCTGCACCAAGTGCCTATCCGCTGCAGATCTTCCTGCATTTTGCTATAGTTTTCTAATGCTGCAACTTCTCTGTATACTACAGCATCATCCGCGAAAAGCCGCATGGAACTTCCGACACTATCTACTAGGTCATTTATATATATTGTGAAAAGCAATGGTCCCATAACACTTCCCTATGGCACGCCAGAGGTTACTTTAACGTCTGTAGACGTCTCTCCATTGATAACAACATGCTGTGTTCTGTTTGCTAAAAACTCTTCAATCCAGCCACACAGCTGGTCTGATATTCCGTAGGCTCTTACTTTGTTTATCAGGCGACAGTGCGGAACTGTATCGAACGCCTTCCGGAAGTGAAGAAAAATAGCATCTACCTGGGATCCTGTATCTAATATTTTCTGGGTCTCATGAACAAATAAGGCGAGTTGGGTCTCACACGATCGCTGTTTCCGGAATCCATGTTGATTCCTACATAGTAGATTCTGGGTTTCCAAAAACGACATGATACTCGAGTAAAAACATGTTCTAAAATTCTACAACAGATCGACGTCAGAGATATAGGTCTATAGTTTTGCGCATCTGCTCGACGACCCTTCTTGGAGACTGGGACTACCTGTGCTCTTTTCCAATTATTTGGAACCTTCCGTTCCTATAGAGACTTGCGGTACACGGTTGTTAGAAGGGGGGCAAGTTCTTTCGCGTACTCTGTGTAGAATCGAATTGGTATCCCGTCAGGTCCAGTGGACTTTCCTCTGTTGAGTGATTCCAGTTGTTTTTCTATTCCTTGGACACTTATTTCGATGTCAGCCATTTTTTCGTTTGTGCGAGGATTTAGAGAAGGAACTGCAGTGCGGTCTTCCTCTGTGAAACAGCTTTGGAAAAAGGTGTTTAGTATTTCAGCTTTACGCGTGTCATCCTCTGTTTCAATGCCATCATCATCCCGGAGTGTCTGGATATGCTGTTTCGAGCCACTTACTGATTTAACGTAAGACCAGAACTTCCTAGGGTTTTCTGTCAAGTCGGTACATAGAATTTTACTTTCGAATTCACTGAACGCTTCACGCATAGCCCTCCTTACGCTAACGTTGACATCGTTTAGCTTCTGTTTGTATGAGAGGTTTTGGCTGCGTTTAAACTTGGAGTGAAGCTCTCTTTGCTTTCGCAGTAGTTTCCTAACTTTGTTGTTGTACCACGGTGGGTTTTTCCCGTCCCTCACATTTTTACTCGGCACGTACCTGTCTAAAACGCATTTTACGATTGCCTTGAACTTTTTCCATAAACACTCAACATTGTCAGTGTCGGAACAGAAATTTTCGTTTTGATCTGTTAGGTAGTCTGAAATCTGCCTTCTATTACTCTTGCTAAACAGATAAACCTTCCTCCCTTTTTTATATTCCTATTAACTTCCATATTCAGGGATGCTGCAACGGCCTTATGATCAATGATTCCCTATTCTGCACTTAAAGAGTCGAAAAGTTCGGGTCTGTTTGTATCAGTAGGTCCAAGATGTTATCTCCACGAGTCGGTTCTCTGTTTAATTGCTCGAGGTAATTTTCGGATAGTGCACTCAGTATAATGTCACTCGATGCTCTGTCCCTACCACCCGTCCTAAACATCTGAGTGTCCCAGTCTATATCTGGTAAATTGAAATCTCCACCTAAGACTATAATATGCTGAGAAAATTTATGTGAAATGTATTCCAAATTTTCTCTCAGTTGTTCTGCCGCTAATGCTGCTGAGTCGGGAGGTCGGTAAAAGGAGCCAATTATTAACCTAGCTCGGTTGTTGAGTGTAACCTCCACCCATAATAATTTTCTGTGCCATATACCCGCGGAAGGCTTGTGGGCCTTCCATTTTCAGTGAAACAACTGTAACCGGTGTTTCTTATCTTGATGCTCTAGAACTATGGGTCTTCCTTCAACTGGAAGAAGCTCAATCACAGAAATTTGTTTTGCAGCAAGAGGGTGCGCCACCTCGGTGGCCTAACTCAGTACGCGATTGGGTAATCCCTTTGAGCCCCACTGTTTTCACCTGAAACCACAATTTAATTTTATTTTGAAGTATCAATGTCGTTAGCATGAAACTACTGACGTTACGAAAGGTTTCATGCTAACAGTGCTTGCAATTTAAAACAAAATAAATAAAAATATCTCTTTTGATCCATTGTGGACGTGAGACAGCGGCTGGTCAAATATTTAATACGGAAATTCGCCAAATAGTCGTGCAAATTTAGAAGATATTTTATTTTCGCTACCAGTTTCGGCAATTAAATATTGTTCTTCAGATCCCATATTCACCTCTAAAAAAATTATCGATCTTGACATACTGGGGGGCCATCTGTTTCTGGTTGTCGTGAATTCTCAAGTGCTTCATTACAAGACCTGACTGCAGTTTGAGTTGTAGTCAAACCTTCGAAGGAAGCACTCGATAATTTACGACGTTCAGAAATAGATGGCCCAAGCATGCCAATATAGTTAATTTTTCAGATGCATATGGAGCCTGTAAATGTCATATTGAATTGCCGAAACTGATAGCGAAAAGAAGCTAAGATAACTTCTTAATTTGCACGGCTGTTTGGCGAATTTCTTTCTTAAATAAAAATATGGTTTACGGCAGCAACCGCTGGGGATCAAAGAGATAAACCACATTGTACCCAACTGCTGGACTGGCTGCATGGAGCCGAATCATAGAGATTGTTTCGCATGGCATTCGCATTCGCGTGAGCTGACGCCATGTGCTTTTTACCTTTGTAGGTTCAAAAAAGGATCATTTGCATGTGCCTGTGCAACCAGCGGATCTACCCGACTTAAGAAATAAGATGGAAGCAGTTGTTGCAACAAGTGCTCCAGACACACTGATCAGGGTTTGGGAAGAACTCACCTATCGACTCGATGTGTGCCATGTGACGAATGATGCTTACGCTGGACGCTTATAAGAAAAACTGAGTTTCTCTTTCTTTTACGGAATACGTAATTATATTTTCAAGTTATAACTAATAAACGCCACAAAGGCATAAAATCCCGATATTTACCTTGTAACACCCGGTAATAAGGGGACAGAAATTACGTCTGATCGTGGTTACTTTTCCCCTTTATTAGAAATTACTGATTGAATTATTCGTAATTTAATGTTGAAATTTTTGGTACAGTGCGTGTAATGTTTAGCGACCGTAGCTAACAGCGTTAGCATGGTTACTGGTTTCCGCGTAGCTGCCAGTAATAGCCCATGAGCGTCCGGTGCTTACCTACGCCACTACATTGGCGCCACCGTGCGCTCGTGTGCAGGGCAGCGCGGCGAGACGCACTGGCGCCAGTTCACACTGGCTTATCCCCCCTGAGTTGCCGCGAGTAATCCCCACCCGCGGGGGCCGGTCTCGTCTGAGCGGATCACGCCGTAATTACGCCCACTCTGCTGGTCCGCGATTTTCTGTGTCACCAGCTAATCACGCACCGTTTCCACTGCGGGAGTAGTCGCAATGCTAAAACAACGTGTTGGTTCAAGAGTAATATATTCCATTTCAGCACACAACTGCATCAATATAATCACTGTTTCAGAGAATACACCAAGGACATTAAAATGGAAACACCACAACGAAATTTTGCTTACAGTGCGCATTTCGTAGAATAGGGAAGATACATGATGAAATTTATGAGGGATCTGGGGGCGCAGAAGATGCCAAATTTAGCATACAGAACTGACATCTCTCTCAGCAACAGTGCACCCAACCTGCTTGGCACTGAGTCTAACTGAGTTTAACGGATATGACATTCCGTCCAACTTCATCTCTGTCTTCATCATATGTATTGACTGCTGTTTGGTGGTGTATCGGTCTCTTCACAGCCCATGTCCAAATGGTTATAGTTGGTGAGAGATCTGGAGAAAGTGCTGTTGTCTTGTTCACAGATAACATCACGCGACCTCAAAGAGAGGCCAGTGCCGTGGGCTTAACATCCGCTTCCAAATTACTGGCTGTGCCAATAAGACAAGCTCATGTTGTGTAGCCACTGGCAGCCATCTTGCCAGGTGCTCTACCCGTATGGCAACGACGAATGCAGTTTTGCAGCTTTCATTCTCTTTGGGGCCTCCACACACAGATATATCCATTGTGATACGGTATACAGAACCAAGACTGGGCTATAAAGAGCCGGCCGTTGTGGCCGAGCGCTTCTAGGCACTTCAGTCCGGAACCTCGCTGCTGCTACGGTCGCAGGTTCGAATCCTGCCTCGGACATGGTTGTGTGTGATGTTCTTAGGTTAGTTAGGTTTAAGTAGTTCTACGTTTAGACGACTGATGACCTCAGATGTTAAGTCCCATAGTGCTTAGAGGCATTTGACTGTAAAGTCGACGTTAGTACTCCTGTGTCCAGCGTCGTCTTTGGGAGCAATACCGTCAGCGCTGCATCAAAGGTCAGCACAACATAAGCCAATATGCGGACAGTCCCTATCGCTCCATATGCTGTCAAACTAATCTTCTGGATACTGTCTTGGTACAACCATCGCTTTTCTAGACAGAAGGTATGTGACATGGTTGTCCTTTCTTCATGGCTTAGTGCAAACTCAGGGGCTTTGGGCATTGAGATCCTGCATGGTGCTGACTATTATTTTCCTGAACCCATCGCTTCTATATTCGCTAACGGTCGTCCCATTCCACCTGACGTGAGCACAAATACCACAGAACTATAATCGACAATATTGATACGTAACGATTTTAATGCTGAGAAACGACATTTAGATGCAATTTTTGAATGAGAAACCTGATGGTTAATCTTCCTTTATGTATAGGATTCACGTGGCATCGGCTGTGTGTTTATGCTGAAATGTTGGTCATTCATTTATCCAAGCATGCTGTACTGTTCATGCCACTTTGACGTTCGTTACATGCCGTCTTCATTTCGATACGGTTTTAATGGTAAGTAATACACTTTTACACCATATACAAGTACAATAAAGTTCGTTAAAACTGCAGCAGCAAGAGGGATACATTAGAATGAAATTAAACTTGAGCCATTTGCATGACGGTACAGAAACTATTGGGTTTTTAGGACTGCACATGGTCAGTAAATTAAAACCAAACAAAAGTCTCAATTCAGTTAACTAGGTTTCTTCGTGTCTGGTTACATTGTGTTTTGTTATTTGCATTACAAATAATCATTCATGGAAACAGTCTACTACATACGTTTGTGCTTAAGTAGTATATTATATTTTATTTCGGCAATTTAGTGTTCTCTCAGTCCCTCACTTGCTAGAAATCAGATCCTCTAAACATTGCAGGAAAAGTAGGAAATTCATATTTACTTGGGGAATGTCCTTCGGCACATTTTGTATGCATGTTAAGAAAACATAAATTGTAAATGTAGGATGACTGTGACGAACTAGGTTTCCATCCTATTAACCAGAGACACATTTTGATGGATAACATGTCTGGGGAGAATAGTAATGGTTATTCTTCTCAGAATGCTTACCCCTCCTTGACTTACATGTGTACTAAAATATAGCATTTGTAGGTGCCTGAGACATTAGTAGCTCTAAAGCCCAATCAAAGAATAGCGGTTCACAGGTGTTGATAGGTGACATGCCACTCTCTCACTTCAATTACATTGTCCGTCAAATTAACATTCATATACTGGGACATAGTCCCGGTGCTCCTCAGTATTACAATCGCTAAGTGTAGTTAATGACTTTTTCTGCATGAGGAAATTGTGGGCAGAATATTCTCCTAACTGCACGTGTAACCAATGCAGTGCTTGTACGTGGGGTCCCATAGTGGTGACGGTCAAGAACAGGGAGTGAGATAAATTGTGGGCCATAAATTCTCAGCACAGCGACCTGACCATGCAAGTGATTTGGGGGAACAGTGTTCAGTAGTTTTTACCTGCAGAGGGTCTTGTGACCAAAGCTCTCTCCTCCTATTGTTTATGGTCAGACGGAAGGGAACTGGTTTGCAAAACATTTTACCTTGGCCAGGCTCGTTTCCAGCAAAACGGAGCGACCACGACGGACTCTCAGCACAGCGATCACTGTAGCGTCTTTCTTTGACGTAGGTGACTCGCCGTCTTTTCAGGCGAATCCCTGTTCAGTGCATAGTACCATAATGTGCGAATGCTTCGAGGCTAACGAATGTTGCCATACTGCATTCATCATCGGCATATAATACACTTGTCCTAACTATGAACTAGCTATTTGGTACCTCTTTGCCTTGTCGTTCGAGCCTTTTCCTACAAATTCTTTGACCTCGTCGTTATTCCTGAACTTCTTTTCACATAATGCCCCCTTGAGTGTGCGAAACTGATGAAAATCTGAGAGTGCCAAATATGGACTGCAGGGAGGAAGAGGTAGTATCTCCCGACCCACTATTTCAATGGTTTCTTGGGCCAGTTGCGCGGTGTGAGGACGATCATTGTCGTAGCAATATCACGCCTCGTATTTGAGATCTACGACGTTTTTCTTCATTGGTAGCTATCAGTATGTCTGAGTAGAAGGCACTGTTAATTGTAGACTGACCTTCCAAATATGCACGGAAGACGACACCTTGGGCATCCCAGAAGAAAGTCAACATGTCTTTTCCCGCTGATGCTTACGTTCTCAATTTCTTTCGGACAGGTGAATTGGTGCGTTTACATTCCATGTTTTGTGTTTTCGACTGGGTCAAAACGGTGACACCAAGTTTCATCACATGTTAAACTCTGGTGTGGAAAATATCACCATCTATTTAATAGCATTTTGTCGAGTCTATACACAGTAAGAGTGTTTTCCCTTGTGTTGTTGCTTTAACTCTGTTGGGCACCCCCTTGCACATCTCTTGCTGTATTGTAGCTTGTTACTGATAACGTTACCAACATTGCCAACACCTACTGCAGTTGGTATGCACGAGTAATATCATCAATTCGGGCTTCAAGCGAGGAAACTGACGTTTCAACCGGCCGGCCAGGACTTCGCTCGCGTCAATAAGGTTCGACCGTTTTTTTTTTTTTATCTGTTTCACCCACTTCTGCATTTCATACAACTTTCACTATACTTTCAAATTATTCAACGAAAGATTTTAACTGATTTTTCACATTCATAAAGAAAAGAAAAAGATCAATGAACGTTCTTCAAGCAATGTGGAACCTCTAAGCGGTCACTCCAAAGTTGATCCAAATTAAATTTATAAATAAAACAGTTTCTAACCGGAAGCTGTTCTCAGATCATTGCAGTGATGCCACCATAAAGCTATTAAGTACAAAACACCTCTTACAAACTAGCTCATTTCTACATCAGTTGATACGAAGGACATTCAGTATTCAAAGGGACAAACTGATGTAGAAATGAAACAGTTTGTGGAAGGACTTCAGTACATTCATGGCTTTGTGGGTAGCATTACTGGAATGAGCTGAGACTCCCTAGCACTTGTCTCGATGGTATACGGTGCCACTGCGTAGACGGCATGCTCACTTCGTGTCACATAGCCAGTAATTTTGATAGCAGCCGTTAAATTTCTAACATGTTAAATCTTGTTGCAGCCTTTGAGATCTGTCTTCGAGGTTTCTGTCACGTTATCTTTCAACACAATAACGCAAGCTCGCACTTGCCTGTGCTGTTTTCCGCGTATTGAATTCATGTGAAGATGGACTGCCATATCTGTCATCCAAACTTCTTTCGACTCGGTGCTAACATAGCCACAGTTTCAGTCAGACCAAGTACAAGTTATAATATTGTATCCTTCTCACTTTAGTGAATATGAGCAATAAACACAACCCTCGTAGTTTAAAATGTTAATTTCTTGTCTGTGTAAGTTCCTTTACAATAAAAATATTTTATTCGTGTCTGCAGAAGTATAGAAGCCACTCTTTATATAGGCGTCGCTGGAATCTATCGGCGCGCCCCTACGCTAAACTGCTTGCGTTCTTAAGCGGACAGTGATAAAAACTGGCAGGTCAGTCAGTGAGAGTGAACTGCGCGTGATGTTGACTTTAACGGAGCGCGAGGATCGTTAAAGGCCGCTCGATAGGGATGTGGCCTCGCCTCGGGCCAATAGCGGCCGTCGGTGGCCTCAGTTAAGTGGTAGAGAGGCCTGTCAGGCGCTTACCGGCAATGAGCAGCATTAAGTGTTACAAAACGAAGACTGTATGCATGGCGAAATATGTAACAGATCGACATCGTACTTTCCCTCTACACGACTGAGCGTTCCACTGTAGGACGCGAAGCTCTTAGAAATATCGAAAAATCCACTTAAAGTATGGAAGTGTCCTAACACCCCGGAACGGCGTTTTCAGTTGTGACATTGTGTCTCACAATTTTATCTTATAGGCCCGCACTTAGAATGAATAATATCATACCAGTCTACCTATCGAAATGATTACTACAGCCGTGGACCTCGAACCATTGTGTTCAACGTGGTTGACAAAGAACTGAGTATATTATAAGAATTCATATAAATATATCTGTTTATCATTATACATTATAGTGAAAATATATTAAAATTGAAGATGAGAGTTAAATGAATTGGTTTAGGTTGGTCTGGCACTAAATGTTGGGTGAGAATCAGTTAATAAAGAGTAACATGCTTTTCCATCTCTCCGTCATTGATGATGATGGCATCTCGAAGGCCCGTAGCCACAGTGTATTTTGTTACATGAAAGACTACGAACTACCAGAGGCTGCATTTTATACATGTTGATTATTCATTCGCCTTATATCATTGATTTCTGAATATACATTCCATCATCAGATATATTTTGGAAACCAGTCACATGGATATCGATCGATTCAACGAAATACGTACCTGCATGGACAGCTGTTAACCAACGATGTCCTGCCACGTCAGTTTCCAACGTGCGCAGACAAAATTATTTAATGTAATGCTAAAACTTTCTCTCATGTGATGTTAACTAAGAGGCAAAGTAGTATGACACAGCGCTAGTGGTTATCCTCTAACCCTACATGGGTGTATTTCAATAACGTGATAAAGGTATAATTGGTTGTTTGGATACGTCAGATGATTAAATGTATAATTCGAAATAGTAAGTGTATAATGTTTTATACACATTAAAAAAGGTTTTGTATCACTTCAGTTCCGAGAGTTCCGGAACCTGTAGAGAAAATTGGAGTAGAGATCAATATAAACATCATTACTACAGTTTTTATTGCTCATGACAACCACACACTGCATGTTGTCCACCATACAGCGAGACCATCAGAGGTTGTAGTCTAGATTGCTGTCCCAGAGGTGGTGCTCTAGATTTCTGTACCCAGTAGCACGTCCTCTTGCATTGATGCGTACCTGTATACGTCGTGGCATACTATCCACAACTTCCTCAAGGCACTGTTGGTCCAGATTGTCCCATTCCTAAATGGCGATTCGGCGTACATCCCTCTGACTGGTTGGTGGGTCACGTCGTCCATAAACAATCCTTTTCAATCTATCCCAGGCATGTTCGACAGGGTTCATGTCTGGAGAACATGCTGGCCACTCTAGTCGAAAGATGTCACTCACATGTGCTCGATGGTGGCGCGAATTGTCATCCATGAAGACGAATGTCTCACCAATATGCATCCGATATGGTTGCACTGTCGGTCGGAGGATGGCATTCACGTATCGTAAAGCAGTTACGGCCCCATCCACGACCACCAACAGCGTACGTCGGCCCAACATAATGCCACCCCAAAACAGCAGTGAACCCCTTGCTGCACTCACTGGACAGTGAGGCTGACCGAAATGCCTCCAAACACGTCTCCGACGATTGTCTGGTTGAAGATATATGCGACACTCATCGGTGAAGAGAACGTGATGCCAATTCCGAGCGGTCCATTCGGCATTTTGTTGGGCCAATCTGCACCGCGCTGCATGGTGTCGTGGTTGCAAAGATGGACCTCGCCATGGACATCGGGAGCGAAGTTGTGCATCATGCAGCCTACTGCACAAAGTTTCAGTCGTAACACGCCGTCCTGTGACTGCACGAAAAGCGTTACTCAACATGGTGGCGTTGCTGTCAGGGGTCCTCCGAGTCATAATCCTTAGGTAGCGATCACCCACTGCAGTAGTATTCCTTGGGTGGCCTGAGTGAGGCATGTCATCAACGGTTCCTGTCTCTGTGTATCTCCTACAAGTCCGAACAGCATCGCTTTGGTTCACTCCGAGACGCCTCGACACTTTCGTTGTTGAGAGCCCTTCCTGGCACAAAGTAACAATGCGGACGTGATCGAATCACGTTACTGATCGTCTAGGCATAGTTGAACTACAGACAACACGAACCGTGTATCTCTTTCCTGGTGGAATGACTGGAGCTAATCGGCTGTTGGACCCCTTCCGTCTAGTAGACGCTGCTCATGCATGGTTTTTTACATCTTTGGGTGCCTTTAGTGACATATCTGATCAAAGGGACTGTGATTGTGATACAATATCCACAGTCAACGTCTATCTTCAGGAGTTCTGTGAACTAGGGTGATGCTAAACTCTTTTTGATGTCTATATTAAGAGTTATACGAGGAGAGATCAAAAAGTTTCCGTTCGAATGGCCGTAGAGTCCAGAATCAGTATGTGAATCTGGCAAAATCGCCGTGGGCATTGAGGCAATCATCGGACCGACACACCAGTTTGAAGATATCCGTTTGGTAATACACCGTATCCTGGTGCGTGAAAAAGTTTAAAATTGCCTGCTGCACAATATCATCTGGCAGGAACCGTTGGCTTTTTAACGCCTTTCTTAAGGGATCGAAAGCGTCATAATCGTATGGGGAGAGATAGTGATTATAAGGTGGGTGCTCGAGTCTCTCCCACTTGAGTTGGCGTAATTTATGCGGTACGATGTTTTCGATACGGGGACGCACATTTTCATGAAGAATCAGCATCCCTTGTCGAAATTTTCCTGCACGTTTCGTATTAACTGCACATCACATTCTTCGTTCTCCAATGGATGTCTAATGTTGTTTGCCTTTCGGCAGCCAAGAATAATATCGTCACCATAGTTCACGTTTCTGCATTTGTTGCACGCATGTTGGAAAGAAACGAATGCAACTCTAGTGTCCTGCCTACAAGTCAGTGCCTGTATACGCGCATCCGAGTTGCGCTATGCTGCACGTACGGCACAACAACGTCCTGAAGCGGAACCTTTTTGATCTCTTCCCATAAATCGACGGTATATTTTGTGTTGTGGCGTTCGCTGTGTTATTCAGTGGTTTGGTATTTAACTAATTTGTAAATGAAAATGATAATCTTATTTTATTACATTGAGTAATTACTAAATAATTTTTCTCCCGGCAAAAGATTTGATCAAGTTGCTAAAGAACTCTAAGTTAACGTCGTGTTAAAGTGTTGTCTGTAAGTTGTGTAAGTGTCACTAAATCACAGTTCATACAACAGATTCCTTGCAACTATTGATTAAGATGGAAGCAGGTATCTTCAGCAAAAAGATCATTAAAACCACCGAATATCAGCCGCGCACAAAACTGACGTATGTTACCTGAAACAATATTCTTCGCGACTCGTTCGTAATTAATTTCGGCTCCGAACATCAGCTAGAAAAGTTTCTTATAAGGATCGTGCTATGAGCACTGTTTTTAAAGAACCAATCTGATTCGAATCATTTTCATTAAAATGAGTTCGGAACCACCGGTGCACATTTATTCTTACACATTTATATTACGTTCGGCATTTATGTCTGCAGAGTTGCGTAATTTGAATTTGCCGCAGAGATAATTGTTAAGATGGTGGCAGACAATTGATAGAGACTTTCTATTGTCAGAGCAAATAAGTAAATATTTGAAATGCGTATTAAACGATATAAAATATACTTTCGTATTATGCACTATTTAGACTTCATCAAGCAAATATTTGATTTGTTTCTAAGGAAAACACAGACAAAAACGCGATACACATCGCTATCATCAATGGCTGCGCTCGTTGCAGCAGGAAGAAATACTTAACACAGATAATGCTTACTGAGAGAGGAATTAAAGTTACAAGTAATTATTCACTCATGTTTATAATAATAATGATCTCTTTTCAAGTAATAATTAACAAATAATTACAATTTCTTAACAGATCTCAGTTCGATATGCGTCCGCAACTTACAAAAGCCAACCAACAAAAGGTAAAAACAAAGGAAGACAAACGCAGGTCATAAAAGGAATTTACAATTATCATTGTCTTTGTATGATACACATCGATATATCTAATTACATCATAGAATACTATATAAATAATTAATATTTTTAAGTTTTCACTGTTTTTTCATACGTCGAATACATAATGTTTATAACTGTTAGAGGCATAATGTCCTCTCGTCGCACTGTAGCCAAAACTTTATCACGTGAATGTTACAGTACCCCTTGGGTTGAGAAAAAAAATTTGTTCATCTATTGTATTTTTCTATCACTCCACGTAATCCACGTAGATTTGCTACTCTCAAGATGCATGTGTTTAGTTTCAATGTTGTTTTAGACATGATAAAATTATAGTTGAATCGAGTACTTTAAATGACTTCAGTGACTGTATTATCTCGGAAATTGCTACGGATACTTCCCGGATTAACTTATCCCCCCCATTTGGGTTCACTGGGCTCGGAAAACCGGGAATAAAACTGTCCAATGGGCTTCAAGAAAATACAGACACCTACTTTTAACGGTCAGGCTTGACATGATTGTAATAAAATATGCTGGAAAATACAAATTTATGACTCTGTTGTAAGTATCTGAGATAATGAATGTTTTCTCATGGTGGTATATCATAAAATTTCCAAAGTCAGTCATTTATCGAATGTCATATGAATTTGCTGCTGACGTCGTAAGACCGCCCCCGTGTCGAGCGGCTGGACCGCAGACAGGTAGAGGCTGCTGCTGGACCGCCCCCGGCCGAGCTGCTGGGGTCGTCGGTTGCCGTCGGCTGCATCGTGGTTTGGATCTGCTGCTGGCTAGAAGTCGCGATGCAGCAGGTCTTGTTTCTCCTTTCCCACGTCCCTCAGTTTAAGAAGGGTACATGAAATGTCAAAATATAAGCATCAGTGACAAGATAATTGCTATTCTCATCCTGTGCAAAAGTTTATTAATGTCCATTTCACTCGCATTCACACGGATGGAATTAGACTGTTTTTGGAGTACGTACTGTATTTTGACACTGTTCAACACAATGTAGTGATTCACATGTAAGTTTATCACAGTAAGCACATTTTGAACACTGCACCGTTAATCATACAAGTGTCCGTAGTGTCCTTCGTTTCCTTAAGTGGAATGTAAATATTTTCGCGACGCGCTGCATAGCCAACGTTGCATTATCGTTTTGCCGCGCGGCTGGCTGTACAATCTGTCACATTAAATTTGGCACGCGGAGACGCTTCATATAAAACTACTAAAGGTCGCCCGCATCTCGTGGTCGCGCGGTAGCGTTCTCGCTTCCCACGCCCGGGTTCGATTCCCGGCGGGGTCAGGGATTTTCTCTGCCTCGTGATGGCTGGGTGTTGTGTGCTGTCCTTAGGTTAGTTAGGTTTAAGTAGTTCTAAGTTCTAGGGGACTGATGACCATAGATGTTAAGTCCCATAGTGCTCAGAGCCATTTGAACCACTAAAGGTCATCAGTTCAAATTAATTATTAATACAGTCAACAGTACTCAACGTTCATAGCGTTGCTGCTAACTTTGACACTCCAAGAGCGTTCATAAGGTTACGTGATCACAGTTATTATCACGGTTCATCATTATTCACAACGTAAATCACAGTTCTTTAAGCGTCCACTAGTTCCTGCGAAACACGTTTCACTGTTCTGATTGCTGTTAGTAGTTTTCCACAGTACTTAACAGACAATTTGTATGCAAATGACACTTTTCAAGTAATGAGGTCTGGTACACTTGCACATAAGTTCATATTACCATGACTGAATAACAAAATTTAAAATTTTACACTGTCACATAACATGAGACAATATAAAACTTTCAGAATCTGCTACATTATCTTGACCATGAGATCATTACTGATCTGTCCAGATAACAGTACATTTCCATTTTTATTACAGATACATATATTTATATGTTTTATTTTTTTATTGGGATTGTTATTTGCCATGTTTTGGGACAGATGTCCATGTTCGGTTTATCTAACCGGAATGTTTCTCGTAAGAGCATTTTAAATGACTTTGTAATGAAACCCTGTACGTAAATCAGTACACATTCAGATTTCGCTCCACTAGTGGTGAAAGAAGTTTATTTTATTTTTATTTATTTATTTTTTTTCTCATTCACACAGCTCACACACCACCAACACTCACTACGTGTGTGGGACTACATGACTCGATCTTATGAAAATATTTTTGTTATATCCATTCTTACACACGAACAAATATATTATTTAAGCATTTTAATCATTTCCATCCTACGTATAGAAAGGTAAAATTCTTCACACTTAATGCAATAACATTCAACTGTTTATCAACTTATTGATCCCTTTTAGAGTAAAAATACATTTATTATGGGGATTCTCTACTCCTTGTTCAAATAATTCAAGAACATTACAGTGTCGTACTTGACATAAAAGCTTATAAACTAATACATACATAATATTATCAAATTATTACTGCTAATTATTTTACCATAAACATTATATTTACAGTTATGGGGTAGTGCACTTGCACTTCTGATTGGTCCTTTGTATATTCACTTCGTTTATCTTCCTCCAGGGGACCGAGTAAGATGTTCTGAATAGGTCTTGCGCGGATATACTTTCATATTATACTAGTAATCTTTTATGATTCCAGGGCGTTCAATGAATAGTTCGAGGTATCCAGATAATAATTCTGTTAATTGTCTAGCCTCTGAAGCATTAATGCAAGTTGCCTCCTGTACTTTCCCTTCTATTGTTGGGACGATGTCACTCACGTTGCTGGGTGCATCGTTATTTCGATTTTTGTGACACATCTGTGGGTGCTTATGATCCAACACTAACAACTTCTGTTTGCTGACAGAAAGATTCATTTTTCTCATCAGCGGAAGGTTCGCACCGAACTCCCGATTCAGCATTAATGTTATGGGTCGCTGTTGGTACTTAAGTGCACATGTCCCACGGGCGAGATCAATTACAGCTTCCCTTTCCCGAAGGAAGTCAAGACCCAGAAGCACCGGTACTGACAAGTTATCCATTAGTAGGAACGTGCATAATAAGCGACCATTTCCCAAGGAAACTTCCACCTGTGTCTGGTATTTTATACTCTGTGTCTTTTTTCCCGATGCCCCTATAACCATACAATTTGCAACCGGTAAAATCGGCATTCTCCTTATCTCCGATACCTCCTTGAAAAACTGCGTGTTCATAACTGATACATTCGCACCTGTGTCAAGCAGAATAGTAGTTGTTACACCATTTACAGCTCCGGTGACACTTGCTTGGATATTTTCCTTTGTGGCTTATCAGAGACAGCAGGTTCCTGATATAGCTCATCTTCGATCCTGTTGCCATCCTGATACCGCATCATGTTTATTTTTTGTTCTGTCGACCTATTGCCTTCATTGTTGGCCTCGGTCACCTGGCGAAGGCCTACAGGGACCGAAATTAGTTTGTTGGCTTTTGAGTGTTTTGTTTTGTTTCCGAAGGTACCTCCACTATTCTAACATTTTGTGAGTTTTCAGTCGGAGGAGGCCTTCTTGGATCCCACCACGGTGGATATTGATTGCTTGGTATAGGTATAGCCTGTACATAATTTATTGGCTGACCTGAATTGATAGAATTTTGCTGCGGCTGCCAATGACTTGGCCCTGGCTGTCGCCAATATTCTCTGCCAACCCGCATATTTTTAGGCTTGTCTTTATACGGACTGTCTGACCTGTTGTCATTTCGTCTCTTTCGGTTGCTATTGTTATTGTTTGGGTTTTCATTGTGATACGGCCTCTGATTACCATTCGGTTGTTGGTGTTCTTCGGCCTTTTGATAATTACTCTTATTATTATTAGGATAACCAAAATTTTGGTTGTAGAGATTCCTACTACTATTATTATTATTGTATTATCAAATAGGGGTAATGCAGGAGTAGGTTTAATAATGATTAAAGAAAATAGGAGTGCGGGTAAGCTACTACAAACAGCATAGTGAACGCATTATTGTGGCCAAGATAGACAGGAAGCCCACGCCTACTACATTAGTACAAGTTCATATGCAAACTAGCTCTGCAGATGATGAAGAAATTGATGAAATGTATGATGAGATAAAACAAATTATTCAGATAGTGAAGGGATACGAAAATGTAATAGTCATGGGTGACTGGAAATCGAGTCTCGGAAAAGGGAGAGAACGAAACATACTAGGTGAATATGGATTGGGGGTAAGAAATGAAAGGGGAAACCGTCTGATAGAATTTTGCACAGAACATAACTTAATCATAGCTAACACTTGGTTCCAGAATCATAAGAGAAGGTTGTATACATGGAAGAATTCCGGAGATACTAAATGTATCAGATAGATAATATAATGGTAAGACAGAGATTTAGGAACCAGGTTTTAAATTGTAAGACATGTCCAGGGGCAGATGTGGGCTCTGACCACAATCTATCGGTTATGAACTGCAGATTAAAATTGAAGAAACTGCAAAAAGGTGGGAATTTAAGGAGATGGGACTTGGATAAACTGAAAGACCCAGAGGTTGTCAAAGTTTCAGAGAGAGCATTAGGGAACAATTGACAGCAGTGGGGGAAAGAAGTACAGTAGAAGAAGAATGGGTAGCTCTGAGGGATGAAGTAGTGAAGGCAGCAGAGGATCAAGTAGGTAAAAAGACGAGGGGTAGTATAAATCCTTGGGTAACAGAAGAAATATTGAATTTAATTGATGAAAGGAGAAAATATCAAAATGCAGTAAATGAAGCAGGCTAAAAGGAATATAAACGTCTCAAAAATGAGATCGACAGGAAGTTCAAAATGGCTAAGCAGGGATGGCTAGAGGACAAATGTAAGGATGTAGAGGCTTATCTCACTAGGGGTAAGATAGATACTGCCTACAGGAAAATTAAAGAGACCTTTGGAGAAAAGAGAACCACTTGTATGAATATCAAGAGCTCAGATGGAAACCAAGTTGTAAGCAAAGAAGAGAAAGCAGAAAGATGGAAGGAGTATATAGAGGGTCTATACAAGGGCGATGTACTTGAGGACAATATTATGGAAATGGAAGAAGATGTAGATGAAGATGAAATGGGAGATACGATACTGCGTGAAGAGTTTGACAGAGCACTGAAAGACCTGAGCCGAAACACGGCCCCGGGAGTAGACAACATTCCATTGGAACTACTGACGGCCCTGGGAGAGCCAGTCCTCACAAAACTCGACCATCTGGTGAGCAAGATGTATGAGACAGGCGAAATACCCTCAGACTTCAAGAAGAATATAATAATTCCAATCCCAAAGAGAGCAGGTGTTGACAGATGTGAAAATTACCGAACTATCAGTTTAATAAGTCACAGCTGCAAAATACTAACACGAATTCTTTACAAACGAATGGAAAAACTGGTAGAAGCCGACATCGGGGAAGATCAGTTTGGATTCCGTAGAAACATTGGAACACGTGAGGCAATACTGACCTTACGACTTATCTTAGAAGAAAGATTAATGAAAGGCAAACCTACGTTTCTAGCATTTGTAGACTTAGAGAAAGCTTTTGACAATGTTGACTGGAACACTCTCTTTCAAATTCTAAAGGTGGCAGGGGTAAAATACATGGAGCGAAAGGCTATTTACAATTTGTACAGAAACCAGATGGCAGTTATAAGAGTCGAGGGGCATGAAAGGGAAGCAGTGGTTGGGAAGGGAGTGAGACAGGGTTGTAGCCTATCCCCGATGTTATTCAATCTGTACATTGAGCAAGCAGTAAAGGAAACAAAAGAAAAATTCGGAGTAGGTATTAAAATGCATGGAGAAGATATAAAAACGTCGAGGTTCGCCGATGACATTGTAATTCTGTCAGAAACAGCAAAGGACTTGGAAGAGCAGTTGAACGGAATTGACAGTGTCTTGAGAGGAGGATATAAGATGAACATCAACAAAAGCAAAACGAGGATAATGGAATGTAGTCGAATTAAGTCGGGTGATGCTGAGGGAATTAGATTACGAAATGAGACACTTACAGTAGTAAAGGAGTTTTGCTATTTGGGGAGCAAAATAACTGATGCTGGTCGAAGTAGTGAAGATATAAAATGTAGACTAGCAATGGCAAGGAATGCGTTTCTGAAGAAGAGAAATTTGTTAACATCGATCATAGATTTAAGTGTCAGGAAGTAGTTTCTGAAAGTATTTGTATGGGGTGTGGAAGTGAAATATGGACGATAAATAATTTGTACAGGAAGAGAATAGAAGCTTTCGAAATGTGGTGCTACAGAAGAATTCTGAAGATTAGATGGGTAGATCACGTAACTAATGAGGAGGTATTGAATGGAATTGGGGAGAAGAGGAGTTTGTGGCACAACTTGACGAGAAGAAGAGACCGGTTGGTAGGACATGTTCTGAGGCATCAAGGGATCACAAATTTAGCATTGGAGGGCAGCGTGGAGGGTAAAAATCGTAGAAGGAGACCAAGAGATGAATACACTAAGCAGATTCAGAAGGATGTAGGTTGCAGTAGGTATTGGGAGATGAAGAAACTTGCACATGATAGGGTAGCATGGATAGCTGCATCAAACCAGTCTCAGGACTGAAGACCACAACCACAACAACAACAACGGCCTCTGATTACCATTCGGTTGTTGGTGTTCTTCGGCTTTTTGATAATTATTGTTATTATTATTAGGATAACCATAATTTTTGTTGTAGGGATTCCTACTACTATTATTATTATTGTATTTTCCGTTACTATAAGCTTTACTTTTATTTTTCTTTGGGCTACCTTCGCCCCTTTTTCCATTATTTCCATTCCATGAATTTTTTCTATTAGGACTATTATTATTGCTGATTACGTCAGATTTTTTTCTGGCGTCTTCTTGCACTAGATCCAGAGAATCAATTACAGACAGAAATTCTTTCAGATCGGTATCTGTAACATTAAATAATTTTTCTTTAATATGAATGGGTAATCTAGCTTTTAACATTCGCAATAAGTCTCTGGTGGTTACTGGCTCATCCCAGTACCGGGTCATGTTAATATATTTTTCAAAGTACTTTCTTAAGGAACCTGACTTCGGATTGTACATTTCTGCATTGTAAACAATTTTACGGAGTCGTTCTCTAGTAGACGCTGACCAGAATTGATCAAGGAACGCCTTCTCAAAGTCGTGGAAAGTCTTGCAAGTTTCTGCTGCATTTAATGCCCAGGCCGACGCATCACCAGAAATACGTGATACCACAAACTGTATTTTCTGTTCTTCCGACCATGATTTTGGAAGAACACCTTTGACGTTTCGAATGAAAAGTACTGGATGTATGTTTTTCTTGCTTTCTTCGTTAAATATTTGAAACTGTCTATGCTTAATCAGGCTTTCTTCATGCATCAAAGTAGTTCAGTGCATGGAATTGCTATCATTCGCAGGTGGTGTGGTTACTTTATTACAAGTACATTCTATTCCACTATTATTGTTCCTTGGTGTCATATATTGCTCTGGTAATATCGGTTGATTACCAAAATTTGGTTTTCCTTGTGGTGCATTAATATTCGCCGTTAGATTATCTGCGATCTTTTTCCTGTCAGTACCAGTGTTGTCATTACTGCATGCTGTCAGATATTCAAAGTTTTGATTTTCAGAGCTCAGCACCCTGGCTACTTCTGTTCGGACTTGCTTTCGGCTTTCCGTGGGAATGTCCTGCATTGTTTCCACAGCGGTAGCCAAGGCTTTGAATTGATTCTCTAGTCTATCTACTTCAGTTTGAAGACTATTGACCTGAACTGGAATGTTTGTTAACGGTTCAATAGTGGTTTTTACTGCATCAATCTCCTGCTTAAAATGGGTAGTAATAGCATTTGAAACGTCCCCTTAGAGAAATTATACAAGACTGTGCTTAAAGTGACATACAATATTTTTTTAGCGCAACGCAATCTGACTTTCAATAATCCCTACAAAAGAATGGGCCCTGACTAACAGTAAACTATACCTTTCACAAATCACTTACCTCACAAAAATCTTCGCTACTCAAGCTACTGCAATACAGCGAGCGCCACTACTGCTAGCTAAATAAAAGATTCAAACTACTGAAGGCACTAACTACTGATAGGGATAGTTAGCAATTGAAAGATATTAATAGAGAACTAACAATGTATTTACCTTGATATCATCATATATAAATATAGCAGTTCATGACAAATTTCAAAACTCCGCCATCTCTCTCCCCACATCCACCACTGCTGGCGGCTCACCTCCAACTGCGCAACGCTATGCGCTGTTAACAGCCCAGCTGCCCAACACTACAATGGCGAGTATTACAACAATGCAAAGCAGCCACAGACTGCACACAGCACAGCCAGTGATTTTCATACAGAGGTGGCGTTACCAATAAAAAAACCTAAACAGCCTACTTATGTGATAGTAATTAACACGGAGAGGTGATCTTTCCCTGTAGTTATTACTACTCTGCCAATGGTTGTCATATGGGTGGTGTCTGTTTTGGTCACGATTTGTGTTGTGAGAATAGCCTTGTCGTGTCAAGTTATTACTTCTTTCATCGCGGAATTGCGACGGATGTGACCTGTAATTGTTGTGTTCCTGGTTTCGCGTTCCGCGATTGTCAGTGTCAATTTCTAATTCTTGTAAGAGTCCCTGAAATGCTTCAATGTCGTCTTTGCAACGTCCTGCCAAAATAATATGTCGTAAATGTTCAGGCAGTTTGATTAAGCAAATGCGGATGAGTTCTGAGGGGCTGTATGGGTTTGAAAGATACTGGTTCTTATGCAACATGTCTTCAAAATATTTCATAAGACTGGAAAATTCAGATTGTTCGAAACGTTTCATCATTATGATGCTATGTTTTACTCGGTCTTGTGTGGCTTGAGACCAATATGCTGAGAGGAAGGCATGGTAAAACTCTCCTTCAGTGTGGCAATCGTGAATTACCTATCGCATTCTTACAGCTGGTTCATTCTCCAAGTAACCACACATAAATTCTAATCTGTGTTCTAACGACCAGTTGGGAGGAAAACAATGCGAGAATTGATGGAGCCATGCTTGTGGATGAATGTCGTTGCCAGAATTCTTAAATGTTTTGAATTTACGTGTAGTAATGAACAGCTTATAGTCAAAATCATCATGTCGGCGAGTCGCATATCGGTCATTGTTAGGTCGTGTCGGCCGTTCCATCTCAAAATTCGGTGCACATTGCCAATTTCTTTCATAACTTCCGAAATGCCCTGTGTTATTATTTTGTGGCTGTTCCGTATTTCTGTGTCCCTCTTCCCGTATTGGGGCGCTAGTATCCTCTGAAATACGTAATTCTTGTATTACCTGTGTCAGCTGATCTTGTACTTCCCGGATTTCTCTTTTGTACTGTGTATTGATTTGATTTTGATTCTGTTTGAATTTTCTAATTTGTTCATACTCTTCTGTGTCAGTGAAGGCTACAGGTCTTGTGTCATTCAGATCATCATCTACCTTTGTAGATAAGTTAGTGACCTGATCCGAAAGTTCGGCTACTTTCTCCGATAGTGAACACATTTCCTCAGTGTGTTTTTTTGAACCAAGTTTCAGAGTGTCCATTTGTGTTGAAATCGAATCTACTGTGTCCTTTAAGTTTTCCTGAGTTTTTGCAGGTAGATGCAACTGAGTCAATTTTAGCCCACAAGGTCTCATGATTTTCATGAACAATGGTTTGCAGTTCTTTTATGGCTGCTTCGTGATTCTGTAATGCATTTTCATGCCGCGAAAAAATAGGTTGAAAATGCTCACAAATTTGTGTTTTTACGTCATTACAGACTTTTTGACATTTCGATTCAATGTTATGTAACTCAGTAGTTAAATCTTCACGTGTTTGCTCTAGTGTGGTGTCTAACTTTTGAAGATTTTGTCCCATTGCGTCTAACTGTTGCTGTGTTTGTCTCTGGTGTTGTTCCATTGTGTCTAACTTTTGAAGATTTTGTTCCACTGTGTCTAACTTTTGCTGTGTTTGTCTCTGATTTTGTTCCATTGTGTCTAACTTTTCAAGCTTTTGTCCCATTTGTTGCATTAATTGTAATAACAATGCACTGGTGTCTGAAACATGTTCCTCAGTGCTTTTCGGCAGTGAATTTGCACCGGCAACATTCACATTTTGACAAGCGGAAAATGTGTCTTGGCTCATTTGAGAAAACGGTGAGGACGCAAAACCTGAATCTACAGTATTTGCAAAATTGTGTCCTGTCATTTCGGATTCCTGAGGCGAGCTGTTGCCGACCGATCGATCGATAATGCTTCCCTCTTCACTAATTGTTTCCCTGTCCACGCCATTGTTTGCCGCCCGCTCCATTTCCCTATGCACAGTTACCAAATTACTACTTTGAACATCAGTTAATTCATTACTCGGTGGCGCTAACACACTGCTTTCATTTTCACTGTCATTTCTCAGTTTACTTTGGAGCCTAGTATTACGTTTTTCACACGCCATTATTGTCACAGTATTTCACACGACAACACAGAAAAACACAATTTGAAGATCAAAAATAAGAGAACACATTAACATAGCACTGAAAATAATATCTAGTTAATTGCAGCTGCGAAATACTTGGTGCAAATCTACATGCATGCCACAACTGTTTTACTATACAACAATGAAACACTGCAACTACAAAGGAGATTTTCTCTACAATTACGCGCTAGCAATAAACAATAGCTACACTAATTACACAAACTACAAGAAAAAATCAGAAGATTCCAGTGAGGTATCCTCGGCTAAGGGTCGACATATGAAACGTCCCCTTAGAGAAATTATACAAGACTGTGCTTAAAGTGACATACAATATTTTTTTAGCGCAACGCAGTCTGACTTTCAATAATCCCTACAAAAGAATGGGCCCTGACTAACAGTAAACTATACCTTTCACAAATCACTTACCTCACAAAAATCTTCGCTACTCAAGCTACTGCAATACAGCGAGCGCCACTACTGCTAGCTAAATAAAAGATTCAAACTACTGAAGGCACTAACTACTGATAGGGATAGTTAGCAAAATGAAAGATGTTAATAGAGAACAAACAATGTATTTACCTTGATATCATCATATATAAATATAGCAGTTCATGACAAATTTCAAAACTCCACCATCTCTCTCCCCACATCCACCACTGCTGGCGGCTCACCTCCAACTGCGCAACGCTATGCGCTGTTAACAGCCCAGCTGCCCAACACTACAATGGCGTGTATTACAACAATGCAAAGCAGCCACAGACTGCACACAGCACAGCCAGTGATTTTCATACAGAGGTGGCGTTACCAATAAAAAAACCTAAACAGCCTACTTACACATTATCACGATCGACCAACACTTGATTTATCCTACGGAGAATTTCTTTATCTCTTTCCAGAAAAATATTGTTTATATTTTCCATAAATTTCTTTTCCTTTTCTTGGTCCCTGAGCTCCTGTTGCTGTGTTTCTATAAGCTTTTCCTGTCTACGTTTTTCCTTTTCCTGCTGACGTTGTCTTTCACGCTCCTGTTCTTTAAGCTCGCGTTGTTTTTCATGCTCCTGCTCTTTAATAGTAAACATTTCAAATAATGCTGTTAGCAAATCCTGAATGGACGTAGCTTGAGCATTGATAACTTCTGCCCCTTGCCCAGAAGAAATATTGTCATTAATTCCTAACTGGTTGAGTCCAGGAGTGTCAGTTTGTTTTGGCAACTCCTTGGTTTTACTATCACTCGGGACATCAGTTTCTAAATTATCATTCCTAATAAAATTTTCTAATAATTCGACAGCAATATGGGTAGATTGTTGTACCTGAGACTTTGATGTTATTTCTGTATCAGTATGCTCATTCGGTTTATTTTTCTTTTGTTTAACCATTCTATCACCAATATAGCACAACAAATATATAAATCACTGACAAGCACCAGTAGACACAAAATGATCTTATAACTAACACATATACACAAATAACATTCAAAAATATTACTCTCGCAGCCAGAATAATCAGTTATTACTACTTATAGTTGCAGGTACTGATGTTTGCAATTTCAAGCTCAGCAAATGTTGTTGGTGTGCTGCCGTAAATTTTGTGAACAAGCATATCTGTTTCTATCTGTATTGATTGACAGTTGTGGACTGCACTGCTTATGTGAAGTTACTCGTGTGTCTGGTGCCAGTGCAGATACAGATTCGTACAGCAGTTCGGTAGGAAGATGTTAATAATCATGAATCAAATAAATAAACAATGATTAATAGTTTGTTTTGGTACCCCGTACCTGTAGTAGATCACAATTTCAATTATTAAAATGAATAAATGCGCATTGGTGGCCCCACGTTGGGCGCCAGTGTGGCGTTCGCCGTCTTATTCAGTGGTTTGGTATTTAAATAATTTGTAAATGAAAATGATAATCTTATTTTATTACATTGAGTAATAACTAAATAATTTTTCTCCCGGCTAAAGATTTGATCAAGTTGCTAAGGAACTCTAAGTTAACGTCGTGTTAAAGTGTTGTCTGTAGGTTGTGTAAGTGTCACTAAATCACAGTTCATACAACAGATTCCTTACAACTATTGATTAAAATGGAAGCAGGTATCTTCAGCAAAAAGATCATTAAAACCACCGAATATCAGCCGCGCACAACACTGACGTATGTTACCTGAAACAATATTCTTCGCGACTCGTGCGTAATTAATTTCGGCTCCATACATCAGCTAGAAAAGTTTCTTATAAGGATCGTGCTATGAGCACTGTTTTTAAAGAACCAATCTGATTCGAAACATTTTCATTAAAATGAGTTCGGAACCACCGGTGCACATTTATTCTTACACATTTGTAATACGTTCGGCATTTATGTCTGCAGAGTTGCGTAATTTGAATTTGCCGCAGAGATAATTGTTAAGATGGCGGCAGACAATTGATAGAGACTTTCTATTGTCAGAGCAAATAAGTAAATATTTGAAATGTGTATTAAACGGTATAAAATATACTTTCGTATTATGCACTATTTAGACTTCATCAAGCAAACATTTGATTTGTTTCTAAGGAAAACACAGACAAAAACGCGATACACATCGCTATCCTCAATGGCTGCGCTCGTTGCAGCGGAAAGAAATACCTAACACAGATAATGCTTACTGAGAGAGGAATTAAAGTTACAAGTAATTATTCACTCATGTTTATAATAATAATAATCTCTTTTCAAGTAATAATTAACAAATAATTACAATTTCTTAACAGACCTCAGTTCCATATGCGTCCGCAACTTACAAAAGCCAACCGACAAAAGGTAGAAACAAAGCAAGACAAACGCAGATCATAAAAGGAATTTACAGTTATCATTGTCTTTGTATGATATACATCGATATGTCTAACTACATCATAGAATTTTATATAAATAATTAATCTTTATAAATTTTCACTGTTTTTTCATACGTCGAATACATAATGTTTATAACTGTTAGAGGCATAACTTCCTCTCGTCGCACTGAGCCAAAAATTTATCACGTGGATGTTACAGTGTACAACCTAGGCCGCTCTCTATAGTCCATTTCTACCGTTCGAAATTAAAACTTGATCATCTGTAAGGAGGGTGTCACTCAAAGTAGTATCAGGAGCACCTTCCGCACACCCCATAATTAGAAACAAGAAAGAGAACTATTGGTTATGAAGACGGAATCGGGTAAAGGTGACAGAGATATTATGGCAAAGAGCAAACTCTAAGGAAGAAATCACATCGTACGTTATGCGAGAATGGAAGGAGGCCTGGAAAATAGGCACAACAGGGCGTTGCATCTATGAATTCTATCCCAATATAAGGGAAAATCTGTCTGTGCTCGACATGCAGCCTACGCACGTATTTGAATGGATGTTGAATTAAGTAAACGTGAACAAATTTAAATGCTGGGCCATAATGGCCGATATTGTATTCATATCGGAGACGTCACCGAATATAAAGGTGTATAGGCCAGAGGTGGATCAGTACACAGTAGAATACAGGACCAATCGCAGCGTCACAAAGTGTACAAAATAGCCGAACAAGGATAGTGAAGGTAGTTGGAAACTTATCTTCAAAGAAAACAGACGGGAATCACGAAATCACCATAAAGAATTAATTAAACAAAATTTTTTGTGAAGGTCGCGGCCTAGACAAGTGTAGACTAGCTTGCGCTGCAGTGATAGGCGTCTAGGGCTGCTAGGAGTTGTAAGGTCTGTGCAACCTGGCCCTGCCTTCCGCGATATGCAGCACAGCGACCAAAATCAGCAAGACGCCTGGCACTCGCCGTAGTTGCAGCCTTTGTCCTCACGTCGAGTCACGGAAGCAACTTCGGAGCCCGAGTACGAAGAGGTGAAGCCGCATACCCATCTGTATGGTTTGAAAACGAGCACCCACTAACATACCTCCTGACGTTACTGAGCCTAAAGCGTTGAATTTGTCTTCTGTTAAGGGCATGATTCGACTTTGCCTTCAGATTCACAGTGGAGTAGGTCAGGCTTGAGGGTAAAGGATGATTTAGACAAAATTTCTAGTTGATGTGATAAATGGCAGGTATTTCTAAACGTAGAAAAGTGTAAGTTAATGCGAACGAGTAGGGAAAAAACCGCAGTGTTAGAGTACGGCATTAGTATTGTGCTGTTTGACACAGTCTCGTCGATTATGTATCTAGGAGTACGTTGCAAAGCAATACTAACTGGAATGAGCATATAAGGAAAGTAGCACGGAAGGCGAGTGGTCGACTTCGATTTATTGGGAGAATTTTAGAGAAGTGTGGTACATCTTTAAAGGAGACCGCATGTAAGACACAAGTGCGAGCCATTGTCGAGTACTTTTCGAGTGTTTGGGATCCGCACCAGGTCGAAGTAAAGGAAGATCTCAAAGCAGTTCAGAGGCGGGCTGCTAGATTTTTTACTGGTAGGTTCTGACAACATGCAGGTATCACGGAGATGCTTCGGGAACTCAAATGAGAATCACTGGAGGAAAGGCGACATTCTTTTCAAGGAGCTCTGCCGAGAAAATTTTGGGAATCGACATTTCAGGCTGACTGTGAACGATTCTACCGCCGCCTGTACATTTCGTGCAAGATCCATGAAGTTAAGACTGGAGAGATCAGCTCTCCTAAGGAGCCATACAGACAGTCTCTTTCCCATCGTTCTATTTCCGAGTGGAACAGGAAAGGAAATTACTAGTAATGGTACATGTTACCTTCTGCCACGCACCATACGATGTCTTGAGGAGTCGGTATGTAGATATAGATGAAGGATCAGGGGTGGAAGATGTAGAGATATTGTACTCCAAAAAGAATCGACCACAGGCTTAAGTGAATATGTATATCTTGATAAAATATCCAAAAATTCGTTATGTAAATAAAAACCACCAGTTCTAGATGCAAAACTATAAAACGAGAATCTGCTCTATGATAGAAAGTTCACAGGCATGTTGGCAGAGGTCCATAGTGCATCACAAATGTCAAATATAAGCACACAGACTGTAACAGGTTTCGATGTAGCGGAAGAGAGATAGACACAGGAAAATCATAAAGAAGATTCTATTACAAGACAGGCTCTCACGATTTGTTTCATAAACGACGGTGTAATATAGAATTCTCTGTTAAAACGGGACTTGCCAATTGTAGAAAACAGCAATGTGCTCTTCAACTATAGAATGTTGCTGTCGAATGTAAAATGATTGCATTTCTTCCGACATGTGAGCTATTGACATGAATGGTTGTACTTTCTGATGCAATTTCACGTGTCTGAAATGTTTGTAATACACATGCAATGACAGTTTATTTACAGACACTGATTTGAACGGGAGAGACGCTCTCAGGTCATGTAATTTGTACATCAAGCTGAAAGAAATTGCTTTACATAGCTGTTTCATCTTTGGAGATTAAATTCTCGCTTTTCCTTTACTCTGGTAGCGGTTTCGAAGTAACGAGCACGTTCTGCGGTGATCGGGAATTTTCACAGTGAAATAGTGTATGCTTTTTCCCCAGTTTTATGCATGGTGTACGTGTATGTGGGGTGCATTGCCTAACCTCTGAATGTAATCAGTGGTGATGCAGTTCGTTGGATGTCTCAAAATACTGAGATGTTAATAGTGTCCTGCAGTCTAATGTAAAAACTAAACCGATTTTGTTCACAAACTAAAAGAAAATGTTCTGTGCCTATTTTCGTGGAAAGAGGACATTAACTATCGTCTCAACTGTGTTTCTGTTTTTAATAAATGCTTGATTATAAAAGAAGCATTGATGTTAAATACAAATGTTACAGTAAATTGTTATCATGGCATACACTCCCTGTACTCGAAAAAGGCCGTCTCCCCCAGCAGATGGAGGGAAGGAGGGGGAGGCTCGACGGGAGGTAAGAGGAGTCTCTAATTTTCGGCAGTTTGTGATTGTACATCTAGGAGAACGCGTGTTCAACTACCGCACCCTCTGCAATCTTTTAGGACAGCAGTTTTCCCCAGTAAATGTGTTGCAGTATGACCCATTCATTAAAAATCCAATATTGATTTGAAATTACACTGAAGAGCCAAAGAATCTGGTACAGCGTCTAATATCGTGTAGGACACCCGCGAGCAACATAACATGGCATGGACACGGCTAATGTCTGAAGTAGTGCTGGTGGGTACTGACACCATGAATTCTGCAGGGCTGCCCATAAATTCGTAAGAGTACGAGGGAGTGGAGATCTCTTCTGATTAGCTCGTTGCCAGTCATTCCAAATATGCTCAATAATGTTCTTGTCTGGGGTGTTTGGTTGCCAACGGGTGTGTTTATACTCATAAGAGTGCTTCTGGAGCCACTCTGCAGCAATTATGACCGTGTGGGATGTCGCATTGTGCTGCTGGAACTTCCCAACTCCGTAGAAATACACATCGGACATGGATAAATGCAGGTGATGAGACAGGACACTGAGGTACATTTCACCTGTCAGAGTCGTATCTAGACGTATCTGGGCTCCCTCCAACTGCACACACACCCCACACCACTACAGAGCCTCCACCAGTTTGGACAGTCCCCTTCTGAAATTCATGGCCTATGGATTCATGAGGTTGTCTGCATACGCGTGCACATCCGTCTCCTTGACACAGTTTGAAATGAGACTCATCTGACAAGGCAACATGTTTCCAGTCATCAACAGTCTAATGTCGCTATTCATGGGCCTAAGCGAGGCATAAACCTTTGTGTTGGGCAGTCATCAAGGGTACGTCAGTGAGTCTTCAGCTCTGAGAGCCTATTTCGATGGTTTCGCTGAATGGTTCGCGTGCTGACACTTGCTGATGTCCCAGCACTGAAATGTGCAGCAATTTGCAGAAGTGTTGGACTTTTGTCACATTGAACGATTCTCTTCAGTCGTTGTTAGTCCGACTCGTGCAGGATCTTTTTCTGGACGCTGTGATGTCGGATATGTGATGTTTTACTGGATTTCTGGTATTTACAATACACTCGTGAAATGGTCATATGGGAAAATCCCCACTTCATTGCTGCCTTGGAAATGCTGTGTCACATCGCTCGTGCACCGCCTAGTTATAGTCAGAATCACTTAAATCTTGATAACCTGCCATTGTAGCAGCAGTAAACAATTTAATTACTGTGCCAGGCAATTTTGTCTTATATAGGAATTGGCAACCACAATGCCATATTCTAACCATTTACCTCTATATTTGTATACGCATGCCTATACCAGTTTCTTTACCGTTTCAGTGCAGAGCAGTTATGCATTTTCCATCAGTTGTGGTTTTTGTACTGGCCTCATTTACCTGATCTGCAGGGTGATTGTCGAGCAGTCGTCTATAGCAAACTGTGATATGAAACAGCGATAGATAAAGTCCTCAGCTGTATGCTTGCAGGCAATACACTTCTTAAACTGTCTGTGTCCAACACCAGCATCTCATTAGTTGAACATATTTCCCCCTAAAAAGAATAAAGGTAGTACCTTACACCACAGCCTTTTTCCCACTAACTTGCAGGTGAAAGATAGAGTTTGAGTACGCATGTCACAGTACAAAACTCGACTATGCTTTAAAGTTGGTGTTATCCTACTGGAAAAAAGTTTCAAAATACCACTCGAAACTGGTATTTTGAAACTTTTTTCCAGTAGGATAACACTAGCTTTACAGCATAGTCAATTTTTGAACTTCATTTCTATTTTAGGCAGTCCATGTGTATAGTCCATTCGTATAGTTGTGTAATTAGGTCCGATATATGTGATTAATTACATAATTAGGACGGAATTGTAATTCAGTTTCCAAACCAAAACAAATGAAGTGCATAACCTAACCTTCCTCTCCTGCATCTGGACAGTTTCTATGTGTTGGGGGATGCACTCGGTCTTTCTGTCCAGAAGGACTAAGGTTTGAGTTCCAGAACAGGCACCACCATTTTTAATTTCCCACCAATTCCAGTGTGAAGGGAAGAGGTGGGCCGTCAACATAGTCGCGGGGCAAAGAAAATGCCTTCCAAAACTCGAAATGCCCTTAAAAATTCGAAATTCTAATGAATATTCGAAATTACCTCCAGTACTGTAGATGGGGAAGAGTGAGGGGCAGGATTGGGGAGGTCCAGAGGTCGGTGTGAAATCCCATGTGCAAGCTGAGAAAAATATATGACGTCGTCCAGAGTGGGCCTGGATGGGAGAATAATTAATTGATTAATTTGCATATCATTTTGGGATCAATTTGAAATCAAAATTGGACCAGCCCCCATCTCCCTACTACTAGAAGGATGTCACGGAAGACTTAGAGAGGAGATACAGACTTGGAATCCCAAAATGTTGATTGTGGACTGGCTCTGTACTACTACAATGAAAATATTCACTAAATCAAGTTACAAAGAAATACTTGCTACACACATCAAAAAATGTTTTGCTTAACCTCGTTTCCCGGAACTCCTGAAGACAGACGTTGACTGTGGACATTGTATCACAGACACAATCCCTTTGACTGTTGAAAGATGTCAGTAAACCCTCCCAAAGATGTAAACAAACATGCATGAGCAGCGTCTATTAGACGGAGGGGGTCCGACAGCCCATCAGTTCCAGTCATTCCACCAGGAAAAAGGTACACGGCTCGTGCAGTCTGTAGTTCAACCATGCCTAGACGGTCAATACCGCGGTTCGATCGCGTCCGCATTGTTACTTTGTGCCAGGAAGGACTCTCAACAAGGGAAGTGTTCAGGAGTCTCGGAGTGAACCAAAGCGATGTTGTTTGGACTTGGAGGAGATACACAGACACAGGAACTGTTGATGACATGCCTCGCTCAGGCCACCCAAGAAATACTACTACAGTGATTGAACGCTGCCTACGGATTATGACTCGGAGGACCCCTGACAGCAACAATGATTCAAATGGCTCTGACCACTATGGGACTTAACATCTGTGGTCATCAGTCCACTAGAACTTAGAACTACTTAAACCTAAGGACATCACACACATCCACGCCCGAGGCATGATTCGAACCTACGACCGTAGCGGTCACGCGGTTCCAGATTGAAGCGCCTAGAACCGCACGGCCACAGCGACCGGCCTTGACAGCAATACCACCATGTTGAGTAATTCTTTTCGTGCAGCCACGGGACGTCGTGTTACGACTCCAACTGTGCGCAGTAGGCTGCATGATGCACAACTTCACTCCCGACGTCCATGGCGAGGTCCATGTTTGCAAACACGACACCATGCAGCGCGGTGCAGATGGGCCCAACAACATCCCGAATCGACCGCTCGGGATTGGCATCATTTCACCGATGACTGTCGCATATGCCTTCAAACAGACAATCGTCGGAGACGTGTCTGGAGGCATTCCGGTTAGGCTAAACGCCTTAGACACACTGTCCAGCGAGTGCAGCAAGGTGGAGGTTCACTGCTGTTTTGGGGTGGCAGTATGTGGACCGACGTGCGTCGCTGGCGGTCATGGAAGGCGCAATAACGGCGGTACGGTACGTGAATGCCATCCTCCGACCGGTAGTGCAACCATATCGGCAGCGTATTGGTGAGGTATTCGTCTTCATGGACGACAATTCGCATCCCCATCGTGCACATGTTGTGAATGACTTCCTGCAGGATAACGACATCGCTCGACTAGAGTGGCCAGCATGTTCACTATACATGAACTATATCGGACATGCCTGGGATAGACTGAAAAGGGTTGTTTATGGACGACGTGTCCCACCAACCACTCTGAGGTATGTACGCCGAATCGCCTTTGAGGAGTGGGACAATCTGGACCAACAGTGGATAGTATGCCGCGACGAACACAGGCATGCATCAATGCAAGAGGACGTGCTACTCGGTTACCCGTGTTACAGCAATCTGGACCACCACCTCTGAAGGTCTCCTGCATGGTGGCACAACATGCAGTGTGTGGTTTCCATGAGCAATAAAATCTCTCGAAACCGAGGTGATGAAAAACTTGTTTTGATATGTGTATAAACAATGAAACTGTATGGAGGTCTGTAGTTTATATTTATATGTACACCAACAATAACTATATAAATAATAAGCAACTAAACTGTTTCATATCGGTACGATGTGGCGTGATAAAGATACTAGTTATTTATAGTTCATAATATTAAATATAAGATATGTAAACTTTCATCTTTTTAAGAGTTTTCTTTTGAATCTCCGCTTAATTTCATTCAAATGGTTTATTATGATTGGTAAAATTTTACCTGCAGGCTATTTCACACCAAAGTAAACAGCATTACCTTAAGCCTTAGTATCTTTTCCAACACAACAGGCAGGAATTTCTATAAACCTTAAAACTCTTAACACCTACCAAACAATGGAAGAATTGCGTAAGAAAAGCAGCCTTTCAGAAAAAACCAAGCAGATATTCTTAATTTCTCATGTCAGAATTCTCTAAAGTCTGAAGCAATTCTGCATTTCTTCCATTGCGGGAATCTTTTCATCACTACACATCTACGAAGATAAACAAGCTCTACCACCTATTTTGTACATTCTACATTATCTCTCTAAATACGACCATTCCTCTCAACTGCTCCTCCCAGCATCGAATGAACTAATCCTGGATGCCGTAATCCATTCCTTTTTGTGGAAAGAGTCTTCCTTAGACTTCTTTCTACATTTAATCTTTTCAGTACTTACTCGTTTTGTACCATAACTCACCACTTACTCGATCAGAAGTAAATAAATAATATCCAATTTTAGTAGCAGCAATAAGTGAACAAAATCATAGAAATTGACAAGTATGTTTTGAAATGTCTTCCATCCCACCATCAATAATAATTATATAACCGTATGATTTTATTGAAACTGTCATTTCATTTCGTATGTAGAATTATTTCATTTTATTTGACGAATTAAATATATTTCATCAGCAAGTAATTTAACATTTTAACGGAACGAGGTTCTCAACATCAATTACACGGGGAATTTGCAATTCCGTACAGATAATTGTAGTCGACAGTCGGACAGAGTGGAAATTTTATCAACGTCAGTACCAGATGTCGACGTTCAGGATTTACGGAATTGAATACAAAAAAATAAGTTAACAATGCGCAAGAGCAATTATGACACTCAAGCTACGTACACACTACGCACATGGAAGGTAGCACGACTATTTGATCGTAGTGGTGCTGTGGTTAAGGCATTGAACTTGCGTTTGCAATGCAAGCTATAGTTGTTTAAATTATATTTACGATTTACCGGGTAAGTGAACCCAATATGCGTCACGTCTAGATTCAATATCCTGTTCGCTGGGTCTCTGTAAGCGTTGTTGTCTCCCCTCGCCAAGACCTTGTATCTTATCCACACAAACAAGCAAATATCCGTAGCAAATAGTCTCATTTTAAATTCCTGCTATCCAGGCTACAGGAATTTAGCCACCGTAAATGACTGCTGGCAGCGGTGATCACGAGAATGTACGTCAGCAAAGATACTGGGCTCCGGACTGCCACACTCCTGATGAACTGTGGTATCGTGTTGAAGCTGCATGGGCAGCTGTACCTGTACACGCCATCCAAGCTCTGTTTGACTCAATGCCCAGGCGTTATTACGGGCATAGGTGATTGTTCTGGGTACTGATTTCTCAAGATCTATGCACCCAAATTGCGTGAAAATGTAATCATGTGTTAGTTCTAGTATAATATATTTGTCCAATGAATACCCGTTTATCATCTCCAGTTCTTCTTACTGTAGCAATTTTAATGGCCAGTAGTGTACTCACTAATCGTTGTGCTAGACGAACGCTTAGAAACACATGACACAATTCTACAATCGTGAAGTGAACTACTTCATCGCTTTCGTTCAGGCACTATCTATACTGAGTTCTAGAACGTCGCTAGACTACGCGAACAGATCTCAGATATCGTCAGTGCGACCCGGTTTAATTTCCTGTCGGGAAGCAATTATGGGGTCAGCTTGAAATGTATGACATGCCAGCAAACTCAGACCATTGAGTACGATGCTAGTGATGCACAAATGGGTGCCCCAGATGTTACAGCACTGCTCGAGCACGTAACGATCACTCGATATTCCATTACAAACCACGAGTCTGTTGGCGACTCTACTAAAGGAATATAATGACGGGCAACATGGGAGTTTCTCATCAGTGGCCGTAAACCTGAGCACATCATAAAAAAAAACAGAAGTAAAAACTTACGTTCCTGCTGATGTGAAACAAAATTCACAATTTGCTACTACGTGTTAACATCGCGACGCGCACCGCAATGTGTGGCTGGCTGTAAAGTATACCGAAATACAATTACACACTAATAACAGTCCAAATTAACGGCTTAATGGATGATAATGGTAAACTCCAATTAGTGTTAAAACTCATAATTTCATTAGCTCGTCCGCGTCAGAAAACAGTTCACCGTATCGCATCAACTACGGCCGTTTCACTGCGTGTATAAAGTCAATGACAGATACGCACTGCGGCTACATAAAAGCAGCCTTTACACATCCATAATGTACGAGTATGTCTGCACCCCGCACATCTATATTACGACTATTCATCGGCATCGCGTACCCACTTGGTGACATTATATAAAAATTAAAACATTTTTCTAAATCCTCTGCAGAATTTCCTTTTATTTTGTACATAGACATGTCGAATTTGTGGCAGTAATATCTGAGTCCGTGCTTATTTCGATACCAGTATTGCAGTTATCCATTTGTTCCTGGCAGAGACCTTTAAATAATGAATGCACTCGTGGAGTCAGTAAAACCACTGAATGAGATATCTGCACTATTGGCAGTACATTCAGAATCAGTGCACGGTTAAAACTTGGTCTCCGGCGACCTATTCAGCTTTTAATATTTAAATAACTCGCTCAAAGTTCGGAGAGATAAACTCCGAATGCACTACGAACGTCAAGTAACTTTGTCTGACTTGCTGAATTCAGTAGAAAGCTTATCCACGCACAGAACAATTGCTGTTATTTGCTCGAACGCGAATTTCGTTCTGAATGAATGCTCTGTGGACTAACTTTTCGGAGAGGAAGTGCTGGAAGCGCAGAACCTTTCACCACATTTTTTTGTGTATTGATCCTGTTCTGTTATTATGCGTAGCTTCTAGGCGAAAATTTTGTGCCTGTTTTGGAGACCAAGCTAGCAACTAATCATAAATTGTTTTTCACTTTACGATTGTTGCGCTGTACAGACGAGTAACAGAAACTATGTCTCCTATGGCATCGTTGTACCCACACAAAACAGTTTTCTTTACTTGCGGCCACCGATCATAACCCATTTAGTCCATCATACGTGAAGTTCGATAACACCGTATCGTAAAGACGTTTCCTTTTATATATATATATATATATATATATATAAACTCAACATGATGATATATATATACAAACTCAACATGATGATAACACAAGGAATGAATCCACTACCCCGGGCACCAGTCGCAAGGCTGGCTTTACCTGGTCATCGGATTCCGGGGGACCAGGAGCATCATGTTACGCCTAAGGTTGAGAACCAGACGACGTCCAAATTATTACACACAAAACAAAGACACTTCATCGGTACACTTAATACTAATACTCTTTTCAAACTGGGCAAGATCAAACAACTTACAGACGTGCTGCAAAAATTCCAGATCAAAATCCTTGCAATCCAGGAAACACGATTTACGGACGAAACCCATTTTGATACAGACAACTACAGGATCTACAAAGGAAAACCAGCAGTTAAAACTAATGAGAAAGGACTCAAACAGTTTGGCACAGCATTTGCAGTCCACAAATCTATCAGTGACTCTGTCATTGACTTCCAGTCTGCCTCAGAACGTATATCAACGCTCTCCGTCAAATCGGCCAACAAAGCATATACCTTGATCAACGCACACGCACCCACAAATAACTATAACAAGAAGAACTGCCAGAAAGTGGATGACTTCTGGAATGACCTTGAAGAGACGACAAACAAAATTGCCAAACACCATGTAATAATCTTGTTAGGCGACTTTAACGCACAATTAGGTAAAGAGAAAAAATACAGGAAAATCACCGGAATCCATACGGCTCACAAGAGAACTAACAAGAATGGGGAAAGATTGATAAGCTTTTGCGAAATTTTTGGCCTCGTAATTATGTCAACACAATTCAAAAAACCCAACAAGAAACTGTATACTTGGAAGTCGCCCAACACAATGTTGGGTGAATTCCAGATAGACCATGTGGCCATCTCCAAGAGTAACACAGCAGAAATTCTGAATGTGAAAACGAGAAGAGGATTTTTTGACTCAGACCACCATCTTCTACAGATAAAGACCAGATTACAACCCAATAGAAAAAAACCAAAACTAAACAAAGTGCTGAGACCAGACCCCGAATACATAAAACTCAACAAGGAAAACATCTTACAGGAAATTAGTCAGACAAACACCACAAACTGGACAGAACTTGTGGACGTCCTCAAATCCACAATGAAATTGGGTCAACCCCCGAGAAGGAGAAAACACAGGTGGTGGAATGTAATATGTGACCAAGCAATAGAAGAAAGGACCAATGCCTGGAAAAACTTCAATAGTCACAAAACATCAGAAAAATGGCAACAATTTCTAGTAATCCGAAAACAAACATCGAAAACTATTCGGAGGGAAAAAAGAAATTATGACAAACGGCGACTAGATGAGATAGAACAAGACTTTAAGAAGAACAACACCAGGAATTTTTATAAGACGTTTAAAGAACATATTGCAGGATACCAGCCACCCAATCTTTGCTTCAAGAAACTGGATGGTTCACTAGAAACTAACACGAAGAATAACTGCCAAATCCTCGCAGACTATTTCAACAAACTTCTCAACTGTGAAAGACCTACAGAGGACATTCACTACGAGACGTCTACACCAAATCCTGACGCTAAACTGCCAACCATCAACGAAATTGTAGAAATTATCAAGACACTGAAAAACAATAGAGCCCCAGGAGAAGATGGAATTATTGCAGAACTATGGAAACTAAATGATGAAAGATTAACAGGAAAAATTCACAAAATCATATTAAACATTTGGGAAACAGAACAGATCCCTTCTGAATGGAAATGCGCACTCATCCATCCACTCCACAAAAAAGGGGACAAAACTGAACCAAATAATTACAGGGGTATCTCACTCGTACCGGTCACATATAAAATCCTATCAAAAGTTCTCATGAATAGATTAGAAGAACAAGCTGACCCACAAATAGGAGAATACCAGGCTGGTTTTCGCAAGGGACGATCATGCATAGAGCAGATCTGGAATCTGAAAATGATTCTCCAGATGAGAAACACCCGAAACACAGTGGTTACTTTTGTAGATTTTAAAAAGGCCTACGACTCAATAGACAGAGTAGTGCTCTGCAAGACGCTGGAAGAATTCAGCATTGACAGAAAGACAAGAGCAATCATTCAGGAAACATTAACTGACACAGTCTCCAAGGTTAAATTTATGGGGGATATCTCGGAACCATTTGTAATCCAAACTGGAGTGCGACAGGGTGACGGACTTTCACCATTACTCTTTAATATCATTCTTGAAAAAATCATCAGGACATGGGAAAAAGAAGTCAAAGGAATCCAAATTGGCATTAGAAAAGATAATAGATTCAATGTGAAGTGTTTAGCTTTTGCAGATGACCTTGCAATCCTCACAAATAATAGAAAAGAAGCCACTAACGCCATAGAGAAGTTACACGAAATTTCACAAAGAACTGGCCTGCAAATCTCATATGACAAAACCCAGTACATAGAAAGAGTGCCACAAGACAAATTGCCTATTGTGACAACCCATGGGAAAATCATACAAGTACCACATTTTAAATACCTGGGAGAAATCATTCAGCCATCAGGGATCAACCTAAAGGCCAATGAGGAAAGAATAAAAAAATTACAGAAAGCATATAAACTCACGTGGAACTATTATAACAAAAAGTCCATATCCACTAACGCAAAATTGAGGCACTACAACACTGTCGTACTTCCGGAGGCACTGCATGCATCTGAAACAACACAAATAGGTGGGCAAACTAAAATCAAAGAAATAGAGAAACAAGAAAGGAAAATTCTCAGGAAAATTTTTGGCCCGATACAAGAGCAAGGAATCTGGAAGAAGAGACCAACATCAGAATTATATAAATACACAGACAAGATTACAGATACAGTAAGGAAAAGAAGAATGCAGTTCTACGGACATATCCACAGGATGAATGAAAACAGAATTTCAAAGCGAATTCTTAAAGTCATCAACTCAGGCAGGGGAAAAACAAAATGGATAAAAGAAGTTGAAGAGGACCTCAGACAAGCACAAATAACAGTAAACGATGCAGAAAACAGAACTGAATTCAGGAACATCATCAAAAAACATAAATTTGACACCACAACACAGAAGAGACCAGGATGCAAATGGACAGCGGAGCGAAAGAAACAACACAGTGAACACATGAAGAAAATTTGGGCTCAGAAAAAACACAAACAATCATCATAAAGGAATTCAAGTTCAAACGCTCTCTTAAATGGGAATAATCGAAAATAATAATAATAATATGTGTTTATTCATCGACACATCATGTTTCGTTAACAAATTCACCACATCACTAGCTAACTTCTTCCACAATTCATCATAAATTGTTCAGTATTAGTTGATTCATGGGACCGCAGAGGATGCATAATGACATGATTGTGTACCCTGCTCCATGTTACACTCAACAGACTGGGTGGTACTGTATGGTATCTTGTTAAATCATAAGTAGGAGGCGAACAACGTCACAAAGTTCCCGCAATACAATGCAGAGTCGTACGTCGGACGTAATGAGATAGCTTATTTTTGTTAGAAAGTTGTAACCTGTCGTTCCATTTGACATTAATCTTTAATCGCGCAGGAAATGTATTCGCAGCTGACAGTATCAATCACCTTTGGCTGTATATTAGGGAAACAGCAATGAAAATTTGTGCTGGACTGGGACGCGAACCCGGATTTCCCACTTTACATGAGCAGTCACCTTAACGGCTTCGGCTATCCGTGCACGAATCACGGTCAGACTTTAACTTCCATTTGACGTCCTTGCCCCTCCCCATGATGGATATATTTATTGAGAGTTGAGGGCATGAAATTGGCAAATAAATACAAAATAGCAGTGACTGTGTTATTAAGAAATACGATGCAATGTTCCTTTTGACATACATGTATGCATGATGCATGGATTGACACTACTGTTTCGTGTAACTGTATATCCGTAGGTGTACGTGTACACGTGGAATCTAGTCATCGATGTCCTTTCCAGTAAAAACTGCTTCCTTCGATGGAGTGATCATGAATCTTTCATTCTTATTGCGTTCTCTTCTACAGTGTCAAAAAATAACAACGTGGTTAACCTCGTGAGTGATGACATTTATACATGGAACATATTTCTGTGTAGTGATGTGAGTCCTGTTGTCAAGCGACTAGTTTTACCTTGTTAATTGATGTGATCTGTTTCGTCGAATGATTTTCGAAGTGTACTCTTGTTCAAGGAAATCAGAAGAGTGTGTAATGAACAAGTAAATAAACTGTGATGTGGTATTTACTAAAATATATACTGATCAGCCCATACATTATGACCACTGCCCACTGTGAAACTGGATGCTGCCTGGTGGTGTTGCGGGCACGTGACGCGGTAACAAAAATAAGTAAGCCGAACAGACACAGACGAGGGATCATCCCAGCAAAGATATGGACTGCAAGTGGGGAAATCTATTGAGATGAGCGACTTTGACGAAGGGCAGATTATTATTAAGAGGCTGTGAACCACTACCTCGGAAACGGCGAAACTGCTCGAGTGTTCACGTGCTACTTTCGTGTGCACCTACAGGAAGAGGTAGAAGTACAGTGAAACTACCACTAGATGTTAAATGGTGAGACGTCCACGTTTCTTCACAGAACGTGGGGTTTGGAGGCTTGTCTGCTGTGTGAAGTACAGTAGATGGTGATATGTGGCATTTCTGCCTAAAGAGCACAATGCTGGTGCACGCACAAATGTTTCGGAGCACACCATTCATCACACTGAACATAGAGCTCTGCAACTGACTACACCTACGTGTTGTCATGTTGACCAAAAGATACCATCTATTATGATTGCAGTGAGCACGGGACCACCGGGATTCGACCGTCGATCAATGGAAATTCGTCAGCTCTTCAGCTGAAACGCATTTTTGCTACATTTGGTCGATGGTCGTCTCCACAAACGCCGTCATAGGGGTGAAAGGCGACTCGAAACTTGCAGTGCGCCACGGATACAGGCTGGTGTGAGCAGTGTTATGCTGTGGAAGACATTCTCTTGAGTTTGCATGGGGCCTGTGGTAGTAATCGAAGACACGATGACAGCTGTGAACCACCTGTATCCTTTCATGCTTGATGTGTTCCCCGACAGCGATGTCATATTTCAGCGGTATAACGGCCCGTGTCTCGGAGGAAAAACCGTGCTACAGTATCCGCCTGATGTAAATCCTATGGAACCCGTCCGGGACTCTAACGTACGCCATTACTGCGCTCGCAAATCAGCGGCGCGCTATTTACGCGAATTACATGACCTGTGCGTGGACATCTAATACCACATACCCCAAAAAACCTACCAACACACTGTCGAATCCTTGATAGCAGAATCAGTGATTTATTTCGTATCAAAGTCGGACAAACTGTTAGCAGGTAGTCATAATGTGCATTTTCAAATGTCTGCCGACAAAGACCGTTCCTCGATGCTGGAACAGTGCAACAATCATCGTACTTTACAAGGAAAGAGGGAGTCAAGGCATTGAAAACTATTTACTTCTCAGTGTCATCCTCAAAATGTATCGGGTGGACAATTTTTCTCTGTAAAAATTATTCCATTCGTGGCAGGATGCTACAGCAACTAGTTCCGAATCACTCCAGAAGGACCTTCCACTTGTATTTTATATGTTTTTATGACTGATGGATTACTAATCGTGTTACTGATGTTCCCATTTTGGATTTTTGACGGATTGGTTACTTATCTAGCTACTTTTGCACAGTCTGATGATGCTCCAAAAGGGTAAAACGCATCATTGATATTAAATAACTTCGCAAGCAAGGCTGCTTTTATTCTGAAACAAACTTATTTTCTAATAATATTATCCATTATCCGTTCTTCTCTCGTGGTCAGATGTTGCATCAGCTTTATCTTTTTCCAATAATCCACAAATCCTGTAAGTGCTCCTGCTCACAACTGATTGGTTGAAATCATATCTGTTGTTTACAGTTGTTAGTTGAATCTGCCATCGTAATTACTGTGCTGCCAACGTTTATACGCCAGGAATAAAATAAGTCTCGGATCGTTTTGGATGGGCAGTGTGTATGATAATGGGCAACGGGAGGTGGAAGGTTAGACTGAAAGGCGTAGTTGAATTTGTTTCCTATGGGCGGAAGCATAAAGAGAAAGGGTGTGCTCCTAGGTGTCTACACTGCTCACTGTTTTTAATCAGTTGAGAGAGCGTCAGTTGCTGACATGTGCCATTTAGGCTGGAGTGTTCTTTTTTTTTCGTAAGTGCTATTTCACTTATTTGACTATTTTGGTTTCACCCTATTTGAATCTCTTCCCGTTTACACCCGTTTTCGTCTTGAGAACAGGATCAGGTCACAGCGAAGCAGGGTTTAGTAAATAAAATTTGAGATTCCTATCATTTTGTTTTATGCGAAATAATGTATGGCACTCAGTGCAGTGCGGCTGGTAGTACCTTCTTGGTTTAAGGAGACAATTCTCTGATCATCACCGATAGCGGTGTCCTGTTTGCAAAAGTGCCTCATGCAACACACACTACTTCCTTTTTCTTTTCTTATCATGTCTTCTTATCTTGAGAGATGACCAGGATGACCGTAGAATAGGCTTTTTTCTACTCGCAGAACATCGTAGTAGGCTGGGAGTAGGGCAGACATGCTCCAGGTTGGAAATACTTGGGAGACGATTCTGCTCCGAGATTTGCGTGGGAGCCAAGAAAGGCTTTCCCAAAAGCTTGTCAAGAACTGGGGGAGGCTACGTCCGACCCAAAATGTGGATTGTAGAACTGACTACTGATTCACCAAGATCTTGCTTCCCCAAATACTTGGGAGTAATGAAACATCCTGGCAGATTAAAACTGTGTTACGGACCGAGACTCGAAATCGGGACCTTTGCCTTCCGCGTTCAAGTGATCTACCATCTGAGCTACCCAAGCACGATTCACAACCCGTCGTCACAGCTTCATTTCTGCCAGTACCTCATCTCCTACCTTCTAAACTTCACAGAAGCTCGGTAGGAGACGAGGTATTGGCTTAATTGAAGCTGTGAGGACGGATTCTGAGTCGTGCTTGGGTAGCTCAGATGCTAGTTCCGCTTGGGACGCGTCAGCAACCGGACCTGCCGGTACTTCCGCCTAGTCGTAGCGCCGCAAGCCGTATTTATAGACATTCTTGGATTGTGGCCTGTGATATTCTCAGTGCTTCATTACTAAATTCTTACACACGCTTATTAATTAAAGCACAGGGGTCTCAGCCGCTCATGTAGTGCAGTTACGGTTCCCAGTGTACCCGTAAGAATACTCTGTGTTTTGCATTTGAGAAATCTTCCAGGAATGTGCAACCGAGTTCTCTAGAAATCCATGACTGGATAGTAGATATTATTGGCCTCACGTCCGACTAGGTCAACACAGCATATTATGACATGGCGGAATAGTGTTTCTTTGTGAAGTTTTTAGATCAGATACAAATGGAGAAAATTTTGGTGAATACCGGTGGGAAAGCAGAGTTCCGACATCGTGATCAGTCGGTGAGTACAGTTCCAATTACTAACGCTGACATCGAATATAAACAAGTGCGAGTGTTCAATTTGCCACCTGAGGTTGAGAATTGTTTTCTTAGAGATGTCCTTGCCAAATACGGTGACATCCGACAGATTAGAAACGATAAATGGTCGAACCGTCACAAACACCAATGTTATAGTAGGGTTCGCTCAGTTGACATGGCCGTTAAAGTCAATATCCCATCCAGTGCAATGGTTTGTGGTTATAAGGCTCATGTCATTTACGATGGACAAGTAAGCACTTGTTTTATCTGTAACACGAGTGGCCATTAGCGAGATGATTGCCCACGGCGCGTTTTCGTACATCGAAACAATCTGCAACAACGACAGAGATTAACAATGGCTGATGTCCTAACTCAAAACCATACGCTTTCTGTGAATGACTCCCAACCAAGTTCGTCTGCGTCAGAGGATAACGATCTCGATAAAGGCACCTTCCCACCCTTACCTCAGAAACCCGTGGCCGGTCAGCCCTTAGCCGACGGCGTTGCATTATCTGTCGGTAAGAAACGACGCCGTACTAGTGACGGTAGTGGCTCCGGTGACCAGGTGGTAAAAATCAATCCGATGACGTGGAGTCGCGGACCTCCACACAGGACACGCATATGTCGGACGGCTCTGTTACGACCCGCCAAAATCGCATTGAAACTCCAGACGCAGAAACTGTCAATACGAGGACAGGCGAGTGTTTACAGCAATATGTTGCGATGCCGCTTCTCGACTCGCAAGAGGTGGTCAACATACAAGAGGCGGAAGTCAGTCAACTGCTACACGTAAACACACAGGATGATGAACGCGGTGTTCAGCATAACATAAACACCCGCCACCTCCGAACTGGTTCCAAACAACGCGAGGAACCGGAAATCTGTATACAGACAGCCAGTGCGGCTCCAAACAAACACATTGAGCCTACGGAAGACGCGTCTTCGGACTTGCCGTTACCCGTTCCGAAGCAAGGATTTTCACATGCTGCTTACAGCCATGACTTGCCAACTCAGCCAACCTCTATAACATTTCTGACGACTGTACGACTGTGCCGGCCGAAGTGGCCGTGCGGTTAAAGGCGCTGCAGTCTGGAACCGCAAGACCGCTACGGTCGCAGGTTCGAATCCTGCCTCGGGCATGGATGTTTGTGATGTCCTTAGGTTAGTTAGGTTTAACTAGTTCTAAGTTCTAGGGGACTAATGACCTCAGCAGTTGAGTCCCATAGTGCTCAGAGCCATTTGATCCATTTGTACGACTGCAAAATAAAGTTAAAACAAAAGACTCCGTGGCTGGAAGTAAGACAAAAATTAGAGTCGGCGCAAAAACTGGTACAAAACCTGCGGATGTTGGAATATTCCCGCGAGCAACGACGTGGTTTTCAAGTTGGAAAATTCTAGCCACCCACCGGTGGAGTTTCACTGTATTTGGTTATTTGAAGTCCAAGGGCACCAGCGGAATCTTCTGCCTTGTGGCCGTTAACGTTCCGGTTACCTGCCCTGGGCGTTGACGTAAACTGCAGGCAGTGTAGTTTCCTCATCGTGTTGTTGCTGTCCAGCAAGGTGTGTAGTTTGACAGCTCCGTGTATGACTGGTTGTGGGCGCCAATATCTTCTACGTTGTTCCGTTGAACTCCCCGTTGCGGCCTGGTCGGGTGAAGTGGAAGTTATCTTGTCGGTGGGTCCGCTGACTGTCGGTAGGTTGGGCTGTCGACGGATCGCGGATGGTTGGCCCGACTGCCTGTCACACCTAAGCGAGCGTTAGTGTTTGAATTATAGGCCGATACTCGAACATCTGGGCGCCCCTGTGTGTACTGCCTATTTTATTTTATTTCTTCTTGTTATTGGTACTTGTATCGCTTTTAGCCGGTTTTGTGTTTTAAATTTGAGTTGTTTTACTCTTAAGGCCTTCAGCCTAGTTTAAAGTACTGTTTCATATACGCCCTTTAGCATTTTAAAAATTTTTTCAATTTTTATGTCTTCGGTCTCCAGTCGGTTTGAGTTTCAGTTGTTTGTTCTTAAGGCCTTCAGCCTAAATTAACGAACTGTTTCATGTAAAGACTTTGGTATCCGCTTCAGTCCAGAACCGCGCGACCGCTACGGTCGTAGGTTCGAATCCTGCCTCGGGCATGGATGTGTGTGATCTCCTTAGGTTAGTTAGGTTTAAGTAGTTCTAAGTTCTAGGGGACTGATGACCTCAGATGTTAAGTCCCATAGTGCTCAGAGCCATTTGAACCATTTTTGAACTTTGGTATTTAAAAAAAAATGTTTTTGGAGTTTTAAGTTTTCGGCCTTCACCCGATGTGAATTTAACTTGTTCACTTCAGCCTAACTAAAGAACTGTTAAGATAAGGCTTGTCTTTTAAATTTATGATTATGCTTGCATTTTAAGTTATTGGCCTTCAGCCGTTTTTAAATTAAAGTGGCTTTCAGCCGATAATTAAGTCCCAAAAATTAAAGCTGTGTGTTTAAAAGAAATTTTTTTGTGCTCTTGTAATGTTTGATCAAATAATAAAGTTGTATGTTCGAGTGTAACTAGCAGCCCTTATTTTGGCCCCTTTTCCGCAATTGATTATATCTGTCCTGTCCTGCGGGTTAAGCAGGGCGTTTCAATAATATATTTAATTATTTCTTAATATGGTTTAGTAAATGAGTAATTTGCCACAAGGTGACAACACATTACGGTGATTCGTAACCCATCCGTTTTTACAAACATATTGCGTCATTGCAACTGGTAGATGACATGATAGTCTACATTAGGCATGTCTCATATAGCGCAGCTTTCAATACCAGCGGACCACTGCTTCAGCGGTGCAAACTGTTACTTTCCAAAGTTATGATGTATAAAGACGAACACTTTACCTAATCTAAATTTAGTAATTCTGTTGAAAACCATACTGCTTAGTGTTGTAATGATACCTGTATCGTTACGAGTGCATTACTGTTGTTCAGTTTTTGAACGTTACTGCCAGGTATGTAAAGGACGTGGGTAGTGTCAGACGCTGAGTGATCCCCGTGAAGGACACGGCGGCGCCTCATACTCGCGTGAGACAGTGTCAACTCTACCTGTCAGAGTGTGGAAGGATCTTCCTTGTGGACCTCCACTTGGGCGGCTGGAAGAATCGCGCAGTATCCAGATTTGTGGAGAATTCTGGTGTGACATTGGTCCGACATTAGACTGCATAGGAACATGAGGGCTGACGTATTCGTCATCAAGTTTCCGGTCGATTACATCTGACCAAGAAGAATCGATTATTGTGCCCTAAGTTGCTGTAACCCCGTGAGATCTGCGCTTGCCACGCGAGAACAAGTAATGGACTACCTGCATCATTCTGTGTGATCCCATGCGGTGGTCGGAGACCAGCAGCAGCAGCCAACTATGTATTTATCGTCTCGCCGGTGAGCTTCCGTTAAAAGCACATCACACACAGCTACGTTTTGAGGGATGCCGTGACTGGGTACCATGGACTGCTGACGACTTGCTTCCAATTGTGTTCAAAGGTGAATCTTTGATATCGCCGGCTAGTATAGCGGCAACCTCGGAAGTGTTTTGGAGAGGCCCAGAGTTGTTATTCATTGTATGATGATGTGAGGAACCATCGGTTACAACTTCAGGTAACGTCTTGTAGTGATTGAGAGAACTCTGACACACAACGATACGTCACGGACATTCTGAGTCCTCATGTTTTAGTCTTTTATGCGACAATACCGTGGTGTCCTTTTAACATCATAGTTCCCGTCCACACACGGCACGTGACTCTATGAACTGTATGCGTGATGCTGAGGTAGAACTGCGGCCAGAAAGATCCCAAGGTCTGTCCCAGATAGGTCATGACTGACAGTTGAGTGGCATGTGCAGTAAGCAGGAATCTTGCTCCCTGAGTTTTTATCCCATCTGTCACATACCGATGATGTATGTACCAAAGACATTAATGAGGAGAAGCTCAACTCATTTATATTCTGCTTTTTAATTTCGATTGTTTCTGAGTTTTCATCACCTGTAACCGCTTGAAACAGTCCTAATACGGAAATGTCAATAGCGTATATTGTAGGATGGGCGTCCACAGAAACTTGTCCAGGAGGAGGCAGGACAAAAATTTCTATCTTCGATATAAACAAGCTGCTAACTCTGGAGCATCTCTTAAAGCCATAGAATCATCTCTGTGTGGTCAGTCACATAATGGTATAATTGGCTACACGAGAGGTTTAGTGGAAAGACGTGAAATCACTCTTAGATTTGTATGGGAATTCTGTTATGGATAAGAACTCTGTACTGAGATTCCAGGGAGGGGCAAGTGACCCCTCTTACACCCCTCCTCACCCTCCCCCTCGTTTTTGGATGCCTATGTATTGTAATAAAAGGAATGAAGTCATTTAAAACAATCAACGAGACTGCGACCTCGCAACATATAAAACTGTGTATAAGTCCATCACCTTCAAACAGTACTCTCGAGTCCACAGACTACAAGGAAGAACTAAATGATGTCTGAACTCGAAGACTCGCTGACGACCACCAGAGCTGGCGCCAAATCCTATTCTCTTCAAAAATATAAGAAAAAGAAAAGCAGTCCTGCTCTCCACTCTTGTTCACAGATGCCGCCGTACCACGTCCAGTGGCTTGTCGTGGTGCAGTTGCAGAACCACATTTATATAACTGTACATTCATTACAACATGTTATATAACCAGGCGGGTGTTAAAGTAAGAGCCTCACTGCGCCGATCTGTTTGATACCCACACTAAATATTTTTTTGTGTGGCGAAGAAACAGAATACAAGCTAAATTTCTTAAATGAAAATTAGGCTACTTACGCTTATTGTAAGATCGCTATCCACCCTGCAATTATATTATTAGTGATTGTAATTGACGTAGCGAGATCATAGTTTGTAACTGGCATTAGTACTTTGGCACTAGGTCCTCAGTTAATAACGAAATCTCTTAAATTAAAACTGATGGTGCAACCATCACGGTAGAGATGACACAAAGTTGTATTGAGTACATAATGTGGATAATACCTCTGTATGTCATCTGACTTAGCTCTGGCGTTGATATTTCGTTAGTAGATAACATCTCTGGATATCATCTGACTTACGGCTGGTGTTCATACCATCTTTCATTACATAGTAGAGATGCAAATATAGCTTACTTCAATTAAATTGCTTGTAGTGTGCAGAGGTTTTGGAGTACAGACTAAAACACCACTTCCAAGTGGTGAAAGAAGAGTACTTGTATTACTTGTACTCCATAGTTCATATTTTTGCATGTAGAAGTACTTTTGTAGTTCTTTATCAGCGCCGTTTGTTATGGAAGTGGGCCATGATAGTGTGCATTTCTGGGGCTTCCAAATGACATCGTCGCCCTCCAGTCCGGAAAGAGTCTTCCCACTTCAGAGTCGATTGTGACACACTGGATGGACCCCATTGATGGAGATTTAGATCTCCATCGCTTTGATAGTACTGCAGGTTACGTGCAACGTCATAAGCTTCTTGGTGCAATGAGATTTTCGAAACAATATCAATCAGATTCGTATTTTGGAACTAGGTCCTGAATTAATAATGAAATGGTAGTTACAGTTTAAACACAGAGGTGTAAAAACTTGTGGAAGGTAGTAATTTTCGCGTAATGAGTCACTGATAAGTGACAAAGCTAAATGAAACCTGGAGAACACACAAAAAGAACTACTACAGCGTAGTACAGAAGGCGATTGCAATAAATCCGCAATGAGATAAACAGAAATGACATACTTACTAAAAAACTTTATTTAAACTGAAGTCATCGTAATTTGCGATGGGTCCCTGGACATTAGAAACTCCAGAATATGGTTCTTAACAGCGAGTCTAATCACCACCGACGAGAATGCAAGAGCTGTGTAGTGTTTGGAAACACGAGATTTTTAAGAAGCTATTGTGGTAGGGCCAGCGCGGTCGCCACCTGCTGGGTGGTCGTTGGGGCATGTGTACGGGCTGAAATAAGCCTCCTCAACGCATCCTACACGTGTTCGATGGGACGTAAAAGCACACTAATCCATTCGCCGAATATCCCCTCTTTACGAGTCCTTAAACGCGAGTGGTTCGTTGTGATCGCACTTCGTTATCCATAAACATGAAGTCAGGGATGAATGCTCTCAGAAGGGACGCACATACGAAAGACGTACAGCGACACAATAACGTTGAGCGGTGGGTGTGACATGTTCAGAGGCATTGAGGTCAGTACACCCATGCAAATTTGTGCCTATCCACATCATAGTACATGGACCATTAAAACTCTCATGTTTGATATCGTTCCTGGGTGCCTTAGGTCGTCATACCAGGGTATGTAATATACCCAGGAACAAGAGAGCCTATACTTGTGGCAAGGGAGGGGTGAGGGGGGGCGGGGCGGAGGCTCCCCCATAGCTCTCAGTCAGAGGAAAAAAAAATTGTGTAGTCAGCTGTTTTTCTTTCAAGAATATAAAAGTCGGTACTGTGCTTATTTTTGACAGGATTGAAACTGGGACATTTTATGGCTACTTACAAGTCGCCATTCGTCTTCCAAATTATTAAAAATACTCCATAACCCCAACGTCTAGCGCCCCTCCCCCTCCTACAAACTATCGTGTAGGCACCCTTTCACAGGAATACTGTCGAACATAGTCGTTTTGGTGAACCAGGTGTTATGGCGTGCCGAGACATCATGTTGCACGAACTTACTGATGTCGAGGTCTTTGAAAGCAGTACACTCACAAGTCAGTGTTTATGTGACACTGTTCTTCTTCTTCATGTGGTCTTTTCAGGATGCATTAGGCCGTGATTTAATTTTTGTGGGTAAGAATGCGTGATCGCATCGACCTGCGCGACCGGAAGAACTCTAGGACGTACTTCAGCACGTTCATATGTACCAATGACCATCCAAGAATCGTCAAACGCACAGGAAGAGAAATGGAGGGCCCTACTACAAGAACACCTTACCAACACCGTCGTCAGGACGAGAGCAGTTACAGACCAGGCATTACAGTCCTTGGTGATCACACGTCCCATTAAGAACAGTGTCTCGTCATTTCTAATGTCCAAGAGACTGCCATGAATCGTGGTGACGTCAGTGCAGTTATTTTTGTTTGACTAAACGTCTCATTTCTGCTCTTTCAGTTAGCTAAATAATGTACCATACTGAAGCAGTTCTTGCTATGTGTTCAAATTTCATGAAGCTACATTATTTGGCAGCGACACATCACGTTTAAGTCTCTTTCGTGCTTACGTTTCGAACATCAATGTGCCGTTTTTAAATGCTGCTACTGTGTAAACGAGTACTGAAATGTGTTTGTTCCTCATGACACGTGTTTCGTTTAATTCAGTTAAAATATGATTAATGTTAGGACTTTATCGTCCATTTCTGTTTACAACGGACGAATGATGTCTATTTGAACATTTCAGTTGAATTTTCATCTTCCTCAATGCAGATGTGGATAAAAATGAAACTGGAAGATCACTAAGGGTTGAATAATAGAACACAAAATGGCCGACACTGAAGTTTACTGGTGAGGTAATATTTTTGAACGGCCAGTAGCACTGATTATGGACAGCCACGGAGAGGAAGGAAGTGAGGGGAAGGACGATTTCCCCGTTCGCCGCCTCACCTCTCGTTGGAGCCCTTCACAACTGCCTATGTACAGTTGTAATTTCTGGGAAGGGATCAACCAATGAAAGACACCCAGCGGGACGCAACGGCGCGTCAGCAGCCTCATTCAGGAGGCAGGTGATGGACTTGGTAAGCGGGGACGCGCACAATAAATGCAGACTCTGTACCGGTTACGGGCAACGCGATTACCGGCGCCATTGTGTGGAACAATGGCAGCCATTACACGGCTGGCGGCTGCCTCAGCAGACGCTGCCGCCCGCGGCAGGCCACAGGCGGATGACGTGTGAGGCGCAGCTGTCACACGAACCGTGAGGCCACACCTGGGGCACTGGGGCCACCAATACAATGGCCGCACTGTCCACACACCCAGCATGATCTAATACCGTCTCTATGGCAGGCGCACGGTGACAGTAAACTGCTACACAAACACAACTGACAAAAAGCGAGGCATCCGCACGAGACATCACGCTAATACCGTGTTCCACCGCCTGTTACCGTGAGAATTGTTCAGTTCGACGAGGAAGAGAGTCCAGAAGTTTCTTCAGGTATACTTTATCCAGCCATATCCACCCTTCGGTTACTAGATATCGTGTATCTAGCGCATTGTTCGCATCTCGGTTGCCACGTTCCACCCTCAACCAAAAATAGTGCGGGACATTTTCCAAGAGGTAAGTCAAGATGCGATAGGGCGCCAGAGTGTTCGCCGAAGCAGAAACGTACACGTCCACCCCTGCAAACAAGGTTGTTGCCGTCTTGGAAAGCTGGTATGCCCACAGCATGTACATCATGGAGATGTAAAAAAAAAGGGGCTACGCTTGGTCATGAACAGCTGTGAATTAAACATTCACGATCATTTTCAAGATAAACGGAATGAGTGAGTCCAAGACATGGTACCATAAACAACACAGAACCATCTACGGCCTCAACAGTACCTTCCAAGTTCTGTGGGTTAAATGACTCACTGCGCCGCTGGTGCACTCCCACATTGCATCATTTCAAATGAAAAAATTCATGACTGTATATACTTATGTGGATATGGAGTCTATTCTTTCGGACATATCCGAAAGAACAGACACCATTGATGACCTGCAGCCGTCTAGAACGAAATTAGAATTATATATTAATACCTTCAGCTGCTGACTGGCGTTGACATATATCAACGGGGACAGGTGAAATTGGGTTCCCCGACAGGGACTCGAACCCGAAACCTCCTGCTTACATGGGAGACGCTCTATCCATCTGAGCCAAAGAGAGCACAGAGGATAGTGCGACTGCAGGGACTACCTCGCGAGACCCACATCCTCCCCTTATATGTCCACACACTACATTCGTAGTGTCCCTGCAGTCGCACTATCCTCTGTGCCGTCGGTGACTCAGATGGACAGAGCGTCTGCCATGTAAGCAGGAGATCCCGGGTTCGAGTCCCAGTCGGGGCACACATTTTCACCTGTCCCCGTTGATATATATCAACGTCCGATAGCAGCTGAAGGTATTATTATATAATTCTAAATTCATGACTAGTCGAACCACATCTTACGCCTTGTCAACTGCTTTCCAATTCCAGTGTTTCTTGGCTCGCTAAAGACATGCTCTCTTTGTTCCGCTGTCAGCAATGGTCTTTTGCAAAGACACCTACTCTAAATCTTCATTGCATGGAGTTCCCTTCGCAATTATCAGCCGGAAAGTACGAGGGTAAATCAATTATTATCCGCAAAACAGTTACAAAATTTTATTGCAATCTAATAGGAAACTTACAAGAACATCGTTGTACAAGCTTCCTGATGCCCCGATAAAAGAAGGTTCTCGGTTGAGCTGCTAGCCAGGAATGCGTCGCTTCTTTCAGTGTTTCGTCCTAGGCAAATCGATGGACCTTTAATGCCTGTTTGAGTGGACTAAAGAAGTGATAAAATTTTATTGTAATCAAATAGGAAACTTACAAGAACTTTATTTTTCGACATAGTCTAGTTGCGTTTCAACGCACTTGGTCCATCGTTGTACAAGCTTCCAGATGCCCTCATAAAAAAAGGTTTTCGGCCGAGCCAGGAATGCATCGCTTCTTTCACTGCTTTGTCTGAAGCAAATCGACGGCCCTTTAATGCCAGTTTGAGTGGACTAAAGAAGTGATAGAAGGGGCATAATCGGGACTATATGAAGGATCATCCAGTACTTCAAGTTTGAGTTTCTGGAGCGTTTCAGCAGTTTGTGCAGCGGTATGCGGATGGGCATTGTCGTGCAACAACAACACATCATCTTTTGATAGCAATCCTCTGAGTTTGCCTCGAATTGCAGGCTTTAGCCTGGTAGTAAGCATCTCACTGTAACGTAAACTGTTTATTGTTGTGCCCCTTTACCCATAATGTTCCAGTACTGGACCTTGTGAGTCCCAAAAAATCGTAAGCATCAGTTTTCCTGCGCACGGTTTGGCCTTGAACTTTTTCTTGCACGGCGAATTTGAATGTTTCCATTCCATACTCTGACGTTTACTCTCCGGCTCGTAATGATGGATCCATGTTTCGTCACCGGTAATGATCCTGTCTAAAAAGTTGTCCCCTTCGTTACCATAGCGGTCCAAATGTTTTTACAGGTGTCTAAACGCGTTTGTTTATAGAAATGTATGAGTTGTTTTGGGACCCATCTTGCACAAACTTCATGAAAGCCAAGTCTGTTGTGGATGATTTCGTAGGCAGAACCGTGACTAATTTTCAGACGATGTGCTACTTCGCCAATAGTTAAACGTCTGTCTAAGAGAACCATTTCACGTGAACGCTCAATGGTCTCTTCATTTGTGGCGGTAAACGGTCGTCCGGTTCCTTCATCCAGCGCAACACTTGTGCGACCATTTCGGAATTTTCAATGCTTCGTAGACACTCCGTTATGGAAAAAACGCTGTTCCCGTACTTAACCGAAATACTTCGATGAATTTCAGCCCCTGATACGCCTTCCGACCACAAAAAATGGATCACTGAACGTTGCTCTTCTTTGGTGCAAATATACTACTGGGCATTAAAATTGCTACACCACGAAGATGACATGCTACAGACGCGAAATTTAACTGACAGGAAGAAGATGCTGTGATATGCAAATGATTAGCTTTTCAGAACATTCACACAAGCTTGGCGCCGGTGGCGACACCTACAACGTGCTGACATGAGGAAAGTTTCCAACCGATTTCTCATACACAAACAGCAGTTGACCGGCGTTGTCTGGTGAAACGTTGTTGTGATGTCTCGAGTAAGGAGGAGAAATGCGTACCATCACGTTTCCGACTTTGATAAAGGTCGCATTGTAGCCTAGCGTGATTGCGGTTTATCGTATCGCGACATTGCTTCTCGCGTTAGTCGAGATGCAATGACTGTTAGCAGTACATGGAATCGGTGGGTTCAGGAGGGTAATACGAAACGCCGTGCTGGATCTCAATGGCCTCATATCACTAGCAGTGGAGATGAAAGGCATTTAATCCACATGGCTGTAACGGATCGTACAGCCACGTCTCGATCCCCGAGTCAATAGATGGGGCCGTTTGCAAGACAACAACCATCTGCACGAACAGTTCGATAACGTTTACAGCAACATGTACTATGAGTTCGGAGACCATGGCTGCGGTTACCCTTGACGCTGCGACACAGATATGAGCGCCTGCGATGGTGTACTCAACGACGAACCTGGGTGCACGAATGGCAAAACGTTATTTTTTCGGATGAATCCAGGTTCTGTTTACAGCATCACGATGGTCACATCCGTGTTTGACGACATCGCGGTGAACGCACATTGGAAGCGTGTATTCGACATCGCCATAATGGCGTATCACCCGGCGTGATGGTATGGGGTGCCATTGGTTACACGTCTCGGTCACCTCTTGTTCGCACTTACGGCACTTTGAACGTGGACGTTACATTTCAGATGTGTTACGACCCGTGGCTCTACTCTTCATTCGATCCCTGCGAATCCCTACATTTCAGCAGGATAATGCACGACCGCATGTTGCAGGTCCTCTACGGGTCTTTCTGGATACAGAAAATGATCGACTGCTGCCCTGGCCAGCACATTCCCCAGATCTCTCACCAATTGAAAACGTCTGGTCAGTGGTGGCCGAGCAGCTGGCTCGTTACAATAAGCCAGTCACTACTCTTGATGAACTGTGGTATCGTGTTGAAGCTGCATGGGCAGCTGTACTTCTCATCCAAGCTCTGTTTGACTCAATGCCCAGGCGTATCAAGGCCTTTATTACGGCCAGTGGTGGTTGTTCTGGGTACTGATTTATCAGGACCTATGCACCCAAACTGCGTGAAAATGTAATCACATGTCAGTTCTAGTATAATATAATTGCCCAATGAATACCCATTTATCACCTATATTTCTTCTTGGTGTAGCAATTTTAATGTCCAGTAGTGTAGACAGCGGAGCAGCCATGATTAACAGCACGGCACCGATAACGAAACTAACCTAGCAGCTTGAAAACTGCAAAGATATAACAACAAATAAAGCTTGCGTCATCAACGTGTATCGACAGTACTACCAAACTAAACAAAAATATAACTAAATTGCGGATAATAATTGACTGACCCGCGTAGTTGATATGAACTACCGTTCACAGGCCACAGTGATTAACGTTGGGTTTGAAACACATGGTCATTGCCAAGGTGTGACACTAGTCTTCGGTCCTTGTCGGTAAAACTGTCAGCACATGGACCTGCATTCGAAGGTTGAGCGTTGAGAATGCCATGTTTCTGACGTCGTAGCGCAGAAAAAGTATTTTTGGGAATTTTTTTGAACGTGCAGAGCATCATCTAGCTTGTCAGATATTCGTAATGTGCGTCTGGATGTAGACCAATGAGAAAGAAGAACGCCACCTACGTTTGACGACGCAGTCTTTCTTCAGTAAAGAGCCGTGAGCCAACTTATTGGCTTCCTGTTGACGCTCATACGTATATAAACTTTCCCCGTTTCTAAGCTCTACCAAACAGACGATCTCACGAAAACCTGTCATTAGTTGTATGATTTGTTACAATAAAATGACAGGAAACGTCGTATTGATTGTTAAAGAACTATTATAACTTGCATATTATCGAGATTTGCCGTTTCAAGACAACGGCACATAGAGAATCCATCAAAAATGCTTTGCCCTTGGTGCTAATTAAATGTCAGTTAATATCATATTTACGTTTAAAGCTTTTAGGAGGTAAGCTGCAAAGTACGGGCAGTAATGGTTCATGGTCGGCGCAAGCGTAGTGAATAGAGATGCAGTATTATAAGGTAACAGGTGATGTGTTGCTTGTTCGCATCTCACTGTATCCAAATAAATTTCTCCTGACCTTCGCGGAGTTCTGAACTCTTTTATTACCTTAATAAAAGTATATTGTATATTCGATGCTATGTAAATATATATCCCCTCTTTGTGAGAACTAAGTTTGTTCGGTTGGCTTTATGCACAAGACAGCTTGCACTACTTGCAGTAAGATATTTTGTACTTTGTTGCTTCAGGTTCTGTATTTCGAATGTTGTAAGATTTCTGTTACTGAATTGGAACAATGATCAAGTCGTAACGAGCTTGGATTTTACTAAAAAGTGATAATCATGAAATAAAATTTATCTTACGTGGAGAACTATTGTAAATTAGTATCGTACTATTTGTAATGGAACTTTTATAAGCTTATGTCCTTTTTGACTGGACCCGTAGTTTTCTTTTTGCCTTATAACATGGGAAAGGACACAGAATTTTTTATTTATGTTTGCGACGGACAGAATAGCAAGTCTGGCGTATGGACAAAGGAGGAAATGTGCGTTTTAATAAAGCTAACGCAGGAATTTTACGCCCATCCCTTTCGTAAACAGTGCGATTTGATAGAAACAATCGACAAAAACCGCTGGAACTCACTGCGATAGAATTATCACGCTGGGGCCCACGTGCCGTACCCATAAATTGCGTCGTTCCTGAGCGTTTGGCATTACGTCGAACCCAGAACCCTCAACATTGACGTTCGAAAGCACGGTCCGTGTGCCGACATGTTAAGGACCTATTTATGATCACTGCTCTTACTCCGTGTCCGATGACTTCAGATGGTACCCAATTCCTTATAAACACATTGCACAGTCCACGTTGACACACCAGAAAATTGGGCAACTGAATTCAAGGTATGATAATGGGTATTTCTAAACACGACAGAGGCTTTCTGCTATTCCGTCACGTCTTCATGTCGACCCAATTTATTGCACTTGTAGGGAAGCAGCCTACTCACGCCGTATAAAATTCACAACAGTCTTTCCATTGTGTGCCAGCCAGTCTGCTGTAACTAGCTCCGACGTCATAAATGTTGCTCAATACTTTTAAAATCAAGTAAAGAACCTGAAACGTTTCTAGCGTGTCAGGAGTAATACTAAATCAATATGTGTTGAATATCAGTTCAATAACTTTAACCATTTTCGAAATTTGGACGTTTTTCTGTAAAAATCATTGGCGCAACAGAAAAGAGATAGAGACTTAAAAATTTATATTCAGATTCCTTTTTTGTAATAATTTAAAAGAAACAGTCTTCTGGATCTCACAAACTAAAATTTTTGTTGAAATTCATAATTTTCTGGTTTTTTTCTTAGAAATTAAGGAAGCAAGATAGATTAAGTAGGCGAATAAATAAGGCTAGGATGTTTAAATTTAAGTAGAAGGGAGATCCGCTATAATCCCAGAAGTTTCAATTGAATAACTATAAAACTATAGCGATAGCGTATCTCCAAAGGGCAAGTTCAGAGTTCGTCTACTGCGTGTAGTGTAATTAAATTAATTCTCTCGCCCAAAATATTTCACTTATCCACGTCAGACTTTTATTGTGATTACTTACCTGTGTGCTGAATGCACATTTAAATTGAGAGCTTCATCAGCCATCAGCTAAGGAATAAATGATTTATTCGATAAATTGAAGTGGTGCATTACTAGCCCAGGGGCTAGTCGGGAGAGCCGATTTGATCAGGCGTTCCCTTAGCCGTCCGCACCGCGGCTTTATATATAAGAACGCTGTGCGAGAAAGAAGGCCCCAGTTCTCTCCAGACGCTGAATAGCACAGCACCTGTGCCGGGAGTCGCGTCGCGTCGGTATCATTGCTATAAACAGCCTCGGATGCCGTAATAAGTTACTCGGGATACGCGTAACCATGAAATCGTTTTTGAGTGAAGTGTTAATTCTGGGATGACTTTAATTATCTATCTTCAGTTTGCGTATGTCGTATTTTCACGTGCCGTCGCGAGACAGACATTCTACCATTATTTAGCGTGGCGTTTGATGAACATTATCATCAAATTATGGCGAGCATTCACTTAAACATTTAATTTGGACAGTTATAGTTGCATCAGCGCATTAGACTCTGAACTGCTCTGTTAGTCAGATTGTGTGGATTCTTTTTTTTTTTTTCGATCTGTGACTTTCAGAATATAGCGAACATTTTTACAGGATCGTTTTTGATTATGAATCCCAGACAATCTCCTAATTCCTCAGAGCTATAAGCTGTAGCTATAAGTGTATTTCTCAGATGAAGTGGGCACTAGGAATTCTAATTACAGGCTTCACGTTTTGCTGATCACTTTCTGGTTGCCAATATTGTAGTTAGAGAGCCATTGTCGAGAACGGCAAAAGACAGCATAAATAATAGGAACATTTATATAACAATTAATTCCACCTGCCGCCCCACATATGGTAATCGGCCGGGAAATGCAGTGTTTCTAAATTACATTCTACATTTAATTAACAAGTATAAATTCCACCCGCCGCCCCACATATGGTGCATCGGCCAGGAAATGTTTCTACACTACAACACATTCTACATTTTAAACAACAAAAATTAATTCCACCAGCCACACCACATATGGTGCATCAGCCGGGAAATGCATCTTTTCTACATTACAAACCAAATATTATTAACAAGTATTAATTCCACCAGCCGCCCCATATATGGTGCTAATCGGTTGGGAAAGAAACTGAGTAATAGTAAAAGTGATTTTTAAATATTCGAATTCGGGAGTGAAATGCGACATGCAACTGAGTGACAGAACAGTGATAGTGTTATGTGTGCATGTGGACGACGCAATTGGATTAATAACGCATCTGGATTGACGGAGCTGGCACCGAGTCTAGTGGCGCTGCAGGCATCGCGAGAAGCCAGTTTCGCCTCACCGCAGTCGTCCGCTGGAGCAACCGGAGCCGCGCCTGCAGTTGCGGGCCTCGCAAACACACAGCAGCCGTCGAAGTGCCGTGTGCAGTTCAACGCGCCGCGTCGCATCAGTAATCCTGGTACGCTGCGCCGGCAACGCCATACGTCGTGCAGAAGGAACTAAGTTAAGTGAAAAACTGTTAAAAATTTTACTAACCTGCACTAAAAGACTGTTGGAGATGGAACTGCCAGAAGAAACTGAGGTTAAACTTAAATCAGAACCTATGTCTGTTGAGGGAACTGTAAATTCAGACAACGGTTCAAGTGTAAATATGCATGAAAATAGTAATATTAAAGTAAAATACGAAGTATTGTCTCCTAACAGTAGTGTGAAAAGGGGCAATGATACAATAATAGAGACCCCTGTAGTAAAGCAGAAATCAGAAATTGTTAATTTATTGGATGATAGTTTATCTGATGAGTTAAAAACGAAACAGTCATCAGAGGTGGTAGAGATTAAACAGGAGAAGTTAGATATGACTGATCAATCAGAAGTTTCATTTAGTTTTGATGATTCTGGTGTTGGAGCTAGTTTTTCGTCACCTGAGTGTGATAAAAAGCCAGATAGTGAGCGACCCAAACATACTGGGGCTATTGATTTAAATGTTATATTACAAGCAATAGCTGCCAGTAATGCAAAATTGTCAGCCAGTAATGCTGAATTAAAATACGAGATTGTGGCCAGCCAAACTAATTTTAATAAACGATTTGAGGCAATGGACAATACCTTTAAGGCTGGATGCAATAAGTTGAAAGAGGATCTGGACAGTTTGAATTATAAAATTGATTACAACCATGAGGATATTAAGAAAAAGGTTGGTCAACAATTTTCAGAAATGTATAAAACAGTAAAATCCGAAGTTGCTGAGGTTCGCAAAGACTTCCAAATGGAAGATGCGAAGCTGGAGCACAAGTTAATAGAAAAGATTGAGGCGGAATCTGAACTGTGCTCAGATAGGTTTAAAGATGTTAATACAAAAGTAAACATATGTCAAGCAGAAGTAGAGGCAATCAAAACTGATACTACTCATATTGTGCAAAGAGTCGACAATGTTGAAATAAAAACAGAAAATATTAGTACTAACATTGAAAGTAAAGTAGCTTCAGTAACTTCTGGTAATGGTAGTATGCAACAAATTGTAGCTGCAAACGCCGCTTTTATCGGGTGTCGGCAGTTCTTGCGGTTCGATCCAGATAAAAATATCCACCCGCTAGATTTCTGGAACGATTTTGAAGATGTGATTCCACCCACTTGGTCTGAACGAGAGAAAATCTCATTTATTAGAAGCCATTTAGCAGGTGACGCCATGCGTTGGTCAGCTGATGTTATGTTGAAGTGTAAAACATTAAAGCAATTTAAAACAGCTTTCATTAATGAGTATTGGTCTAGCAATAAGCAAAATGAAGTGTTTAGAGAATTTTGGAGTGGAAAATGCTCAATGCAGGCAAGGAATCTATTAAAGAGTTTGCTACGTCATGGATCTCACGTTTGTCACATTTGGCCGAAAAGCTGAAACCTGAAATGATAATACTAGGTCTTGAAGCCAAACTGCCATGGTATTGGCAAACAAGAATTATATCTGCCCCTAGAGACAATCTGGATTGTTTCATTGAATATTTGGAACGTGTAGAGCATGTGGCTGCCAATGAGGAGCAAGCACGTAATAACAGAAATGGTAATAACACTAGTAGTAATTTTAAGAACGAGCAGAATGGCAATGTAAACATCAGAACAGTAGTTGTTCGCCATCCTAAGAGAGGTAGGAATTGGAGAAATAATTATCAGAACCACCAATGGCATCCAAATGATAGTAATTTTGTTCCGAACAGAATTATGCAGGTAAACAACAATGCGGAAAGCAATGCTGTGCCAGTTAACTATAATGGAAATAAAGGAAACAATAGTAGGCCGAGGCAGGAAAACTAGTTCCCGTATATGAGGACACTGGCGCTCACCAGGCAGTTACTTTTCCTAAGCCAGTAATTACAGTAATTGATAAGACAGATCAGAATACTCAGACTGAATATGTGGATGAAGGGTCGGTAGCATCTAAGGATACAGCAGAAACATTAGATCACTCACAGTATTTGATAGGTACCGTGTTAGAGACGCTTTCTAAGTGGGAAGAGAAAGAGAAGGCGCAGCAGTGTAATGGTAGGGAAGAGCTACAAGATACTGAATTGTCAGGTGAAGAAGCAGAAGAAATTCATGCTTATATTTACGATGAGGATGATGTGCTCTTATCTAAAGTGTCTGTGCAGGAAGTTGATACTGTACTAATAGATTTAGGACAGGAGGTAAGTGAGAATGTAGAGGGTAGCCTGTTGGGGGTCGATGAACGCAGTAGCTGTGACCAGTTGTCACTTGAGAAGGAACCCGACGATAAAAGTGAACGTGGTTTGGCTGTAACTAGTGTTATGCCCGGTCTGGAGGCGCAGAATCGCTCAGACTACAGTAATTTGGGTCATGTTCAGCAAACTAAGTGTAATGAAGTCGTGTGGTGTTTCGATTTGAAATTAATAGACCGACTGGAAAAGGCAGCTGAAAATATAATTCAGGAAACCCCTACACACTTTGACCTAAATGTAATGAAGACAGATGTCGATCACTTTAGTTGGAGACAAATCCAAAAGGAACTATTAGATGAGTTTGAGGAACCACCTGTACAAACTAGAATAAGCCACCCTATAATAATAGTGAATATGTTGGGTATCAATGTACGTTGTCTCTTAGACAGTGGAAGTGAGGTGAGTGCGATATCTCAGTCCTTCTTTGATGCATTACCTGGTAAAGACAAGCTTACAGTAATGAGGGTATTAGGACTAAGAATAATTGGTGCTACTGGCAAGGTGTCAAAAACGGTAAAGCAAGAAGCTTTGCTGCCCTTTAACATTAATGGTAATTTAATTGATCATCCCTGCTTAATTGTAAACAATCTCAGTATTGAGGTTTTAATTGGCATAGATTTCTTGTCGAAATATCAGAGTGTTGTTGACTTTGAAAGAAGCCAGTTAAAATTGGTCTTGCCGATAACCGGAGTAATTACGGTACCTTTTATTGATAAACATGTAGTAACTAATGATGAAACTTGGGAGCTGGCTATCCGAGTTCTGAAAAATAGGAGGTATTGGGACGAAGGTGTTAACTTAGTAAAAGTAATCTAAACACAGAAGAAGAAGAAGAAGCAATTATTTTGGACAAAATAGAAGCTAAATTGCAGGAAATCGATAAAATTTCAGCTAATCAAAAGGAAGAACTGAGACAGGTTTTAAAAAGGCATCATAAGATATTTTCAAATCGACCTGGCATCGTCAAAGGTTATGAATGAATTCTGTAGGGAGGAGGTTGTTATGTAACCTCTACACAGTGTGGCAGCTGTGCAGTCCCAGCTGTGTGAGATCTTCTTTCACATTTCAGATCTCACTCATTCTTCATCTTTACTATCCCACACACTGATTGCATCAACCAGTTGGCACGTAGGTACCACTTCACTGTCACTACTTACGACTGTAAAAGAGTTCACTAGTCTGCCTGGTAGCAGAATGAAATTTTCTCTTTACAGCAGAGTGTGCGCTGATATGAACCTTCCTCGCAGATTGAAAGTGTGTACCGGACTGAAATTCAAACTCGGGACCTTTGCCTTTCTTGGGCAAGTGCACTACCATTTGGGCTACCCACGTACGACTCACGACCCGTCCTCACACCTTTAATTCCGCCAGTACCTCGTCTCCTACCTTCCAAACTTCCCAGAAGCTCTCCTGCGAACCCTCCAGAACAGGCACTCGTGGAAGAAAGGATATTGCAGAGACACGGCTTTGCCATAGCCTGGGAGATGTTTCCAGAATGAAAATTTCTCTGTGCCTTGTAGCAGTTCCACGAAATCTACAGCGATCTGGAACTATCACTGCGCTCTTTTAAGGGATCGCTGATATTTTGTCCGATCTCCTTACTTCCGATCCATCAGAGCAATAATGCTGAGAACGTACGTGTTCGCACCTCAGTTCTAAGGCCAACCGACTCCCATCGTTTCATTGTAGAGAGGGGGTGAAAAGATACAGTCGTGCCTGGAGTAATTATGTGAGTTTTCACTGTGCCTTTGCCATACCTCCATCAACATAATAAAATGATCGATATCCAGCCATGTAAGGGGCGATGTACTGGCTCAGTTTGGCTCGTGCATACCGTTTGGTTGCAGATGTATGGATACTATGCTTTCCCGCTCTACATTCAATCACATTGCCTCCTTCTACGTGCTGTATTTGGTTGGTTTAGTGGGACGGTAATTGCCCATCTTTTTCCCGTGTGCGCCATCTGTCTGAATCATCTTTTGTGTCATCCATATCGTATTCGTTAATATCCTGATTTGTTTCATTTTCTACTAAATAAATGTTTAATTTTTGCTGATAGAGGTCTGCTATTGATTTTTCTTTCAAAATTGTAATTCTATAGTATCGTTCATTTTCTTTGTCTAGTGTTAATTCGTGTCTTAGTTTTGATCATATAGTTCTCAGAAGTATTTTGGCCATCAGTAGACAATGGTCGCTATATATATCATATCTTCTGTCTACTGTTAAATCATTCAGTAGACATGCCTGTTTCATAATAGCTACCATAGTGTTAAACCTCCCCCCCCCCCCCCCCCCCCGTGAACCATGGACCTTGCCGCTGGTGGGGAGGCTTGCGTGCCTCAGCAATACGGTTTGCTGTACCGTAGGTGCAACCACAATGGAGGGGTTTCTATTGAGAGGCCAGGAGGGGCAGCAACCTTTCTAGTAATTGCAGGGGCAACAGTCTGGATGATTGACTGATTTGGCCTTGTAACACTAACCAAAACGGCTTTGTTGTGCTGGTACTGCGAACGGCTGAAAGCAAGGGGAAACTAAAGCCGTAATTTTTCCCGAGGGCAAGCAGCTTTACTGTATGGTTAAATGATGATGGTGTCCTCTTGGGTAAAATATACCGAAAGTAAAACAGTGCCCCATTCGGATCCCCGGGCGGGGACCTCTCAGAAGTACGTCGTTATCAGGAGAAAGGAAACTGGTGATCTACGGATCGGAGCGTGAAATGTCAGATCACTTAATCGGGTAGATAGGTTAGAAAATTGAATAAGAGAAATGAGTAGGTTAAAGTTAGATGTTGTGGGAATTCGTGAAGTTCGGTGGCAGGAGGAACAACAGTTCTGGTAAGGTGAATACAGGGTTATAAATATAAAATAAAATATGGGTAATGCCGGAATAGGTTTAGAAATGAGTAAAAAATAGGAGCGCTGGTAAGTTACTACAAACAGTAACCGAGATAGACACCCACGCCCACCACAGTAGTACAAGTTTATATGCCAACTAGCTCCGCAGACGACGAAGAGGTTGAAGAAACGTATGATGAGATAAAAGAAATTATTCCGATAGTGAAGGGAGACGAAAATTTAATAGTCATGGGGGACTGGAATTCGATAGTAGAGAAATGAAAAGAAGAAGAAGTTGTAGGTGAATATGGAATGGGGGTAAGGAATGAAAGAGGAAGCCGCCTGGTAGAATTTTGCACTGAAAATAACTTAATCATAGCGAACACTTGGTTTAAAAACCATGAAAGAAGTTTGTATATGTAGAAGAGGCCTGGAGACATTGGAAGGTTTCAGATACATTATATAATGGTAAGGCAGAGATTTAGGAACCAGGTTTTAAATCGTAAGACAGTTCCAGCGGCAGATGTGGTCTCTGACCACAATCTGTTGGTTATGAATTGTAGATTAAAACCGAAGAAACAGTGAAACGATTGGAATTTAAGGAGATGGGGTCTGGGTAAAGAAACAGAGGTTGCAAAGAGTTTCAGAGAGAGCATTAGGGAACGATTCATAAGAAAAGCGGAAAGAAACACAGTAGAAGAAGAATGAGGAGGTACTGATTAGAATTGGGGAAAAGAGAAATTTGTGGCACAACTTGACTAGAAGAAGGGATCGGTTATTATATCACGTTCTGAGGCATCAAGGGATCATCAATATAGTATTGGAGGGCTCCCATAGAGGGAGACCAAGAGACGAATACAATAAACAGATTCAGAATGATGTAGGTTGCAGTAGTTACTTGGAGATCAAGAAACATGCGCAGAATAGAGTAGCATGGAGAGCTGCTAGACTGAAGATCACAACCTCAACACCCATACAGTCTGCGATTGATGTAGAACCTCTATCGTTCCAGGTGTGCTTGTGGGTATCTCTTTTTCATACAGAATGTATTAGTTACGTTTACGGCATGTATCGTACAGAATTCTCGCACCTTTTAGCCATTAGTGTAACACATAGTTCATTTAGATTCAAAAAGACCGTTCTTCCTTCCATCAAATTCGATGTGAACCACGAGTATTTTATAATTCCTGTGAAATCAGGTGCACCAGCTTGATGCAGGATTAAATAATATTTTTTTATTTAGTATTCCTTAGAAGGAGTTTCTCTATTAGTCTTTAATAAGCCAGGAACATTTTGAATATCTTCGTGAAAATTTTAACCTGCTTGTAAAGACCAACATGAAAGCGTGGGTAAAGAGGGGTACGTTTGGGAGGGATGATTATTATGGTGTAGCTGCATGTTTTTCTTTCATCTACAAAGATTTGAACGTAGAGAGTCTGATTATTCTGTCCTCCCCCCAATCATTTTTTCTTGTTCACCCTACAGAAGAATGACAATTTTAAAAATTATTCTTACAACACTTTCGTGAACTTCCTTCGTTTCATGAAGGTCACAAATACATTTTTTAATTTATGAGTTAACACTTCAACTCTTAATTTGAATTCAGATCAGATTTCCCGGATGATTCTTGCATACCTAAGAAGATGTAACGGAATCCTTTTCCACATGGAACTATAGAGTATTCTATTGTGAAGGAATGACTAACCACGTTCGAATCTTTTGTCTGCACGTGGTCTGTTATCGCTCCTTGTTCCGCGTAGGTTGTGCGTCTAATGGTAGTGGTATTAATTACATAATCGAGATCAAAATTAGAGATGAGTACCTTCGTCTGTATCTCAATTTACAGATACTATTTAATTATGTTCTGTTCGATGAAACTGAAAAAAAAGAGCACTTAGCGGGATTTGAACCAGTGCTGCCAGAGTGGTAGGTGTGAGCTTTAGCCACTGCACTACTCTCCTTCAGTCAGAATAATGTTATCGTTACGATTGTAGAGGGTACGCATAGGTTGCCGGCCGCTGTGGTCGAGCGTTCTGGGCGCTTCAGTCCGGAACCCTGCTGCTGCTACAGTCGCAGGTTCGACTCCTGCCTCGGGCGTGGATGTGTGTGATGTCCTTAGATTAGATAGCTTTAAGTAGTTCTAAGGCTGATGACCTCAGATGTTAAGTCCCATAGTGCTTAGAGCCATTTGAACCATTTGGTACGCATAAAAAGTTCAACATCGATTGTCTCGCAAACTAGAGGCCGTTCCATGAAAAGCCTCTAGCAAGGTACTTGTATCCTTCTACAACATGCCTAAGACTCATTAACGGGTCCTATTGTCCCCTTGTAAGTGTTGATGGTACGCATCCCTACTGCTTTTCTGCCTACAACGCTGTCCGCTCCGGCTCCAGCCAACACCGTTGAACTCCTCCAGGATTCCAGCTGCCGGCTCCACTACGGTTGCCACGTGCCGACCGATGGTCGTCCGTTCTCTGTCAAATGTACATACATCGGCATATGGTAGGATGGTCAACCGAGTCAGAGCTCTGCGGTCTTTCTAATCCCTGGCACTGAGGTTAATATGTCCCTTGAAATAAATATTTCACGGTAGATCTTATTATAACTGTTTCACTGCACATCATATTCCGCTTATGATAGTAGAGGCTTTTTATTCTGCTACAGCAATATCACCATTACACCACTGCATGCATTATTATTACACTTCAAGTCATTATGCAGATATAAGTGACGGTATCGTCTCTTTAAAAGATTTAGGATCAGTGGTGCCAGGATGCTTTCACAGAAACGTGTAGGACTTATCAGATACCTGATGATCGTCGTATAACAGCGGGGAGGCGGCAAAGAATCAATGCACGTCTCACGCATTAAGTCCTTTTCCTTCATCAAGGTGGTGGGTCAGTAATGTTACTGGCTGGTATCAGGATATCACTGTCAAACTGTGGTCTATGGGTAACGTGTTTGACTAATAACCAATACATCAAGTGTTCGATCCAAACAACGGCTCACATTTCAAATTAAAATGCCGGCACAAGTAGTGACCTGCTAGAGGACTTGTAAAAGACGGTGCAGGAGCAGACAATAGTTCAGAGCGTCCTCTTCCCCTTTGGGTGAAACCTGCTCCTAAACGGTGGATAAATAATTATTAACGGCTTGAGGCCACAGAGAGCGACGGAAAGCAGTGCATTGAAGACACATAAAATGTATCCACAGGAAATGCGGCCTCTGATCCATAAAGTGTCGTGATGGCTCTCCATTAGTCGTCCATTCGGATCTCTGGGAGGGGGCAACCAAGGTTGAGGTGACCATGAAAAAAATTGTACAACCAACGGAAGGGAAACATTCTACGACTCAGGCGTGAACGTTGGAAGTCTGAATGTAATAGGAAAGCTCTACAGTCTGAAAAAGGAAATGAGAAGTCTCACGCGAAATAATGTGGGGTCTTAGTGACGTGAAAAGGTCAGACGAATATAGCGTCAAATCAACACCAGCAGAAAATGGTTTGCAGGAGGAGAATCCGTCATTAATCGGGAAGTACGATATACAGCTAATTACTACGAAGAGTTCATTGATAGGATTATTCTCAACGGAATCGACAGAAAACCTGCACCAACCGCAACAGTTCAGATATTTACGCCGACGTCCCTAGCAGAAAATGTAGAGACGGATAAAGTACCTGAGGACATCGAACATGTAACCCAACGTGTAATGGGAAATAAAAAAAATGTTAATCTTGGGGCACTGGAATAGATAACCAGGATAATACGGGCTCGTCCAAAGAATGGGAGAGGAGAAAGACTAACTGAATCCTGCAAGACATGTGGCGGGAATAGAAGACCGATTTACGGAAGAATATGCAATAAGTTTCGGCTCTAAATTATTGTTCAGATATCAGTAGAGGAAGAGATGGAAAAGGCCTGAAGTCACGGGATGATTCCAGCTGGATTAAAACATGGTCAGACGCATTTAGAAATCAGATACTGGACTGTAAGTAGTCCGCAGATCACATTTTAATAATAGTGAACCTCGTAGGATGAGGTTTGTGACAATAGTTCTGAAGAATAAATGTGGAAGGAAGATGACATAAATTAGTTTCTTACGACACAAGTCCATTGATACTTTCGTGTAATGAGACTCATGTAGGAGTAAGGAAAAATTTAACTGCTTAATTCAAGGTTACCGCTTTCCCTATCAGCTCGTAGTCTTGGCATGTATTTGCGTGATAGTGGAAGATGCTGTTTCTCTGTTTCTGCCGTAAGAACCTGTATTTGACCCAACCGCCATATGTGAACAAAGTAAACCTGTCAGGGGATGTTCCAGTGTTTTCTAAGCAAATTGCTGAAGCGTAGCCTTCGTCCGATTGGCAGTGTGGGGGTGGGCATTATCATGCCATATGAAGATTCTATCCGAAAGAGTCCTGGGCGTTGTGGCCCCACGTCCGAGGAACTCAACGAGCATAGGGCCCCTGCGGTTGAAGCAGGTCATCATGATCTTACCAGAACTTGTATGAACAGCTTTGGATTTCACTGTTTTCACTGATGGCGTTGCCGCTTTCCCGTTTTCTGTCGAAATGCTGTCGGAGGGAATCATCCTTTTGCACAATAACGCCCGCCCTCACACTGGCAATCGGATGAAGACTACGCTTCAGCGTGTTGGCTTGGAAACATTGCAACATCCTCCGCAACCCAGATGGTTCACCATGTGATTATCACATCTTTGGCGATCTGAAGAAACAAGTGCGTATACGTCGGTTTCTATCGGAAGAGAAAGTGCAAGAGTGGCTGCATTTTTGGATCGGTCAGCGGTCAACCGCTTTCTACGAAATGGGCAATGATCGTCTCGTCAGCCAGTGGGAGAAATATCACAATGTGTGTGTTGAGTAGTTTACAATGGTCCCCATTGTGGCGATAGTTTGGTTTTCATTTGGCTGCTCCCCATAATTTTAATGGGAAGGCTCTGACATCTTCAGTCATTCTATAGCTCAGTCTCTTTCACCTGTATGGTTCAATAGTGACGGAGAAAGAGCTGTTTCTTCTGCTCACTAATTTGCGTCTGATTACTCTAACGTTAGTGCAGGGTTATTGTGTTCTTTGCGTGGTCTCCCAGTTTTCAAGTCTTTGCCTCTGAAGTCATTCGTGCTGGTTCTCCTCTGTAATTTTGTTTAATACTGATTAGTCTATAATGCATTGATATCGTCTCATGTATTTCATAAGGGGAAGTTGGTCGTTGCAGCAATTCACAAATTTTAATCAGAACTGCCTTACAAGTTACGGTATTCCAAAAATCCTTCATCAAAGAAGTAAATATTCCTGAATTCCAATCAAGAACAACTGCCAAGATGAGAAAAATAGAAGTAGATATCCTCGGTGTAACAAAGCAGCTTAAATCACTCAATAAAGGCGAGGCCTCCGGTCGAGATTGTATACCAGTCAGGTTCCTCTCAGAGTATGCTGATAAAATAGTTCCATATTTAGCACTTATATACAACCACTCGCTCACAGAAAGATCCGTACATAAAGACTGGAAAATTGCTCAAGTGAAACCAATACCCAAAAAGGGAAGTAGGAGTATTTCGCTGAATTACAGGCCTATATTACTAACGTCGATTTGCAATAGAGTTTTGGAACATATACTGTATTCGAACATTAAAAAAAAAAAAAAATGTCGTGTGACTAGGACCTCCCGTTGGGTAGACCGTTCGCTGGGTGCAAGTCTTTCAATTTGACGCCACTTTGGCGACTTGCGCGTCGATGGGGATGAAATGATGATGATTATGACAACACAACAGACAGTCTCTGAGCGGAGAAAATCTCCGACCCAGCCGGGAGTCGAACCCGGGCCCTTTCGATTAACATTCTGTCGCGATGACCACTCAGCTACCGGGGGCGGACTTTGAACATTCTGAAGTATCTCGAAGAAAACGATTTATTGACACATAGTCAGCACGGATTCATAAAATATCGTTCTTGTGAAACACAACTACTTCTTTATACTCATGAAGTAATAAGTGCTATCGACAGGGGATGTCAAATTGGTTCTATATTTTTATACTTTCAGAAGTCGTTCGATACCGTTCCTCACAAGCGTCTTCTAACCAAACTGCGTGCCTACGGAGTATTGCCTCAGTTGTGTGACTCGAATCATGATTTCCTGTCAGAAAGGTCACAGTTCGTAATAACAGACGGAAAGTCATAGAGTAAACCAGAAGTAATATCCAACGTTCCCCAAGGAAGTGTAATAGGCCCTCTATTGTTCCTGATCTATATTAAAGACATAGGAGACAATCTGAGTAACCGTCTTAGATTGTTTGCAGATGATGCTGTCATTTACCGTCTTGTAAAGTCATCAGATGATCAAAACGGCTTGTAAAATGATATAGATAAGATATCTGTATGGTGCGAAAAGTGGCAATTGACCCTGAATAAAGAAAAGTGTGAAGTTATTCACACGAGTACTAAAAGAAATCGATTACGCGATAAGTCACACAAATCTGAAGACTGTAAATTCAAGTAAATACTTAGGGATTACGATTACAAATAACATAAATTGGAACGATCTCATAGATAATATTGTGGATAGAGCAAACCAAACACTGCGACTCATTGGCAGCACACTTAGTAGGTGTGACAGGTCTACTAAAGAGACTGCTTACACCACGCTTGTCCACCCTATTCTGGAGTACTGCTGTGCGGTGTGGGATCCGCATCAGGTGGGACTGACGGATGACATCGAAAAAGTACAAAGAAGGGGAGCTCGTTTTGTATTATCGCGAAATAGGGGAGATATTGTCACAGACATGATACGTGAATTGGAGCGGCAATCATTAAAACAAAGGAGTTTTTCGTTGCGACGGGATCTTCTCATGAAATTTCAATCACCAGTTTTCTCCTCCGATTGCGAAAACATTCTGTTGCCACCCCCCTACATAGGGAGAAATGATCATCACTATAAAGTAAGAGAAATCATGGCTCGCACCGAAAATTTTAAGTGCTCGTTTTTCCCGCGTGCCGTTCGAGAGTGGAACGGTAGAGAGACAGCTTGAAGGTGGTTCATTGAACTTTCTGCCAGGCACTTTATTTGAATAGCGGAGTAAACAGGTAGATGTAGATGTAGACAAGTATTCGCCCTCGCCATGCACTCTCGCATCCTGTAAAAGCTGTTTACAGTCCAGCCTCCTCCTGCAGCTGCCGCAGCGTCTCGGGGCTCTAGTCAAGCCTTACGGGGTCTGCAGTTCGCGGTAAGCAGCATTGCAGTCCCTGGCACAACAACCACTACGAATCTCCGATGCGGGCCCAACTCCGGCCACTGCCGCTGCCCGCCAGGTATCGTCTGGCCCACGCCACGAATCCCGTACGACGCTGTACTTTGTCAGCGGCTCCCGAGTGCACCGCTTCACAGTATCTGCGTGTGACTGTCCACGAACCAGCGGCTCGTCGGACCATGTCGTTACGGCACCGTGTTGCTCATCAGTGGTCTGCGTACCAGAATCCAGGCTCGTGGGACTGTGTCGCTACTTATCTCTCCAGCTCCTCACCACTTCAACACCGTGCACTTTAGTCTAGTGTGCACGTCATAGGCGCTTTCAAGTTGGACATTCGTTCTTAGATGCTCTACATAGTTTAGTCATGTTACTGACTACCTGTTATTGCAAAGTGTGTATGTCAATACTGCCAGCCACACAACCACAGTAAAGGATACAAAACTTTTGTATTCAAAATAACATATAATCTGGTTTCATGTTTAATAGATGTTTATGTGACGTTGACTACGTCTTCACATACTCGAACTGTATCACAGGGACTTAATTTTGGCGCAATGATATACCAGGATTTTAATGAAGCCCGGAACGGTCGACACTGCACGCGCGGTGGACAAAGAGTGAAGCAAGATTTACGTAAATTTCTTATTTCTTACTTTCACTATTCTTTGGCTAGTACGAAAATTCATGACTATGTAGCAGCTACTGTAACTACTCAGGCATAATAATAGGCGGTCTTTTGAGTATAAGTACCCTTAAGTTGAGAGATAGTTTCTAAACAAAAGTAGCGGTATTTCGCTTGTAACTTGAAGAAGTATGGGCATCTGTAGAAAGGGCAACTGTAGAACTTCGTCATACATGGTTGACTTGAAACTCTGAAGCAATCTTGAGTAACAGAAGAAAACCCTCAGTTTATCGACGAAAGAGGGAACCACAATATTTTCAGGTAAACACGGAATACACGAACATAAATCACTTAGTAGTGAAGCGTGCAGTGGAGGAAGTCAGAGAAGACTGCAGGAAAGGTCTGAAGAAAAAATGTAAAAATATCGAAAGAATCGTTGTGTATAAAAGTCAAAACAGTCTTCTGTGAAAAAAAAGAAAAAGGAAACAGTCAACATTAAGGGCAACAGAGTATTTCAGCGCTAATCACAGAGTAGAGAGTAGATGGATGGAAAAAAACACGTAGAAATCCTCTACTAGTCTACTAGGCGCCGAAGCTTTATAACGCTGCATTGCAGGTAGAATTTAACAGAACTTTGGAAGACTTGCGACGAAGGGAGAATTCATGTTGGTTTATAGAGTCAAACAGCCTGATTATGTTCAGCCTGACTTTCGGAAAAAATTCATCCGCACAGAGCCGAAGGTAGCAAGGGCTGCTGAGTGCGAGAAGTATATATGCTTAACAGCTCATGTGTCCAAGAATCCTAAAGAAATTCGGGCTCTGTTAGATGACGATAAGTTTGTCTTTCTTAAAGATAAGGGCACCTGAGAAGCAATTCAGACTTTGCAATTGACAGTGAAAACTAGACTGAATGAAGATCAAGACATGCTCGTAGGATTTGTCGACTTAGAAAAACCACCGGACAGTTTAAAATGTGGCAAAATGTTCGAAATTCATGGAAAAGTAGAAGTAAGGGATAGGGTATTACGGGTAATACACAATATGTACAATAATCAAGAGAAAAAAATAAGAATGGAAAACAAAGAACAAAATGCTCAGATCAGAAAAGATATAAGATAGAAATGTAGTCTTTCGCACCAACTATTCTGTCTGCAATTGAAAGAAGATCTGACCGTAATAAAAGAAACATTCAGGAGCGGGACTGAAATCCAGGGTGAAAGGATATCAGTGACAGCATTCGCTGATAACACTGCTATATTCAGGAGAGTGTAATATAAATACGAGGCCTGTTGAATGAGAACTTAGTGTGGACTTAGAGTAAACCGTTGAAAGACCAAAGTAATGTGGTTAATGTAAATGAGATAAGTGATAAACTTAGCGTCAGAATTGAGGACACGAAATAAATGAAATTAAGGAACTCTTGGTAGATGGAGAGAGACTAAGACATGTAGCACGGAGGACATAACAGTGTGATTAGCACAGGCAAATACGACATTCCTGACGAAACCAAGTCTCCTAGTATCAGACACAAGATTTAATTTGAGGACGATATTTCTGAGAATGCCCGTCTAAGCACAGCACTCTGTGGAAGTGATAACGACCCAAAATGAAGAGATTTGGAACTTTTCCAATGTGGTACTGTACAAGGATGCTAGAAATTATTGATAAAATAGTAAATCAGATGTTGAACATACGGAAAACATTGACTAGAAGAAGGGACACGATAGTGGGAATGTGTTAAGACATCAAGAAATAACTTGTTCCGTATTTGACTGTGCTGCAGAGAGTAAAATATCTAGGAATAGTAGATTGCAACGTTTCCAACAAATAATTAGGGTCGTTGAGGGGAAATGCTACTCTGGGATGAAAAGATCGGCAGAGGAGAAGAATTCGTGTCGGGCTGCATCCAACGAAGGCGCAGAACATAAAAAATAAGTCGTCGTAGCATGTATGGATGGAGGACGCTTACCCTCGCAGTTTGGTGGGAGGGAGGGAGGAGGAGGCGGAGGAGGTAAAATAATGGAGTGAAATATTGGACCTGGATTTTGCTCGTTATTGTCCAACTTTTCTTTGAGTCTTCAGTTTTCTGCCTGGTTTGAGGCGGACCGCCACGATTTCCTCTCCTGTGCCAACTGTAACGTCCCCTTAGAAAAATTAATGAATGACTGTGCTGATAAACATCTTATGTTATTTGATTTTCAAACAGCTGAGCAAAACTGAACGTACTGAGACATTCACTGAAGTGACACACAATATTTTTAGCGCAACGCAATCTCACTTTTAATAATCCCTACACAAGAATGGCCCTGACTAACAATAACCTATACGTTTCTTGAATCGCTTACCTCACAAAAATCTTCGTTACTCGAACTACTGCAATACAGCGAGCGCCAATACTGCCAGCTAAATAAAAGATTCTAAACTACTGACAGGCATAGTTAGCAAATGAAAGATTTTGATAGAGAACAAACAATGTAGTTACCTTAATAGTGTTCAAAAGTCATTATATATATATATATATATCAGTTCATGACATCCATTCTTATAAATTTACTGTCTCTGTCCAGATCATCCGCTCTCAAAACTCCGCAATCTCACTCCCCACATCCACCACTGCTGGCGGCTCACCTCCAACTGCGCAACGCTACGCGCTATTAACAGCCAACTGCCCAACGCTACAATAGCGACTATTGCACCAGTGCCGACGAGCCTCAGACTGCACACAGCACAGCCAGTGATTTTCATACAGAGCCCTACGTGGCGTTACCAACATAAAAACCTAAACAGCCTACTTGCACAACTTCTTAATCTCAGAATAGCACTTGCAACCTAAGTCCTCAATTATTGGCTGGATGTATTCCAATCTCTGTCTTCCTCTACAGTTTTTTCCTTCAACAGCTCTCTCTAGTACCAGGGAAGTCTTTCCCTGATGTCTTAACAAACGTCCTATCATCCTTCTCCCTGTCAGTATTTTCCACATATTCCTTTCCTCCACAAATCTGCTCAGAACCTCCTAATTCCTTACCTCATCAGGCCACTTAATTTTCAACATTTGTCTGTAGCACCACATCTCAAATGCTTCGATTCTCTTCTGCTCCGCTTTTCCTACAGTCCATGTTTCACTACCATACAATTCTGTGCTCCAAATATTTTTATAAATTTATTCCTCAAATTAAGGCCTATGCTTGAGGCTAGTAGGCTTCTCCTGGAGAGAAATGCCCATTTTGCCAGTGCTGCTCTGCTTTTGATGTCCTCCTTCCTGCGTCTGTCAGTGGTTACTTTGCTGCCTACGTAATAGAATTCCTTAACTTCATCTACTTCCTGACCATCAATCCTGATGTTAAGTTTCTCGCTGTTCTCATTTCTACTACTTCTCATTACCTTCATCTTCCTTAGATTTACTATCGGTGGATACTCTGTGCTCATTAGACTGTTCATTTCATTTAGAAGATTCTGTAACTCTTCATCACATTCACTCAGCATAGCAATGTCATTAGCGAACCTATTCATTGATAACCTTTCACCTTTAAATTTAATTTTAATTCCACTCCTGATCCTTTATTTCACTGCCATCATTGCTTCTTCGATGTACAGGATGAAGAATAGGGACAAAAGACTACATTCGTGTCCTACACCCGATTTTAATCCGAGCACTTCGTTATTCCCTCTTGGCTCCATTAGATTTTGTTTATTACCCATCTCTCCCTATAACTTACCCCCATTTCTCTCAGAATTTAGAACACCTTGTACCATTTTATATCTCGATTTTGAACGCGGAGTAGTAGTTGAAGCTACACGCGTGGAACATTCCATTTCTGAAATTTTTAGGGAATTCAATATTCCGAGATTCACGGTGTCAAGGAGGTGCCAAGAATACCAAATACTGGGCACTACCTCTCACCACGGACAACCCAATGACCAACGGCCTTCCCTTAATGGCCGAGAACAGCAGCATTTACGTGAAGTTGTTAGTGCATAAAATTACCGCTGAAATCAATAAGGGCCCGCATCTCGTGGTCGTGCGGTAGCGTTCTCGCTTCCCACGCCCGGGTTCCCGGGTTCGATTCCCGGCGGGGTCAGGGATTTTCTCTGCCTCGTGATGGCTGGGTGTTGTGTGCTGTCCTTAGGTTAGTTAGGTTTAAGTAGTTCTAGGGGACTGATGACCATAGATGTTAAGTCCCATAAAAAAAAACAAAAAAAAAAACAAAAATCAATAAGGGACGTACGACGAACACATCCGTCAGGAGAGCGCGGCGACATATGGCATTAATGAGCTATGGCAGCAGACGGCCGACGTTAGTGACTTTGCTATCAGCACGACATCGCCTGCGGCACCTCTTCTGGACTCGTTACCATAGGGTTGGACTCTAAACGACTGGAAAATGGTGGGATAGTCAGATGGCTCCTGATTTCAGTTGGTAAGAGCTGTTCTTACGGTTCGAGCGTGGCACAGACCCAACGAAGCCTTGGACTCAACTTATCAACAAGGCACTGTGCAAGCTGGTGGTGCTTCCGTAATGGTGTGAGGTGTATTTACATGGAATATACTGGGTCCTTTGGTCCAACTGAACCGATCATTGACTGGAAATGGATATTTTTGGCTACTTGTAGACCTTCTGCAGCCATCCATAGACTTCATGCTCTCAAAAAGCGATGGAATTTTAATGCTTGACTATGCGCCATGTCACCAGGCCACAACTGTTAGCGACTGGTTTGAAGATCATTGTGGACACTTCCAGCGAATGATTTGGCCATCCGGATCGTCATATATGAATCTCATCGAACAATTATGGGACATATTCAAGATCTTAGTTCATGCACAAAATCCTGCACCGGAAACACTTCCACAATTATACACGGCTAGAGAACAAGCGTGGCTCAGTATTTCTGCAGGGGAGTTCCAACGACTTGTTGAATTCCATGCCATGTCGGACTGCTGCACTACGCCTGGCAAAAGAAGGACATACACGGTATAGAAAAACAATTAAAGTAGCTCAAAAGAGGAAAGGCCGCTGGACCTGACGGGATACCAGTTCGATTTTACACAGACGACGCGAAGAAACTTGCTCCCCTTCTTGCAGCGGTGAGCCGTAGGTCTGTAGGAGAGCGTAGCGTTCCAAAAGATTGGGAAAGGGCGCAGGTCATCCCCGTTTTCAAGAAGGGACATCAAACAGATGTGCAGAACTATAGACCTATATCTCTAACGTCGATCAGTTGTAGAATTTTGCAACATGTATTATGTTCGAGTATAACGACTTTTCTGTAGCCTAGAAATCTATTCTATAGGAATCAGCATGGGTTTCGAAAAAGACGGTCGTGTGAAACCCACATCGCGCTATTCGTCCAGGAGACTCAGAGGGCCATAGAAACGGGTTCCCGTGTTTCTCGACTTCAGCAAGGCGTTTGATACAGTTCCCCACAGTCGTTTAATGAACAAAGTAAGAGCGTATGGACTATCAGACCAATTATGTGATTGGATTGAAGAGTTCCTAGATAACAGAACGCAGCATGTCATTCTAAATGGAGAGAAGTCTTCCGAAGTAAGAGTGATTTCAGGTGTGCCTTAGGGGACTGTCGTCGTACCGTTGCTATTCACAATATATATAAATGATCTTGTGAATAACATCGGAAGTTCTCTGAGGCTTTTTGCGGATGATGCTATGCTATATCGAGAGGTTGTAAGAATGGAAAATTGTACTGAAATGCAGGAGGATCTTCAACGAATTGACGCTTGGTGCAGGGAATGGCAATTGAATCTCAATGTAGACTAGTGTAATGTGCTGCGAATATACAGAAAGAAAGGTCCTTTATCATTTAGCTACAGCATACCAGGTGAGCAACTGGAAGCAGTTAATTCCATAAATTATCTGGGAGCAGGCATTAGGAGTGATTTAAAATGGAATGACCATATAAAATTAATCGTCGGTAAAGCAGTTTCCGGACTGAGATTCATTGGGAGAATCCTAAGGAAATGCAGTCCGAAAAGAAAGAAGTAGGTTACAGTACACTTGTTCGCCCACTGCTCGAATACTGCTCACTGTTGTGGGATCTGCACCAGATAGGATTGTTAGAAGAGGTAGAGAAGATCCAACGGAGAGAAGTGCGCTTTGTTACAGAAACATTTAGTAATCGCGAAAGCGTTAAGGAGATGATAGATATACTCCAGTGGAAGACTCTGCAAGAGAGACGCTCAGTAGCTCGGTACGGGCTTTTGTTGAAGTTTCGAGAACATACTTTCACCGAGGAGTCAAGCAGTATGTTGCTCCCTCCTACGTATATCTCGCGGAGAGACCATGAGGGTAAAATCAGAGAGATTAGAGCCCACACAGAGACATACCGACAATCTTTCTTTCCACGAACAGTACGAGACCGGAATAGAAGGGAGAAACGGTAGAGGTACTCAAGGTACCCTCCGCCACGCACCGTCGGGTGGCTTGCGGAGTATGGATTTAGATGTAGATGTATATGTAGATTTGGAGGTATCCCAAGACTTTTGTCACCTCTGTGTATATAGGACTGTACATTAGCCACTACGCTTACGAATATACGGAGGCCGGAGTGCAACCGCTGACAGGTTTCCGTGGACAGAGGCAGGCGGCAGACGGCCGGAAGAGCGTCCGTGTGCGGTGCGCGGTCCACGGGCCGTGTCGGCCGGCCAGGGCGCCCCACTGTCAGCACAGCCGGAACAATGGCGGCCATTACACGGCTGAAGCACGTGCCAACAAGCAGGCCGCATTCTCGCCGCCGCCCGCGCCGCCCCGTTTGGTCCGCGTGATGACTCGTCCGCGCGTGTACCGGGTTCACAGCGGCCACTTCGGCATGAGGCGCCTCCTGCGAGAAATACAAAGCCCGACATTTCCCCAGATGTAGTGAAAGAAACAAAATGTTTGTCCAACATCCTGCCATCCTCTCTTCCATTCTTACGACCGCACCGGTTAAACTGAGGAAAGTCTACAGCTTCAAATAACATTTCTGATTCCACCTCCTGCATAAAATGTCTATTTCAATGAAGAGACAGTAATTCATTCTTCACTCGCTTCGGAGGGTTGCCAGACTGAGCTCGATGTAGGCACGGTCACCAAATAATGGGCCACGAACATTTGTGTAAATGGGGACAGAATATGTTAGACAGTTTCTTTTGCATTGTTACTGTAATAGTTTTTACTACCATAATAAAATTAACTATTGCTATTACTACTACTACTACTACTACTGCTGGTACTGATACTGTTACTACGATTGCTAGTCTCCTACTAATGCTGCCAATACCGCTAAATGAACCTATACCGAACCAAATAAAAATAATAGTATCATCAGATTTGATTCCATAGCGCAATAGATTTGTGCCCAGGGACTGCTTTCTTTTCAAGTAGTTAAAGGTAGAGCACTCTGTCGCAATTCATGTTTACTTGCATATCTACATTTCAGTCACTGTTTGGCCTTCTTCAAAGCAGTAAATGTAAATTGAAACATTGGAAACCATTTTATATGCACGTAGTCCCATGTGCTTTACTGACTGAAAAAATAATAGCAGTATAAGATTGCTATTACAAACGCATACTTTATTATTTATATTTTGTTGAGGGTCTCACTGCATTCAGAATATTCTTACTTTCAAGTATCACGCAGTAGAAATTTTCATATGTCATGTTCAAATTCATTTGAACACAAATCGTGGCTTTCTCAAGTTCAACGGACATTCTGCTTCCAGCATACCACCATAAGGCGCAACGCGCACGATACACTAAACACTCCTCTAATGTGCGCGCTACTGACAGTAAAGGCAACGACGTGCTGCATTACTTTGAACAGATTTGGCGCTTCAGTTTTTTCCAAAAAATTGTTCAAATGGCTCTCAGCACTATGGGACTTAACATCTGAGGTCATCAGTCCCCTAGAATTTAGAACTACTTAAACCTAACTAACCTAAAGACATCACACACATCCATGCCCGAGCCAGGATTCGAACCTGCGACTGTAGCGAGCTTTTTCCACTTTACAACAATTATAATCCTTCCTATCAAGATATCATAGTACCGTTATCAAAATAGAAAACACATCATACGGTTCGTTTCCATGGAAACTAATTTCCAGTTTCTTTTCTCACTTCGACAAATCGTTAAATAAAAATGAATTTGGTTGCCATAAATCTAGACGGACATAATTTTATACACATTGTCATTCGCACTAAGGTTGTATCATTTATTAAGCTAGTTTAATAAGCTGTTATTAACAAAAGTGCATCTTGTACTAGAATATTTTTTCTTCTTCTTTTGTGAGGTGTTCTAAAGACATATTAACTTCAAATCTACAAAACGTATCCTGTTTACGGCCCTCTAATACCTTCTTCACTTCCAACATAACCTCGTGAACATCCTATTTTTCCATAAGCCTCTCTACAAAATACGGGTAAGTGGTTGGGACTTCATCTTCCTGTAATATCTGACTCGTTAAAAACATTTCTAACTCTTTTTCGTCTACTCGAAAAGTGGCTGGGGCGTATGAAAAAAGACATGTGAGTATTCGTTGACTGATTAACTATCGGTTGAAGACATCGTCTTTATTTTATAAACCGAAATGTCCTAGGAGTTTAGCACATTGGAAAGAATCGAGACATTCTATGATTTTCAATGACGCAAAGTACATCGTCAGATTTGAGTGTGCTTGCTATGAAATTGATTTTGGCTCTTCATCAAAAGTTTATTGATGTAACTGACACATTTGCATACTAAAAAGTAAGGAACGTCGTTTTAATGAGCTAATAATCTGTTGCGTGTACATCTTTGTTACGTTCATTTTTAACATTGTCGTATTATACGTCTTACAATACACGAAAAATTACATGTCTCTGAATCACAGCATGAAAAGTAGTTTAGCTCCCAAGTCTACCTGCATTTATAATTTGTTAATTGTTTGCTGTGAAAGTACTGCTAAATCAAGAACAACCCGTGTAATAAAACTGAGCTTTTAGTGTAAATGATTACTTCATATGTCCTTAAAAAATTTATAAGGATTTCGGATCGATTTGATAGTCGCCTTAGAGGAACCGAGGGGCGCCTTTCTGTCACCAGGAGGCCGTCCTGTGTCTCCCTTTATCTGATGGTGATGATAAAACAGGAACGTATTGTTGTTTCCTTAGGAGAACAAGAGCTTATTAGACGAGATCGCCAAAAGAAATTTTATTGTATGTAAACAGTTTCGGTTAGACTAAGTTACCATCCCTAGATATGTACTTAAATTATAAGAATCTCTACAAACTCTTTTACAAATAATGCAACATTAAGCCGTAGGTGAGCCAGAGGACAACACACCTTTATAAAGGTTACTACAAACATCTTGTGCCAACTCCACTCAAAATATTTCGACTGTAATGATATAACCCAAGTATCGTAAATATGGTATATTGTGTTTCTTAGCAGTATTTTGTCATGAGGAAATCATCAGAAATATTTCATAAACAGAGTTGTTTTAAAATTACATATTTTACTTTAACTAATAGCATCTATTTACTGCAGCGATACCTGTTGTACTGGTGGTCAATTCGTCTCAAGCATTGGCTATTGACAGTTAGCCTTATGGCGCCCTGGTAGGCATGACGTGTTGTGTTACGGGAACGATGTTTTGGCGAATTGTGTTGCACACAGTGATTTTAATTTTGACGTGCCTATGCGTCGCTCATTTCATGTTTTATGATCCTGGAAATTCAATGAAGAGATTTTATGTGTAGCTGGCACAAAACGTTTGTAATAACCTTTATGTAAGTATGTTACCATTTAGTTGTTCTATGGGTTAATGTTGCATTATTTGTGCAACAGTCTGTAGAACGTCACGTAATTTTGTTACAGATCTGAAGATGGTAACTCAGTTTTAGCGAAACCCGTTATCTACATTACTGTTTTTATAGCGATTTTGGTTAAGTAAATCTTCACTATATATATAGCCCCTTCGAGCTCAACATGAGTACACTAACGTTATGTGGTGCTGAGGTCTTTGTTCTTCATGTCTTGTATTAATAACTGGGTAGACTATAGTAATAACAGCCTAAGAGTTTTTGTAGATGCTGCAATTGACTATAATGAAGTACTACTAAAAGAAATTAACAATTATTCTGCTCATTGTGATACGGCCATATCGGTGCTTAGCAGCAGTGCACCGCTGATACAGAGATTTTAGTTTCCTGCCGGTTGGTGTGCGCACACTCCCCTGCTAAAACTTTTGAAGGCGTCGCGGATCAGGAAAGGGGTCGGTCGCAGGACACAGAAAGCGTTGATCTTAAGCTCGACAGTAGACATTTTGGTGTCATTAAGACCACGTGGTGGACCGCTGGGCTACTGTTGTCAAGGAGGCAGCGTTTCTGGAATGGGCTGACGGTGCGTCGAGTAGCTTGTGGATGGACAGATCTCGACGTTGCCATCTCCTGAGTGAAGTGACAAGCAGTGCCAGTGGACATGTGCACTGGACTTCGTTCTCATTTCGGTGTGCCTATTCGTTCCGTCTGTTTGGGCTAAGGCTCCTTGGGTTACTCACCGTAACTATATATATATATATATATATATATATATATATATATATATATATATATATATATGTTTCATTATTCCTTATGATCCTTATGATTCTGCAGGATTCCATGCTTGAGTTCGTGTGATTTTTAAAAAGGCGGCGGGAGTGACTTGTGTGCAAGTTGCAACTATTGGAGGCAGTTATTTGTGGCCTAAGGTAACCGTGTTGGTGTGATTTAATTGTGTCTTTCGTCAGTTGTAAAAGCTTGTGAAAATTGGTTGGCGCTAAAGTTGGGCACGATGCAAGGTTGTGAGGGAAACAGGCAAGGTTTAAGACCTGCGGTCGTATGTACCGGTGGGGAACCTGTAGCCCGTCAGTGCTGCGAAAACTTACCTTAAGGCTGCTTCAACCACTTTTACAGCTCCAGGACATCTCCTATCAACTTAAAGCGACATGTTGGTAAACCCCATTCTCAACAAGTTCTGATTTCTATATCTTTCTTACAGTTGTGCTAAACACACAGTTTGTTAAATTTGTTTCTGACCTGGAGAGTTACGCTGGGCGATACCTTTTAAAATTCATTACTTTAATTGCCCGTGATTTACTTGTTAAACGTAATTGGTACTTTCTACCAGCTTTGGTTATTTCCTTAAAATAGGGCAATGCTGGATGCATAGCCTCTTCATTGCTTATTTTATACCAGATTAAGAGGTTTTAAGCTGCTGTATGATTTAAAAATGCTAGGGGTTATTAATTCTGTTTATTTCTCTGTACTGGTATGTTTAACTGTATAAATAACTTCGCAAAGGAGCAGTGACCGAGGTCCGGGTTAAGTTCAGCTAAGAGCTACCTGCACACGCTCTGATGACCAGTTTATGGTTAATAGTATTTTTGCGTTTCCTTTTGGTATACTTGACTATGCAAATAATCTTCGCAAAAGGGGCAATACCCGAAGAGTGGTTTAAATTCAATCGGGAGCTACACTTACTCTGTGGCCCAGTTTTAAAGTTAATAGTATCTGCTAAGATGTTTAAGTTTAATTGATGTTCTTTTTTTAAGTATAATGATGTTTTAAAATGTTTTTGATTAACTGAAGTTTAGCTAAGGATTTTAGTTTTAATGGAACTAATTATCAGAGTTTGTTAAAGATTGTGTTAATGCAGTACCCCCCAAGTTGAAAAATATTTGCTGTATAGTTGTGACCTGCCAATAATGTATCAAAGGGGCTTAAGCTCTGTGTCTAACAGTATCTCACTGGTGTTGCATTCGTGCCGATGTGTGCCTACTTGAGATAAAAGAGTTGCTAAATAAACACAGTATCAAGTTGCTCAGAGGCTGTCCACTTCCGAACATTGCATTCAAGTCTGATTTGCTCCAAAGGTTGCCTTAGGTTCTCTATTGTGGTCCTGAAGGTTTCAAAATATTGATGTGATTTCAGATTGATGGCAAAATTGTTATTTCAAATGTTAATAAATGTTAGACTGTTTACTTTGAAACGTCCCCTTTGACCAATTATACATGACTGTGCTTAAACTGACACACAATATTTTGTTAGCGCAACGCAATCTGACTTTCAAAATTCCCTACAAAAGAATGGCCCTGACTAACATTAAACTATACCTTTCACAAATCACTTACCTCACAAAAATCTTCGCTGCTCAAGCTACTGCAATACAGCGAGCGCCACTACTGCCAGCTAAATAAAAGATTCAAACTATGGAAGGCACTAACTACTGATAGGGATAGTTAGCAAATGAAAGATGTTAATAGAGAACAAACAATGTATTTACCTTGATATCATCATATATAAATATAGCAGTTCATGACAAATTTCAAAACTCCGCCATCTCTCTCCCCACATCCACCACTGCTGACGGCTCACCTCCAACTGAGCAACTCTACGCGCTGTTCACATCCAGCTGCCGCTGCCCAACACTACAATGGCGAGTATTACAACAATGCAAAGCAGCCACAGACTGCACACAGCACAGCCAGTGATTTTCATACAGAGGTGGCGTTACCAATAAGAAAACCTAAACAGCCTACTTACATAGCCCCCATGCTCCCCACAAAAAATTTTACAAATTGGATTGGGCAGTGGCCAATACATATTTGAAACAAATTTTTCATAATTACAATAACAAAGAAATCAAATGCACACACTTATTGATACAATGTTGGTCAAAAGCTAAAAATTTCTCACAGTCCATAAAGACAGTCCAGATTGTTCATCACAGTAAAAATGCAGAGTTTTTCTCAAAGTCTGAGCAGTAAAAGAAAATGCACACAGAAGTAGTGGATTTCCATGCAGTCTTGAAGAAGTAGTGTTGTCCTTCCAATGGAAAGACAGTGCTGACTCTTGACATGCATACAGGTAATGGGCCACAACAGAGCCAACCCACAGCAGAGTCAGTCGAAATTTTGAAGAGTATTGGTAGGTAGGTCATCACAGAGCAGACCCACTGTAGTTCTGGTAGAGATTACGGTATTGGTGGGCCACCAGAGGTGCAGACCCACTGCAGTCCTTGTAGAAATAATGGTATTGATGGATCATCAAAGATGTAGACCCACTGTAGTCCTTGTAGAGATAGCCAGCAGCCATCTGTTGCGACTGTGCAGGTGCACAATCACCATTGAAGAGTCTTGCGAATAATATAGCAAGTCCATAAACCACCACTTGTGCACTCACAAAGTTTTCGGAACTGTCCTTAGAACCAACAATGCTGTTATCCAGTCCCTTGCTGAATTATTAACACACGTGCAAACACTAACAGTCCCTACTTCTCACATATTGTCCATATACTATGACCAACAGAAACGTGTGCAGTGAAATGTAACTTACAAGTTAATAATAAGATGAACTGGTGTCAATTACAATTTTATAACATGAGAATACAATTACAAAGGTACAAAATACATCATTAAAGAACATAACAATACAGATAACATTTGTAGTAAAACAGGCGTTACAAAAGAATAGAAATAGACATATACGTCAGTGTTACAGGAATTATGGCATGAGTACATACATAAAAGATCATAATAACTTTCGAAACATTAACTTCACACATGAGCATTAACACAAAACAGAATAAATAATGTCTAAACATCTTTACAAAGTAAATAACACATTATTAATGCCAATTGTATTTGAGGATAACAGTATTCCTCATCATAGTGAATGTAACTTAGTATTAGAAGAGAAAAAAGTTCTATGAAACAGTACACAGAGACAGGAAGAAAACAAATTCACAAGGGTACACAAACATATAGTGGGATAACACAAAAGGGAAAGGACAGGGTTTGTTTTACTGCAGTATTTTGCATGGAGATCTCCCTTTGTTCATCATTATTCCCAAAAAGTCCTATCTAAGCCTGCTTTCTGTATTCTGTTCATATTTCTTTCAAAATAATTATTTCTGATTGTACAATACTCATTTGGGACCAAATATTTTTCATATAACTTCGCAATGCATTCTTTACCTATTCTCCATAGTCAGTTTCTTATATAGTCTACCCCCTCTTAAGCTAACTTAAATCTACTGAGCTCAGATGCTAAACTAAGGGACGAGGCAATGCAGCAGCACATAAAACAATTAATATAAACAGCAATAAAAAAAATGGAAAATCGCAAAGCAAGCTACAGTAAATCTAAATTACCAAGCAATTCAACATTACAACTAATATGAGGCAATGCGCAGCAAACAAAAAATATATCTGGCTTAGCAGAGTAACACAAATTAAAGTTCAGTAGCACTATGCCTGGCAAACAGCAGCTTATATCTAAACATGACATAGCTCAAGCAGAAAAAATAGTACACTAAAGATAACAATGCAGATAAGGGAAATGTATAATCACATCTTAATGTCTAAGTAATTAAAGTGGTGCACCACAACAACTTATTGTAAAGGAAATATTACCATGTACTTGAAAAGAATATTATGTATGCAGTTACTGTTACTAGTCCCTTCTTATTGTTCTTTCCTTTCCAAGTGCTCCTTGAATGTGGATCACAAAATTATTATTTAATAGATCTGTTGACAGGAAGTGTTCACATTAGCAAATGCATTTAATTTTATTTTATGAAACCAATGCTGCAACACAGCTGGAAAACAGATGTCAAATGAAATAAGCAATTACGCAAACCAAAGCATAAAAACATCATTCAATAGCTATGTGGCATTTCGTAAGTCAGTAGCTCTCAACTCTCGTAGAAAGACACTTGTCATTATCAGGTTTGCAGATGTAAGAATATTTCCCATCAATTCATAAGCATTTCAGTAAATATCATAAATTAAGAGCTCCACAGTGTAATCATATGTTTTCAAGTTCGACCGTGTCGTTTTTGCGATGCTTTCAACAAAGGAACATTAATAGCGAGGATAATGGCCTCCCATTTTTTTTTCTACCTGTGCCACTGAAAGCCTAATGGCTTTTTTTCGGGCGGCTGTCGCCCAGGTGGGTGCCCGCGACGCATTACGTGCAGGTGGTCACTTAACTTTCTTACGGAAATATTTACGACAGCAGTTTCCGCTACAGTGACAGTCTCACATAAAAATATTTCACAGGTCAAGAATTAGCGTTGCAAATCTGTAGAAAGAAAATCCTATAAATATAAGTGTCCAAATAAAATATTCGTCAGCATTGTGATACAGTCACGCATTTAAGCACATTTCATAACTCTTAAAGTACGATTCTTGGTTTCCAACATACACTCCTGGAAATTGAAATAAGAACACCGTGAATTCATTGTCCCAGGAAGGGGAAACTTTATTGACACATTCCTGGGGTCAGATACATCACATGATCACACTGACAGAAACACAGGCACATAGACACAGGCAACAGAGCATGCACAATGTCGGCACCTTTCCACCTTTCGCAGCAATGCAGGCTGCTATTCTCCCATGGAGACGATCGTAGAGATGCTGGATGTAGTCCTGTGGAACGGCTTGCCATGCCATTTCCACCTGGCACCTCAGTTGGACCAGCGTTCGTGCTGGACGTGCAGACCGCGTGAGACGACGCTTCATCCAGTCCCAAACATGCTCAATGGGGGACAGATCCGGAGATCTTGCTGGCCAGGGTAGTTGACTTACACCTTCTAGAGCACGTTGGGTGGCACGGGATACATGCGGACGTGCATTGTCCTGTTGGAACAGCAAGTTCCCTTGCCGGTCTAGGAATGGTAGAACGATGGGTTCGATGACGGTTTGGATGTACCGTGCACTATTCAGTGTCCCCTCGACGATCACCAGTGGTGTACGGCCAGTGTAGGAGATCGCTCCCCACACCATGACGCCGGGTGTTGGCCCTGTGTGCCTCGGTCGTATGCAGTCCTGATTGTGGCGCTCACCTGCACGGCGCCGAACACGCATACGACCATCATTGGCACCAAGGCAGAAGCGACTCTGATCGCTGAAGACGACACGTCTCCATTCGTCCCTCCATTCACGCCTGTCGCGACACCACTGGAGGCGGGCTGCACGATGTTGGGGCGTGAGCGGAAGACGGCCTAACGGTGTGCGGGACCGTAGCCCAGCTTCATGGAGACGGTTGCGAATGGTCCTCGCCAATACCCCAGGAGCAACAGTGTCCCTAATTTGCTGGGAAGTGGCGGTGCGGTCCCCTACGGCACTGCGTAGGATCCTACGGTCTTGGCGTGCATCCGTGCGTCGCTGCGGTCCGGTCCCAGGTCGACGGGCACGTGCACCTTCCGCCGACCACTGGCGTCAACATCGATGTACTGTGGAGACCTCACGCCCCACGTATTGAGCAATTCGGCGGTACGTCCACCCGGCCTCCCGCATGCCCACTATACGCCCTCGCTCAAAGTCCGTCAACTGCACATACGGTTCACGTCCACGCTGTCGCGGCATGCTACCAGTGTTAAAGACTGCGATGGAGCTCCGTATGCCACGGCAAACTGGCTGACACTGACGGCGGCGGTGCACAAATGCTGCGCAGCTAGCGCCATTCGACGGCCAACACCGCGGTTCCTGGTGTGTCCGCTGTGCCGTGCGTGTGATCATTGCTTGTACAGCCCTCTCGCAGTGTCCGGAGCAAGTATGGTGGGTCTGACACACCGGTGTCAATGTGTTCTTTTTTCCATTTCCAGGAGTGTACTTCTTATTCCTCATATACGGTAGCATCATCTTATTGATCATAAACATATCTCAACAGCAAAGTACACATCGTCATCGTAATAATAACATCATAACACCTCAGTCAAATCTCAAAAACGTCGTAGGTTTCTACAATAATTTCAAAACCTAAAAAAAATTCTCTGCTCATTTCAATAGTGTCATCTACCTCAAACGTACTTTAAAATCATGCTCCCTTACCAAATACATCATTCAAAGCTCTCATAGTATCACAATGAGTCCGAAAAAATATGAACAGTTTACAAAGTACAGACAAAATACAGTTTCATAAGTGTGAAGTTACCCAACTGTGTATTGCGTAAACATGTGTCACTGATGTAGTAAAAAAATGTTTATCTCTCAGTTAAATGATCAGATAGCTGTGTAATTTGTGTGTTAGAGAAATATGGTACCGATGTGTAAAGTTGTATAAGCAAATACCATATTAGCTACAGTTCCTTGCGGTTGCCACACACATGGTACACAAAGTAAGCGTGTACCCCCCTGAGGATTAATGTAATTATACCCTCAGGTGTTACAGATTACAGCAATGGAATGAAATGTATCACGGAAAACTTTCTTTGTAATTCAAAAATCTTTAAAAATAAATGTTTTAAGTACAAAATTAATCACTCAAATACGTGTACTGTAGCGCTAAATGTGCGTCTTGTTGCAACATAATCTGTGTGGAAGTGTCGTAGTTATCGTCCTCCGAAAGCTAAGTTCTGCAGAAGTCAATGTACTTACCTCATAATACATAAAAGTGAAATGCTTTGAGTATAAATGTCTTAGTTATTACGCTTATTGCCGTGATGAGGAAAGTACTGTGCTGTAACGTATTGTTGTGCTACGGAAAAGGCAGTCTCATTGTAGCTATACCACAAAAGTTACTAGTAAAACCTGTTTTACTTTCCAGAATAAAACAGAAAACTGTGCAGATATAAAACAGAAACACTGCAAAAGCAACATTGTAAATTGTCACTCATTAGTAGCGTCGTGATAAAATCGTGTAGCTGTCACATAAACTAACCACTGTGCCATCTGGTATCTCACTGAAAGTACTTTAAATCCAGAATATATTTTCAAGTAAACCAAAATGTTGCATTAAAATCTCATTAGCAGTACTGGTAAATGTTCTAAGTATGTAAGCCTTATAGTCGTTCCATAATCGTGCAACTAACAAGCAAGAATGTACACACACAATAACACTGTGACGTCTGTTCACTATAACAATGCATTCGTCATTTCTGTTTCAATAAGTTCTATTGGTTCTTGACTGGATATTTAACTTCAAACGTTGTTGCATGTTAACAGATTCTAAGTCTGACAAGCATACTAGTAATGTAAAGTGAAAAGTTTTATGGCAATGACAAAGTTAAAAAGCAGATTATCTTTCAATAAACGGTTTTACATGTGAAATGTGGTGTAAACCTTTACTCTTCCTAGTACGCAGGGTTTCAACTTCAACGCAATTATCATGTGGTATACGTCGGATTCTGTAAGGTCCATAGTAAACTAGAAAGAATTTGTGACTCAAGTGTTTCTTCTTATGTGACAATGAATGAGCTTTAATGAGAACTTCCTGACCAATATATAATTTCTTTGCATTTGCTTTACCGTGTAGTTCTCTCCTTTTGTCTGCTGCAGATTTTATATTTTTAAGAGCCAAATCAATTATGTCTTTGTGTCGAAGTTCACGTGTTTTCGGGAAAGGTACAAGCTCTCTGATTCTATTCGGTGGTTCTTCATTCTTCAGTACAAGAGTAGGTGGTAAAGCAGTGGAATCATGAGGCATTTCATTCAGCACATTTTGAAATAATTGTAGATATCTGTCCCAATGCTGATGCTTTCTGTGACAATAAAGTCTGCAAAGCTTATTGATTTCTTTCATAATCCGTTCAGACGGGTTGCAATGTGGTGAGTACAATGAAATAAAAACAGGTTTGATTTTATGATTCCGAAGTGTGCGTGACCAAACAGCAGATCTAAATTGCGGTCCGTTATCTGAAATGACTTTAGCAACGTGGCCAACTTCACGTAAGAAATTTTTAACAAAGGCGTTGGATACAGATCGTCCAGTGGCTTTACGTAACGGAGTGAAAGAAACAAATTTTGAAGTAAGTTCAACAGCGACTAGAACGTACGAAAATCCATTGGATGTTCTGACAAGCGGTCCCAAGAGATCAACAGCAGCAAATTCTTTTAATTTTGAAGGAATAATAGGAAACAACGGAGCACGATGTGAGACAGTAGATGGTTTCGCCTTTTGACAAAGTTTACAAATAGACAAGACTCTTCGAATTCTTTTTTCCATATTGTTAAAATAACAAGTCGTTCGAAGAATATGATAACATTTTCGTGGACCAAAATGTGCGTAGCTGAAATGAATGTACCAAATGAGCTTATTAACAAAATCGTCAGGAATGCAAAGTACCCATAGCTTGTCATCAACAGTGCAGCGTTTGAACAGTATGTTGTTTCTAACCAGATAATAATGCCGAATCTGTGTGTGTGTGTCTTTTCATGCCATTTGCTCTTGATGTCTTTCCAAATCGGATCTTTATCTTGTTCATGAGCAATGTCCTTTAAAGATGTGGTGATGAAGTTTTCAAAGGCGACTTTCTGAATGTAAAGAATACTGAAATTTTTCTCGAGATTGCCTTCTGTGGTACTTTTCTCAAGCCCAGCCGGTGCGCGTGACAGTGCGTCCGCAACAATGTTCTCCTTGCCGGGAATGTAGACTATTGTGAAGCGGAATTCTTGCAGAAACAATGCCCAACGTTTTAACCTGTCATGATTTAATTTTGAAGACATAAGAAATTGTAATGCACGATGATCACTGTATACTTTTACGTGCTTACCAGAAAGAAAGAAACGGAATTTGTTAAATGCCCAAACGATAGCTAAAGCTTCTAATTCAGTAACGAAATAATTTTTTTCAGATTTTGTTAGCACTCGGCTAGCAAAAGCAATGGTTTTCTGAATGGTAGTGTCATTTTCTATGGCTTCTTGAAATAAATGGGCACCAAGACCAACTTTAGAAGAATCCGTGCTAAGGCAGAAATCTTGTGACAGATCTGGATGAGCTAAGATTGGTGCGTGAAGTAACGCTTCTTTCAAAGAATTGAATTCCAATTGTGCTTGTTCGTCCCAGTTCCAAATAGTATTTTTGCCAGTGAGAGAACAAAGTTTTGGTGTAACAAGAATTTGCATATTCAGAAAACTACGGTAAAAATTTACGAGACCTAGAAAACTGCGGACTTGTCTTTTTGTGGATGGAACTGGAATGGCTCTGATTGCTTCTAACTTTTCAGGATCCGGCTTAATGCCTTCAGAAGAAATAATATGTCCCAAAAACTTCGCCTTTGTCCTACCGAATTCAGACTTTTCCAAGTTAACTGTAATTCCAGATTCTGCAAAAATACGTAACAAACTGTTGAGGATGCGATTATGTAGTTCCCATGAAGCTTCTGCTATTAGAATATCGTCCACATATAAGGTGATGTGACGTTTTAAGAACTCAGGTAATATGGAATTTACCCCGCATATAAATGCTGCTGAAGAAATGTTCAAAAGGGAAGTTTCCGAAACTGATAACAAACGCCGAAACAAAGGAAAGCTGTGTATTTTCTACATTCTGGATGAAGTTCGATCTGATAAAAGCTGGATCTGAGATCAATGGAAGACAACACTTTTACACCATTAAAATTTTGAAGAAGTTCTTCCAACGTTTGCGGCCTGTCTGTTTCAGGAATAATGATAGTATTGATTTGTCTCGAATCTAAGACAAGCCTGATCGATCCATTTTTCTTCTCAACAACATGTAATGGATTGTTGTATGAGCTTACTGCAGGCTCAATAATGCCCTCGTCAAGCATAGATTGTATTTCTGTTCTAACACAGTCCCTATAATGTGCTGGAATTACATAAGGTCTAACACAAAATTTAGTATGCTCACGAACACGAAATTGGTATTGAAATCCCTTGATTGTTCCTGTTTTATGAGTAAAAACTGTGGAATGTTCTTGTAAAATCTCAAAAAGGTCCTGCCTATCAGTGTCATTACAATTCTCAATTGTTTGAATTTTATTCTGAATTAACTCATTAATTTCAAATATGCCGTCGATATCATCCCTGTCAGTTCTTGCAGAGTGATTGTTAGTGTCTAGTTCCGTAGAAAATTCCGAACTGTTGTCCAACAGAAGGTAAAGCCGATTGATTTCTTCGTCATGGTTTGAGAGCCAATCTTCAAATTTCAAAGCTATTGACTTACCTTCCTTCTCTAAACTTATTTCAGCATCGTGAAAGTTTAAGATTGCTTTGAATTCATTCAAAAAGTCTACTCCCAATATAATTTCCGTCGACAATAATGGAACAATAAGAAAGTTCGTAGAGAAACTGTGGCTTTGACAAAAGAATTCTAAGTTGGTTTGTTGGCGTACATCTACACTTTTTCCAAAGATTGCAAGTTGTAATTTAATCTTACGTAACGGAAGTGTGGGGCAATCGTTCGATTTGTTGCATTTGCTAAAGGCTGTTTCACTAATTACTGAGATGGGACTGCCAGAGTCAAGTACTGCCGTAAATTTTACGTCATTTACAGTAATGTGAATCACAGGATATGCAATGTTGTTAAGTTTTACGTCGTGTTCCTGGAGTAACATGTCCCTAATGTCTTCCATTTTTACGTAATTACTAGCTACGGCAGCTGCGTCATCAGTTTCATAAGTACGTTTTGTTGCTGCCAGCGGTGTGAGTCATTGCCTATTGTCTCTTTGTTGGCGCGCGTCGTTATTGGGATTTGGAGACCTAACTTCTACAAATTCACCGTGACGAGAGGGCCCTGCTCTGTTTGAATCCCGCCAGTTCTGATGCAATTCAGGTCTGTCGTTACGATCATATCGTCTGTCGTCATGTCGGTAGATTCCATAGTTTCTTTCTTGTCGGTCACATGGTGGAGAATTTCTCCCTGAATCGTAACTGCACGCTGGTCCGTTGCGTCTAAAGTTATTCTGTCTCCCTTGATAGTATTTATTTTGGTTCCCATATTTTCTGTTTCTCTTATTGTCTCTGTGATAGTCATTACCACGGAGAGGTGGTCTTCCCTGTAGTTATTACTACTCTGCCAACGGTTGTCATATGGGTGGTGTCTGATTTGGTCACGATTTGTGTTGTGAGAATAGCCTTGTCGTGTCAAGTTATTACTTCTTTCATCGCGGAATTGCGACGGATGTGACCTGTAATTGTTGTGTTCCTGGTTTCGCGTTCCGCGATTGTCAGTGTCAATTTCTAATTCTTGTAAGAGTCCCTGAAATGCTTCAATGTCGTCTTTGCAACGTCCTGCCAAAATAATATGTCGTAAATGTTCAGGCAGTTTGATTAAGCAAATGCGGATGAGTTCTGAGGGGCTGTATGGTTTTGAAAGATACTGATTCTTATGCAACATGTCTTCAAAATATTTCATAAGACTGGAAAATTCAGATTGTTCGAAACGTTTCATCATTATGATGCTATGTTTTACTCGGTCTTGTGTGGCTTGAGACCAATATGCTGAGAGGAAGGCATGGTAAAACTCTCCTTCACTGTGGCAATCGTGAATTACCGATCGCATTCTTACAGCTGGTTCATTCTCCAAGTAGCCACACATAAATTCTAATCTGTGTTCTAACGACCAGTTGGGAGGAAAACAATGCGAGAATTGATGGAGCCATGCTTGTGGATGAATGTCGTTGCCAGAATTCTTAAATGTTTTGAATTTACGTGTAGTAATGAGCAGCTTATAGTCAAAATCATCATGTCGGCGAGTCGCATATCGGTCATTGTTAGGTCGTGTCGGCCGTTCCATCTCAAAATTCGGTGCACATTGCCAATTTCTTTCATAACTTCCGAAATGCCCTGTGTTATTATTTTGTGGCTGTTCTGTATTTCTGTGTCCCTCTTCCCGTATTGGGGCGCGAGTATCCTCTGAAATACGTAATTCTTGTATTACCTGTGTCAGCTGATCTTGTACTTCCCGGATTTCTCTTTTGTACTGTGTATTGATTTGATTTTGATTCTCTTTGAATTTTCTAATTTGTTCATACTCTTCTGTGTCAGTGAAGGCTACAGGTCTTGTGTCATTCAGATCATCATCTACCTTTGTAGATAAGTTAGTGACCTGATCCGAAAGTTCGGCTACTTTCTCCGATAGTGAACACATTTCCTCAGTGTGTTTTTCTGAACCAAGTTTCAGAGTGTCCATTTGTGTTGAAATCGAATCTACTGTGTCCTTTAAGTTTTCCTGAGTTTTTGCAAGTTGCTTAACCGAATCGGTAGATGCAACTGTGTCAATTTTAGCCCACAAGGTCTCATGATTTTCATGAACAATGGTTTGCAGTTCTTTTATGGCTGCTTCGTGATTCTGTAATGCATTTTCATGCCGCGAAAAAATAGGTTGAAAATGCTCACAAATTTGTGTTTTTACGTCATTACAGACTTTTTGACATTTCGATTCAATGTTATGTAACTCAGTATTTAAATCTTCACGTGTTTGTTCAAGTGTGGTGTCTAACTTTTGAAGATTTTGTTCCATTGTGTCTAACTGTTGCTGTGTTTGTCTCTGGTGTTGTTCCATTGTGTCTAACTTTTTAAGATTTTGTTCCACTGTGTCTAACTTTTTAAGATTTTGTCCCATTTGTCTCTGATTTTGTTCCATTTGTTGCATTAATTGCAATAATAATGTATTAGTGTCTGGAATCTGTTTCTCTACGCTTTTCGGCAGTGCATTTGCACCGGCAACATTCACATTTTGACAAGCAGAAAATGTGTCTTGACTTATTTGAGAAAACGGTGATGACCCAAAACCTGAATCTACAGTATTTGCGAAATTGTGTCCTGTCATTTCGGATTCCTGAGGCGAGCTGTTGCCGATCGATCGATCGATAATGCTTCCCTGTTCACTACCTGTTTCACTGTCTACACCATTGTTTGCAGCCCGCTCCATTTCCCTATGCACAATTACCAAATTACTACTTTGAACATCAGTTAATTCATTATTCGGTGGCGCTAACACACTGCTTTCATTTTCACTGTCATTTCTCAGTTTACTTTGGAGCCTAGTATTACGTTTTTCACACGCCATTATTGTCACAGTATTTCACACGACAACACAGAAAAACACAATTTGAAGATCAAAAATAAGAGAACACATTCACATAGCACTGAAAATAATATCTAGTTAATTGCAGCTGCGAAATACTTGGTGCAAATCTATATGCATGCCACAACTGTTTTACTGTACAACAATGAAAGACTGCCACTACAAAAGAGATTTTCTCTACAATTACGCGCTAGCAATAAACAATAGCTACACTAATTACACAAACTACAAGAAAAAATCAGAAGATTCCAGTGAGGTATCCTCGGCTAAGGGTCGACATATGAAACGTCCCCTTTGAACAATTATACATGACTGTGCTTAAACTGACACACAATATTTTGTTAGCGCAACGCAATCTGACTTTCAAAATTCCCTACAAAAGAATGGCCCTGACTAACATTAAACTATACCTTTCACAAATCACTTACCTCACAAAAATCTTCGCTGCTCAAGCTACTGCAATACAGCGAGCGCCACTACTGCCAGCTAAATAAAACATTCAAACTATGGAAGGCACTAACTACTGATAGGGATAGTTAGCAAATGAAAGATGTTAATAGAGAACAAACAATGTATTTACCTTGATATCATCATATATAAATATAGCAGTTCATGACAAATTTCAAAACTCCGCCATCTCTCTCCCCACATCCACCACTGCTGACGGCTCACCTCCAACTGCGCAATTCTACGCGCTGTTCACATCCAGCTGCCGCTGCCCAACACTACAATGGCGAGTATTACAACAATGCAAAGCAGCCACAGACTGCACACAGCACAGCCAGTGATTTTCATACAGAGGTGGCGTTACCAATAAGAAAACCTAAACAGCCTACTTACAACTTCACAAAGCAAAGGAAACTTTTATTCCATGACTACAACGTCGGTGAGCCACAGCTGTGAACTTGGCAAAAGGCTGTACAGTCGTAATAGTATTCTATAACTGTAACATCAGTGACACCAGAAGTAAATTCATACAAATACCTGGGTGTAACAGGTTGTATTGAGATTTTGTGGAATGATGACACAGACTCAGTTATATATATGGCAGTAGGTAGACTTCGGTTCATTCATAGGATATAGGGGAAATGAAACAAGTCTACGAAGAAGACGTCTTCCAAAACCTGACGATGTCCAAACTAGAACATTATTCAAGTGTATGACAAATACCAAATAACACTAACTGTGGATAGTGAACGTATACAAAAAGGACAGGACGTATGGTTACAAGTTTATTTTGCGTAGGGGAATGTGTGGAGGAGATGATTATAAACCCGAATTGGCAAACGAAGATAGACCATCCCGCGAAAGACAGCTTAAAATTTTCAAGAATCAGTGCTGTGTGATGAATGAATATACTGCTCTGTCTCTTCCGTAGAGATCGCGAAGACAAGATTAGGCTAAGCCTGCAGCGGAATTTAAACAGACATTGTTCCTGAGCTCCTTGCGCTGTTGGAAAGGGAAGAAACCCTACCATATTGTGAGTACCCTCCTGTAGGGTATCAAGATACCCTCTGTCGTACACAGGAAATTAACATAAACACGACGAAAACCCTAAGATTCAAAATAGCAAGTGACGTATTTACGCTGGATTTTCCAAATAAAAGTGTAGTGTCATAAATACCCCGTGTAAGGGACCCAGTACGGTGAAGTTGGTTTGTCAACAGTTCATAAAACAGCCAGCGGAAGAGGACCGCGAGCTTTAATTCCACGGCCCGCTCGGAGGCAGCAGAGCATTTGCTTGTGCAGCGGCGGCGGCAGTGCCTCATCTGCATAAGGGCTCGCTGCGAGAACTTCACGAGCTGCGGGATCCTGCGCCCTTAACGACGTTACGATTGTTTCAGTCGCGCTACTCGAGGAAACATTCCCGCAGAACGAGAGGGCCGCGAGCGCGCATATCCTTAGCGTCTGAAGAAGCCAGTTGGTCTCCGTCTGGGAATAAAGTCCACATTATCTCTGCTCCAATTAACATTATAACTGTGTACAGTAGTAGTGCCGAAATACTTCTGCGAGAACGTCTTTACTTCCTGTGCCAACGCGCGGCAGATACCACCCACGACAACCAAGGATAGCGTAAAATGAGCACCAGCAAAAAGACAGTACCTAGATCTCACTAAGCTCACTCCTAACAATGCAGCGAGAAGCTAATCGGGCCCACTGTATTTTAATGAATAGCTAGACTGGTAGTACCACAATTAAGACAGTGAAAACGTCATAATTTTTAGTTGAAAATCCAGCCTGCATTCGAAAATTTCTATTCTAAAAAGAAATGTAAGTTACAGAACACTTTTACAATGACGATCACTTAAATAAAAATTACGACTAGAATAAACGATGCTGTATATATATATATATATATATATATATATATATATATATATATATATATATATATATATATATATGTATATATATAATTCCTTTTATCTAATATAATTGAAAACGTGGGATAATACACATGCCAAAGTCGAATTGCTGTTTCTTTGCCAATCGACAAAGGAAGTAGGTTACAGTACACTTGTTCACTCACTCCTTGAATACTGCTCACCGGTGTGGGATCCGTACCAGACAGGGTCGATAGAAGAGATAGAGCAGATCCAACGGAGAGCAGCGCGCTTCGTTACAGGATCATTTAGTAATCGCGAGAGCGTTACAGAGAGGTACTCAAGGTACCCTCCACCACACACCGTCAGATGGCTTGCGGAATATGGATGTAGATGTAGATGTAGACGAAACAAACAAAACAACAATCTGAAAATGTTAATTTTTACACTTGTGTTGCGTTGACTCTTTGGCGTAACTGTAGTGATTCCATCTAGTAGCCGTAAACAAGAAACGCCTGTCTCCATACCAAGGTAAATTTGATCAACACGGTTCAGTACGATTATCATCCTTTCAAATACCGCTGCCACTTCCCCATTTAGCGCACTCCAATCCATTTCCATCTCCTCCTCCTCTTCCTTACCTTTCTTCTTCTCCCTCTCCCTCTTCTTCTTCTTCTTCTTCTTCTTCTCATTCTTACTCAGTCTTCTACCGCTTCATCCCTCTACCACCTTCTCCCCCTTTTTACTTCAAGCTTTCTCATTTTTCTTCGTTCTCACAAAAGTGTACCCTCAAGTAAGCGGCGCCCTGACCAAGCGTCAGAACTACCACATCCCAGTTGTACCGCTGAAAATGAGTTCGTTACTGTAAAGCGACACAAAAAAAACTTACTTACCTGGTGGACCACGCATCTCGTTCTCCGGTGACGTTATTTAATGACAGATACCACATACGCCGAGAGATTTGCGTAAGCAGAACAGTAAAGGGGACTGTACGCCAACAGAGAGGACACCTTGCTGAAAGCAAGACCAACGTTTAAAAACAAACGTTTTACAGCTTTAACTGGTTCTATAGCTCGCGGCTAGAAAACGTGGTTGCTGTAGGAGGGGTGGCGGGTCCGATTTCAGGGCTCGAGAAAGGTGTCTGTGAAGAAGAATGATGGTTCCTGACCAAAGCAATAAGCACAATGGCCAAATTACATTAATTATCTGTTTCAATATCAACATTTGGCAGCTAATTTATTAATAACACATAATGCACCAATTCATACTTTACAATTGGTAGTATTACATAAATGTTATCATATATATGATGGCAATAAAGAACAATGAATATAATAAATATCATAGACGATGTTCCTTTAAACCTAAGCGTGCCAGATAATTATAATTGCGTTATTCGTAGTACAAGTGATCGAATGCATGTCCACCTTGTTGGATACGTTGATGTATGCGTCTCTCGGTGGTACCTCTTGACATTTCTGCAGATACTGAAGGGCTAGCATGACGTATTCGTTCTTTTAACATATCTGAGTTTTCCGGTTCCGTTCCATAAACCCTGGCTTTGATATAACACCATAAGATAAAATCCAAGGGTGTTAAATCAGGCCATATCACTGTCCATCGAATGCAACCACCTCGACATATCCACCGGATGGGGTCACACATTCTTGGGATACTCCCTAACCCCTCTACAACAATAGGGTGGTGCACAATCGTACTGAAACCAGTGCCTCACAGCTAACTGAAGTGGTGTCTTCTAGCAGATGCCCAGGAACCAACTCATTCTGTAGAAACTGCAGATACAACCGACGAGTTAGTCTGTGAACCAAGCAAACTGGTCCAGTGAAGTGGTCTCCTAGAATGCCGCACCTTACGTTAACACCCCATCGCGCTCGCATGTGATGTGGGCGTAACCAGTGAGGATTTTCAGAAGCCCAGTAATGTAAAAAAAAAAAAAAAATGGTTCAAATGGCTCTGAGCACTATGGGAATTAACTTCTAAGGTCATTAGTCCCCTAGAACTTAGAACTACTTAAACCTAACTAACCTAAGGACATCACACACATCCATGCCCGAGGCAGGATTCGAATCTGCGACCGTAGCGGTCGCGCGGTTCCAGACTGTAGCGCCTAGAACTGCTCGGCCACCCTGGTCGGCCCAGTAATGTAGATTGACAGCGGCGTTATTGGCGGAATAGCGTTCACCTCCCAATAAAATCTGCCTGATGAAATCCGGATTTACGACTACTTTACTTACTGCAGAACGATACCCGATTTTGGAAGTCGTTTCCATATAGCTATTGGTGTAGGTGCAGCTTAAATGGATGCCATTTTCATTCCTCCAGAAACCTTTGTACCGAAGATATTGATATCCCCAGGACCGGTGCAGCTCTTATTTGTCCTAATTACGATGAGAAATGGGTAATACTGGGCGAGATCCAATGACTTTCATAATATTGACAATAATAACCATAACATCTTTATTATTATTATTATAGGTACAAATAATACTGCAACCTAAATGCAATAGCACGGTAACACTTTCGTTTATACCAATTTGTCGCATGCGTTATTGTCATACTCGCCTTGGTTGTTTGCTAACAGGATATCTTAAACCGTGTGAGCCGATAGTGTTTCCTGATCCGGAGCGAAAACGTATTTCTTCTATGCTGTGTCTGGATACACCCCCCTACTCCATTGTCAGTCAGTACCTAGATGGTTGGCTTTTTTGGTTTTAGTCGACCTCCCAGCCAAATGTCTTCCAACACCAGATGACTACCTTTCTCTTGTAATATGGCAGGGTGCCAGTTTCGAGATAACTTCGGTCTGTGCCAAAGGAAAAGTGCCTTGGAAGGCCGGTCTTCTCTTGGTATCCTTTCTTGGCCAACTGTTTGGTGTGCTCCTTTCGTATAAGCCTTCTGGTGCACCCCCTGTGAGGAGGCAATTCAAACTCATGGTTACTCAACTAAGGCAGTTATTCATTGAAGGCCTGCCTCTTTTCTATTTGCTAATTTTGCTTAACCCTCCTGTTCTGTTCGGGTCTATACGACCCAAATTGGATACAATTTTTGTGCCTTATTATCTAATATCAAAATAACTTTATGAAATTTGGTGACTGTCTCAAAATGCAAGGGCAGTACTTGGTTAAAAAAGTCTTAAAATATTTTAAGTGATCTGCTCATAAGGCCTTAAGAATTACATATATAATGTTCAGATCCGTGTGACCCGACATTAATATGATTACTCTAAAGTCAAATACTTTCCGGTTGTCTTATATTTTATAGCAATAATGACTTTCATTGTTCATATTTATTCTCAGAATTCAACAACTCAACAAAGGCGCTGTATTTACAACAATGGACTTGTCATTACCAGTTGTCAACTGTTCGAATTGTCCATTGTTTCTGCTCAATTTGTTTTCTTTATCGTTTGTGATCAGTCTAAATTGTGACATCATTGCAGTTACATCATTGACTGAGGCTGAGTTGAAAGAGTTAGTAAATAACTCAACAGGCGAACGATCACTTTCCGGGTTCGAAGATCATGTCAGTAATGCATCTGAAAGCGAGTGTTCTGATGACATCGACGACATTCCACGTCCTGTTTAAAGTAGTGCACAGACTTATATTTCTAAAAATGGGAACATAGAATGATAGCTGCAACCACCAGCACAACACGGTCGCCTTCCTGCCTCAAATGTCGTCAGGAGTACCTTGGGAGTTACCAGGCAAGCAAGCTGCAGAATTAGTGATGTAAAAAGTTCATTTGAGGTATTATTTTCTACAGCGCTTCAGAATGAAATAAAAGAGATGTCAAATATTGAAGGGCCACGAATTCATTGTGAACTATGGACGATGTAGTGCGTATAATAATTATGTAGAATAATTATGAGTTTTTTTGGTTGTTCAAAGCAGAGATCCGCCAGAAAAATACGCTTAAGGTTAAGCGCACATTGTAGAGACTTCGAGATGTTAATCGGAAGGGGCGGAAGTAGAACCAGGAGGCCACTGACCAGCAGAGTTTCCGCAGCACCAGTCAGCACCTCGACAGATCAACGACAGAGCAGATGGACAATGCTTCCAAGGAGAACAACGACCAGTGCAGTTCGCACATCAGCGGTCAACGCTCCAGGAACTGTCATCATACTGAAATCATGTGTGTGACCTACCTGGCGATGCGGAGGAGGACGACAGGGCAATGCCAGGCCACGCCAGCATAGAAGTAAAACAAGGAAATCTGGCACGTGTGTCGACATTGGTCATGTTTCTGCCCAACGTGAGAAGCGTAGATCTACGACCGGAATGTCATTCACCACCCTAGAGACTTCGCGGAATTGGCGAAAACACCAAATAAATACCTCAGACAAATGGGCATGAGGGGGTGCTTTGGAAAGAGAATTAAGAGACGAAGAAACATCGCCTGGACAGATGGACAGATGATTAGTCAGTGGACGTCATACTTCGCTGTAACCACTTAGCCGCTACACTGTGTGACAGAAGAACATGTCGGTACCGCGCCGGTAGGTCAACGCAGAAGATGCCAACCCAGATCTTACCAGAAAGAAGTTTGTGTGATACTTACCCAGGTGGTTGGTAAGGACGAAGGGACTGCAGCCTCACCAAATGGGTCACCTGTGAACTTAGAGGTGGATAAACTCTGCCAGAAGACGGCGAACATGAGAATCGCTGGCTCGATTCCGGAACGGAGCATTCCGCGGCGTAGCCGTTTGTTAATAACGCAACGAGCAAATCCACAAGGAGAAGCCCATACCGCCTCCGCAGCTGGTCATGGGTACGGTATTGAATGGAAGAGTAGGCTGTCTGGCGCTCCACTGCAACATGAGCCGTCGCCGCATCAGCGGTGACTGGAATCTGCACGCTACGACTCCGCAACGTACTGCTGCCACGAGGAACTGACCGAGTTAAAAGACAAAATATTACTCTGCCTGTTTAAAGGGTCTGACAGTGGAACTTTCACTCACACATTACCCGCTAAGACAAGGATAGAATCCATTTCACTGCCCACAAAGTGTCGCTTTCCCTCCCGCCGTCGCCGGCCAGGGTGGCCGAGTGGTTCTAGGCGCTACAGTCTGGAACCGCGCGACCGCTACGTTCGCAGGTTCGAATCCTGCCTCGGGCATGGATGTGTGTGATGTCCTTAGGTTAGTTAGGTTTAAGTAGTTCTAAGTTCTAGGGGACTGATGACCTTAGAAGTTAAGTCCCATAGTGCTCAGAGCCATTTGAACCCTCCCGCCGTCCTTGACCAAGTATTGACCTTAGCTCCACTCTGTCACTGACGCTCGGTATCTACTGTCACAAAACCCCGACCTCTTACAACAAACATTGAAGATTCCATTTCTCACGCATACTCAGGATTCCTATTCCTTGTGTGTGTATATCACTCACATTGGGAATCTACAAAGAGGTTTTAGGATAAGGATTGTATTGTATTTAATACAGTGTGGTCCATTGAGCGTAACCGGGCTAAATATCTCACAAAATAAACATCAAACGAAAAAAACTACAAAGAACGAAACTTGTCTAGCTTGAAGGGAGAAACCAGATGGCGCTGTGGTTGGCCCGTTAGATGGCGCAGAAATGGGTCAAATGGATATCAACTGCGTTTTTTTAAATAGGAATCCTCATTTTATTACATACTCGTGTAGTACGTAAAGAAATATGAATGTTTTAGTTGGACCACTTTTTTCGCCTTGTGATATATGGTGCTGTAATAGTCACAAACGTATAAGTACGTGGTATCACGTAGCATTCCGCCAGTCCGAATGGTATTTTGTTCGTGATACATTACCCGTGTTAAAATGCACCGTTTACCACATGCGGAAAAGGTCGATATCGTGTTTATGTATGGCTATTGTGATGAAAATGCCCAACAGGCATGTGCTATGTACGCTGCTCGGTATCCTGGACGACATCATCCAAGTGTCCGGACCTTTCGTCGGATAGTTACGGTATTTAGGGAAACAGAAAGTGTTCAGCCACATGTGAAACGTCAACCACGACCTGCAACAAATGATGATGCCCAAGTAGGTGTATTAGCTGCTGTCGCGGCTAATCCGCACATCAGTAGCAGAGAAACTGCGCGAGAATCGGGAATCTCAAAAACGTCGGTGCTACATCAACATCGATTGCACCCGTACTATATTCCTATGCATCAGGAATTGCATGGCGACGACTTTGAACGTCGTGTACGTTTCTGCCACTGGGCACAAGAGAAATTACGGGACGATGACAGATTTTTTGCACGTGTTCTATGTAGCGGCGAAGCGTCATTCACCAACAGCGGTAATGTAAACCGGCATAATATGCACTATTGGGCAACCGAAAATCTACGATGGCTGCGACATGTGGAACATCAGCGACCTTGGCGGGTTAATGTATGGTGCGGCATTATGGGAGGAAGGATAATTGGCCCCCATTTTATCGATGGCAATCTAAATGGTGCAATGTATGATGATTTCCTATGTAATGTTCTACCGATGTTACTACAAGATGTTTCACTGCATGACAAAATGGTGATGTACTTCCAACATGATGGATGTCCGGCACATAGCTCGCGTGCGGTTGAAGTGGTAATGAATAGCATATTTCATTACAGGTGGGTTGGTCGTCGAAGTACCATACCATGGCCCGCACGTTCACCGGATCTGACGTCCTCGGATTTCTTTCTGTGGGGAAAATTGAAGGATATTTGCTATCGTGATCCACCGACAACGCCTGACAACATGCGTCAGCGCATTGTCAATACATCTGCGAACATTACGGAAGGCGAACTACTCGCTGTGGAGAGGAGTATTGCCAAATGCATTGAGGTTGACGAACATCATTTTGAGCATTTATTGCATTAATGTGGCATTTACCGGTAATCACGCTGTAACAGCATGCTTTCTCAGAAATGATTAGTTCACAAAGGTACATGTATCACATTGGAACAACCAAAATAAAATGTTCAAACGTGCCTACGTTCTGTATTTTAATTTAAAAAATCAACCTATTACCAACTGTTGGTCTAAAATGGTGAGCCATATGTTTGTGACTATTACAGCGCCATCTATCAAAAAGCGAAAAATGTGGTCCAAGTAAAACATTCATATTTCCTTACGTACTACACGAATATGTAATATTCCGTTTGACCAATGGCAGCGCCACCAAGCGGGCCAACCATAGCGCCATCTGGTTTCCCCCTTCAAGCTAGACAAGTTTCGTTCTTTGTAGTTTTTTCCTTTGGCGCTTATTTCGTGAGATATTGGGCCCGGTCACGATCAATGGACCACCATGTATATCGTATGTTAACCGGGGGCCTAGAAACGGCGGAGAGGCCCCGACGCCGCCGCAGCCGCAGGCGCAGTGGTCCACAACTCCACGACAACAACCGCAGTCCACTAGTCCACTTCACCCCACACCGAACCACTCTTTTAGGGTTATTGTGCGTGTGCGCCTACCCCCCCCCCCCCCCCCCCCCCCTCTCAGGGAAAGTCTCACACGAGACGAGTGTAGCACCTATGTTTCCGTGGTAATGGTGGTGAAGGCGTACGTGGAGAACTAGTTTGCGCAGCAATCGCTGACATAGTGTAGATGAGCCGGAATAAGGGGAACCAGTCCGCATTCACCGAGGCAGTTGGAAAACCGCCTAAAAACCGTCCACAGACAGGCCGGCTCACCGGACCTCGACACAAGTCCGCCGAGAGAATTCGTGTTGGGGACCAAGCGCTCCTTCCCAATCCGGAAAGCCGTGCGTTAGACTGCATGGCTAACTGGGCTGGCTAGGATAAGGATAATTATTTATTTCAAGGATACTGGACGGAACATATTTCGAGCAACCATGTCCCTAGAAAAATCGTGTAAAATATTGCGCGTCTTGCGATTTCATAAGACATCCACAAGTGAGGAAAGACGACATACTCGCCACATTTCGCAGTATCTGGGAGAAGTGGTTAGAAGTCCTTCCTAAGTCCAATAATCCAGGGGAAAATGTGACTGTTGACGAGCAGCTGGTAGCAGTTACAGACCGCTGTCCATTTAAGCAGCGCATCCCAAGTAAACCGGCAAAAAATGGGATCAATATAAGAACTCTGTATGACAGGAAATCTTCATATGTGCTGAAAGCCCAAATTTATACAGGAAAGGAGAATGGAGCGGCAACAGCAAAAAAATTAGGGAATGGGAGTAGTTGCTGATCTTACCACTGATTTCCAAGGTCAGAACGTAACATGTGACAATTTTTTTATGTCAAACAAGTTTGCACAGCTGCTCCTGAAAAGGGAACAGACAATCTTAGGAGCCATAAGTAAAAATAAGAGAGAGCTTCTACAATCCATGACCAACAAGGAGGTTCACAGATCTTCATTTTACTTCGCAATTGACATTACGGTGGTCAATTATATTCCCAAGAGAATGTGTAGTAATGAGCACTCTTCACCATGGTGGGGATATACGTAACAAGGCGGTTAAGAAACCAAAAATGATTTTAGATTATAATTCAACCAACGAGGCTCTAGGCACACTCGATCAGCTAACAGGAAAATATACATGAAAATGGAAAATAGTTTTCTACAAAGTCTTGATGTCGCTGCTTATAATGTATATGTCTTGTGGATTTCGATTGACCCTAACTGGATTGCAAGAAAACTGCCTAGAAGCAGAATATTTTCTGAGGAACTAGGAACGTTACAGACTGCGGAACGCACTGCATTAAGGAAGCATTTCCAAGAACGGAAGAATTTTTGACAACGGTCAAGAGCATCCAAGATCCCGAAGGAGAGGTATATGTGGCTAAATCAGCAACAGCATAAAACTCCACTAAACGTGGCCGGCCGGAGTGGTCGAGCGGCTCTAGGCGCTTCAGTCTGGAACCGCGCGACCGCTACGGTCGCAGGTTCGAATCCTGCCTCGGGCGTGGATGTGTGTGACGTCCTTAGGTTAGTTAGGTTTAAGTAGTTCTAAGTTCTAGGGGACTGATGACCTCAGAAGTTAAGTCCCATAGTGCTCAGAGCCATTTGAACCAATCTACTAAACGTCATGCTGTAAGTTCTGTCCTCCAAGCAATGACAGTAAAACGAACATGTTGTGTGGAAAGTGTAATCAACACGTATGCAAAACACATGCCATCTACTTGTGTCCAAACTGCCATGAGTAAGAAGAAACGAAAGTGATCTGGACAGATGGACAGATGATTGTTGAGAATGACTTCTTGGTGAAAATGTCTGTTGTTTCTAATACAACCTGCATTATTACTAAAATAATAAATTTACCTTAGAGAAGTTCTGTGTTGTATTATTATTATTATCGTTGTGATCATTAACCACATACTGTAATACAACAACAATGTCGATGGCTTATACACTACTGGCCATTAAAATTGTTACACCAAGAAGATATGCAGATGATAAATGGGTATTCATTGGACAAATTTATTATACTAGAATTGGCATGTGGTTACATTTTCACGCAGTTTGGGTGCATACATCCTGAGAAATCAGTACCCAGAACAAGCACGTCTGGCCGTAATAACGGCCTTAATACGCCTGGACATTGAGTCAAACAGAGCTTGGATGGCGCGTACAGGCGCAGCAGTCCATGCAGCTTCAACACGATACCACAGTTCATCAAGAGTAGTGACTGGCGTATTGTTACGAGCCAGTTGCTCGGCCACCATTGACCAGACGTATTCATTTGGTGAGAGATCTCGAGAATGTGCTGGCAAGGGCAACAGTCGAACATTTTATGTATCCAGAAAGGCTCGTACAGGACCTGCAACATGCGGTCGTGCATTATCCTGCTGAAATCTTGGGTTTCGGAGGGATCGAATGATGGGTACAGCCACGGGTCGTAACACATCTGAAATGTAACGTCCAGTATTCAAAATGCACTCAATGCGAACAAGAGGTGACCGAGACGTATGTGTAACCAGTGGCACACCATACCATCACGCCGGGTGATACGCCAGTATTCCGATGACGAATACACGCTTCCAATGTGCGTTCACCGCGATGTCACCAAACACGGATGCGACCATCATGATACTGTAAACAGAACCTGGATTCATCAGAAAAAATGACGTTTGCCATCCGTGCACCCAGGTTCGTCGTTAAGTACACCATCGCAGGCGCTCCTGTCTGTGATGCAGCGTCAGGGCTAACTGCAACCATGGTCTCCGAGATAATAGTCCATGCAGCGGCAAACGTCGTCGAACTGTTCGTGCAGATGGTTGTTGTCTTGCAAACGTCCCCATCTGTTGACTCAGGCATCGAGACGTGGTTGTACGGTCCGTTACAGCCATGCTGATAAGATGCCTGTCGTCTCGACTGCTAGTGATAGGAGGCCGTTGGGATCCAGCACGACGTTCCGTGTTACCCTCCTGAACGCAACGATTCCATATTCTGCTAACAGTCATTGGATCTCGACCAACGCCAGCAACAATGTCGCGATACGATAAACCGCAATCGCGACAGGCTACAATCCGATCTTTATCAAAGTCGGTAACGTGATGGTACGCATTTCTCCTCCTTACACGAGGCATCACAACAACGATCCACCAGGCAACGCCGTTCAACAGCTGTTTGATTATGAGAAATAGGTTGGAAACTTTCCTCATGTCATCACGTTGTAGGGGTCGCCACCAGCGCCAACCTTGTGCGAATGCTCTGAATAGCTAATCATTTGCATATCACAGCATCTTCTTCCTGTCGGTTAAATTTCGCGTCTGTAGCACGTCATCTTCGTGGGATAGAAGTTTTAATGGCCAGTACTGTAACTGAACGAAAAATACTTGCCAGTAGAAGATTTTTCCGCATTTTGTTATGTCAGATCATTTTGATCCGAACGGTACATTTATAAAGTAAAAGTGAACCGAGCAGCAGAGTTGACTGAAGCTGTTTGTAGCGGTTCCGCCTGCTTTATTTCGTTGACAGTTTGTTGTCCTCAGTGTCGACGTACTGCGGTACTCCACTGGCTGAAAAATGCGTTGTGGATTCCGACACTGACTACTGTAAATCAAGGTGCCTACAGGTGCACAGTTGCATTTCACAGTACTTTAAGTTCACTTTTCATAACCCCCTAATAATACACAGTCGTATGACCAGTGCTCTATTGTTTAACTTTCTATGTTGTTGTTGTGGTCTTTAGTCCAGAGATTGGTTTGATGCAGCTCCCCACACTGCTCTATCCTGTGCTCGTTTCTTCATTTACAAGTAACTACTGCGCCCTACATCCTTCTGAATCTTCTTAGTGTATTCATCTCTTGGTCTCCCTCTACGATTTTTATCCTCCACGCTGCCCTCCAATAGTGAACTGGTGAGCCATTGATATATCAGAACATGTCCTACCAACCTCCTCATCTTCTGGACAAGTTGTGCTACAATCCTCTCTTCTTCCCAATTCTATTCAGTACCTTATCAATAGTTACATGATCCAACCACCTAACCTTCAACATTCTTCTGTAGCACCACATTTCGAAAGCTTCTATTCTCTTTTTGTCTACACTATTTATATTCCATGTTTCCCATCCATACATGGCGAGACTCCACACAAATACTTTGACAAATGACATCCTGACAGTTAAATCTATACTCTATGTTAACAAATCTCCCTTCTTCAGAAACGCTTTCCTTGCCATTGCCAATCTACATTTTACATCCTCCCTACTTCATCCATCATTTGGTATTTTGCTTCCCAAATAGCAACACTCATCTACTACATTAAATGTCTCATTTCCTAATCTAATTTCCACATCATCACCCAACTTAGTTAGACTACACTCCATTATTCTCGTTTTGCTTTTGTTGATCTTCATCTTATAGCCTCCTTTCAAGACACTGTCCACTCCGTTCAGCTGGTCTTCCAGGTCCTTTGCCCTCTCTGACAGAATTACAATGTCATCGGCAAGCCTCAAAGCTTTTATTTCTTCTCCATGGATTTAAGTTCCCACTCCAAATTTTTCTTTTGTCTCCTTCACTGCTTTCTCAGTGTATAGATAGAATAACATCGGGGAGAGGCTACAACCCTGTCTCACTCCCTTCCCAACCACTGCTTCCCTTTCATCTCTCTCGAGTCTTATAACTGCCATCTGGTTTCTATACCAATTGTAAATACCCTTTGGCTCCCAGTATTTTACCCCTGCCACCTCCAGAATTTGAGAGAGAGTATTCAAGTCCACATTGAAAAAGGTTTTTTCTGTCTACAAATGCTAGGTTTGGCTTTCCTTAATCTTTCTTCTAAGTTAAGTCGTAGGGTCAGTACTGCCTCATGTGTTCCAACATTCCTACGGAATCCAAACTGATCATCTCCAAGGTCGGCTTCTACATCTACATCTACATCTATACTCCGCGAGCCACCTTACGGTGTGTGGCGGAGGGTACTTATTGTACCACTATCTGATCCCCCCTTCCCTGTTCCATTCACGAATTGTGCGTGGAAAGAACGACTGCTTGTAAGTCTCCGTATTTGCTCTAATTTCTCGGATCTTTTCGTTGTGATCATTACGCGAGATATATGTGGGCGGTAGTAATATGTTGCCCATCTCTTCCCGGAATGTGCTCTCTCGTAATTTCGATAATAAACCTCTCCGTATTGCGTAACGCCTTTCTTGAAGTGTTCGCCACTGGAGCTTGTTCAGCATCTCCGTAACGCTCTCGCGCTGACTAAATGTCCCCATGACGAATCGCGCTGCTTTTCGCTGGATCATGTCTATCTCTTCTATTAATCCAACCTGGTAAGGGTCCCATACTGATGAGCAATACTCAAGAATCGGACGAACAAGCGTTTTGTAAGCTACTTCTTTCGTCGATGAGTCACATTTTCTTAGAATTCTTCCTATGAATCTCAACCTGGCGCCTGCTTTTCCCACTATTTGTTTTATGTGATCATTCCACTTCAGATCGCTCCGGATAGTAACTCCTAAGTATTTTACGGTCGTTACCGCTTCCAATGATTTACCACCTATGGCATAATCGTACTGGAATGGATTTCTGCCCTTATGTATGCGCATTATATTACATTTATCTACGTTTAGGGAAAGCTGCCAGCTGTCGCACCATGCATTAATCCTCTGCAGGTCCTCCTGGAGTACGTACGAGTCTTCTGATGTTGCTACTTTCTTGTAGACAACCGTGTCATCTGCAAATAGCCTCACGGAGCTACCGATGTTGTCAACTAAGTCATTTATGTATATTGTAAACAATAAAGGTCCTATCACGCTTCCCTGCGGTACTCCCGAAATTACCTCTACATCTGCAGATTTTGAACCGTTAAGAATGACATGTTGTGTTCTTTCTTCTAGGAAATCCTGAATGCAATCACAAACCTGGTCCGATATTCCGTAAGCTCGTATTTTTTTCACTAAACGTAAGTGCGGAACCGTATCAAATGCCTTCCTGAAGTCCAGGAATACGGCATCAATCTGCTCGCCAGTGTCTACGGCACTGTGAATTTCTTGGGCAAATAGGGCGAGCTGAGTTTCACATGATCTCTGTTTGCGGAATCCATGTTGGTTATGATGAAGGAGATTTGTATTATCTAAGAACGTCATAATACGAGAACACAAAACATGTTCCATTATTCTACAACAGATTGACGTAAGCGAAATAGGCCTATAATTATTCGCATCTGATTTATGACCCTTCTTGAAAATGGGAACGACCTGCGCTTTCTTCCAGTCGCTAGGTACTTTACGTTCTTCCAGCGATCTACGATAAATTGCTGATAGAAAGGGGGCAAGTTCTTTAGCATAATCACTGTAGAATCTTAAGGGTATCTCGTCTGGTCCGGATGCTTTTCCGCTACTAAGTGATAGCAGTTGTTTTTCAATTCCGATATCGTTTATTTCAATATTTTCCATTTTGGCGTCCGTGCGACGGCTGAAGTCAGGGACCGTGTTACGATTTTCCGCAGTGAAACAGTTTCGGAACACTGAATTCAGTATTTCTGCCTTTCTTCGGTCGTCCTCTGTTTCGGTGCCATCGTGGTCAACGAGTGACTGAATAGGGGATTTAGATCCGCTTACCGATTTTACATATGACCAAAACTTTTTAGGGTTCTTGTTTAGATTGTTTGCCAATGTTTTATGTTCGAATTCGTTGAATGCTTCTCTCATTGCTCTCTTTACGCTCTTTTTCGCTTCGTTCAGCTTTTCCTTATCAGCTATGATTCGACTACTCTTAAACCTATGATGAAGCTTTCTTTGTTTCCGTAGTACCTTTCGTACATGATTGTTATACCACGGTGGATCTTTCCCCTCGCTTTGGACCTTAGTCGGTACGAACTTATCTAAGGCGTACTGGACGATGTTTCTGAATTTTTTCCATTTTTGTTCCACATCCTCTTCCTCAGAAATGAACGTTTGATGGTGGTCACTCAGATATTCTGCGATTTGTGCCCTATCACTCTTGTTAAGCAAATATATTTTCCTTCCTTTCTTGGCATTTCTTATTACACTTGTAGTCATTGATGCAACCACTGACTTATGATCACTGATACCCTCTTCTACATTCACGGAGTCGAAAAGTTCCGGTCTATTTGTTGCTATGAGGTCTAAAACGTTAGCTTCACGAGTTGGTTCTCTAACTATCTGCTCGAAGTAATTCTCGGACAAGGCAGTCAGGATAATGTCACAAGAGTCTCTGTCCCTGGCTCCAGTTCTGATTGTGTGACTATCCCATTCTATACCTGGTAGATTGAAGTCTCCCCCTATTACAATAGTATGATCACGAAACTTCTTCACGACGTTCTGCAGGTTCTCTCTGAGGCGCTCAACTACTACGGTTGCTGATGCAGGTGGTCTATAGAAGCATCCGACTATCATATCTGACCCACCTTTGATACTTAACTTAACCCAGATTATTTCACATTCGCATTCGCTAATAACTTCACTGGATATTATTGAATTCTTTACTGCTATAAATACTCCTCCACCATTGGCGTTTATCCTATCCTTGCGGTATATATTCCATTCTGTGTCTAGGATTTCGTTACTGTTCACTTCCGGTTTTAACCAACTTTCCGTTCCTAATACTATATGCGCACTATTTCCTGCAATAAGAGATACTAATTCAGGAACCTTGCCCTGGATACTCCTGCAGTTTACCAATATTACGTTAACTTTTCCTGTTTTTGGTCTCCGAGGACGGACATTCTTTATCAACGATGATAATGTCCTCTCTGGTAAGCCGTCAGGTATTTTATCGTTTCGCCCAAGGGGGGGTCCCTCTAACCTAAAAAACCCCCGTGTGCACGCCACACGTACTCTGCTACCCTAGTAGCTGCTTCCGGTGTGTAGTGCACGCCTGACCTGTCTAGGGGGGCCCTACAGTTCTCCACCCAATAACGGAGGTCGATGAATTTGCAACCATTATAGTCGCAGAGTCGTCTGAGCCTCTGGTTTAGACCCTCCACACGGCTCCAAACCAGAGGACCGCGATCGACTCTGGGCACTATGCTGCAGATATTAAGCTCAGCTTGCACTCCGCGTGCGATGCTGGTTGTCTTCACCAAATCAGCCAGCCGCCGGAAGGAACCAAGGATGGCCTCAGAACCCAAGCGGCAGGCGTCATTCGTTCCGACATGTGCTACTATCTGCAGCTGGTCACACCCAGTGCGTTCAATAGCTGCCGGAAGGGCCTCCTCCACATTACGGACGAGACCCCCCGGCAAGCACACCGAGTGTACACTGGCATTCTTCCCCGACCTACCCGCTATTTTCCTGAGGGGCTCCATAACCCGCCTAACGTTGGAGCTCCCTATAACTAATAGGCCCGCCCTCTGTGACTGTCGGGACCTTGCCGGAGAATCGGCCACTGGCCCAACAGGCGAGGCACCCTGTGGTGGCTCGGAAACGATGTCATCACCACTAGGAAGCACCCCGTACCTGTTGGAAAGGGGTAAGGCAGCTGCCACGCGGCCAGATCCCACCCTCGCCTTTCGGCCAGGCACGCGCGAGCCCACCACTGTCCGCCATTTACCCTGGAGTGATGGCTGACCGGTAAGATGCTCACTGCCGGAAGACGCAGCGACATCAGGGGTTCCATGTGATTCCAAGGCCACCGAAGTAGGCATAGGTCTCACCACAGTTGCCCCAACGCCACTACGAGCCGACGCCTGCGCCTCGAGCTCGATGAGCCTAACAGACAAAGCCTCCACCTGCCCCCGAAGAGTGGCCAATTCTCCTTGCGTCCGCTCACAACAACCACAGTCCCTACACATGTCCCTACCAGTTATTCCATTTGGCTGTAAAGAATTTGTGTCAGTATTTTGCAGACGTGACTTATTAAACTGATAGTTTCGTAATTTTGACACCTGTCAACACCTCCTTTTTTTGGGAGTGGAATTATTATATTCTTCTTGAAGTTTGAGGGTATTTCGCCTGTCTCATACATCTTGCTCTCTAGATGGTAGAGTTTTGCCAGGATTAATTCTCTAAAGGATATCAGTAGTTCTAATGGCATATTGTCTACTCCCGGGGCCTTGTTCCAACTTAGGTCTCTCAGTGCTCTGTCAAATTCATCACGCAGTATCACATCTCCCATTCCATCTTCACCTACGTCCTCTTCCAAATCCATAATATTGGCCTCAAGTACATCGCCCTTGTATAGACCCTCTATATACTCCTTCCACCTTTCTGCTTTCCCGTCTTTGCTTAGAACTGGTTCCTGATATTCGTACAAGTGGTTCTCTTTTCTCCAAAGGTCTCTTTAATTTTGCTGTAGGTAGTATCTATCTTAACCCGAGTGATATATACCTCTACATTCTTACATTTGTCCTCTAGCTATCCCTGCTTACCCATTTTGCACTTCCTGTCGATCTCATTTTTGAGACGTTTGTATTCTTTTTTGCCTGTTTCATTTACTGCATTTTTATATTTTCTCCTTCCATCAATTAAATTCAGTATCTCTTCTGTTTCCAAGGATGGCTACTAGCCCTGGTCTTTTTACCTATTTGATCCTCTGCGGCCATCACTATTTCATCTCTCAGATCCACCCATTCTTCTTCCGTTGTATTTCTTTCCCTGTTCTTTTCAATGGTTCCCTTATGCTCTCTCTAAAACTCTCTACAACCTCTAGTTCTTTCAGTTTATCCAGGTCCCATCTTCTTAAACTCTCACCTGTTTGCGATTCTTCAGTTTTAATCTACAGTTCATAAAGAATAGATTGTGGTCAGAATCCACATGTGCCCCTGGATATGTCTTACAATTTAAAACCTGGTTCCTAAATCTCTGTCTTACCATTATATAATCTATCTGAAACCCTCCAGGGTCTCCAGGCCACTTACACTGACACAACTTTCTTTCATGATTCTTAAACCAAATGTTAGCTGTGATTATTTTATGCTCTGTGCAAAATTCGACCAGGCGGCTTCCTCCTTCATTCCTTACCCCCATTCCAATTCACCTACAACTTTTTCTTCTCTTCCTTTTCCTACTATCGAATTCCAGTCCCCCATGACTATTAAATTTTCGTCTCCCTTCACTATCGGAATAATTTCTTTAATCTCCTCATACGTTTCTTCAATCTCTTCGTCGTCTGGGGAGCTAGTTGGCATATAAACTTGTACTACTGTGTTAGGCGTGGGCTTCGTGTCTATCTTGGCTACAATAATGCATTCACTATACTGTTCGTAGTAGCTTAGCCGCGCTCCATTTTTTTTTTTTTTCGTTATTAAACTCTTCTCCTGCATTACCCCTATTTGACTTTGTATTTATAACCCTGTATTCACCTGGCCAGATGTCTTGTTCCTCCTGCCACCGAACTTCACTAATTCCCACTACATCTAACTTTAACCTATCCATTTCCTTTTTTAAATTTTCTAACCTACCTGCCCGACTACGGGTTCCGACATTCCATGCTCCGATCCGTAGAATGCCAGTTTTCTTCTCCTGATAATGACGTCCTCCTGAATAGTACCCGTGTTGTGATCAGAATAGAGGACTATTTTACCTCCGGAATACTTTACCCAGAGGTCGCCATCATCGTTTAAATATCCAGTAAAGCTTCTTGCCCTCGGGAATAATTACGGCTGTAGTTTCCCCTTGCTTTCAAGCATTCACAGTACCAGCGCAGCAAGGCCGTTTTGGTTAATGTTACAAGGCCAGATCAGTCAATCATCCATAACTTTCGATAAGCCTCATTATTTATTTTCAGGCGAAACTCCACATACCATAGTTTACTGTTGAACAGCTATGAGCAGTAAAAACAGAACCACATAAGTCACAGTTCTTGAAGAATAAACAGGTACGTGTGGAACAGACACAGTCATTGTTTTAACATACGGCCTAATTGTGTAACACTTATTTTACAGTTAAGTTGAAGCATTGTTGTTGTTCTAATCAGCACAGGTTGCTCGTCTGAAACTCGGCTGTGGACTGACCGTCTAGTGACCAAAATTTGGGCCGTTATATATCATCGCAATAATAGGTACTGAAACTACACATAATTTAAAGTTAAGTTTACAGAAATTATAATTAAAACTTAACTCACTAAATTAACTGAATACATCGAAAAATTGCGTCTTTCTAACAGTTTCTTCTACTGCAAGAGTTACGTCGAATTATTTGTTTAAATGATGAAATTAAGTATACAGTTACGCATACAATATTTATGAGAAAACTGTTAATTGCTTTGGAATTATTTAAGGGCTGGCTTTGCGAGCATGTTTTCGAATAGAGCCAAATAGATACTTTAAGAATACCAGCATTTGTCTTCCAAATGTTTGCAATTATTACAGAGTTTATATTTGTTTGTATGTCAACAATAGAGTTTAAATTACGAAACAATTACTGATTTCGGCCTATAGTGAAATATACTAACTAGGAGTAGTGGAAATAAATTAGAAAATCAAATTTCGCACCTAAAACTAAGCACAAAATTAGATCTGGTGTTACATTCTTTAAAACAATGGGCCAATTTTTCACTTTTATTAAAATGCTGGTTATATTCACGTATGCTAATGGTAAATAGTTAAACGTAAAGAAACGAATTTAAGGAGGCAGATGGCAAAACAAGAGGGGAATTAAAATTATGCCACCTTGCTTTGTCACATGTTATTAAAGAAGGCCACCCTGTTTCCTATTTAGTGATTTCATTTAACTGAAGCTGTTACTGAAGAAGGCCTGCCTGTTTTGTACTTAGTAATTTTACTTAACTGAAGCTGTTATTAAAGACGGTCTGCCTGTTTTCTATTTGGTAATTTTACATAACTGAAGCTGTTATTATTGAAGACCTTTCTGTTCGATTTTAATTAAATTAAGAGCTATTTCATAATTTGGGTTAGCTGAAACTGTTATTACTCAAGGACTACCTGTTTTATTGCCCTATTACTGAGATTTTCTATCTTACTCAGTCTGTGTTGTGTTTAACTGAAATTGCGATTGACAAAGGCATACCTGTTTCAGAGGTATTTATGTCAGTAAAGAATAACAGGACACATGATGGTACATCGGCCCTTACCTTTCGCCTTACATACATCGTTGAAGGTTTCCTAAATTACGCCGGAGAATGAGAAATTTTGGATCGGAGCGTTGTTCTTTTTTCCGTGTCTCAGGCACACTAGTTCTGCACAGCCGAGGGCCAAACCTGGCCAGTTGTTGAGGAAATATGTACTCTTAAATGTACACAATACTAGAAAATGTAAGAAACTGACCAAAGTCACACATATATAGCTAAATCATGCAATAAATTTACATAAAATTAAGACACATAAGATACATATCTGTTTAACGAAGTTCAGTCGATCTGTTAAAATTAAGTGAATGGGTAGTGTTGCAAGATGTTCCGTATTTAAGGATTTTGTGAGCGATCCTGCATAAGCCAAACGTGAAATGTCCCAACTTTGTGGAGCCACTAATTTGAAGTGTAAGTTCGTGTCAACTTTAAAATCGTAAGTTTCGAAATACGTTTATGAATACGCCGATGGCGATTACTAGCTTCTGTTCATAAATTAGTTGAATGTCTTGGAAATGGCGTAATTTTTAGTGTTTCAACAGATGCTTCAAATCATGGTGCAACAAAAACGTTTCCATTCGTTGCAAGATTTACACTTCGTAGATTAATTTGAACACGTGCGAAATGGATTTTTACGGGAATTTAAAAGAGACACCTTCATGCATTTACAACAAAATAACATCAGAACTTAAAAAACAAAACGTTGATGTAAGTTATTTAACAAGATTATCTGCAGACAGTACTAATGTCAACAATGCATGTCATGATTACATTTAATTTACTCCACAATAAGAAGGAAAAGCATTATTCCTGTTGGATGCCCAGCCCACACATTAAATAACTGTGTCAAACATGCTCTTTGTAACACATCATTCAGTCCAGAGAATTTCATAGTAAAAGTTCACAGTTACTTTTCATACTTCGGCAGAAGATCCCAGGGATTCGAAGAATTCTCATGAAAAAGTTTATCGCAGTTACTCGACATGTTAAAGACCGACGGATGTCCCTGATTCCACCTGTAGAACGTAGACTCCGATGGGATGTCTAACAGTACTTTAGAACTTTTTCACAGACATTCGCTAAACCATGTGTGTTTTTCACTTAAAAAATTAACAGGTACTTGTGCAAGAGGCAGTTCTTGATCAGAGAGTGAGTCACTGATTTGTTTCGAGGTTTATAATGCAATGACAATGTGAATGGATGCTATTTTTCCTGTTATTATTTCGTTTTTTTCACTATATTAAGCAATAAATGTCAATAAATTCAAATATAACAAGAACATATGGTTTCAATGTGTACGTTGTATTTTAACCATAAGAGAGTGTTTTGGACTATCGAAACTTGACAGTCGAGTGGTGGCACTGTCAGGAATAAGAGATGCTGATTATTTATATGAAGGCGTGGCTGGTGGATTGGCTTTCCGTATGTTAAAACAGGTATAGAAAAATTAAACTAATACGTACACAGTGTGAACTACCGAAAGGTAGTGACTTAAATGTGTGAACGAGTGAAATGCAAAATGTGCGCTGCATTCGCGTGCAATGGGTGCAAATCGATGTGTAACTGGTGCAACAATGACTGTACACGATATCACGTTTGAATATTTCGAGAACTGTACTTTGAAGTGAATAAATATTGAACTGCGTCATATCACTCAATGAACTGAAATTGTTTCGCGAGTGCCACTGTGTAGAATATAGTATCGAAAAGTACAGTCCGTAAATACGTCGGTGCCCCATGTTTCAAACTGTGTGCACTCTGGAATTTCAATGCCACGACTTCAAGTTCACGACGACAGCTGGGACAGTACAGGAGTTATCAGTACCTGCAACAGATCTATAACTCATCTCAAGACACTATTTTCAACTCAGAGTCGTCATATGCCAGTGTCGCGTGTTATCGTCACCACAGTGTCTCCGAATCTTGCAACGAAGCTAGGCCCAGCCAAAGCTGAGGTTTCTGAAACGGACTGCGAAATTAGATCAGGGTTTCAATTACAAAAGTAGATTATTGTGTTGTCTCTAAGTTCGTCAATTTAGTACAAACTATTGGCAAACACCGTCTCCTCCACATAACCCCAGAGAAAGTACTATGGAAAAGTGCATACTGCAGAACATACTCAATATTGTGTTTGTCATTTATAATTATGAAGTTGTTCTGCGAGAAGTGACGGAAGAATCAGTTAACAAATGTCATGTAGCTGCCCTCTCGCCTGCAGTTCAGGAATGAGGAAGTTCTACATTTTTCAGTAGCGATTGGCATTCACTTTTGCCACACACCAAGGCGTGTGCAAACTAGACGAACGAAGACCGATAATTACTTAATGTACACAGGCGGCAAATAGGAGCCAACGAAGCGGCTGGCCTTGCGGTTTGGTCTAATGGCGGTGAAATCAAACTACTAGCGGTTGGTTGGCCTTGGGACTCTTAATGTTGACGCCTCGTAATATGTTCGTTGGCTCAGTAGCGATTAGCTCCGTCTCTACAACGGGAGTGTATTTAAGGTTTTCAGGACAGCCACGACGCACAATATGTTTTACTAAAGAGATTCGCTCATTAATTAAGCAAATGCATCATGAGGAACTCCGAAATTCATAGTTTAAAGTGTAGTAGTTGGCTGTTAAAATACGGAATATAACCGGACAATAAAACAAACTGACTGCGACTTGTGGCTGACCCGAGAAACTTAATTTCAACAGTCGCTGTTACCCCAGCGAGCAATGTCTGTTTTCGCTATATGTTTTTGTGTTTAAAAGTACTGTAGTATGGAATGGAATATGGAGAGACTTTTTCGTGAAAGGGAATGTTTACAGCCCCTACGAACTGCGATTACGGAAACCAATTGAAAAGATTAAACTCTTGGAGGGAAAAAAGCGAGCCGTTGGAAAGAAATGCGCACGATGTGAAAAAGGAAATGGAGTCTTTATTGAAATCTTTTCACCATGAACGGCAAAGACAAACAAACAAAAACGGAAGTGACCATTAATCTTTCAGCTTCAGGTCCTTGGCATCTAAAAGAGTTGTCATCTTTGGAAATTTTGTGGCCTACACAATTCAGTAACAATTAAAAATCTGTAGCTTCCATTCGAAAAAGGATTATGAAATAACCTACTTTCTAAATCATCTTTAAGGTAGACATTAATTTTATCCCACCACATTGCTCCATATTTTGTAAAGCAGTGGTCTTCCTAACGCGTTGTTAGGCGAACGATCTATCCGACGGGAGGCCCTAGCCACACGACATTTGCTTCTTCGTCTTTTTCTTCTTCCAGTAAAATAAATGCTGCAAATGCAACAACTGATAAACTTTCTTCTTCCTCCATAACACCAGAGATAACTGCGATTCCACATGGATGAATCCCTTGGCTCCAAGCCGCTCGTTTTTATGAGGATGAGAAGACGAACGCCAATGCATTGATTACCAACATTCGGTCGAATTCAGTGTCTGTCATTCGTTGACCTTCCTTGGCATAGTGTGTGCGCGCCTTAAGTCGTCATCCTTAAAAAGTAATGAGCAATAATAACGTATATGTTAACTGAAAACCATACCTCAATTTTTCTGCTCGCCTCGAGCTGTATACTTGGTCGATTTTCCTGAAACCAGTACCCTAGGGTTTTGTTTAACCAGGCATGAAAAGCATGCTTCACCAGTCGCCACAAGTTGGAGAGGCAGTGGTTCTCCGTTAGTCACCTCAAGAATTGCAGTCCAGTTAGCGGATCTGTCTCTCAACTCTTTATATGGATGAAACTTCAAGTCATCCAGGAAGCGGCTGGGCGAACTTTTGGGGCTGTGTTCAAGTGGTACGAGCGCTCGGTCCTGGTTATCACACGTTCGAACACTTCTTCCCCGGAGTGCAGACTGCCGGTTCAAAACTCTACCAGTGACCCACCACCGTTTCAGACACCTTAGAATACCGCGCTTTTCGGGTATAGGCAAATGACAATTATTATTCTTCCATAGCAATTCCAGCTGAGCCCCAGTGACAGAACCAGTTCGGATAAACCGTTCTACTGCTGCAATTCCCCTCTTCACACTCCACTGCCAATCACCTGCTGCTTCCTTGATTCTCTCCTATTCAACGCGCGTTTGGTTAGTGTTCCCACCTGCAATTGGCAGACAGAATATTGGCCATTCTCTGTTATTTCTATCTCCCCATTCTGACAAACATCACACTAATCAGTTTTAGCCCCAGTTAAAGCCCCAGCTGTTGAAGTCTTTAAGCAGTTAGAGATCTTGTGTAGAAAACCTACCAGAGGAAAGAGTATTGGCAAGCAAACAGTTGGAGGATGATTACACAGCTCTGCATTTTTGCAGAGGTTATAAGGAGTCCGTTGAATCAGATGATGGAAATCTGTGATGGAATATGTGAGGATAGTTCAATTCATTCCTGACAAATGTGGCTACCCCATATTTCACTCAGTGTTGTCCTACCACACTGTATCCAGGTTCTATTCTTGATAGCAAGTGGCGTCAATGTTTCATGGTTTATGTAAAGGCATATCAGCGACAGAGTAGTCTTCAATGTTCTTCGATAAGTAATAGCTACTGGCTCTGGATATGCGTTCGAAATAGGCAGACAATTAATTGAAAGCTGACTTGTTGCATACCAAATAGTGAGCCCTAACAAGGACGGATTGGAGTAGGTTTTTCTTTCGTACTCATTAGGCCATGGAGAGCAATATGGCTGTTATTGTATTAGCACCAATCAGAAAACACTTACACAGTTTAAGGTTGAACGTGGGGGCTTTGAGCAAGTACGTGCAATGGTTAGCAGCCAATTAGGACAGAGGAAACAAGAACCGAATATGCATATTACTGACTAACGCTGTATTTCTTATCCTGCTCAAACAAAACCTCTCTGGCGAGCTTGATATCTCACTAACTACGCACTCATTACTTGTAATAATTTTGGCAAAGAGGTATTGAAAAATGATATTCCAGCTTCACGAATTTTTCTTTCCGAATTAAGTTTTACAATGCAGGAATAAAGGAATTTGATTTTTTATATACTTTTGTGGTTGCTCCATGGTCTACATGTGACACCGTACACCTTCCAGTGGGAAAATTAAGGACATTGTGTAATTTACTGTTTTGGGCACGCCGCTATAATTTATTATATTCGGAATTATGATATCAAATTCTCTATTACTGGTCTCCTAAGTTGTAGATATGAAGTACGCATTTCCACCATCTTTCTGGGGTTTGAGGAAACAGCTGCCGTACATTTAACCGACATAGTGGATTATAAGAGCACCAAATTAGGCAGTACTTGCGAATATTGTGTTTTTTTGGAATTATCGTGTTATTACGTAGACGCTCCTTAGCAATTTTCTACTTAGATTAAGTGTAGTATTCTGACTTTGCTACATTTAATTCACCGATATACGTCTCCAAAAGTCTGCCGTGGCACAAGATCATTTAATGAGATTGCCATTTGCTTAAGTTTGTCTTACTGTTCGTGTCAAGATTGTTAAAAAGGAATGAAACTATTTCATATGTAATCTGTTTCTAGGAAATAACGTTACTGGGCTGGAACTAGTGAACATAATAAAACGTAACTGAACACTTGTGAACACTCAATAGCATCGCTTATTTACATCACAGAAGGATTTAATGTCATGGGGAGCGCACGCAGATACATTTAATCAGTTGCGGACAGGTGTTGTTGGCTGTCAGAATTCCCGGTATATTGACTTGGAGAGGATAAGTAATTAGACCTATTAACAATGTTACCACGTTATAATATGTATGGCGAAGTAATAAATGAAGTACAACGTACGAGCTTCAATGATCAGCTGCATTGTGGAAAGAACATACGAGCCTAGCAGCTATTAACATAAGCAAAATTAAAGTGCATGAGGTACTGTTTAAAGCATCAAAGAAAACTACTTAAGTAACATTCAGTGAGTTCGAGAACTTATACAAGAATTGCGTTATCAAGACACTAGAGCACTGGGTTGTTGTATCTGAATGTGTAACATGGAAGTATTTAATAAACAACATTTAAGAAGTATACAACACAACACTGGAAACAGTGAATTTACACTAACGTATTTACCCTCAGAATAGAATCATAGCCCATTGTTTGCTATATATTAAAGTCTGTGATTTTAAACTAAGTTTTTCAACCTTTAATGTCGTTAGCTGGAATGCTTACTGAAGAACGTCATGGTACGGCAGCACGTTTTTGGGCTGCTGGTACATGAAGCAACGTGATTGGTCCAGTTATTCATTCAAGTGATAAATATGGGGGTGATGGCGTGGGGGGGGGGGTGGAAGACGACTACACAGCATTAGCCACGGAGAGACAGCGAAACTGCCAAAATTGCTTCCGTACACATGGGCCACAACAAAAGGTGTTCCACAATTTCAGGGTTCGCAGAACCTGTCTACAAAATTAACGGCTGCCGCTGTACAGCCATGTCTCACCCGCGCTCAGGTAGGAAAAACTCGCAGCAGCCGAGATAATCTACAACTATTCGCTACGAAAGCACTGGGATTTGTTGGCCATAGCAGCAGCAGTGGTGAGATCGAAATACGCGCGAGAACGCCAGGAGCCTGGAACGCTTACGAACGCAGCTATAAACCTTGCACCCCTCTGCCTCTGTGCGGGGATTAAATATTGTACGGCCGAGCAGAACACTATATCCAGGCGGACATCCCGTGCGGTGCGGATTTGCAGTAATGTTCACGAATGGATGTCAGAGCCAAGGCATTTAAAATATACCCTGCATTGTAATAAAATTATTTCTGACATTCTGGACGTATGATCCTGGAACAAACGCTTAGTAAAAGAATGAAGTTCCTCTCATATTTACGCCAGAGTGAAAGCCGTTGATTTAAAAACTGGAAAATTACACCCGACAGGTTTAGTGTGTGTAGTGCCTTGACAAATCGTCCTCCTATGTCTATATCTGCATTTATTTGCTGTAAACCACTATGAAATGTAATTCCTACTGCACCACTTACTAACCTTTCTTCTTGATTCCTTGGCTTATGCTAAGCGAGAAGGATGATTGCACAAATTCAGTTCTCAGAAGTGGTATTTTTATGTTTCCCTTATCACTGTATTCACCTCTGGCAATGACTGTTAATGTGTAAAATGTCGAAGTGCATACTAGCTGGGAATGCACGTTTTACTTTAGGTCCCACCTGTAACTGGGACGGTAAGGAATTTCGAAGGGCGGTGGAAGACAACGGCATACCAATAGGACTATCATTAGAAAGGCATTGTGGTGTCCAAAGAACCCGTAGGTTTGTTGAGTGTTTTACCTTGTCTTCGCTATCCGTCAGGGAGCGATGTGTAGAAATCATATTCTTGGGTTTCTCACTTAAATCTGGTTCTTGAAAATTTGTACGGTTTTGTGGAGTATTTGAATATATTTTAAGGCCTTTGAGTTCAGATATTTCAGCATCTCCTACACGTAAAATAAACCTGTGAATTTTAGTGATGCCTTCCTTTCTATACGTTCAATACATCTGATAATACCGTTTGTTGTAGGTCCCACATACTTAAGTATTTTTCAAGTTTGGGTCACCCGAGTGTTTTGTAGAACCAATTCATTTTGCCAGCATCCGATCAGTGAACTGAACTCTGCCAACTACTTTCATTATAGCAGAAGTTGAAAATACCGCGTCAGTTGTAAATTTCTTTGTTTTCACACGACCGGTTGCGGACTGTTATAAGCCCATCTTCATGTATCGTAGCTGTGCTGTGGTCCCCGAGTGCCGCGTGTACCGGCACACCGCGCCTAGGGCACGCGGCGCTCGGGGAACACAGCACAGCTATGATACCTGAAAATGGGCTTATAGTAGTCCGAAACCGGTCGTGTGACAATAAAGAAATTTACAACTGAAGCGGTATTTTCAACCTCTGCTATAATGCTCAGCTGTGGATGATCTTCCAAGAGGATTGTTTGTACTTTCATTATATTGAGTCTACGTGATAATTAAATTTCATGTTCTTCCAGGCTTCTTGAATTAGGCACTGTCTATTCCGGTCCCTGTCTTCCCCTACAATTTATATTCGTTACAGCTCGCTCAAGTGCCATGGAGACAAACCCTTGAAGTTTTGCACATCTGCTATTGTTCTGTTCCTTCTTCCTCTCAATGTTTTCTACATTTTTCACATATTATTGTCCACATTTCTTATCCTACGTAACAAAAATAGCGGTTTGCTTGCAACTTCCCCAGTGGTCTTAGAAATTCTCAAGGATTTAATTCTATGTCTTCAGCCTTCTTTGATCGCACGTCTTCCAAGAAGACGACATATATGATAACTACGTAAACTTTTACGAGCCACAGCTCACATATCTCTGCTTCTTTCTCCCTCTCGTCTATAGAAAATCTATTTGAGAATAACGTTTCCTCTGCGGTATGCTGGAACATTTCTGATTTACATAATGGGTGTTTGCGGGAAGGTATCTTTAGTTTTGCGATGTATTCGACGTGACTTCATAGGCACATCTGCAATGTACCATATGGTGTGCGGACAGAAAGATGCTTTTGGTAGAACTTCGAACGATACAGTGGTCGTGTGAGGGACGTCTGCAGTGCATCAAGCTCTGGTGAGCTGTTTCAACCATTTCCATGTCGTTTGGTGTGTATACCTTTATTTGTTGCGATTTAATTTTTACATTGGTGTGTGGAAAGAAACGACGTACTCAAGGACATGATAATTTTCAACTGTCTTCATTTGTACTGGGCTTTTCTGGAGTAAAGCTGTAATGTTACTCTTTCACAAGTTCATTGCGTATGTATCAGCCATCTTCCCGTCTCGTTTCGCGTATTGGTGAAGCATTAAGACGCATAGAATAATATTGACATGCACGTGATGGTCGCTATATGACAATCCTTTATGAAAGTTCGTTAATGTTCTCAGCCTCATTCCCTAGAAGCATTTCTAGGGCATTAGCTGTGTTTAATTTGTTTTCTGGTTTGCTAATTGGTGCATATCGATATGGACCGATGACGTTTCGTTGACTGGTTCGGACGCAGACACTTGTTGACGTCCCAGCATTGAAATTTGCAGCAGTTTGCGGAAGGGTTGCAATTCTGTCACGTTGAACGATTCTCTTCAGTCGTCGTTCTTGCAGGCACTTTTTCCGGCCGCAGCAGTGTCGGAGATTTGATGTCTTACCGGATTCCTGATATTCACGGTACACTCGTAAAATGGTCGTAAGGGAAAATTCCCACTTCATCGCTGCCTCGAAGATGCTGTGTCCCATCGGTCGAGCACCGAGTGTAACACCACTCGAACAACTGCGCCAGACACTTGTCTTATATCGGCGTTGCCGACCGCAGCGCCGTATATTGCCTATTTACATATCTGTATTTGATTACGCTTGCCTATGCCAGTTTATTTGGTGGTTCAGTGCATAATTCAGTGAAAAGTAGTGAAGAAGATAATATTCTCAGTAATGAAACAGAGGATGATGATTTTGGTGCAGAATCAGCACATGAAGGCGAAATGATGTCTCAAAGAATCGTTATTTATAGAAAAAAGAATGTAAGTGCTACACTATACCCTTCCACTCAAAGAACACTACCTGGTCTATATGTCCTAGCAGTACAGAAAATAAAGCGTAAATTTATTAAGAAATGCAAGTGGAAAAATATAAATAGCTATGAAGATTAATAACTGTTATACGTCCATACGAAGTTAAAACGATTGTTATGTTTATTTATTGATTTGGAGAAATGGGTAGGAAAAGAGTGTCTTAAAATGTTAAACTAAGTAAACTCTGACTTTTTAGTGCTTCAGTTAGGCTATGAATAAGCCTCTTATTTTCTCCATTGTGTTAACTATACCCCTTTAACTATGAAACAAGGCGATAAGGCGCGAGGTAGCCGCGCGGTCTCAGTTATTATTATTATTATTATTATTAAATGTGTATGCTTTCTTACACATAATTTTTTGCTATAATTTTTGCAGACGCAGAGCAGCAGCTGCTGCAAACAGGATGTCTGGCGATGTTAGCCATCACAAAAGCAGAGCAGCTGCAGTGAGCATTTGATCCAGTGCTGAACAAGGACACTCAAATTTTTCCACGGTTGCAGTCATAGGATGTCTTCCAAACCTTTCAGTCTTGATGCCACCTGGTTACGCCGTAGCGCAATCACAGTAGTTGAGGCCCACACAGTTGTCGTTATTTGCTAACACATACCATGTGACTGGCATCGGTTCTAAACGTGTAAATATAGGATAACTGTTGTGAAGCCATCATGCAACTGTTATTTAAGCAATAATGAGGATATTTCGCGCAGTCGCCAATCGTGTGATTATTGCCACAGCACGTTTTGGGACATTCGTTGGGGGATGAAACGGAAAGTGTTAGGGGTCTGTACGCCGAAAAAAAAGTGTGGTTGTTATCAACTTTAGTGGAGGCAGAGATTTATTGTGCCTTGAAAGAGGAGCGCATCGACGTTTTAAATGAGACGACGGAAGCGTATAAACAGCATTTCAGGGTAAATGTTAGCGACATCCTCCTTAAAAAAACAGACACCAACATATTTTACCTTGTGACAAAGGATTTTCGCATGCTATTTCCGTTCAGTTTGCAGCGTAGAGGTAGTTTTAAATTAAAATGGGCTAGGAATAGACACGCATTTCCCAAAGATTTTCTGACAGACAATAGTATCAGTAGCGCTCAGCATTAGGCTTTAAGTAAATATCTTCCCTTGGTCGGTGATGGCAGCGGCTTTCAGTTTGCTGCGGTATCCCGGAAATGGTGAATGTAGCGGCTTGTGATGTTTTATGGTTTAAAATGGCAATACTCGTGTGAAGCTTGTTTTTAAGTTGTGATGAGGCCTAAAGACATAAAAAGATTTTAAGGTAGGTTGTAACCCAGGAAGCCTGTTAGACAAATATGTCTGTCGGTATAAGGAGGATAGTTTAATTTGGTTTCCTTGTTTTCCAGCACTTGAAAATGGGAAAATGTTGTCCCAAAACATCTTGTGGCAACAATAACATGATTGACAACAGGGCATAATATACTCAGTACTGTGTAAATGTAGATTTGGCACGTGGCAGTGACTTTGAAGTGTGGCAGAGGTAGAAAATAAACAACATTCCACTGCTAAAGTGCATTATTTATGGAATGAGTGGGACTATCTATGCAGCATGATGTGTAGACAGCAAGATGACAGACGAGTATGACACATTCTTATGTTTGATCTTAAAGAGCCGGCCGCTGTGGCCAAGCGGTTCTAGGCTCTTCAATCCGGAAGCGCGCTGCTGCTACGGTCGCAGGTTGCAATCTTGCCTTGAGCATGGATGTGTGTGATGTCCTTAGGTTAGTTAGGTTTAAGTAGCTCTAACTCTAGGAGACTAATGACCTCAGATGTTGGGTCCCATAGTGCTTAAAGCCATTTGAACCATTTTGACTTTAAAGGGTCTATTGAAGACAAATATGATGAGGCAATGCTAGAATAACCTCATGAGGCAAGGAAACATATCTAAAACATCCAACTATTGTGAAACTGAAAGAGCTTTATTGTGCATTATCAACTGTCACCCACAGATTGAGTCGTTGGTGTCAAAATGTGAGACGAGCGTATTATGAGTTTGTTGATCTACTTGCGCAGTAACAGCATAAATACTGATCAAAGGGAGCAATGGACAAATGCCGGAATTCCTTTGTTCAAAAGCCTATAAATGTTGAGCGTGTAACTATAAAATCAGTGGAGGCTGAATTTACTGAAAGAATGTCCATGTATCTAACTGTACCTATAGGCCTGTATAGAACTCAGGCTGAATTCAAAGCATACAAAAACAATTATTAGGATCTTTCTGTGGAGCTGAATGATTGCATGTAAAATAAAAAAAAGTTCTACAAAGTTGTTTGTATTTACCCCCACCCGACAATAAATTTAATGGGGAAAGGACTAAATATAGTAACAATAATAGTAATAATATGAGTATTAAACAGATATGGCAAATTACTGACGGTTTATTATCAGAAAAATACATTTCTTTTTTCAAAAACGGTATTGCATAAATGCAGAATCATTTTATTTACAATCTAGCTACTGATTAACTACACAATATTTACAGCAACAGAGATACACTGCACTGATTTTAGTAATCTACAGTATTTACAATTTATAGGGGCTAGGCGCAGAAAGTGAGGAGCAGCACACATACACACAAAATATATATACAATTTTTTTTACAAACACATTGAGTGTGCAGTCACGTATGTGGTACACATAATAATATATACAATTCACATGCAAACACACACATACACACAACTATGATATACACTTCATCTGTCTATTCCACACGCACACACACACACACACACACACACACACACACACACACACACATACATACACACAGTCACTCAAGCGAATAGTACGAGAATGGGAGGGTTCCAGTTCCATCCACACAGATGACAAATTTGTCAACATGACACAACAGACCGACTTTCTGTTGCAGTGCAGTATGTACCTCATGGTCCCGTGACTGTGAGACTACTTGTTGCAACATATGAAGGGACTCGTCATCAGGAAACAAACACTCCTTATAGTCTTCGATTGTGACTACCCTGTGAGTCTACACAATACACCTCCTTAGCCTGTCTGTGGGTGGCACATGCATCTAGAGAGTAAGCGTACATCTTCGATCTGAACTCTTCGAACTTCACAATCTGCAAGCTATTCGACTTGTCTTTCAACAGCCCGATAACCATTTTCTTCTGAGGTGTCATGCCATAAGGATTAGCGGCCGCAGTTCAAGACATGTCGAATTCCTTGGAATTGCTCCTAATTATTTCATAAGGATCGCAGCCTTTCATCCAGTAGATGAAGTTGTCTCTATAAATAATAAAGTTTCGCAACATCAGTCAAGTTTGGTTTTGCAAATTTGAAACGGAATCGCTACATGTCGAGTTTGGAGAAGCCACATTCTCCATGGTTTTTTCCGAATTTTTCATTAATTTATAAACATCTTTTTCAGAATTACATGTCGTGAGAGCTGCTTGAAGGAGATGCCATGGGTGAATTTAAAAATTAGTGTCTCCAACCTTTCTAAAGTGTGGAATGTAACTCTGCTAATTTCCCAGCGTTGTCATCGGCTTGGGGATGGAACCATTTTGCGGGACTAGGTCCTCCAGGCACAATGGCAGGTAACTGTGCTTGTCATACAAATCGGTGGGATATTCCAACTCTGTCTCCGGGACACATCACCAAAGGGCATCAGCAGCCACATTGCTTATCTTACCCTGCAATCCAATGATTTAATCTTTGGACAAACATCAGAACCCTCCAAACAGTAGAACTTATTGCTTGGCCTGTTGTTTTCGTGTACCACAAATCGTCAGATAGTCTGTATTACCTCTCACTCTACAGCTGATTATACACCTTGATGTAACTGTCGATGCACTGGCAAAGTACCTGCAAATCCTGTGTTTGAAAAAATCATTATATCAACATCGGTCAACAGTATGAAGGTGACATGTGCTTTTTTAAACATTGCATCCCACGAAAAGCCCCAGAGCACTGTAATAGAGCGCAGGATCCACACGGTATATGCCAGGCGTACACTCCAGAATTTCTCAAAAACTTCTGGAAACAAGTGCACATCTTTCTCCATGTACAGTTTGGTATAACCCTCTAAACCAGAGATGTTGAACTGCTACCAAGCATTTACCATGTGCCTATGCTCTGCATCCATTATGGCAGTGCCAGTGAGTTTCATGGCGAATTCCGTTATATCGGGCAATATATTTTCATGGAGTCTCTCATCTAATCCAGGTATTGGTATGGAAAGACCCGCTTCTTCATTTCAGATTGAAACACTGCATCATGGGGAAATGAAGTTCGAGTGATATGCTTATCCTCTGTCTCAGGAAGTTTCTGAAGAGGTGCCTGGATAAATCGTAGCAAATCCAGGCAGCAGAGTGATATTTTTTTGCGCCATTCTCTTGAAGAATTGATTGCATTTTTCAACGCTGTTATGTATGATACCTTATCCTTCTGCAAACTGAAAGCATGCTCAACAAGAAATTATGGAAGAAGAAGGCTATGTATCATGGCAGTTTGTACTTCAGGATGAGTGTATTGTGAGCTGCCCTGCGGAACTTCACCATTACATGGAAAGTATTTCTACATGGAGCTTCTGTGTATGTATCCTAATGCAGATCATAAATATGATATTTAACTGTCTGATTGTATAAGGCAATATTCTCCTGCGAGTAGGTGATTACAATGTTTTTGCTATAAAGACCATCAACACCCAAAACAAGTTTTCAAACCCAGAGAGTAACCGCCTCGTAATATTATCCCCGACATACGAGGATAATTTGTTGCGACTAGAGTCATATGAATATGCAGTCTGATAGCTTGCTGCATAGAGTATGCATCATTCTCTGAAAGTAGTGTGAGAGTCATTGGGTTCACTTTCACAATATACCACCAGAATTACACTGCTGGCCACCGTAAATGCAACACCCTGATGGAAGCATCCGAATCAAGTGAAATTTACACTATGAGTTTGCAGCGATGAGATATGCAACTGATTAGAATTTCAGCGCAGACGCACATCACGCACGCCTGTGGCGCCACCTCATAGCACCATTTAAGGCTTGGCGATTTCGACGAGTGTACGTTCGGCACGTGTGTTTACCTTGTGGTTGTTTCACTAGACGATAGTTATGCCTCGTAGACAACAGCGAACATCTTTTGATCAAGTATCCGAGTTCGACAGAGGAAGGATAGTGGCTGACCGAGATTGTGGATTATCATTCAGAGAAATCGCTAGTCGTGTTGGACGAAACCAAACAACTGTAATGCGGATATGTGACCGTGGGATGCAGGAGGGTACGACGGACCGACATGGTCGATCGCATTCACCTCGGTGCACCACTGCACGTGCTGATAGGCAAATTGTGCGCATGGCAGTGACGGATCGCTCAGTGACATCCCGAACCGTAGCACAGCACATTGCGACTGTTACGCATCATCCAGTGTCTGCGCGTACCATTCGACGCCGTTTACAGCAGAGTGGTCTGTCCGCAAGACGTCCATTGCTTCGTCCACCATTGACGCAGAACGACAGACGTCTCCGTCGCCAATGGTGTGATGACAGACGGATGTGGGCGGCAGAATGGAATGAAGTTGTCTTTACTGACGAGGTACGCTTCTGTCTGCAGCACCACGATGGTCGGATTCGAGTGTGGAGACACCATGGAGAGAGGATGCTGGACAGCTGCATTATGCACCGCCACACTGGTCTTGCACCGAGTATTATGGTATGGGACGGTATTGGATATTACTCTCGCACGCCTCTAGTACGCATTGCCGGTACTTTAAATAGCCGGCGCTACATATCCGAGGTGCTGGAGCCAGTTGTCCTTCCTTACCTTCAGGGCTCGGCCACAGCCATATTTCAACAGGATAATGCGCGACCACACGTGGCACGCATTGTCCAAAGGTTCTTCGTCAATAACCAGATTGAATTGCTTCCCTGGCCGGCTCGCTCTCCGGATCTTTCGCCGATAGAAAACATGTGGTCCATGTTTGCTCAACTAGTAACCCAGATTACATCCCCAGCTGCCACACCAGATGATCTTTGGCAACGTGTGGAAGCTGCTTGGGCTGCTGTACCCCAGAAACACATCCAACGTCTCTTTGACTCAATGCCGAGACGTGTGGCAGCGGTGATCTCCAACAATGGCGGCTACTCTGGCTACTGATTCTGGCAGGAACCACATGTCACAGACGTCTGTAAACGTAATCATTTGATATTTGGTCAACATGTTATCTACAAAATAAATTTTGTTGTGCTACCTCTTGTCTTTCTTGGTGTTGCATTTACGGTCGCCAGCAGTGTAATAAGTGCTCAGTATCAGTGTATACAACAAAAGGGTATGGATCCTGATGGTGGGCGTTCTTTAATCATCAGTGACTTTTCCACACGTACCAGATCCTGGGTTAAGCAATCAATCAAATGTTTTTCTAAATACTCACATTTAGTAAAAGAGTTGGGACATCCGTGGCAAAAGTACCTTTTGTGACTATGTTTTGACGTTTGGTGGAAAAGTAACGGGACACGCTGCAGGGAAGTTTTTAGATGATTCGAATTCAATACATACATCAACAGTTTCAATCTTTACTGCCTCGTGCTGTTTTGTACGATCTATCATCACTATGTGTGATAATTCCCTAAACTTCTGCAGGCTGAGCAGGCATCTAAAACCATCATTAGTTACATAATGGGATGTGTAATATCATGTGTAGATGTTATACAGCAGTCTATGTGCTTCTGCTCCAGTCGAACTGCAGATTATCATGGGCGTTTAGATAAACTCTAGTGTTTGTTAGTTCACAATTGTCCAATACCCTTGAATCATTTCCCGGGTTCGATTTCCGGCGGGGTCAGGGATTTTCTCTGCCTCGTGATGACTGGGTGTTGTGTGATGTCCTTAGGTTAGTTAGGTTTAAGTAGTTCTAAGTTTTAGGGGACTGATGACCATCGATGTTAAGTCCCATAGTGCTCAGAGCCATTTGAACCATTTTTTGAACCTTGAATCATTTTTAAGACCCCTTTCCTGCCTGTTTGTGGTGCCACAATAATAAAGCAAGGCATGTCTAGTTGGACAGAAGTCTTAAGAGACACGCTTGGAGGGATGACTGTGAAAGGATTGGGTATTCAAACAACTCTCATCAATGGAAAGTTAAGGGCAGCTGCACTCTTGAATTCAGAATGTATGAAAGTTTCAAATTATCTTTGTGTGATAGTGATAAGTGCTGTACTTTCCATATTAACTTATCGAGCAGAATTTTGCGCTCTTCTTGTCTTTGTCCTAGAAAGTACGAGTAGTCCTTCGAATTGAAATCACCTCTTGCTTAGCATTCATTACACTATGATTACTGTCTTCAAAAAAAACAAATAAAATTTTGAGTCGAATGCACACGGTAAAGGAATTATCTATCGATTTGTATATGAACCATCCTGCATTTTGTAAAGTGTACAGATCCAGTGTTGATGCAGAGACCTATGACTTGAGTGTAGATGTGATCCCAGTGTTTCTGGTACAGTCGATTTCAACTCCGTGAAGTTTGTATATTATGTCCTGAAACTGAAAGGCTAATGCCTTATGTGTAGGGCACGGTATGGCCACGACTTTCTTAAGTGTAAATACCTCCTCCAAGTATAGGAAGCTCTTGATTGGCAGTAACACTCCACCTTGATGCTGAATAATAATTCATTTCTCATCATTATTATTAAACGTTGCTGATGCAAACGGTTTGTGGGAATAATACTACTGGCTGATGATATGATCTTCGTGTTGAACTGGAGTTGTCTCATAGAGCGACATGATTGTGAAGTTTCAGTCCAAAGGATTAAGATACTCATAATTCTCGCGTGTTATTCCAGTCTGTTTCCACAGCAAAGTCGTCTGCTAAAGGTTGGTTATTCCATATTCTTATTTACTTTTATACTTACTACCCATAACGTTGCTTCAGATGAAAATATGCTATAACTGCCTTCCGCGAAAATCGACTAGATTCATATTTTGACCTATGATATTCAACTTGAGATGGTGTAATGTCGGAATCGTCACAGAAGGATGTATCGGATTAACGGGAAAATCTGCAATTTGATAATCAGGCCACACTGCAATAAAGAATGTGTTTATAGTATGGACTGATTTGTCATTAAGGTACGAAATTATCGTGATATTGCACTTTACACGAATCAAACTGACTGGCAGCAAGTCCAGTGGCTGGTTTGACTAGTGAACTTTATCAGTATAGGCACCAGCACTTATCCCATCGAGAAAACTAGTAGCGACGCTGTTGAACCTATGTGACTAAAATCCACTGTCTCTTGTGTTGTTTTTATATTAGTTTTAATGTATTGACATTTACATGTAGATCAAATACTTTAACAAGTCGCTTAATATACGAATTTCAATTGTTACTTTCACAGGACATATTTCCACAACTTCTCCACTTCATAGACGTACATTATTATTTACTTCAGTGACATTAGCTACGCTGTTGCCTGTTTCCAGACCGCTCAACGGTATACTCCACTTCCCTCTGGTTAGATCTATTGTGGGAAGTAGTTCACTTGAAATTTAGATGAACGTTCTTTTAGAGATAGACTGAAAGACTTCACATTTCGATCTAAAATGATAGAGTGAAGTGTGTACTGCTTGTTTTTATGCAACTGTCAGGTGAAATATTGGGCAAAAATGTGCGCAGATGTATGAATTGAAACCTTTTTAGAGTGGAAAATTGCACAACACCTGGTTCCTGTCCGTGAAATACCGACACAATCCTGCAGGCGGTCTTACATCGCTGAATTAGTCAAAGTAGTACATGGTATTCCAGTTTTTTTTCTGACATGCAGAACCCAGTGCGTTCCGTAACCTCCCCCCCCCCTCCCACCCCCCCCCCCCCCCCCCCCCGGCCACAGCATTTAAAATGACAAACACACATTCTTTGGCTTTCGATATTGCCCCACGTAATATATCCCACGTAAATCTATGTTTGTATGCTGCCTGTCTGATGGTATCGCTATGGCCTGTTTATTCTTTACTAGCTGACCCGGCGAACTCTGTTCCGCTTTAAAGGCAATAAATAATCAGATTTTGGATGTTAAGTTCAATTTTTTATTAGGAAATACAAATAAGAAAATTGAGCATTTTAATGATTCTTTATTCTTTATGTTTTTGGTGCATAGCTTCCACTCTTCAATTAAGTACATTGTGACACACGACATTTTTTTTCATTATCAGGGGCAAGAACAAACAACGCAGATGGTCTTCCGACCTGTCAACATGCCACATATAATTCATCATGTGAAAAACATGGATATTTCAGATTTAAACCACAAACTTTCAAGGATTGGCCTTGTGATTTGTTAATGGTAATGGTGAATGAAGGAGGGATGGGAAATTGAAGTCTTTTAAACTCAAATGGTATATCTTCGATACTGTCTGCCCCAAATGAGGTCATTTGGAAACAACTGTAGTATTTTTGGATGTTTGCAAGAAAATGATTAGGGTGTCTCACCACAAAGCAATGAATGCAATGGCTCAGGTGGCGGAGTCAATAATGGCAATTTCACTTTCCCACTAAGGCAGCACAATCCGTGCGTTTCTCCGGAAAACTTCAATGCGCCGCAATACTCGCAAACAACGTCCATCGGCCCAATGCAAACGCAAGGATGCAAGCAGTAATCAGTGCCGCAGTCGTATCTAAACGCTGCTCGATTCAAATCATCACGTGATAAATCTCTTCTTGTGCGTCGAAAATTATCTACATGTTGATCTCTGTTGTTCGCTCGACGATTTCGCATTGCCGACCGAGCCGTTTCACGGGCTGCCTCACTATGCTCTTGTGATTGAGAAGCACGAAGTCGAGCCATACTAACGCGGCGCTCTTCACGGGCAATTTGTTGTTCTACTTCAATCCTTTCATTCGCAGTGTTTTGTATCCTTCTTGCATTACGGCTTTGTCGAGAAATATTCGATCGTCTTGGTCGCGGCTTTGTTAAAGATGATTCAAAGTAAATACAAATTATTTCTTTAAATTTTTAATTAATGATACTTAACTATAGACTTTTAGCTGTCATTAGCGTTTTGTTATTCCATGTCAGATGCATTTTTTTTATACCACGTTTTATAGCGACGTTTAGCTGACATTTGTGTTTTGTTATTCCATGCCAGATGTGTCTTTGTTACACCACGTTTTATAGCGGTCGAACAGGATAAAAAGTATCCTTTGTCCGTGGTTCTAAGCTACTTCTCCACCAATTTTCAGCCCAATCGGTCCAGCCGTTCTTGAGTTATAAATAGCCGGCCAGAGAGGCCGAGCAGTTCTAGGCGCTACAGTCTGGAACTGCGCGACTCCTACGGTCACAGGTTCGAATCCTGCCTCGGGATGGATGAGTGTGATGTCCTTATGGATAGTTAGATTTAAGTAGTTATAAGTTCTAGGGGACTGATGACCTCAGATGTTAAGTCCCATAGTGCTCAGAGTCATTTGAACCATTTTTTTAGTTATAAATAGTGTAACTAGCAAGACTTTGTTTTATATATATAGATGTACAATCCAAGATCTTTCCTGTATTGTTTTCAATATAGGCATTTACCATCAGCGATGGCCTTCACAGATATTTTATGCCTTTTAGCTTCTTGTAATGGCTTCTTAGAGTTTCGTGTATTCTTTATTGCTTGAGTTATGATAGTGCCTCCCCCAGGTAATGAACCAATGCAATGACTGCACACGGAATTGTTTCGCCATATGTCTTTGGTATTGGTGGGACCATGGGTGTTTTAACAAGTGGTTTTCTTCATCCTTTTGGCCTCAAAGCACCTTTCGTCGCTGCCATTGCTGATTTGAGCCAATTTTTAAGCAACCCACAGGTTTTTTCTTCTTTAGTAGTACGTGACAAGCTACATTCATTATTTTCTTGAATGTGTTTCCAGCACCTAAATTAAATATGGCACGCATTGTCGTATCAACACAAATGCAGCAACATGTTTTTCTACATAAATATCCTTTCTTCGACACATTTTCTGGCCTTATCAGGTAATTTTTGGTCTCAATTTTTTAGTGTAAGAAATGTAATGTTACTTGCATGCATTGCCTATGGTATTAATTGCCTTATCATCACAGTCTAGGTACTGTTTCAATTTAGTTCCAGGTCCACAAAAATTGTGTCCAAGGGTATGAAGTTCAAATGGCAGATTATCTAGAACAACGCCTCCACCTCTGTTGATACTTTTCCTAGCACTTTCATACTACTGCATGATTTTATGTTCACATGCTCTGTTATACATTGAAGATCCAAAGAAACTGGTACACCTGCCTAATATCATGTAGGGCCCCAGCGAGCACACAGACGAGCTGCAACATGACGTGACATGCACTCGACTAAGGTCAGAAGTAGGGCTGGAGGGATCTGACATCATGAATCCTGCAAGGCTGTTCATAAATTCGTAACAGTACGAGGGGTGGAGATCTCTTCTGAACAGCACGTTGGAAGGCATCCCAGATATCCTCAATAATGTTCATATCTGGTGAGTTCGGTGGCCAGCGTAAGTGTTTAAACTCTGAAGAGTCTTCCTGGAGTCCTCTGTAGAAATTCTGGACGTGTGTAGTGTCACATTGTCCTGCTGGAATTGCCCAAGTCCGTCGGAATGCGCAATGGACGTGAATGGATGCAGATGATCAGACAGAATGGTTACGTACGTTTTCCCCGTCAATGTATCTAGACGTATCAGGGGTCCCATATCACTTGACCTGCACACGACCCACACCGTTAGAGATCCTCCACTAGCTTGAAAAGTCCCCTGCTGACATGCAGGGCCCATGGATTCATGAGGTTATCTCCATACCCATGTACGTCAATCCGCTCGATGCTATTTGAAACGAGATTCATCCGACCAGGCAACATGTTACCAGTTATCAACAGTCTAATGTAGATGTAGACTGGCCTATTAGAGGCGTAAAACTTTGTGTCGTGCAGTCACTAAGGGTACACGAGTGGTTCTTCGGCTCCAAATGCCCATATTGATGAAATTTCGTTGAATGGTTCGCATGCTGACACTTGTTGACGGCCCTGCATTGAAATCTGTAGCAATTTGCGAAAGGCTTGCACTTCTATCACGTTGAACGATTCTCTTCTGTTGCCATTGGTCCCGTTCTTGCAGGATCTTTCTCCGGCCACAGCTATGTCGGAGAATTGCTGTTTTACCGGATTCCTGATATTCACAGTACACTTGTGAAATGGTCGTACGGGAAAATCGCCACTTCATCGCTACCTCGGAAATGCTGTGTTCCATCAGTCAAGCACCGCCACATTCAAACTCACTTAAATCTTGATAACCTATCATTGTAGCAGCAGTAACAGATCCATCCAACTGCTGTGCTTAGATAAGAAGCCAAGCGACTTCACTAGTGCGTTGTTCCCTCAATGTCTTATGACTCACTCTACGAAATTTCGTTTCAGAGCTTTCCTGTAAGACCTCTGTGTAAAAACACCTGGAAATTTCTTCACCATCGATGTGTTATAAGCTGTATGTTCTCGGCTTTGTGTACCACACCTTGAAAACTGTCAGCGTCTCTGGCGACTAGTTTGTTCGGTAGGACTTCTCATATGTAGTTTTATATTCTTAAGTATGTACCAAATCACATACATTGAATGTCTGCTTCCGTGGATGTCACCACTTTAATGCGTTTCTATGTTGTATTTAGAAATACGTTGTATTGGACATCAGCCGGCTGTTGTGGCCGAGCGGTTTTAGGCGCTTCAGTCCGGAACCTCGCTGCTGCTACGGTCGCAGGTTCGAATCCTGCCTCGGGGATTGATGCGTGTGATGTCCGTAGGTTAGTTAGGGTTAAGTAGTTCTAAGTCTAGGGGACTGATGACCGTGGATGTTAAGTCCCATCATGCTCAGAGTCATTTGAACCGTTATTTGACATCAGCAGGTCTATTCTTAATTATCTGGTGACTAGCGAAACTATACTCGTCAGTGATTTGTTGTGGGATGTTTTGCATTTGTACGTCCCTTGAAGATTAAATTGCTTTCACATCTGGTTTTTCATCGTCTTGTTCAACCATTTGACAGTACTAGCCATGAAACGAAAGAATGTTGAGTAATGATTCATCTTGTAATGTTCCATTACCTGTTTGAAATAACAATTGTAAAATTCACCTGCATGGTCAGTCGGAAGTTTGTTGGGCTACCAGTTTGTTCGAACAGTTGTTCAAAAACTTCTGGACCTCCATACCCATTTTTAACTTCACAGGTAGGGCCCAAGAGAATTTGCAATATTAGTCTATTACCATTATGACGTAAATGAAACCGTTATTGGATTGTGATTAGTCTCACTTATCCATGAGATCGGCCTGACATAAATCACGCAGTCCTCGTATTATGATCCGTCTCCATGGAAATTTTGTGTATGCAAGCAAATGAATCTCTTTAATCACTCGATGATGCATCTTTCTCGAAGCTGAGACATCACTGATAGTATTTCGTATTCTCTACGGCAGCTGATGCTTAAAGTGGTCGGAATCGAAAATTTTATTCAGGGCATCGTAATACACACATTTTAGAGATAGATTGTCCAGTCTTTTACGCTGATTTTCAACCTCTTTACCACACTATGTACAACTGCTATCGTTGGTTTAATTAAATTCTTTTAAATGTCACTCTTTGAGGTATTCATTCGTCCTTTTGTCATCCTATGGGTGTTGGTCTTGTGTACTATTTGAACATACGCTTTCATATCTTTCAAGATACACAGGGTACCTATAATGAAAGTTTCAGTTTCAAAACGCTGAACAAAGAAAACTGGTGAACAGAATGGTGTCAAATTTAAACAGTGTGTTATTGACACAGGGGGAAGCGTCATGGAACAAAATGAATTTAACGAAAATTTAACCAACAGATTGCTCTGTAAGCATCAGCAACAGACACGGGGCACATGGCGTTCGTCAGTTTGCCACCGAGTCACCCAACTCGGCTGCCTCTATGAATTGTTGCACGTAGTTGGTAAAAGCTCTTTTACAGGAATGATGACTGTGCACCAGTAGCCCTGCAGAAGTTCTAGAGATTCAAGAGTATGCTAAAGGACATTGGTCTAATGTCTGCCAAGAGTATGGCGAAAACGATTACAAAACACGAGAAGACAGGTTGTACTGAAGTGCAATGTGGCAGGGGCTGGGAAACAGTTGATCCGATGAGTGTCGAAGATGTGGGCACAGCGCTGCGGGACGGGTCGAGCAGTGATGTGCTAGCGTGCAGTTGCTCGGGCATCGCTCAAACGACGGACATGCCTGCAAGCATGGTGCATAAAATCCTTAAAAAAAGCCTGCATCGCTGTCTGTGGTGTGCGCACTGTAAGACCTTTGGTACACACATCATCAGATTATTTGACTTGTCGCTCTAACGAAGTAGGCGAGTGTCAGAAATATGTCTCGTGGTCTTATTGTGGCATGTTTATCTTCTGCTGTTAGGTCAGACTATAGAAATGCCACTTGCACGCTTAGAGTAGCAGATTGACGGTGACTAACTTTAAACAGAACTTGATTAATTTTCACACACATTTATTAAAATAATAAAAAGTATAGACATTATGTAACTTGATTCTGGTTGCTGTTTACAATTGACAATCTGAAGTTCCTTTGGTCTTGGTACGTTAATCTTATTCTCTCATATCTCTGACACTTGACAAAGTGTCTATTCATTTATCTCCATGGCTATGTACAGGAATATGGTAATCTTATTAGGCGCAGACTGAAACTTGACTATAGACTGGTACAGACAAATGCAGACTGGTACAGACTAATGCAGACTCATGCAGACTGACTAATCGGAGGTCTGTACACTCGTTATAATACCTCGCGCGTTCATGTATCACTGCGCGAGTGTGATCCGCGAGGAGAAAAGGTTCTACGTTAGCAGCAATCTCATTGGCTGCGTTGCATATTAATACACGGATCGGCGGAAGCAGAATTTCGTCCGTCTCTAAGGCAGCGCCATCTTGTAGTGCATAATACTGCGCTGTTGTGCTTAGTGGGGCGCGCTCTAGTGGGAAAGTTGTGTACGCGCTGACTACGCGAACTAAGTACACAACACTATCCATACAAAATCACTCGCGTTCAGGAGTTGCTTCCTTCTGACCTACCAGAAAGACAAACGTTCGCTCTGTAATTTCTTTATCACATGGAAGTGGGCAATGTATGGCCATGGAACATTCTACAGACAGATGAAGCCCATTTCCATCCCAAAGGACATGTCAATATCCAGAACTGAAAGACATGGGCAATGGAAACTCTACACTCACATTATCTGGTACGCTTCATTCGCCAAAAGTGGTGTTGGGTGTGAATTGACAGCGTTTACTGTAGAGCCATGTTTTTTCGAAGACATAAGTCATGCCGATCATGTTACCTGTACCTTCACTTGTAAACGCTATGAAAGTATTATGCACACCAACTTCGTTCCAACTCTTCCACACCATGGATATGTAGGTAGGATCACTTTTACGTAAGACGGCGCTCCTTTGTACATTGCACAGCCAGTGAAGCAGCTGCTGCAGAGGCATTTCGGAAATGTTAGAATTATCTGCCTTCAATGTCCTAAGGCCTGGTCGTCCCGATCACCGGATCTTAATCCATGAGACTTGTGGCTATGGGGATATCTGAAAGATGTTGTGTTAAGTGCTCTAATTATGACCGCAGCTGAAATGAATGCACATTCTGCGCAAGGCGTTATGAACATGACCCTCAAGACTCTCCTATCTGTTGTTAAACAGGCTGTTTCTCGATTTTAACTTATGGAAAAAAAACGGTGAGCAGCATATCGAACGTATCTTGCGCCAGTCTCGCAACAATTAGAAACCGACGTAATTTTGATTTTTGTACGTTTTTTGTCACAGGTCAATTACAAATCGATATCATTTTGCTTTTCACGAGGATTTTGGCCTCAGGACAGTTGAAACCGATTTTTCCCATCCGATGTTTTATGATAGTGCTGCGGTGGATGGGCCTACCTAGCAAACAGTGCCACGACTGTTCATTGCTGAACTTGTGCAGTTGTACACACCGAATAGTATGGATGGTGTGATGTGCAACTCAAACCATAGCCGTCGTATTTCGATTCATCTGAAATTTGTAGCGGACCCAATTTAAGTTACGGCGCTTACAGTGCTATCTTTTATTAAAATTTTCTTAATTTTTTTTCCCATGACATATCCCCTGTGTCAATAATATGCTGTTCAAATTTGATGTTACTTTCAGCAGTGGATTTCTCTCTACAGAGTTTTGAAGCTGTAAATTGAATTGTGGACGTCCTGTACTTTTTGATGTTCGACGTTTCTAAGAATTTTAGCTCCAATAAACCGCGAGCGCTTCCGAATTCCTTATCCACAACTCTTATTGCATTATCGCTTAAACGTATTGGGTGCTTACCTAGCATGTATGGTTTTGTCCTGATGCCCCCAGATGTTCCGCCTTTCTCAGCATTTCTGTAACTATCACTGAAGTCAGTAACAGCATTTACTCTCTCATCTTCTGCTTTTTCTTGTTCTCTTTCTTCTTTTGTGCCTCCATTCATAGTGTGTGACAGCCCTTTCAGACTGTTACTCACTGGATCAAACATATCCGGGCGATGCTGATCTCATTGCAACTGCCCTAATATTAACTATTGGTGCTTACCTTGAATAGCCTCCCACACATCAATAATTTTGCGCTTTATCGACGACATGCTGCTGTATACTAAGTATTTTTTGAGACAGTATGCAACTTCTATATGCTTTGAGACTGCTGGTGATAATGGGAGTCAAGTGCCTTAGTTTCTGCCTTGATATATCTACGCTCTTCTGTTTGTTTTGAGTTGACTTCTTTAGTTTTTTCTTTAACATATACAGGGGTTGGAACCTTAATAGTGGCAAATATCTATTTACAGCTCGTCCAAAATAGATATGTGTTTTAAAGTTTTACTGAGCTTCGGAGTAGTCACCAGCATTGTGTATAACCCATTGCCAGCGATGTGGAAGTCGTAAGATACTCTTAGCAGTGCCAGTTGTGATGACAGTTCGAGCGGCGCGGTCTATTGCCCAATGAAATTGTAGCAGCTCTAAAGCGTGAAGTTTTTCCTTCAGTTTAGAAATCGATTTGAACTTACGAGGGCTTAAATCGGAGGAGTGCAGTAGGTGGTATAGCACTTAGCAGCTCAACAGTCAAACAAATCAGTAACAGCTGGCACTGTACGTGCTTGAGCATTGTCCTGCAACATGATGGCCAGGTCCTGCAGAAAGTGTAATCACTTCTGGTCGTAGGTTGTGTTCCAAAAATAAAGTATCCGAAAACTAAGACGTCGTACTTTCTACGACTACGAGCTTCCATCGAAAGAGTGACGATACGAGCTGTCCACGTTGATGGTAAACAGGTTCCGTAACATATACTTCCTTTCAGATTGTAATGGCTGCTTTCCGATATCACTGGCCTGTCCTATCAGCCAAATAGTTGATGCTTTGTGAGAACACATTCATCTAAGGAAATCGAAGTAAACAACCCGTCTAGACTAGGTAATGGCTAAATTTATCATGCAGAAGTAATACGAGAGAATTGTGATCATCATTTTTTTCGCAGAACCAAATATTCAAATTGACTACCGAGAACTTTAGAAGTGTAACACATGTATCAAGAACCCAGGAAAAATGTATATGTCTCGAAAGTCACGTGCTAACTTCGCATGACTGTACTCCCCCGGACGAGTGAGTGTGTACAGGAGTGGCCAGGTGGCTAGCGCTTACACAGAATGTGTGCACCTGGAAGTTAGCCTACCCAACGTGCGCCAGCCACGGATGAGCTGATGGCGCTCACAGGCACCTTTGTCCCATACAGCAGCGCTGGAACAGCCGAAATTACAGAGCCTCACCTCCGATCATAAATAGGAGATATTCTGAGTAGGCACTAGTTCCTATATGTAATGGAACTGAGCTGTACCGAGATTCCCGACATAGCTGAGTTCAAAGTTCTAGAAACAGGAAATTAGCTCCAAGTTGACGCCAAACGAACAAAACATATCTGTAATGAGATTTTCACTCTGCAGCGGAGTGTGCGCTGATATGAAACTTCTTGGCAGATTAAAACTGTGTGCCCGACCGAGACCCGAACTCGGGACCTTTGCCTTTCGCGGGAAAGTGCTCTAACATCTTTTTTTTTTCTTTTTTTGCCCGACCGAGACTCGAACTCGGGACCTTTGCCTTTCGTGGGCAAGTGTTCCACCAACTTTTTTTAATTTTTTGTTTGTTTTTGTTTTAAGAGTGTTCAGTTATGAGTAGGTGGAGACAAGGCGGGTAGGGGTCGGAACTCGAGGCCTGGCCGCGATGGGTTAAGAAGGCGCGGTAGCGCGGTCGGTGTTCGACTTCACTGTGGGCGGTTTGTGAGTACTGCCAGAAATCAAGGCGTGATTTGTCGCCATCATTATACATGTAGGTGATCGTCCATCCCTTGACCCATACAATCGCTGATTTTTGGTGGCGGGGAAATAAGTATTCTCAGGATGGATAAAAGTCCATGGGTCAATCGAGTCCGGTGGAACGCGGAGGTAACAGGCAACGTACTGTCGGGCAAGTTTCGAGACGTCACTGGTGGCAGCACAAGTCAGTTGATGAACATCGTCATCCACGAGGTGGCAAATGGAACAAAGTGGAGAGTCCTTTAGTCCGATGGCGTGAAGACGTTGATTTGTGGCGAATTTTTCATTTGCGACTTGGTACCATGTTGCCCGGACGTTGGATGGAAGAAAAGGCTGGTGGATGTGACGCCAAACAGTGGGCCACCGCGTGGACGGATGTCTCAGTTCGATATTGTTGCTGGATATGGAACGAAGGAGTGTGGTGTAAGAATCTTTAGGTCGAGGAGAACGCGTGGGCGGTAAGTGTGTGTGAGCATAACTGAAGTCGACGATGAAATCAGAAATGTGCGTCAGATGGTGATTGATGTGTACGACTGGTACTGGTGGTGTTATGGTCGAGGGCACAAGAATTTCCAGCAAGCTGTGCGTAAGGGAGGTGCCCCCGTGCCACTGCTTGTGCATGGTGGACATGTACAAGGACGCCGCGCGGAGTCGCACATTGACAAGGCCGAGGCCCCCCGCTCGCGGGGGAAGGGTGAGCGTGTCGTAGCGGACCTTAAAGAGCGTACCGGCCGTAAGGAAGTATCTGAAGGCAGCCTGGAGGATGCGTCCGATAGTTGATGGCAGCGGGAGGACCTGTGCAATGTGGACCATTCTGGACGCCACATGTTGATTGAGGTAGTGGACACGTTGTAAAGAATCGAGTCGTCGGAGAAGATTTTGTCGCACCGTCGTGCGGATAGTTCGGAGTGATGGCAGCGGAGCGGCGCACGGTGGAGGTGAAAATGATACCAAGGTATCGTAGTTTTTGTACACACGGGAGAGGTGCTAAGTTGTCGTGTGAGAGGCCGCGTCCAATGGGTATCGCCGCGGATTTAGCCAAATTCATGGTACTGCCCGCTGCAGTGCCGTACGTTGATACCAAATCAAGTACCGCGTGTGTTTTACTCCGTGAGCGGATCAAGAGGAGGAGGTCGTCCGCATACGCACGACATCGAAAACTGTGCTGTCGCAAAGTGAGACCAGAAAGGTGGCTCGTCAGACTCCCGATGAGTGGCTCCAGGCTTATGGCATAGAGTAGGGTCGAAAGTGGGCAGCCTTGCCGTACGGAACGCCGGATCGCCACTGGTCCCGCCACACGGCCATTAACCTGAATCAGCGATTCGGCGGTGTCGTACAGGCGTCGGATGACATCGATAAAGGCTGGTGGAAAACCCATGCAGTTCATCACTGAGAACAAAAAAACATGCCGCACCTTGTCGAATGCGCTGTCAAAATCAATGGCAACCACTGCGGCGCGGAGTCTGCACTCCGCTGCCAGTGCAATTAAATCGCGACATTCTCCTGTGGCCGTTTGTATATTAACTGAGCCGCCCGGAGTTGTCTGTTCCGCGGATAGAATTCTAGGCAGGACCTTACGGCATTGCTTTGCCAGTAGGCGTGTAAAAATTTTACAGTCTGCGTTAAGCAGAGTCAGGGGACGGTAATGTGCTGTCGTCACACCTGGTGTCGGTTTGTGGAAGGGTATAATAATTCCCGTGACGAAGGATACTGGTACGGCGTTACCCATCGTCATCAGTTCATGAAACATCGTTGTCCACCGTGACGCCATTAGTGTGAAGAAAGCGCGATAAAATTCTATCGGCAATCCGTCGACACCAGGTGACTTATTCAGAGCACCTTTTTTGATTGCATCGTGGATTTCGTCATGCGTAATGGGCTCCATCAGCTCGTCCGCTTCGTCGCTGGTGAGGGTGCGAGTTACATGTGGTAACACAGACTCCTCAGCGTGGTTGTTGGTAGTCTCCTCCTGGTACATTGTGCGGTAGTGGTCGACAAAGGCACTAACGATTTCGGCCTGGCAAGTGACGTGCTGACCGCGACAGGTGATGATCTCGGTGATGAGTTGTTGTCGTCGATGTTTCCTATCGGAGGCGATATGATGCATGGTCGGATGTTCTTGTTCCGCCGAATCTTGACATCGTGTTCGCACCATATCCCCCTGCAGTCTACGGCGTGTCAAAGTTACAATTTGCGCCTTAATCCTGCTGCCTTCCCTCTGGGTGTCGGGGGTGGGCGGTTGGGCGTCCAGGTCGCGGAGAACGGCGTAGAAATAGTCGGTAGTGTGCCGGCGCCACATAGCAACTTCCTTTCCATACTGATTCAAAGGACGTCGAATGGCAGGTTTGGCACATTCCAGCCACCAGTTCAAGGTCGTGCAGTATTTAGGTAAGCGACGTTCACAGGTGGCCCATGTCTCGGTAACACGTTGAAGACATTCGGGATCACGAAGATGGGAAGTGTTTAGCTTCCACGGTGCACGACTACGCCAGACCACTTGCTTGGGGAGGAGAATGTTGCAGATGTAGGCACAGTGGTCCGAAAAGGCCAGGGGCCAAAGTTCTGCACCTTGGACTGCGGGTGAGAGTTCCCGAGAGACGTAAATTCTATCAAGGCGGCTCGCGGAGTGACTCGTCTGGTAAGTGTGTCCAGGCGCGTCACCGTGCTGAACTTCCCAAGTGTCGCGGAGCAACAGATCTCGGACGACAAGACGCAGTTCTTGACCGGTGTTGTAGTGGGGCACTTGATCTCTAGGGTGCAAGACACAATTAAAATCACCCCCAAGCAAGTAATGGTCGCAGTGTCCAAGAAACAAAGGAGCGATTTATTCTGAATAGAAGAGTGCCCTGTCGCGTCTGCGGGTGGAGCCTGACGGAGCGTAAATGTTGACGATACGCGTCCCCATGACGGTGACGGCCATGCCTCTGGCAGATGGAAGGCATGTGATATCGGCCATTGGAATGCCTTCTCTGGCGTAGATGGCTACGCCGCGTCCCAGGTGGTCACCAGGAGAAGGATATTTGTTTTATCCCGCGACGTCTGGAAGTGTGGCCAAGTGTACTTCCTGTAGTAGTGCGATATCGACGTCCGACGCCCATATCATCTCTCGCAGCAGTTGAAGTTTCACGGGTGAGCTAAAGGTGTCAGTGTTGATCGTCGCTATTCGGTAGGTGTGGAGCCGTACCCCGCCGTGGAGGGGAACACCGGCGGAGGATGAAGAGGGGCGAGGCAACGGCGAGTCGTGCCGTACGCCACCTGACAGCGTTATCAGCAGCGTAACGATGCTTACGTCTGGGGTAACTCTGTCCCCAGCGTGTGTTCGGGGTCCTCATCGACGTCCTCACTCCACACCATTGAAGGCGCTGTCGTTGTGATGGTCGTACGTTCCACTTCGGTAGTGGGGGCGGAGGACGTCTCGGCAGCTGTCGCATCGGTGGAGTCCATTGGTTCAGGAGCACCTGGGTGAGCCACTAGAGTAGGCATCGACACAGACGCAGTCGGCGACATGTTGTCGTCATTCGTATCGTCGTGCAGGTTCTCCGAAGCCTCGTCGGGTCGGACGGCCTCTGGAGCATCAGGGGGAGGTGATCCGTCTCGTTCAGAGACCGTACGGCGCCTCCTCTTAGGTGAACGTTGTTTGCGGGTTCGTCCCTCCCTGTCGGAAGACGGAAGGGAGTCGCGTCGCTCTGAGAGGAAGGCCGTCGCGGGAACGTCAAATGAAGGGGCGTCCATATGTTCAGGCGGGTGGGTGTCGGAAGTCGTCGCTGTTGGTAGTGGCGCCGGAGTAGCGTCAGGCTTTGAGCGTGTCGGCCCCGGCGGTATCCGTAGCAGCTGGAAGGGTCACCGGAACGTGGTCCGATGGGCGGCGGCCGGTGGGAGGAGAAGAGAGCGCCGATGCGTAGGTGATCGGTAAAACTGTCGTCGGAGCCGGAGGTGCCACGGTAGCGGCTGACAATTGGGTGATTCGTCGCTGAAGACACTCAGATCTGAGGTGGCCTTCTTTGCCGCACCCGGAACAAGTCTTGGGTTGGCCGTCGTATATGACAACCGCGCAGCACCCGCTAATTTGCAGATAAGATGGCACGAGGAGGTCGATGGTGATCTGCCGTACACCGTTAAGAACGGGGTACGTTTGGAATTGCGCCCAGCGTTCGGCAGTGTGGCCATGTACAGTGCCATATGGGCGGAAAGCCGCGATAACGTCTTCCGCCGGAAGCTCGAACGGTAGTTCGAAAACTCGTATGGTGCGCATTCCTAAGCCGCCATGGTCGACAGTGACAGCTCCGACATTGCCGTCGGCGTGGCAAAAGCGTAATCCATGGTTGGTGTCACGAAGTATTTTTTCACATACCGCGTCATTGACTACTTTGACGTACACAGTACTGCTTAATATGGACAAATGGATGCCCAAGATGTCGCAAGCTGGAATCTTAGCAACGTCGCGTAGGAAGCATTCCACTTCCAAGGCCTTTGGTCGTGCGTATTCGTTGCAGAAGTTGAATCGTAAAGTTGATTTTCGAAAACGGTCGGCCATGGTTCTAGTGCCCGTAAGCGACACGTAAGTGACGGCCGCTGAAATGTAAACAACAACGAGCGCGCGCGCTCCGCAGGCGGAAACAACAACACGTCCGCACTGCACGGCGGCGAAAGCCGGACTGCTATCTGACCTACCGAAGCACGACTGACGCCTGGTCCTCACAGCTCTACTTCTGCCAGTATCTCGTCTCCTACCTTCCAAACTTAGCTGTGAGGACCGGGCCTGAGTCGTGATTCGGTAGCTCAGATGGTAGAGCACTTGCCCGCGAGAGGCGAAGGTCCCGAGTTCGAGTCTCGGTCGGGCACACAATTTTAATCTGCCAGGAAGTTTCAAAACATATCTGTGATGGTATTTCACTGAATGAGACGGAACGTAAGTCTCGTTTATATAAAAATTTTATCTGCAGGTTATTTTATCCTGGGAACAGCAGTCCCTCACCTACACTATCTTTCTTTTTCTGTTTCTTTTTTATTTTGTTGCCCAGATTGCAGGGTTGTACTTCAATGCACAAGAGAAACTAAGATCTCGCAAGGAACCCCTTGGGGGCGAGGTCGCAAAAGGCCAAGGATGCCTACCGCATTCGACGCCCTACATCTTGTCTACAATGCAATCACAGTATTTGGCTGCTAATGGCAACAGTGGGCGGAGATGGAGGTATCCAATGGTGGGCACAACATGAGTCTACAGAGGGGTAGTTGAACTGCTTATGCGACGAAAAACTAACAACAGTGCTACAGTGCGGCTGGTGTTGATACAAAACAGGCAATGGAAACTATAAACAAAGCATTTGTTGCATTATATCTACAACAACAGTTACCGAAGTTGACATTTCGTCAGAAAGGAACCCAAGGAATTTCTCATGGTGGTAAAGAAGTGTCAAATGAAATTATATCGTTTATGCAAGAAGAGACAGTGGAATGTGTGCTGTCGTATATGCTAGATTGTGCCGGCAATTTACGTTAGAATTACAGTGACGATGTGAGGTAACGGGCGAGTGGTGAAAATATCCTAAGTTCATAGGTGGTGGCCACCGTTAGGGCCGTTTGGCAAGGTGCGGCTCGTTAGCAGGCGCGTGGTGCGTCACAACGGCCGGAGCACGTGGTCCGCGAGGCTGGGAATTCCGCTGTGACGAGGACGGTGCTTTGTGTCGATGAAGGAGACACGCCGGGAGTGCCAAAGATGGCGGACTTTGTGAAGCCATAATGGCAGACATTTCACAGTTCGTATAGAATTTAATAGTAGGCAGATTATTTGCACGGCGATTCTGATGCTGTAATCAGATTTTCATTATTTTTATTAGTTTAAAGTTTACTATCTGACGGTAAATTATACAAGTAACAGCCAGCAACGAATTTCCAAAATATAAACGCTTCATCCGATTTGGTCCATCGCCGTATCTCTAGAAAGCTATTAGTGTAAACCTAAATTGGTATGAATTACAAGCATGTAACTTGAATAGTACATGAGTTACTGGAGGTCAAAGTGGCCGATTACTATCGATCGCGACAGTCCATAAGTACTCCACAGTTACTATAAAAAACGGTATCAGCATGCTTATAAATATATTGATTCATCCATATCTTTGTTAATAACCGATATATGCTATTCATGAAGAAACTGGTCAATTATTTACTGTGTTTTAGAAAACACAGAGACATTAGGCTCCTGGCGTTCCTTTTGCTTCCTTTCTTTTGATGTATGGTTATTTAGTTGTTTACGTATTTAATAATGTGTGTTATAGCGTGTTTATGGTCTAGCCATAGGAATATTTATTTAATTTCAAGTTATGTAAATGTAACTCCAGTAATACGCATGTGTTTAACTATGTGTGTGGGTGCGTTGGCTTGAAGACATAGCGCGAGTGCTCTAGCCCATCACAGCGCTCGTGAATGGGGAGACTGGATGGGAACGAGTTTGAGGGAGAGGACACGAGGCATTGCTGGAGGACTGGACGGTACGGGAAGTGGTGGACGCGACGGCGCGACGGACGCGGAGTCGCGGGAAAGACTTGGAGTGAGCAGTTTGCGCGTGGTCGTTGGAGATAGAAACATTTCGTAGTGCCGACTTGTGAGATTTCCGTGGCTTCTGCAGTGAAGACGTAGTAAGCTTTCAGAAGTGAATATCTCGCGAGCTATGTTGTTGTTCATAACTAATTACGCGAGGTAGGAATCTATTGTTTCCCTATTATTCAACTTATATTTTATTTAATTGCTGGACCATCGACAACAATAAGAGTTTTGCAAAAGTATACCACATTCTCAAAAGTACTTCTACTGTCGTACTCATCATTTGAACTCGTGAAGAAAGTACCTGCAGATTTTATTTAATTACAATCTTTCTTTTATAAACGTTTTTGTTACGTTCTAAATTCGGAATTGCCGAGTGATAGGAACCTTCTATCATTCGATTCATGTGTATATTTATATTGTATACTGTAGACTCAACAGTATTTGGCGGCAACTACGTATCCGAGCCCCTAGACAACGAAACCAGCCAAAATTTTAATATTGCAACGTTGAGTCTAAGGGTGCGAAGTATATTGGAAAGACTGCAACGATGATACGTGCTTAACAAGTGAAAGTAGTGTTGAAACAGGCATCTAGCCATGTAGTTCATCATCCTTGTCAGCCAGAGAGCCACAAATCTCGTCTCCACTGAAACGTAGTAAAGGACAATCGTTGTCCAACGAGCGGATACTAAACATAATTACGTACATGGGAGATCACAGGTAGTGTAGTATAAAATCAATTCTGAACAGATTTCGAATAAGGCAGTAGCAGTATGAACTTGTATTACATAAGAAAAACTACAGGTATTCAAGGGAGGATAAGGCGCACTTGTTACAAAAGCCGATGTTTGCGACTTTCAAAAATACTCGATACAATTTACAGGATATGCTCGATGGTGACCTACTACGTTATGCACATCAACCTGTGCGCGACATGGATTATAGTGATTTCAAGGGGAATTATTAGGTGGTTTGCCTAACTTCAAACAGTGCTATAGAATTTGAAGACGTAAGAATTTGAAGACGTCAACTTGACGATGCACAAGAAACTGCGCAAATGTCCCGAAAATTTGTAGACGAAGTAAAGAAACTTATTTCATCGTTCAGTAGGGATTTGTTTCCAACTCCGACCGACCGGAATTTAAAGGGGAAATGCCTATGAAAGGAACTCTGGAAATTAGAGATACCAAGAGAGTTGTAACAAGATGAACTGACATCAATACCTTAACGCTTTCGTATACCATTATCCCAATTGTAAACCTGGATGGTAAACTGACTGGAAAGATATTTTTTTGTGCTGCTGTAAATTGGAACTGCTCTGCTCCCTAGAAATCCTTACCGTGCATATAATATTGCAAGTGCAGTAGAGAATAAGCAAGAGTGGCGAAAAGGGCATAAGAGAACTACAAGTATAATATGAGCAGTAGCAGGTCAAAATAACATAGTTTTCGTTTAAAAATCATACTCCTTAAATGCAAACTATCCCTCTTGAAAAGCGTGTAATATAGCAGTTCATACCACCTGAAACTTCTGGATGTTTATTTTTTCCGTACATACAAAACATGTTATCGCCTTTCTGAAGCTACGCCGTAAGGATAGCCAGTCTCGTGTTAAGCTCCACGACAGACTGTTCCGCAATAGCTTGCATGCCGTCACATTAAATCAGTTCTCATCACCTCATAACACCAATATGATTCTACGTGCATTCTTTAAGAGTGGATACCTAGCTGAATAGACAGCATGGTTTGTAACCCCTAAGGATTTTGTCTCCGATCTCGTTGGTGCGAGTCTTTGTGATCACTGTGGCGCGCCATTTTTCGTTTGGCGTTTATGGTGCAAGTTAATAATTTGTTCTGAACATATTTTTAATGTTCACTGCGTCCATTTTGTGAAGTGTAATACATGGATCACATATACGGTTGACCTCAGCGCCTGCCGGACACTCATACTCTGTCGTCCTCCTGCCGCACATGGTGAGTCATTAGCAGCTAGTAATTTACCTGTTATAATTGTTAACACAAACACACACTCAAATGAGCATTACTGAAGACTGAACTTGTGATGCACTCAAGGTGTTCCTTGTTAGTCTAAGCGGAGGGGAGCAGCATAAGAGCAAGCATAAGTACAAACTAATTGGAGGAGTTCCCAATCAGATTGCAATTATGGTTCAAAATAGCAATATTGCCGAGGTACTGTGAATCTATATACGTTTGGTAGGTGTGAGTCCTCCTGTGCTCACATTGTACTTCACTTGCATGTCACGATGTATTTCTTATATTTTATTCCATGTCATCGCTACTTTTCTTATGTATGATGAATATTATTTTTAGATTCTTTGAAAACAGAGGGACACCGAAATGCATAAGTTATTGTAAAGGTTAATAAGAAACTGTGGTTACGACTAAAGGGTTATTACAGTGAAATAAATTGTTTACATACAAAACCAATTTGACATTACTCCCTAGTACTAGAACACGTAATCACTCTTACGAAAAAAAAAAAAAAACTGCAAACACGGCCAATACAAGGAGCTGCAAATCAAAAAGATGGGTACTCTTACGATCTTCCGTCAGTGTCTGGTAAGTCAAGAGAAGCAAGCTGAAAGCGGTATAGACGCACAGTAGATGTACTACTGAATCTCTATTGCTTTTTTTATGCAGCTTACAATGTCTGTTCCCTCAGACATGCTTTTGTCTATTTGCGACAAATGAAAATTTCTACCGGACCGGGATTAAAACCCGGATTGTTGACGATCCACAGCTGTAGTAAATATTACGAACTTGTGCGTGTCTGAAGAAAGAGATGTTGTAAGTTAAGGAGAGACAAATACCATTTTTATCCCCATTCTGCCAATGATATTTCACCGTCTGAATAAGTACACTTTTCAAAAGAACTATAAATGTTAGAATAGTGACATTTTTACCGAGTGAATATAATGTGTACACCTACATTCATAATTAATATGAACAAAATACCTATCATGGATTTCAAGGAATTCTTTTTACATTTCGCTAACAAAATCTCACTTCTTTATATACTTTAGTTATCATAAAACAATTTCTGTTTACTTGGTGGTCATCAGTTTACTTGTAATAACGTATTACCACCCTGAGTACAAAATGACCAAATTTTATATTTCTAGTCATTGAGATAAGAAAATAATGGTACCTGAAAAATCATAAATTGTAGTTTTAAGAAAAATGAGTTTTAAGTTAAATATTGCAGTTTTATTATATGAGAATTATTTACAATTAATATTTTCCTGCACCATACTGAGCATCATCTGAATACTGATCTTCTGTTCTTCCCTTACTCCTTTTTCTTTCCTGTCCTGCTTCTTTTGTGCATTTTAAATTAGCAATTTCTCCTTTGTAGATTCTCTCCTTATTTATTTGAGCCAAGAATTTTCCAATATTTCCATTACATTTTGCGCTCAACGCTTTCAAAACATCCAGTTTCCTTATTACACCATCACTGAAGCATAAAATTGCATCATAATTACCATATTTGAGGGCTTTAATGTAAATATATACGGTTTTTGGCAACTGGGTACAATTCAAAGAATATGCACATTCATTTAAATTTTAAGTTTTCCCTTGTAGACATTTCTTCAACGAAGTATCTTTACAAAAATCTCTAAACATAGGTATAATTTCATTCATACTGGAGCAGGTATTGTGGTCGTATGTTGCACTTCTACTTTACTTGGGCCAAGTTTCAGGATTATTTGGGCAAGGAAAATCCAGAGGATTTTCATTTGTGGAAAGCTTATCGAAAGAGGTAGACTATTTAATTTTTTTCATGTTTTCTAAATTCCCATAATTTCTTCTTATGGTGTAGCCGTAATATTCTATCTATTTCAAGATTTGTGAGGCGACCTTTACCAACTATATTCTTACCATCTTCCCGCACTATTTCTGACTTTTCTTTTAATAATCTTCTGAATCTGGACTCCATTCTCTTCTGCACACGCCCAGTGCTTTCTAATTTGGAAATTTTGACATAAGGACCATCAGGTTCTTCTGCACATATCTGACAACAAGCCTTTCTATCAACGCCCCTAAACACTGTGTGTATCTGACATCTCTATTTACACACTGATCAGCCTAAGGCTCGCCCTTGCATGGTTCCCGCGATAGGGAGATGAGACTACAATGAAACAAGATGAATGTAAGTATTGTCGTTGTTCCTGACCAGCAATCCGATACCGATTCAAGGGGGGAGACGGAAGGCAAAGGAACTCGAAAACTAGATTTTTAGATTTTTACAGATTCGAAAAGCCTGCTAAACCCTTCGTCAAAGAGTTTTTGTTTCATATAGAAACCACAATTTCTTCATGAAAACTCCTGATGCTCTGTGCGATCCACCATTTAAATTTTACACCTTCTTTTCTGCAGCATGCAAAGAGAATTGCACGGATTTTGACATACTTCGCTAGACATTTCCTGCATCTATTGTTTTATCGTGTCAAGGTTTCGTACCTTGCATCGATTGTGGAAACTTCTGCTACTTCCATCCCACCACCTGGATCAGCATAATTCTTCTGACAATTGTGCTTATCCTCTTTCTCAGTTTCACTGCTACAAGTTATGCAGTACTACCTTAGAATCTCTACATCAGTTCATATATGCTTTACATTGTCAAGCTAAGGGACGATCCAGATTAATGCAGGAACAGAAGCTCGACTCCAAACAGCCAAAATTGCTATTGTATAGCCTTTATTGTGATGACCGATTTGAGGAAACGACGTTGCCATCATCAGTATTTTTGTAAATAAAATCACTGAGAATTCTGAAGTTCACCTCAGTATTTCCGAATGAGTGTTAAACTCTACAAGGTGACTGTGAAGTAACACCTTCAAGATACTGCAGTTTCTTTTTGAGGTACCGATTTGCTTTACATGTGCCATTATTCGTTCCTTTGACCCACTAACCTCATTTCTCTTTACATATTTCCGCCCTCTAAATTGTACCTTAGGTGAGAATTATTTGGCGACAGTAAGAACGGCAACACTAATACTGAGCTTGCTTCATTGAAATCTCGTCTCCCTGTTGCGGGAATCACGTAATGTGCGAGTCAGTGTGGCATATGATTCTGGAAGCCTCTTTGCTTTCGCCCACATCCAAAGCCCGACACCACGCCCTCTTTAAGTCTGTACCCCTCGTCTGTGTCTGCCGCAGTTTGAAATCTGTCACCCGCCCTTCACACCAACTGGCGTCCATAGCCCCTCGCGTCATGTGTCTTCACTTGCTCAGTGGCAGCCAGAGCTGCTGTGATCTGACAAAATCACCCTGCACATGCCTCACTTCAGACCTCTCTGGAAGGTTCGAGACACTGCTGTCCCGCCTATATAAGTGGAACACCGTATCTTCCCCCATATTACCCACATCGACCACACCTTTCTCACCTACGCTATTTCCGATATATATGGACGGTAGATTCTCTACAGAACTCCAGATGTGGCGTCAGTGTACATACCCTCTGCAACGTGAAATGCTCCCAGTCCCACACCAGCAATGCCAATCCAGATGTCCTAGAATACGTCAACCGCCTTGCGAGCCTCAGTGGAGAAGTCCTCGATCCAACTGGAAGCGAGTACCTATCTCTCATCCTCACTATCTTGTACACACTACCTCGTCCCGAAGTACCTCACCCCTGTCTCCATCCAAGAGTTCTCCGAGAGTACAATCATACCTACTGGAATGCCTTCCAGACATCTATAGAAATCCAGGCTGAAATCCACATCCTGATCTTCCAGGAACCTGACGAAATCCCTCATTCCATATCATACCTACAACAGATCTTGCCAGATCCTACATCCGTCCACATTCCTACCAAGACAGTACATCCCCATCGCCCTACCCTCTTCCAACAAGCTATATCCCTTCTGTAAGAACCCTATGGCTCTTACCACTCTTTCTTGTGGACTCGTGACTGGGATACACTCACATGCCATTACACATACAGACACATCCACAATTTATTAAACGCAAAAGAAACGTCGATACTGGAGACCAGACATGCACCAAACGTATCGCTACACTCCCCTTCAACTCTTCCAAGTATGGAAAGCAGTTCATCAACTCCTAGCAATAACCTCATCCCTCACTGCCTTCTCCTCCACAATAACCATCCTTCCCTGTCAACCTAAGATGACCATTTTGCATCCTATCTCTTTGACATCTTCTACATCCCAGGTACACTAATTTTGATTACACCATGCTTCCTACTATCTTTTAACGCGGAAACACTGCTGTCACACCTCTGACTCCCAGTTTCCAGTACCTGTACATCTTATCACGAACAAAATGAAACACTTCAATGACAGCACATGGCATAAAATCTCAACAAAAAGCGCAATACTTGCTCAAGACAACTGCATTGCCTATCGACTCCTCAAAGAACGCAACCTCTCCTTTCCAGTCGCTTGTGTAGCTGTTTACACCAATATCCTCTACAGAGTTTACTATCCTCGACTACAGAAAACCTCCAGAAACCTACTTCTCCCCAAGTAGCACAAACCCCTTACTGATATCTAATCCTACAGCCCAACCTGCCTCACCTCAGTGCTTAGAAAGCCCTCCGAATCCATCATCACCTGAAACAATGACACCTCCTTTCTGTTAAAGAGTTTGCTTCTGTCCCAGTTTCTCTTCTGGTGACTAGTTCCTACACCCACCCTCTTCTATTCCACAGTATGTTTGTTTCACTCGACCAAGAGAGAGCATACAACGGTGTCTGGCGTTAATCATTTTTTGGAAACCCTTGTCGCCAGTTTTATAAAGACCTCGTCACTACTGCTGTGGAGGCAGAGTTGCCACTGATGTTACGTTAGGCCGAGTTTCTGGGTTCGTGAACCGGCTTCTGGTGCTGTACACCGCTAAAATAATTTCTAGCCGTCACTATTACACAGCTATGCCCCAGAATCAGGTAACAGGATAGAAGAACGAAGGTTCTACAATACTCCAAAAAATCAGTTACAAAGTCACACAAATGAGTAAAAAATGTTTACTTATCTTTATGGCTAGATGAATAACGACTCTGCAACACTGCTTGTAATGTAGCAAAAAAAAAAAAAAAAAAAGAACAAAAAAGACCTCCATGGCTAAGCGCAAATAATCGTAGGTAAACTTGACAGTACATAGCAAATGGAATTTGCAACAACTCTCTGTTCCCTTCTAAGAATTCACTAAACTATATTCCCTGTTTAAGTCAGCCCCGGGCCATGATCTAAATGATCTAAAACCAAGTGGGTGAGAAAGCTCTTCTATCTTCCTAGTAGGCTTCTGTCCGATGTCGTCCGGTCATTGGCGATTGTGTTCGGCTGGCAATTGACCTGGGCGAAGTCGATATCTTCATCCTCTGCGCCGACCTTGGTGCTGATGGAACTCGCGCAAATGGCGTGTCTCTATGCCACTGGCATCAGCTCGCATTTTCGCGTCTGTGGTGCTTTTGCCCTGCTGTGTCTTGTTCGGACGACACACCAGGTTTCCTTTCCAAACTCCAGATACATGCACTTCCACTTAACTATGTCCATCTTACTGTATCGCTCCTATCTAATAGCACATCCTTTGTCACTATTAACAGTACCAATTTCTTTACAGTCCCTCCCACTGCAGGAGCTGTTGCCAGGCTCCATCATCTCTCCTCTCCTTCATCTCCTCTCACAGTTAATAAGCCCGAATCACCAGTCCACCTTCCTCAGTATGATAATGACGCTGCTTTTCTTGCCCTCTCCCCTACACTCCAGAAATCCGAGCGGTCCCCACAGACCCGCGTTTACCAGTTTACCTCCGGAGGCAACCAGTGACTCCCAAATAACAATTCCTCCAGCGCCCAGCCAATACTTACAGGAGGAACCACCAACCCCTTTCCTCTCCATGACTTTTATCTTACCATTTATACTGAAATATCTTGGACTAAGCCCCGACAGGCAAATGCAGCTGACATGGAGTCCACATCTAATAACCGCGCAACAGAAAGCCCACAATAGACTAACTGGCCGAACTTGGGGGTTACCCTCTTCCACTATTCTCCACACCTACAAAAACCCTGATCTGAACCATCCTCTGCAACGCACATATTGCATGGATATCCATCTACATCTGCGTCTACACAGATACTCCGCAAGCCACGGGACGGTGCGTAGCGGAGGGTAGCCTGTATCAGTACTAGTTCATTTCCTTACCTGTTCCACTCACAAACAAACGAGGAGAAACCCCTATCTATATGCTTTCGTATGAGCCCTAATTTCTCGGATCTTATTTTCGTGGTCCTTACGCGTAGCGCATGTTGGCGACAGTAGAATCGCTCAGCATTCAATTAGAAATGCCGGTTCCCTGAATTTTTTCAACAGTGTTTCTCGAAACGGATATCGCCTTCCCTGCTGGGATTCCCATTTGAGTTCCCGAAGCATCTCCGTAACACTTACGTGTTGTTCAAACCTACCTGTAGCAAATCTAGTAGCCCGCCTCTGAATTGCTTCGATATCTTTCCTCAGTCCGACCTGGCATGGATTCCAAACACTGGAGCAGTACTCAAAAACTGGTCGCACCAGCAACCTTTACGCGGTCTCCTCTACAGGTGAACCAATCTTTCCTAAAATTCTACCAGTAAAGTCAACCGTTCGCCTTCCGTACCACAATTCTGACATACTCGTTTCATCTCATACCGCTTTGCAACGTTAAACGACTTGACTGTGTGAAGCAGGACACTAGTAATACTGTATCCGAACAATACAGGTTTGTTCTTCCTACTCACCGCCATTAACTAACATTTTTCTACATTTAGAGCTAGCTGCCATTCATCACACCAACTGAAAATTTTGTCTAAGTCATCTTGTATCTTTTTACTGTTACTCAACTTCGACACCTTGCCGTGTACCACGGCATCTTCAGCAAGCAATACAGACTGTTGCCCACCCCGTCAGCCAAAACATTTATGCATATAGAGAACGTCAGCGGTCCTATCACACTTCCCTCATGCAGTGGGGCACCGTGTCAAATGCTTTCCGGGAATCCAAATTTTGGTATCTGCCTGTTGCCCTTCATTCATAGTTCACGGTGCATCATGTGAGAAATGGGCAAGCTGAGTTTCGCACTATCGATTCCTTCTAAAACAATGTTAATTCGTGACATAAGCTTCTCCGTCTCCATAAATTTTATTATATCCGAGCTCAGAAAATATTCAAGGATTCCGTAGCAAACAGAAGTTCGGGATATTGATCCGTAATTTTGCGGGTGTGTTCTTTTACCATTCTTATATACTGGAGACACCTGCGCCTTTTTCCAGACGCTTGGGACTTCGTTCAGAGCTAGAGATTCACGATAAATGCAAGCTAGATAAGGAGCCATTTCCGTAGAATACTCTTTGTAAAATCGAACTGGGATTCCATCCGGACCTGGTGATCTATTTGCTTTCAACTCTTTCAGTTGTTTCTCTGCACCAGGAATGCTTATTACTACGTCGTCCAGGGAGTATGTCTGATGGTCAAATGACGGTATGTTCATATGACTCTTCTGTGTGAACGATTTGTTGAACGTTAAATTTAAAACTACGGCTTTCGCTTTGGTATCATCAACTGCCATACCAGACACTTGAACATGGGACTGAACGGAAGCCTTAGACCCACTTAGCGATTTTACTTAAGTCCAGAATTTCCTGGGTTCTCTGCCAGATCTTTTGCGAACATGTGACGGTGCTAGTTGTATGTTTCGCGAATAGATCTTTTCACAGATTCGCTAATCTCTACTAACCTTCGCTTGTCGTCATTTGTGCATTCCCTTTTGACCGAGAGTGTAACAGCCTCTGCTTCCTCAGCATCTTCCGAATTTCGTCATCAAACCATGATGAGTTTTTTTTCCGTCCTTTATCCACTTACCAGGCACATATCTCTCCAGACGACGATTTAGAATCTGCTCCACCCCACGAAAGTTCTATAAGTCTCTCCTTATCTTCCAACACCATGCATTTTCCCCAAGTGGATCTCATCAAATTCACACCTGTCCTCACCGACATCGGACACCTTCGCATCTCCTATACTACCCACAAACTAGATTCCAATAATCCCATTTTCTGTCCTCTGATCACCAGTTCTGATACAATGTCGTGCCTTTACAAACATATTGCACGCTCCCTACACCTACAAAAACTGCATATCTTATTCCAACGCAACTTCAATCAACTCCATCTCCCAGACAATGAGATCTATCACAATATATATTCCTCATGCCAACTTTAACTCTTCCCCAACTATCTCACGCCATCTCAGGGTTCCTCTCTCCTTTTCGCTCTACATCTATCCCCTTCCCTTTCCTGTTCTTACCGCTGTTCTACTCACTGACGAAATTCCTCCTTACCCTCTGCCTTTCCCACCTGTCTTCCGCTATCCACCCAACACCTCCTTTCATCTACATAGTTTCCTAGACACCTACCTTTTCTACCCACATCTCTCAGCCCTGATGAATATATTCTCTACTCATCCTTCAGATTTTTAATGAAAGTGCAATGATTCTTCTTACAAGAATTTCAGCCTTCTGCGATGTGTTTTTATAATGTATATGTTTCTGGTTCTTTTCTTTTTTAAAGCTCTAATTTTTTATGTAGACATCAACAAAATTCATCCTATTCATTGTATTTTAAAATCATGAATAACATTTAACCTTTAATTTCTTCTCACCATTGTTATACTTTTATAAATGCTTTTTTGTTGGAGAACGGAATACTGTACCGCTGACAACTCAACCTTCACCCATATGGGGCGGGGAAGTGAAATACATTGAAGGAAAACAAAATCTTTCCTAGCAGTCACAGTATTTTTACTCCTGATGTGCATGGCAGAGACAGGCGTCCAAAGATAGAGTGTTTTATTCGAAGAGGTGCGGACTAAAAATAGAGAAGACTTTATTCATGCACGCGGGCACGAAATACTCCGATAATACTCCTTAATATGGTGATATCCTGCATGTGTACAACGTTTTGTTATGCTATATTGTGATCTCCACCGGAAATTCTCCAGAAACGTTAGACATACTCAATAGACATTCTTCATCTGTAGAAGTGGTTTGTTTCCTTATTCTGAAAATACAGAAAATAGTCTCTGATGAGGATGACGTTTTAATTAACATATCTCACTGGTATAACAATTTTGGAGTATCATATTGGTAGCGTTTTGTCAAGTTGTTCCTGCTGTAGAACATTTCATTTCTCTCAGCGGAGTTTCACTCAACAATACACTATCCGATTTCCAACAAGCATGATTTCGTTTCCCTGTAAGAATGACCATCATCTTCTTGTCTTGTAACAACATAGCTTCAGCTAAAAACTTCTTAAAACATTCATAAAAAAATAGTGATAAACCATAAATATTTAATGAAACCTGAAACTTTTCAGCTTTGCCAAAACGGTTTGAAAAAGATAACTTTTTTTCTTTTATTATAATCGCGTGTATGTCTTTTATTAAGTCACCTGCTACGACGAATGAACTCGTTATAGCAGTATACGGGTCTCCCACAATGCCTCGACACTTGGTCTGTGATATTGGGGAATTAGTAGAGCAGTATTCAGAAGAGAAATGGGGATGCAGAACGTAAACTGCAGCTAGTGAACTCTGGCCTGTGTCCAGTGTAGCGGCTGAAGCTCTGCAGGTGAGCGGGAATGGTCCGTCCCACGCGGGATCCGCCAGCATCAATGCGCCATTCGTGTTCTGTAAATGGGGCCCTTGCCTGAATTTACGTACAGCAGCTCAGAGGACGAATGGTGAACGCCTGCCGAATAGCCTCCAGCACTCGTGTGTACCTCCTACGATCCGGTTGTTCACGGCAACGTTCCGCTACAGTAGCGGGCGTAGCTCTGGAAAGAACAGGACACAATGGCACTGGCTTTGGTTTTATTTTTGAATAGATTCTTTCCATTTCATCACACCTAGTAGCGAACTGGTAATGCAAAGGTTATATACAGACACTGCCGAAACTGTACTGGAGCCACAACAATTGAAGAACATGAAAGGGAAGCAGTGTTAGATACAGGCGTGAGTCAGGTGTGTAATCCATCCCTGTTTTTCAGTCAATACATAGAGGAAGCAGTGAAGCAAACTAAGGAGAAATTTGTTCCAGTAAAAATGTCAATGTCCTCATACAGCTGTATCACATTTTACTTTGATGCTCGATTCGAGTGCTATCAGTTTCAAAACTGTACATCTTATTATCAGGTATTAGATACGCATCAATAATCAGATTCCGCAAGTACCACTATTTATGTCATTTTATAGTGTGGGAAGCGAGTGGAGAATGCGACTCTTAAAGGAATAAACGATATGTGTTATTTGAGCAGCAAAACAACCATGATGGCAGAAGCCAAGTGAACACGAAATTAACACACAACAGTAAAAAAAAAAGCTTCGAAAATAAGAAATATTTTAACATTGAATACAAATTTAATCGAAAGTCTGTTCTGGACGTGATTGTCTGGAGTGTCACGTTATGGGGAAGAGAGACATGGGTGACAGGGAGTACAGAGAAGCCAATAGTTAGAAGCTGTCAAAATGTCGTTCCAGAATAATATTAAATTCCACATCGGTAGGTCGGATAAGCAATCAATAGGTAGGGGAAAGTGTTCTACCTTGAGGATAGTGCAGCTAGGAACCCAAGATACTTCCTGGACGGTGTTTCACTCTAACGACTGATTTCTGAATCACTTGTGCTGGTTGGTATCTTCTGCGACCTGTCTAATAAATCTGACAACGTAAATCACAGTAACCTCCTAGGTAAGTTAAAGTTTTGTGGGACTGATGGTATAGCCAACCGATGGATAACGTCATACCAAACGAAAATAATGCAGAAAGTTGTATTTAATAATTCAACCAATGAAGTCCGGGGAGAAAAAGAATATAGGATTTCCAGTGCTCAGTCTCGGATTCACTATTGCTCATTCTATCTGTAAACGATCTTCCATTTAATGCACAACGATCAGAATTAGTTCTTTTTGCAGATGACACTAGTAAATTAATCAATCCAAACACACAAACAGAAACTGAAGAAATACTAGGAAATGTTCTAGTGCCATTGACTCTCTTTTTGCGAAAGTTCTCACTCTCAATTCTAAAAAGACACAACATATTCAGTTTTGCACATCCAGGGCTACAACTCCAGTGATAAGTGTAGTACATGGTGAGGAAATAATAAATAGCATGGAAACTTCAAAATCTTTAGGTGTCCATATTGGTTAGGATTTAAGCTGAAAAAAGCATATTTTTGAACTTCTAAAACGACTTAGTTCAGTTCCATTTGCAGTTACAATCCTTGCAGATCTTGGGGAGAGACAGATCATTAAGTTGACATATTTCGCATATTTTCATTCATTAATGCATATCGAATATGTTCTGGGGCACCTCATCTTTAAGAAAGAATGTCTTCATTGCACATAAACGTGCTGTAAGAATAATATTTTATGCTCAACCACGAGCATCTTGTAGACATGAGTTTATGTGGTTGGTTATTTTAACTATTGCTTCACAATATATTTAGTCCCTCATTATGTCTGCTGTGAATAATCCGTTACAGTTCAAAAGGAACAACGATCTATCCAATTATGACACCAGATGGAAAAATGACATTCATTACTCCCCATTAATGTTGTCTTTGGTAGGAAAAGGGATACACAATATTGCAACAAATATTTTTGATCATTTACCCAGTGATATAAAATGTGTATTAGACAAGCAAGTAAAATTTCAAAGAAATTGATAGTTGATCCTAGACATCTCCTCCTATTCCGTAGAAGAATTTCCATTACAGTAATGTGCAACAGGTGGTGAGTAGGAGTTACTAACTCACATCTGTATATATTTAAAGAAAATTAACACATAAAAATGTTTAGCATGTAACCATATTTTCATATTAATTTTCAATGTGAATGTAAAATAAATCGTTCCGCATTATTTCGATTCATCGTGCAAAATGACCCGTGAAGCAAGAAACTAACTAGTTAACTTTAAGGAATGCGCACTGGAGACTGTAATAAGTGTACCGCATTCTCTACTGTTTTTGTTGTGAGATATGACATTGTTTCTTGTGCAACAGTAGTAAATATTTTGAATTCTGTGCATTTAAGTGCTGTGTAATATATTATAAAAATCAAATAGGGGTAAAGGAGGAGTAGGTTTAATAATGAATAGCAAAATAGGTATGCGGATAAGCTACTACAAACAGCATAGTGAACGCATTATTGTGGCCAAGATAGATACGAAGCCCACACCTACCACAGTAGTACAAGTTTATATGCCAACTAGCTCTGCAAATGACGAAGAAATTGAAGAAATGTATGATGGAATAAAAGAAATTATTCAGATAGTGAAGGGAGACGAAAATATAATAGTCATGGGTGACTGGAATTCGAAAGTAGGAAAAGAGAGAGAAGGAAACGTAGTAGGTGAATATGGATTGGGGCTAAGAAATGAAAGAGGAAGCCGCCTGGTAGAATTTTGCACAGAGGACAACATAATCATAGCTAACACTTGGTTTAAGAATCATGAAAGAAGGTTGTATACGTGGAAGGACCCTGGAGATACTAAAAGGTATCAGATAGATTATATAATGGTAAGACAGAGATTTAGGAACCAGGTTTTAAATTGTAAGACATTTCCAGGGACAGATGTGGACTCTGACCACAATCTATTGGTTATGACCTGTAGATTAAAACTGAAGAAACTGCAAAAAGGTGGGAATTTAAGGAGATGGGACCTGGATAAACTGAAAGAACCAGAAGTTGTACAGAGTTTCAGGGAGAGCATAAGGGAACAATTGACAGGAATGGGGGAAAGAAATACAGTAGAAGAAGAATGGGTAGCTTTGAGGGGTGAAGTAGTGAAGGCAGCAGAGGATCAAGTAGGTAAAAAGACGAGGGTTAGTAGAAATCCTTGGGTAACAGAAGAAATATTGAATTTAACTGATGAAAGGATAAAATATAAAAATACAGTAAATGAAGCAGGCAAAACGGAATACAAACGTCTCAAAAATGAGATCGAGAGGAAGTGCAAAATGGCTAAGCAGGGATGGCTAGAGGACAAATGTAAGGATGCAGAGGCTTATCTCACTAGGGGTAAGATAGATACTGCCTACAGGAAAATTAAAGAGACCTTTGGTGATAAGAGAACGACTTGTATGAATATCAAGAGCTCAGATGGAAACCCAGGTCTAAGCAAAGAAGGGAATGCAGAAAGGTGGAAGGAGTATATAGAGGGTCTATACAAGGGTGATGTACTTGAGGACAATATTACGGAAATGGAAGAGGATGTAGATGAAGATGAAATGGGAGATTCGATACTGCGTGAAGAGTTTGACAGAGCACTGAAAGACCTGAGTCGAAACAAGGCCCCCGGAGTAGACAACATTCCATTGGAACTACTGACGGCCCTGGGGGAGCCAGTCCTGACAAAACTCTACCATCTGGTGAGCAACATGTATGAAACAGGTGATATACCCTCAGACTTCAAGAAGAATATAATAATTCCAATCCCAAAGAAAGCAGGTGTTGACAGATGTGAAAATTACCGAACTATCAGTTTAATAAGTCACAGCTGCAAAGTACTAACGCGAATTCTTTACAGACGAATGGAAAAACTAGTAGAAGCCAACCTCGGGGAAGATCAGTTTGGATTCCGTAGAAACACTGGAACACGTGAGGCAATACTGACCTTACGACTTATCTTAGAAGAAATATTAGGGAAAGGCAAACCTACGTTTCTTGCAATTGTAGACTTAGGAAAAGCTTTTGACAATGTTGACTGGAATACTCTCTTTCAAATTCTAAAGGTGGCAGGGGTAAAATACAGGGAGCGAAAGGCTGTTTACAATTTGTACAGAAACCAGATAGCAGTTATAAGAGTCGAGGGACATGAAAGGGAAGCAGTGGTTGGGAAGGGAGTAAGACAGGGTTTTAGCCTCTCCCCGATGTTGTTCAATCTGTATATTGAGCAAGCAGTAAAGGAAACAAAAGAAAAATTCGGAGTAGGTATTAAAATCCATGGAGAAGAGATAAAAACTTTGAGGTTCGCCGATGACATTATAATTCTGTCAGAGACAGCAAAGGACTTGGAAGAGCAGTTGAATGGAATGGACAGTGACTTGAGAGGAGGATATAAGATGAACATCAACAAAAGCAAAACGAGGATAATGGAATGTAGTCGAATTAAGTCGGGTGATGCTGAGGGAATTAGATTAGGAAATGAGACACTTAAAGTAGTAAAGGAATTTTGCTATTTGGGGAGCAAAATAACTGATGTTGGTCGAAGTAGAGGGGATATAAAATGTAGACTGGCAATGGCAAGGAAAGCGTTTCTGAAGAAGAGAAATTTGTTAACATCGAGTATAGATTTAAGTGTGAGGAAGTCATTTCTGAAAGTATTTGTATGGAATGTAGCCATGTATGGAAGTGAAACATGGACGATAAATAGTTTAGACAAGAAGAGAATAGAAGCTTTCGAAATGTGGTGCTACAGGAGAATGCTGAAGATTAGATGGGTAGATCACATAACTAATGAGGAAGTATTGAATAGGATTGGGGAGAAGCGAAGTTTGTGGCACAACTTGACCAGAAGAAGGGATCGGTTGGTAGGACATGTTCTGAGGGATCAGCAATTTAGTATTGGAGGGCAGCGTGGAGGGTAAAAATCGTAGAGGGAGACCAAGAGATGAATACACTAAGCAGATTCAGAAGGATGTAGGTTGCAGTACGTACTGGGAGATGAAGAAACTTGCACAGGATAGAGTAGCATGGAGAGCTGCATCAAACCAATTTCAGGACTGAAGACCACAATAACAACAACAACAATATATTAAGAATATTTGGACGATACAGTTTATGCTTCATTCAGAGAATTTTGTGCTCACAAGGGCAGTGCGTGACCTCTAACGCTCAGAGCCGCACGAAAAGATGCTTAGAGTATAAGTTGATTATCCCGTAAACAGTGGTATAACCCATTCGCATGCAAAACTGCACGCCTTAACTCGAGAGATATTTGAATAATCACCTATTGTGGGTCAAATAGAGGAACTTTCGTAGCGAGAAGAAACAAAATTTCGATATAACAGGACCAAAAATAGACATGTTCAGCGTCGTGTCTTATGTGATTACTGGGTGGCCAGAAATAGTCTAAAAGGTTTCTAAAAGTTTTGCAGAGTATTTTGTGCTCAAAAATAACTCTTACGAAAAAAATTCGATACTTAGTACCATTTCCGACTTAATTAGCACTGAAGTTAGCCAGTCAGGCCGTTGAGCGCGCCAATTCAAACAGTCCGCCAGAGACGATGTCGCTAAACATGTCGTTTGGTTTCCTAAAACCAAATAAGAGAGCTATAAGAAAATTGAACAAGGATGGTACTAACTGCAGAACTCGAGTCAAAGATGAGCAGTGTCGGGCGCTATCATCTACGCTATGAGAACAACTGACACCAACTGTATCTGGCGGGCCGCTTGAATTTGCGCACGCATCGGTCAGATTAGCTAACTTGTGCGCTAATTAACTAGGAAACGGTGCAACGTATAAAATTTTTTTCTTAACAATTATTTCGCAGCACATCCTACCTCAAACACCCTTAAGAGCTTTTCAGACTGTTTCTGACCAGTTTCTATTTCCCTCTGCGGAAAATAATTACTCTGCCTGATCAGCAAACTTTGTCTATTACCCTGACAGTGTTGCATAGGTATTCAGTCTTCGAAAGGTAGTTGTGGAATTTCAATGAAGTGATCAAAGTAGAGTGGAGCAGAACAGTATGCACTCCTGATTAAACCATCTTCTGTCATATCCATCACTCATTCTGCATTCAAGCTTCACATTAATTACATTTTCGAACGATGGTATAGCTTTTTCATTGTCATAACTCGCCTTTTTCCAAGCATATTGTAACATAAGTTCTACTTCGTTGCAGCAAGTTGACTGTACATTGCTCTGTCGCACTTTTCTTTGAGCACTTCATTGAAATCCCACACCTGCTTTTTGAAGACTGAGCACCTGTGCAACTCCATTATATCAGTAGAAAAATTTAGTGGTTCAGATAGACTATTATTTTGAGCGGAAAGAAGTACAACAATATATGAGTATTTGGTCCCATTTTATCGATATTCTCTTTCTTCGCGTTCTTCGTGTTTTAAGAATTCCTCTCTTAGACCCTCAATAGGTGATTACTCTTATTTAATGTTCTCGTGGTAAGACGGATTACTAACTCGGAATACGAATTATTAATATCCGCTTATTACTAATATATGAATAGAAATAAGACATCAGATCTCTTGAAGTTTGTTGTTGTAGTAATTCATTTATTTATTTATTTTATTTAGAGCCCTTATGTTATCGCCAGTCTGATTAAAATATTTGTCCTTATATCGACTTTAATACATGTAGAACAGAACAAATTACATATCTGTGCAAAGTAGGCCTATGCCATATCTTTTTGTCAAGATTTTTGTTACAAGCAACAGTTGTGTAACACATGCTGATTGCTGGCAGAGTTTCGCTGTCACAGTGTAAATTAATATCGATTCTGTAAAAGTGTGTAAAGCGTTGAAGTGATACACCAACTGGCCATCAAAATGGAAGCAGGCAGGTGGACACTAACGGAAGAAAGCCACCCATACTGTCGCAGTAAGTAAAAGACTAATCGACAGATAAGCAATAGTCATGGCAATATATTAAAGCGCGTTCCATCTTCTTGTCACAGAGCCAGCACCCAGAATTACGCCAGAAATAATGATGTAACTTCCAGAAAACATCTTCAGATGGTTCGATAATCTGTTCATGGAATAATAAATAAATATTTATAAAATGATTGGTTGCAGTTTTATGTATTTTCATTCAATTAACACTCATGGGCTCTAAAATATCCATAATGGATAAGCTTCATTAGGAAGTTGTTGTGTCGGCTACTGTGGGAGTCACGACTGACATAAACAAGGAAGCATGGAAGTTACGATGGCCCGTGGCAGGATTCCAAAATGATTTTTACATATCACATGAAGATGAATTGAATTCATTAATTTCTAAAAATAAAATAAATATAGCTTCTCTCTATGAAGATGCTTCCTATGCCTCCTACCGGAAAGTACTTTATCCGCTGTTAACACTCGTAGAATGCAGGCTAAGTATCTTCTCTCTAACACTCAGCACTGATGCTCTCGAAGTTGACGACCGAACTGACCCAACCAGCAATAGAGGGCTGGTCAAATCAGCGTTGACAGGGGATGCTGAAGTCTGTCTTCCTCGTGATGTGTCACTGCCCGCTCTTTTCACTGCAACGCGAGTCAGCGTCTTCTTGACGCCGTTTCGTGGCTTTGCTCTGATCGGGGCACAGCTGATGCCTTAGGACTGCACAGAAGTCATAGTGGTCCATATCTGCAAGACAATCGGGATGAATGTACTAATGTTATTTGGGAGAGATGAACCACTTGTTTTAATGAGAAAGAGATTGTTGGAGCACAATTAAAGTTAGCATCAAGCCATATGAAACAATTCCCCTGTATATGGCTGCTATATCAGGCTATGCTTATTTCTCGGAAGATACGTCTGTGTCAACAAATGGAAGTGCAGAACCTCGCACACAGGTCAACCAACCGTTTAACCTGGTAATCCCAAGCTCACCAAAAGAGCAGAATTATCCGTAAAAATCGAACTCCTTCACGGAAACAACTTCTAACTCCGCTCGTACTAAACCTAAACTTCCACGATTGCCACCTCAAAACTGAAAACACAGACAAAACGTTTGGAACAAATATTACCTGTTCCTTTTATTGATGAAACCATGAGTTTTAAGAGGAAGGTAGAGACCATATCCAAAGGGCTACATATTGAGAGTGTAAACTAAAGAGGGATAAAAAAAGGAAAGAAATCAGAAAAAGCCACAAAAATATTACCAAAAGGAAATAGTAGTGAAGAGAAAAAGAGACTGATGAAGCTAAAGAAGAAAAATACTGCGAATAAAAAAATGGTTCAAATGGCTCTGAGCACTATGGGACTTAACTTCTGTGGTCATCAGTCCCCTAGAACTTAGAACTACTTAAACCTCACTAACCTAAGGACATCACACACATCCATGCCTGAGGCAGGATTCGAACCTGCGACCGTAGCAGTCGCGCGGTTCCGGACTGAGCGCCTTAACCGCGAGACCACCGCGGCCGGCCTACTGCGAATAGCTCACCACGTTCACCAGTTACAGAAACTGTAGAATATTAGGAAAATAACAGTGTTAGAGATGAACACTGTAATATTGTACTAAATAGAAATACTCTTAACTTCAGTTCGATTTCCAGAAGTGAGATGAAGAGTAAATAGCGGAAATGCAGCGTAAGAAAAAGGGCAGAAAGGCGAAAAATGCGAAGTGTATATGTATAACAAAGAGGCAACAAGCAGTGGTTTGGAGAACACGTAAACAAGAGGCAGAAACTACAACCACCACAGAAGACACTTTGTAACGAAAAGCGAAAGGTATCTAGCGTAGAATTCTCTTTAATTAATTCCAGTAAGCTTCACCGATGATAACTGATTTTAGCGCCTGCTGCGGAAGATGGTCATGCAAGCAAATATATCTGCACTTATATCAGATACACCCTGTATACAAAATTCGAACAAGTTCATCGATTTCTAGATTAATTAAGACCGCTTTGACATTATTTTCTGTACACATCTCGTATGTTTCCATTGTTGTTGTAGTCCTTAATTGGAAGATTGGTTTCACACAGGTCTCCATGCTAGTCTATCGTGCGCAAGTCTCACCAAGCATGCAAAAGTGTTGCGTGAGTAATGTAGATCCATTTGGCCTCTATTTTGGGTTCTAAGTCTCTATCCCCCCCTCCCCTCCCTACACAAGAGTTAACTCTCACATTTCCCTGTATTACTAAATTAATTATTCCTTGATGCCTCACGATGCGTCTTATCAATGTATTCCTTATTTTCTTCAAGGTGTGCCACCTTCTAGAGTCTGTACAGTACAGTCAGACTTCTGCCTCCACACATAATAGAAGTATAACATATTTCTTTACGTCATTTTTAAATGATAGCCTGTGCTGAATTCTTTTTCTGCAACTAGAAAAATTAATCCAGGTGTTTGAAATGGAATGAAGTGTTCTAAGGCACTACATGTTGTCATGTACGTTCGATAAAATATTATGTTGAAATTTAAATGTGTTGCAATCGAGAAAATATTGCCAATACTATATATTTAGTAATCTGACTGTTACATTATTTATGTCCTACACACCAATAATCAGCGACTGAAATAAAATTATGTATAAGTATTATCAAAAACCAGTTACAATGTAAACACTTGTCGAAATGGAAGGTATTGGAATTTAATGCAAATTTCCATTTTGAAGACAGGTAAACTTGTTAAGATATTAAAGAAACCCAATTCGTTTGCAAACATCAAAAGTTCAATGGTAGAACTTCTTCCATTTCAAGATACAAGAAGTGGAGAATTGTAGTTTAACAGTCCACACGTTATATGTGTTCCTATAGAGTCTCATTGAAATTTGAGTACAATATATTATTGAGGCACTGCCACTTGAAACATAAGACATATGATACAATGAAAATACTCATGACTGGTCCATCTCGCCCTTAGGTATGTAAGTGAGATGGACCACAATACTGGGAGAGATGATCATATAAAAACGTCTACACATGAAGAAAAGAGTGAATTCAAATTAAATTTTCTTGTTTGAAATGTCTTGTAATGAATGCAGAATTACGCTATTAAATATTTTACTCCAAAACAATTTCAGTTACTTAAAAATCTTGATTGAACATTGGCTTTCCTAATACGTTAATTTTTTTCAAGCATTAGCCTATCTTTCTCTCACCATATCAATTACACGTGTTACCAAATGTTGAACAACATTCATTTGACCATCATGAACAGGAAATACACTGAATCCAATCGTTATTTTTTGTTTCATGATAGATTTCACCACATACAACAGAGTCATCTTCGTCCTATTCATCAAAGTGATTTTACTTTTCCTCTATGATGTCTGCATCTGGTGAAAGCACTGAGTTATTTGAAGGATTTCACTTCTTTAGCTTCTTCACTCTGTTTTTCTCTTCACTACTATTAGCTTTTGGGGATACTTTTGTGCCTTTTCAGTTCCCTTTCTTTTTTATCCCTCTTTGTTTTAAAGTTTCAGCATTTTCAGCAGAGTCTAGCTCTTTGGATACATTTGCTGCCTTCCTCTTAAAATTCATGGTTTTATCAATAAAAAGAGCAAGTGATATTTCTTCCAAAAGTTTTACCTGTGATGGCTTAGGAGCAGTCAGCTGTGAGATGGCAATCTTGGAAATTTTAGGTTTAGTGCGAGTGGAGTCCGAAGTTGTGTCTGTGCAGGAATTTGACTTGTGCAGATAACTCTACTCTTTTGGTGTGCTTGGGATCATCACGTATTTTGATGATCTTTAAGTGTTTGGTTGGCCTGTGTATGAGATTCTGTACTTCCATTCGTTGACACAGATGTATCGTTCGAAACATAAGCATAGCCTGTAATAGGAGCCATGTGCAGTGTAATTATTTCACATTGCTTGAAACTAAATTTAATTTGCTCCATCTCTCCCACATTGAAACAAGTGGTCCATCTCTCCCAAATAATATAGGTTCATCTCTCCAAATTGTCTTGAGAGATGGACCAACATGACTTCCATCTGCAGGTAGTGAATTCGGTGGCTATTTTAGTATTTGTGGCAAAGGTAAGCCATTATTCCTTACTTTCCACTGGGCCGCAGGCAAGTCACGTGTTAAAGTGTGGATACGTGGACATAAAACAGTTAGCCTGTACTGAGAGGGACAGTCCATTTAGTTGTGCAGTTAGGACCGTGTAAAAAAAATTGGGCAGGAAATTATGTGACGTGCTTGTGAGAATACTGTTTGACATAGAGCAAAAACAACCAAAATGGTTCAAAAGGCTCTGAGCACTATGGGACTTAACTTCCAAGGTCATCAGTCCCCTAGAACTTAGAACTAATTACACCTAAATAACCTAAGGACATCACACACATCCTCGCCCGAGGCAGGATTCGAACCTGCGACTGTAGCAGTCGCGTTGTTGCAGACTGTAGCGCCTAGAACCGCTCGGCCACCCACAAAAACAACCACCACACTGGTTTGCGTATGTATTAAGGTACTACATACCAGAATTTCTCCTCTTATATCCGTTGTTCCCCACATAGCTGGAGTGACTTGTGACCTACACAAAGTTTCTATGTCATAGTCAATCGAGCGTGATGCATTTACACCATTCTTGATCTCACATCTTGAACCCTCTTTGAAAGATCTGGGCATTATTGTTGGTCACTCGGACAAAACTGCAGACGTCACATGACTAATATAACTCACATTTGAGACGATCACAATCACTTTGCATCCTGCTCACTTATACCGCGCTTGGTTCACCCTGACTTTCATTTTGGCGTATCTGTATAATTACATTTTGGACTCTTGTGTTTCTGTTTTGATGTTCATTGGACTCTGACACGACTATGAGTTCCATAGCGAATATTTATGATGTAAATCTATCATGTTTACACAGCAAGGCATGCAATGGTTTTGCGAGCTATCCGTGTATTTTGTGACGTGTAAAGAGTAGCGAAATAAGTCACTATTATTACATCGATGGATCGTGTTACATTTAAGCTTCATTAAACAGGTGTCCAAACTGGAGTCCTATTTTGGAACAACGAGGAAGGCGTGGTAGTGCACTAGACTCGGTCTGTACCGTTGATCTGGGACCAATTAAGCTTTTATTTATTTTTTAAAATAATTAAAAGGCCAAGGAATGGAAACCTCATTTAAAATTCAGTGCGAATTTATGTAATTTTCAGAAAATTTAAAGTTAACTTTAACCCAAGATGATTTAATATTTTTAAGGAAAGACACGCCCTATATAAGGAACTGAATGTAACGAGACTAAATCCATAATAAAGGCAGACGTAAATACCATACCAGAACAGATCGGAACGTCCTTAATTACCAGACGGTGAGAAAATAGAACATGATTTAAACTTGACTGATTAAGAAAACCTAAAATCACACTTAAAATAATGAAAAACAATTTAACACGAATATCCAGGCAAGATAATTTTAAACCCGGAAAAACACATCAATTGATGATTTAACACATGTTCCAATAACAGAAGAATGAATAAGTTACAACAGAATGAGGTACATGTTGGGATTCCGACGCCCGCCAAAATTTGGTTTAGGTGAAGGTCACAAGCTAATGGATGTAGTATCAGAAAAATATTCCTTTTTAAAAAACCATTAAAGCAACCACAAGCACACTCGCAAGACATTCAAAGTTCATCAGTACACCAATTAGCCCATAGCGGTTCAGAGAGAATAAATGCGTCGTGGAACAGACCAAAATATAATTGAGCCACTTAAATCGATCAGTCACACTATATAATTTCTTACACAGCAATACTAAACATTTCACGGAGCCTCGAATTGAAAATTTACTTTAAAAATCAGAAGAATTAAGAGAGGCGGACAAGAACAGGTACCGCATATATTAACGCACACAACCTCAAAAATAAGCTTTATTCTGGAACACGGCAGTTTACTCTGGCTAAAGGTTCACAAGCAACACGGACACATAAGGTTAACACTCAAAACATATCATACAGCGATATCGGCCAATGGATCAATCTAAACTGTCTATCAGATCTAGAAATCACATTGCCCTTCAAATACCTTGGAGACACGAGCATCTGTACCCAACAAAAAGAAGCAAGACAGACCAAAATGACAGTGAACACTACCCTCAGAGCTTGGCGCCCTTCTTATAAATCACAGCACATACCACGTCGTTAGTTGATAACTTACACAGGGTAACAAGACTCCAAGACTGTTCCCCCGCCAACAGCTAACACTACGGCGAAGAGGCCTCAAGGAAAGCTCCTTACAGGTTCGTTCCTCTGCCTATACTTCCCACTAAACCAGCCACCACGCCCAGAGGTGCCACTCCAGAGGGCCTTGTACTCAAAGGCAACATGTTAGTTAAGGACCGTATGAATAGTGATATCGATACATTGCAAGAAAGCCTCCACGGCTGAATCACCTCCTACATCCCAAAGAGATATGCAGTCGTTCGTTATTGTGGAGAATTTTGATCTTGTTCAGATTCTTCCTAATAACTGATTCCTAGGATGCTGAAGTGTCACTATGTAACCCTAATCACCCATAGTACGGCCACATTCCAGAAACTCGAGTCAGATTCCACTGTGCTGTCTTAAACTAGCTACCGCATTCACCCGAAACGCTTTATACAACCCCTATTGCTAGTACTGTCAACCACCTTCTGTGAAGGGATACTGTTCACTGATGTTGAATATAGGCGGTTCTCACATTAATGTGACTGGAGCAAGTATCTCGCCAAGAATCCACATGTGGGCTAGTATAAATCCTTGTCCTGTCAAGGAAGTAGAGCAGTTGGGTAGCCTTAATGTCAAAGTGCACGAAGGACTCATAGGGTCAAACACTTTACCAAATTTCTACGTCCTCTTCACCACCAATATCTGCGCCACAAGTTACTTGTGCTATAGGAGAACGCTACCTTAATAGAAAGACAATGAATATTGGCTATACAAGACGGGGCACCACATTTCTGCTCCTCATACAGTGCTGTCTAACAATTGGGAAGTGAACGATTGATTGGTTGAGGCGGTCCGCTATGGTGATCTCCCACACACTTGAATTAAATATATATTATAAAAGTAACTTACAACTTGCGTGCCACTAAAAATCAGAGACGAGTCTCGGTACAGTCAAGGGAGTGAAATGGTGTGCTAGCCCTCTATCACCCATCCATGAAGACGGTTCCCATTTTTATGAAAGGACAAGCTTTTGAACATGTAAGGACTGGGAAATTTCGCGCTCTAGAAATTTCTAGAACATTCCAGAGTATTCTAGAGTATTCGAGAACATTGCAGAATATTAGCCACTAGTCAAGAGCATTCCACAACATTCCAGATGTTCCACAATGATCCGGGATATTTTGAAATGTTCAAGAATAGCCTGAAACCTTCTGGAAGAATCCGGATTGTTCGAAAAATCTCCAAATACTCTCGAATGTCTTGGAATATTCTGGAACATCGTGGAACATTCGAAGCCTTTTTGGTACGCTCTGGAATTCGACACTAGTGGGGCTACCCATTGGTAGAAGTATATAAAGCAAGAATCGTCGTGAGTTCGAATGTAAGATTCTTATCACTGACGAAGAGAGGAACTGAAAAAGTTGTGTAGTGGGTGAATAAAAGCAAACAGTGTGAGTAGTCAAAGTTATACAGTAACTAAACGTAAATCGAAAATAAAGTGTGAATAAGCGTGTAAAGTGAACTTAATGTATTTGTTGGTAAGATATTGATTTGATTTATATTTTAGACAATCCCCAACGTAGAAGAGAAGGAGATCTTGCCAGTTCAGAAGCAAAACGTTGGAAACAGAAACAAAATCGACAAGGGCGAAGAACGTTTAAGTTCCTAACGAACGAGAATGAGCATCACGAGGACAGAAACCAAAGAACAACGAACGGATTGAGGAATCAAGAACTGCGACACGATCTTACAACAAAAGACTACAAACTCAAGAAGGCCATGAAAACATCACCCTATGAGAAATGCGGACGACGACAAGAAAACAGTATAAACTAACAAATAAAGGATTCCACTGCGATCCGACGAAAGAATATTACAAACACAAAGACATAGTAATCGGAAAAATGGATAACATCTGCCAATTTTGCAACTTCGAAAATTTTAGCAGAGAAATACCAAATTCGATTACCAGCACTGGAAGCATATCAGCAGGAATTTTTATGTTACGTGATCGGGGGAAACAGCAGAATCAAAACACTTTTTTCAAAATACAAAGGCGTACAACGCCTGCCTCCAAATGACTTCTTTCGGTGTCTCTTCGATCAACACTAACAGAGATGAATCGATTATGTTTTCTCCATTCACAACACGCGATCATTACTACCACAACACTACAAACACCACAAATTTCTGCAAGTATACACACCTCAAAAAAAGTTGTGCCGCACTCCGATTCCCAGAACTCCTGAAGAGAGACGTTGGCTTTGGATGTTGTATCACAGACACGGTCAATTTGACTGTTCAGAGATGTCACAAAACTCGCCCAAAGATGTAAACAACCATACATGAGCAGCGTCTATTGGACGGAGGGGATCCGACAGCCGATCAGTTCCAGTCATACCACTAGGAGGGAGGTACACGACTCGTGTTGTCTGTAGTTCAACCATGCCTAGACGGTTAATACCGCTGTTCGATTGCGTCTGCACTGTTACTCTGTGCCAGGAAGGGCTCTCAACAAAGGAAGTGTCCAGGCGTCTCTAAGTGAACTAAATCGATGTTATTCGGACATGCAGGAGATACAGAGAGACAGGAACTGTCGATCACATGCCTCGCTCAGCCCGCCCAAGGGCTATTAATGCAGTGGATAACCGCTACCTACGGATAATGGCTCGGAGGAACCCCGACAGCAACGCCACCGTGTTGAATAATGTTTTTCATGCAGACACAGGACGTCGTGTAATGGAACAAGAGTGATCGTCAAGCAGCTATTGAATAACATCATCGAAGCTGAAGGTATGACTGGAAACAACAAAGGTCACACACTATTTATCCCAAAAATATCAATGATCTCTACGGAACTGCCACCCCAGTTTGAAACTCTGCGGTTTATAATCGAATTAGCCTACAGTTTTACAATTAACAAAGCGCAAGGACAAATTTTAAAATGTTGCGGCATCAACCTTAAAGACTCCTGCCTCTCTCACGATCAACTACACGTGGCTTGCTCTTGAGTAGGAAATTCGAAAAATTTCTACATTTATACCCTGGATAACAAAGTAAAAAATGTTGTGTGTAAACAAAAACTGTACGTAGTTAGAATATGTTTAATTGCATGTATGGATTCTTTGCCAGGTATGATGTTGTGTAAGTGAGCAATATTTAGTAAGTTTTGCATTGACTGAGATCTGAAGCTATTTATTGGTTTGGATTGCTTACTATCTACTTTCAACCAAATACAATGTTTGAAATTGATATTGGTTTTCTAAAATTGAATGCACCTCTTTTATAACTGTGTAACATTAATGGCTGATAGAATTAACAATGTGGCTGATGGAGGACATCAGTTTCATGGTTTTTTGGCTGAGCATGTAACTTTGGAGATGTACGATCCGTTATCGTTAGTCTCTGAGTTTCTTTCTCATGTGAATCTAAAACATGTTTTATCCAACTGCTTCTTTAGTTTACTGCTCAACTTCTGTGTGGTATCATGTCAGATTATCTGGACGTGGTTATTCTGAAAGAAATCAAGTGTCTTATTTATTGATCGACGTTTTTCCATCATATTACTGTAATTTCATCAGTTATGCACTCAGTGAAGTGTTTTTTGTGTTCATTTGCTTTTTGTGTAATTCTTGAATACTGATAACCCTGTAAACATATTCATATTTTATTACATATTCAGTGTGTGTGTGGCAAAGAGAACAGACATAGCGAGACTGAGAAGTCATTATGAGATTGGAAAGGGGTGGGGAGGGGTGGGATGGATGCAGAGAAAAGAGAAAGAAAGGAAGGCAGAGATTGTAAATTAGAAATGCCTTAGAATTCAGCAGAGATGTAAGTTAGGGAGGGGGGTGGTTGAGTGGATGAGTGGATTAGGGATTAGATTTAGAAGGGTCAGTGACTGTAAGGAAAGCCATAGCATGCTGGGAGGTGGTGGTAGTAGTGGGAAAAGAGAACTGGCTTGGTTTTGGTACTGGGTTGCTGACCTAGGACTGGTCTATTAATTTCACGCTAAATCTTCTCTATTAACTTTAAAAAGTACGTAGTTTGACAGATTGGTCTGATCATTTATGAGCTGTTTATTTTGTGATATGATTTTATGAATGTGATGGTTTTCTTGTAAAGTGTTTCTTGATGTTTTCCTCCAAAATTCCCTTTCATTTGCCTATGGTCGTAATTTTACGATTCTATTGGCTTAAGTGTATGGCAAATGTTGAGTGATTCGTTCTGTAGTTCCATGACCTTAGATGCTCTCTTTGTCTATGGTCAAATGTTCTCCTGGTTTCCGCTTTGATCTTCCATCACAGGTATTAAATTTTAGTATGAAGCTTCCTGATTTATGGTATAGATCTGCTCCTTCTATCGCTTTTTGGAAGTACTTTTGAATTGTATTGTTGGCTGGTGAGCTATTTTTATGCCTTATATTCTGAAAATATTAGCTATTCTGAGTATTTTCTGTTTTATGTCACAGTTTAACGACTTAACACTTTTTTTCTCTGTACTGTTCATGTTCCTGTGTCTTATATGTTTGTGTCGGACTCTGCCGTTGTATGAGTGATAGCTGGGGATTTATTGTTTCCGATTCTTGATTTTATAGTCGAGTTTTTACTAGCTTTTTGTATTCATTGTTTATAGCTGTTTGTACTAGAGAATTCTTTTCCTTGCGGCAGGTTAACTGTGTGTAATGGTACGATGTTTACTCTGTGAGAGATTTACCTGTACTGTTTGCTTGTGTGTTTGAGTGATTCAATATCTAGAGTATTGTTGTATATATTGTGGCTTTCCAGTGTTTAACTAACACGTGTTTTTGTAATGAATCTCTATGGTAATATCTAAAAATTACTACTTTTTTCCCATATAAAGTTAATCTAATACTGAGAAGAATTTACGTCTGCGTGTAACTGTACAATTTTACTGCTTAGTTCATCAGTCACTCACAGAATGCCGTCCCTACTTCTAATGCACTAAAGGATGTTGTACTTATTTGCAACTATTTTATTAAATATTACTTTTTCTACATGTTTCATAAATATGTTGGCTATGATTCCAGACACTGGGAATACAACTGGCGCGTCTTCACTTTTCGAACAAAATTCTTTATTGAACTGGAAGTAGCACTGTTCTGTTTGTTTGCTGTTTAAGATTTTATTCTGTGATGCGTATTGCTTCTGTTACTTGTAAATTGGAATATGTGTTCTCTTCATCGAATAATAGCGGTTGAGAGAGAATGCATATGTTTGAAAATTGTGATTTGTGTGTTTAATAAGTTGTTTAATGTTTCTTCTTGTTCTATCCTCTTATGATTTGTAGTTTTGTTACTTTTCAACCTGTGTCTTGCTGGTGGGTATTTGGTAGCATTCCTATGATTCACAACAGGTATGACTCAGATGTCTTACCACTGAAACTTTAGTCACCATTGGAGGAAAGAAACACTAGGATTTGTTTGTTATATTTTCCTTTCACCATTGTCTTATAGCGTGTGTTCAATGCCTTTCAGGGTCTTTCTGATCTTGGTCTGAAACATCGAACTCTTGTGTACCATTAAAGAACACAATGTAGAACACTCGCACAGAAAGCGAAAACTCTTCGGATACAGAAGTTAACTAGCTTATAAATACCACCAACGTATGACACGAAACTGTAGTTTCAAAAAAGACATTTCGTAATCTGCTAGATTATGTTACTCCGAAAACATGACTGACTCTATTCCCCTGTACATGAGTTCATGAAAACTGTTAATCAAAGAAACCATTTAGCTGTTATTGTAGATCTTCAACCTTCACATCTTTGGAGATTTCAAATCATCAACTATGTCTACCTAACAGTTTATCTTCTATAGGTAGTTGACAGGATCAACCTCTCAGTGTCTCTGTAAGCGAATAACGTTGTTGCTCATCAGATACTTATTACCATCTCGCAGAGGCTGAAACTTCTTGTGCTGTCGCTGGTAAACAAGAATGTTTCCCGTGCGGGATCAGCCCTAAGTAGTATTACAGATTTGCGTTTTTTCGCTTCCCATTTTTATATCCATAAATCACTGAATGCAAATGCGTGTCCATTACGCACGGTGCTGCAGTCACAACTGTAACCAACCGCGCTGCTCGTTTATCAGGCAAACAGATGACGTGCGCGGTGGGACACTTGACGCTGACCGATGTTGGCTCTCATACGCGCAATTTATCCACTGGCTACGTTTGTTTGTCTTTAATTAGTTAATATGTGTGTGCTATTGACTGATGTTGTGAATTACAGCTTGTGTAATTTACCCTTTATCGAGGGACAACCATGCTTGTACTGATTGTCAGTGTGGTCGATTTTTCACGATGTCGTTGTGCCTCTATGTGACACATCATCACCAACTGCGATTATGAAATACACCGTTCTTTAAGTATCATTTGAAGTGGTTATATTGAGATCCATACAGTTGATCCTTGGTTCTGAGCGAGATGATGCTCTTTGTGCCGAAATCGAGGAGGTTCGGGAGAGTAGTAGGATAGATTGTCTTTTGTTGGCGTCCGAACTGGAAGATTCTGCATCCGGAGAAGGAACACCAGTTCGGCAAGTGGCTAGAATTTGATGGCACCGATAGGGCCAATGTACTGCAGGGGAAGAGCGGCGGCATACTGCCTTGTCACTGGTGTTCTGTCATACTGGTTGCATTGGTTGCGATGTTTATTCGTCAGCCCTCCTGATACGTTCTGCGCAGTGCACTGCGGAGGTAGAATAGAAAGAAGAGGTCCAAGGAGAATTATGTATGCATCATACGATGTAAGCTTACTGACGCCAATCGCGCCGTTGTGACCGAATCGTATCCTTAATTATTTCTGCCCGCTTGTAATGAAGAATCTGCTTTCATCTCCATGTACCAATAGCATGTAACGCTTACAGATCAAGTAGCAATGTTGTGCAAAAGGTCACAAGCCCTACTGTGTTTGTGTGTGTGTGTGTGTGTGTGTGTGTTGTGGCACCTTGGTTGTGAGCTAAGGCGTGACAATTCACTCATTTTCTATTCTGAGCACCGATACTTTACGATATTAGCTCAAAATTAGCTCAGAAATTCCACTGTCGTGGACGAGAGAGTTGGGTGGAGAGAGTAGCCGAGTACAGTCGCGAGTTGTAGGGTCATATTTAGCAACTATTAAAATCTTGAGAAGTTCTGTGTTAACTGCCAACAATTGTGATTGTTGATAGCTAGTATTGATTAAGTGATCTTAAAATGTGATAGATAGCATGGCTGCTATTATCTATACACATAAATGTACTGACAGACATCAGGAGCAGCAGTGTGCGGCTATTTGCTGATGATCCTGTGGTGTACCGGAGGATATCGTCGTTGAGTGACTGTAGGACGATAAAATATGATCGAGACAGATTTTGTAATTGGTGTGATGAGTGACAGCTAGCTCTAAATGTAGAAAAAATTTAAGTTAATGTAAACGAGTAGGAAAAACAATCCTACATTATTAGTAGTGTGCTATTAGATACAATCAGGTCGATTACATACCTAAGCATAACGTACCAGAATGATGTGAAATGCAAAGAGCATGCAGAGGTTGTAGTAGGGAGGGGGGGGGGGGTCGACTTTGATTTATTGGAAGAGTTTTAGGAAAGTGCAGTTCATCTGTAAAGGAGATCGCACGCAGAATACGAGTGCGAGCCATGACTGAGTACTACTCCAGTGTTTGGGATCCCCACCAGGTCGGATTAAGGGAGCACATTAAAGCAATTCAGAGACAAGTTGCTAGATTTATTACCAGTAGGTCTGATCAACATTCAATGGAGATGCTTCGGGAACTTAAATGAGAATCCCTGGAGGGAAGGCGACGTTCTTTTCGAGGAATGGCATCGAGAAACTTTAGAGAACCAGCATTTGAAGCAAATTGTAGAACGATCCTACTGCCACCAACGTATTATTCACCACGAACATAAGACAAATTAGGGCTCATACAAAGGCATATGGACAGACGTTTCCCTCTCGCTCAGTTCGCGAATACAACAGGAAGGGAACTGACTAGTAGTGGTAGAACGTACCCTTCACCACGTGTAGTATGTATGCAGATGTAGATGTAGATGTAAGTGATTGACACTTTTTTCTGTTATTCAAAATTATTCTTTAACAGTGCTGAAGGGTGATAGTCAGTGCTTTGAAAATTTGTGCTTCATGTATGGAACAAGGTGTAGTGTCAGATGTTGTACAAAAGACTAACGGAGAGAAGGAAACATCTAGATTTGTTTCACGGTGCATCGCATTGAGGACACAGGTGACATGGCGCATGACGTGAGGCAGTAAGTTCGACGGCAGCTGGGACACGGTCGCATCGCAGCAGGGAACTGCTCTACGGAGTGAATGTCTTCAACAAACTGGGCAAGCGATGACTCCCGACTCGACAACAAACAGCTTACCATAGTAAATTTTATGGTTGGCTGATCTTTATTAAAATAGCCAGAGCTCGTAGCTTTGCAGAGCACAATAGTGCTGTAGAGGCCGGGGTTGAGACTCGTAATGTTGTCATGATGACAGAGCGTGGAGTGCGGTGAATTAGGCCAGTTAGCGCGCTGGGCGCTAATGATACAACATTAACCGAACAAGAGTTTATTACATTAAGGCTTACAACCGTATATTATTCTCTGTGTCGGAGCCCAAGACAGCGGTGGTCCACCACACAGCCTAGGAAGCTGCTGACGCCGTTTCAGCAATCTCACGTAATCACGGTGTCGGGCGGGTGGCATTGCCCTTACAACAGGCGTCGCTGCCCCATACGGAGGCTGCGTATTACCACGGCACTCGCGTAGACATTGAATTGGTACGCTCGGGTAATCCTTTAGCAGCCTGGCACATTTTGGAGCTGAACAACAGCGTAGCCCACCGAACAAGGATGGCTAGGGATGCCGATGACTGCTTATAGCAGGGCCGGCCAGAAATTCTGCACGCGTGTGGTGCTCCTGCACATGTGCAACTTCCGGATCACAGCGTGCACGCTTCAGCCGTCAGTGTTCAGATAGTGCATGTTTCTACGCACAGATGTCGCTTGATCCACTTGCTGAGATACTCTGTGCCGGCGCATTCTCGTGCTCTTTCCACAGCTTGCAAGCCAACCATGGGAAGGTATTTCGAGTATTAAACATTTAAAATACTGTCACCGTCTACTCATTGAGACGTGTACTTTTATGTTAACAGTTTAACCCAGTAAGACAAGTAATACAGTTAACAACCGTGGGTTTTTATTAAGGCAGCTTGACTGACGGCACGTAAATACGCGTAATGTTTTTGATCTAGTATTTAAGAAAGAGAGCACTTAGCGACTTCCAACGAACCTTAGTCATGATTTCAAATAACATTAAACCAATGCAAGGTTTGCTATAACAAATTCTCTGTGCCCTCAGTTACGCCCACATAATTTCTGTCTCACTGACCTCTGAACAGAATGACAACCGCAGACCTCTCGATGATCACCTGTACCATTATTGCTATATCTTTCGTCAGTTCCGTCTGAAATCTGCGTAATAACCGACAATTAGATGAATGTTATGTTTTATCGACTTCAACTGAGCGTAGCCCTTCACAAATTTAAAGAAAAACCATAAATGTAAGTATACAACAATCGGTTTAATGACCAATTTTCATGATAATAATGTAACACGGAGCAGAATGAGGCAATAATGCACAGTTAGTAAACACTACTTTTTAGTTATGAAAGGAATAAATCCAAACACGTTTATCGCTGGTGATGCGAAATGATATAGTTAATATCGGGCACAAAAGCACGGCTCATTGACAAACGCAAGCAATTGCGGGAGATTTTCATCATTGATGCTTGATCGAAACGACCGAGAACATAGATCTGCCGTCCTTGCTTTTTCACAGTGCCTGCCATTTCTCAGTACTTCTCTGTTAAGGTTACGGTCACCGGGGGTAAACGAGACTGGGTATGTTGCGCTCTTGCTTGTACCACATAAACAGGGAAGAGGAGCCGCCGCCGTTCATTTAGGACACATGTCTAATAACAGATGTCGCTGTCGCTAGCTGTCGCCCACGTGCGCACATGTGCAGCTCTTCCACACGTCTGCACACTGTGCAGCGTTTGGCCAGCCCTGGCTTATAGGTACTAAATGGTGCACCAAGCACGATTAGTTTGGCTCAGAAGGCCGGAGGTAGAAGTCTCCAAGTCTTTAGTTATGATGTCGGCAGCTCACAGCGACCTAACACAGCAGACCAGACTGGTAGTAATCTAGAAGGTGGAAGTCATCTTGGCAAATGGTAGCAGCGTATCACAGCCTCGGCCTCGTATCTGGTGTACTGTAACATAAAGACGTCAAAGCTCAGATACTTGAGTATTTATTGCTATCTGTGCCGATCAACACCCCTCTCCTCTCCGGTAGCTGAGTGGTTAGAGCGAGAGAATGTCAATTCTAAGGGCCCGGGTTCGATTCCCGGTTGGGACGGAGATTTTCTCCGCTCAGCGACAGGGTGTGTGTTGTCCTAATCATCATCATTTCATCCCCATCGACGCGCAAGGCGCCGAAGTGGCGTCAAATCGAAAGACTTACACCCGGCGAACGGTCTGCCCGACGGGAGGCCCTCGTCACACGACATTTTAACATCCCTCCATTCTGGCTTTCAGGGCTTCAGATTGTTAACTTACCGCCATATCAGCAGCATGAGAGATGTTCTTGTGGAACTTTTACTCTCTCTTACGAAACCAAGCTGTGCAATTATAACGATGTGACGTCGTCTGCCCTCAGGGGTCAGTTGCTGAGTTTATTATTCTGACCTTTCGCTTCCTTGAAGTTTGGCAGTATCTTCCATCTTTATTCTGTTTTCCACGATGTCGACTTTCTGTCTATTTGTAATTTTGATTGTTCAAAAATTCTTCAAATGGCTCTAAGTACTATGGGACTTTACATCTGAGGTCATCAGTCCCCTAGACTTAGAACTAGTTAAACCTAACTAATCTAAGGACATCACACACATCCATGCCCGAGGCAGGATTCGAACCTGCGACCGTAGCAGCAGCGCGGTTCCGGACTGAAGCGCCTAGAACCACTCGGCCACAGATGCCGCCAATTTTGATTGTGACACGGGGTGTAGGCCCTACTTGCCTAGGCTTGTTGCTGGCTGGAGACGTATTTGTGAAAATTTTACTTTTGCCCATGATACATTTCTGGTGTGTAGCATTGCACATTTCTTTAAAAAATTCGTCCCACAGTGTTCATAGTCGGCCGCTGAAACAATCACATGCCATGCATGTTGGGTGAGTAATGATGCACTGTACAATTCTTTATTATATAAAGATTTGGGGATCTTATTCACCAAATTTATAATTCTGTGCTTAGTCTATAGTTTCTGTGTTGAGTCCTTATTTTCAAATACATATTTACAGTCTTACTCTACGTTATAGCTTTTTATTCCTTACCGCTACTAATTATATACATCGAAAAGGCAGTTAGACGCCATGAGAAGGGGAGTGTCCATTGCAGTTGACAAAGGAACGGACCAAACTGCGAGGTCATCGATCCCTTGTGCCCGGTAAAATAATTACACAAGGGAATGAAGGAAAGAAATGAGACGTACAGCACGATAACAGGAGAAGGGAAGAAGCAGAAGAACGATAGAAGTACAACCAACACTATTTTGGTAAACATTTTTGGAAAGCAGTGATCAATTAATTGTTATATTTTGACTAAAGTTCAGTCTTGATCACATCATGTATGTTTTAATAATGTAGCTGCGTAGCAGCGAGGAGAGCTCCGCCTACCATCCTAAGGGAGCCATGGGTCTGATGATGGTTTTGTAGAAAGAACCGAAACCGGTTAGCTATATTATTAAAACATACATGATGTGATCAAGACTGAACTTTAGTCAAAATATAACAACCAACACTACTATGGACAAAACAGGAAAAAGAAAACCAAACAGTGAAGTAAGAACCAGGTTGAAGGGGTAAAAACAAGAGTAGATGACCATGGTTGGGCGACCACGAGAATAAAAAGGACACATTAAAACATCCACCCTAAAAGTGGAGAACACAAAGAGACAAAGGAAATGTGCTAAAACTTATATAGAATGATAAAGCCCACCGTCACGTATAAAACGTAAAGCTAAATTAACCGATGAGGCGTTGTCAGCTAAAACGAATGGCATCGAGTCCGGTAACTGAAAGGTCCACCGTAGGAAAGCCAAAGAAGGACAGCTCATCACGATATGGGCCACTGTCAGCCGGACGCCGCACCGAAACTGAGGTGGGTCATCACGGCGCAGGAGGTAGCCGTGTGTTATCCAAGCGTGGCCAATGCGGAGTCGGCAGAGAACCACAGAGTCCCTGCGAGAGGCCCGCATGGAGGACTGCCACACATTCTTAGTCTCCTTAATAGCACACAGGTTGTTGTGCGTGCTGAGGTTATGTCATTTCGCCTCCCAAAGCAGCAAAACCTTGCGGCGTAGTACTGAACGCAGGTCAGTTGCAGAGAAGCCGATCTCCATAAGAGGTTCCCGCGTAGCCTGTTTGGCCAGCCTGTCGGCAAGTTCATTGCCTGGGATTACGACGTGACCAGGAGTCCAGACAAACACCAGTGAATGACTGATCCGTTTCAGTGCATAGATGGACTCCTGGATGGTCGCTACCAAAGGATGACGAGGATAGCACTGGTCGATACCTTGCAGGCTGCTCAAGGAGTCAGTGCACAGAAGAAACGACTCCCCAGGGTATGAACGGATGTGCTCAAGAGCACGAGATACAGGCACCAGTTCTGCAGTGAAAGCACTGCAGCCATCAGGCGAGGAATGCTGTTCAGTATGTCCTCCGTATAATATGTCAGCCATCGAGCCATTGGTGTAAACCACTTCGTGGCCTCGGTACATGTCATGACTCGAGAGGAAGTGCCAGCGGAGAGTGGCCGTGTTAACTGAGTCCTTAGGGCCATTTGAAAGGTCCAGGCGAGACCGCGGCCTACGTGCACACCATGGAGGGGTACGTGAATGGACCTCAAGAATAGGTGATAAAGGCAAGGACTCCAATTCGGAAAGAAAGGTTCGGACACGAACTGTAATTGGAAGCCCTGACCTTGGCCACCGATGCGGGAGATGAACGCCGTGGTTGGAAAAAGGAGACAGTGATTCGGATGCGCAGGAGAACTACGAACGTGTGCAACGTAATTGGCCAGCAGTTGTGCACGCCTAACCTGCAATGTAGGTACTCCGGCCTCCACAAGGACGCTAGTCACCGGACTTGTCCTAAAAACTCCTGTCGCTAGGCGAACGCCACAGTGGTGCGCTGGGTTGAGTAAACGCAAGCCGGCCGGTGTGGCCGTGCGGTTCTAGGCGCTTCAGTCTGGAACCGCGTCACTGCTACGGTCGCAGGTTCGAATTCTGCCTCTGGCATGGATGTGTGTGATGTTCTTAGGTTAGTTAGGTTTAAGTAGTTCTAAGTTCTAGGGGACTGTTGATCACAGATGTTAAGTCCCATAATGCTCAGAGCCATTTGAACCATTTGAAGTAAACTCAACGCTGAGGGTGTCGCCGAACCATACACCAGACTCCTATATTCAAGGCGGGATTGAACAAGGGCTCTGTAGAGCTGCAGCAGTTGGTGTTGCTCATGCAGTGGAGGGCATTGAGGTGCTGCCAGCACTTCCGCTTGAACTGACGAAGGTGAGGAAGCCAAGTCTATCAGGCGTCGAAAACCAGTCGTAAGAATCGATATGTTCCACTACAGTGAGTGGATCGTCATTAAGGTAAAGTTCTGGTTCTGAATCAACGGTACGGCGCCGACAGAAGTGCATAACATACGAGTTCGCGGCCGAAAACTGGAAACCGTGGGCTATAGCCCATAACTGCGCCTTGTGGATGGCTCCCTGTAGGCACCGCTCAGCAACACCAGTACTGGTGGATCAGTACGAAATGCAGAAGTCGTCTAAATACACAGAAGGTGAGACGGACGGCCCTACAGCTGCTGCTAGACCATTAATGGACACTAAAAATAGAGATATACTCAATACAGAGCCCTGCGGGACACCATTCTCCTGGGTATGGGGGGAACTATGGGATGCATCAACTTGGACGCGGAAATTACGAAACTACAGGAAATTTTGGATAAAAATCGGGAGCGCGCCTCGAAGACCCCACTCGTATAATGTGGCAAGGATATGATGTGACCAGGTGGTGTCATACGCTTTTCGTAAATCAAAAAAGACGGCATCCAGATGTTGCAGTCTGGAAAAGGCTGTTCAGATGGCAGACTCGAAGGACACAAGATTATCAATGGTAGAGCGACCCTGGCGGCAGCCGCCCTGACATGGAGCCAGTTGGCCACGTGACTCCAGGACCCAACCCAACCACCGACACACCACACGTTCCAGCAGCTTATAAAGAACGTTGGAGAAGCTGATGGGCCGGTAGCTATCCACATCAAGAGGATTTTTATCGACTTTGAGCAGTGGAATGATTGTGCTCTCCCGCCATTGTGATGGAAAGATGCCATCGCACCAGATCTGGTTGAAGATGACGAGGAGATGTCGCTTGTAGTCAGATGAGAGATGTTTAATCAGTCTGACTGTGGATGCGATCCGGCCCAGGAGCTGTGTCGGAGAAATGTGCAAGGGCACTGAGGAGCTCCCACTCTGTAAATGGGGCATTACAGAATTCACTGTGGCGTGTAGTGAATGAGAGTACTTTCCCTTCCAGCCACCGTTTGAGAGTGCAAAATGCTGAGGGGTGATTCTCCGACACAGAGGCTCGAGCATAGTGCTCAGCAAAGTGCTCGGCAATCGTTTATGCGTCGGTAGATAACACTCCATTTATGTTAACACTGGGAACACCTGCTGGGGTGTGGTACCCGAAAACACGTTTGATCTTTTGCCCAGACCTGGGAAGATCTGCTAAAGAGACTGCTTACACTACGCTTGTCCGCGCTACTCTGGAGTATTGCTGTGTAGTATGGGATCCGCATCAGGTGGGACTGACGGATGACATCGAAAAAGTACAAAGAAGGGCCGCTTGTATTGTACTATCGCGAAATAGGGGAAATAGTGTCACGGACATGATACATGAATTGGTGTGTCAATCATTAAAAAAAAGGCGTTTTTCGTTGCGACGAGATCTTCTCATGAAATTTCAATCACCAGTTCCCTCCTCCGACTGCGAAAATATTCTGTTGGCACCCACCTACATAGAGAGAAATGATTATCAAAATAAAATAAGAGAAATCAGGACTCACACAGAAAAATAGAACAATTTAAGTGCTCGTTTTTCCCGCGCGCCGTTCGAGAGTGGAACGGTAGAGAGACAGCTTGAAGGTGGTTCATTGAATCCTCTGCCAGGCACTTCATGATACCCAATGGTCGAAACATATCTCTTCCAACACTCCTGCTTCCGTCGTCTGATAAGTTACCGAACGCGTGCACAGAGGCTTTTAAAGGCTACGGGGTGCTCCAGGGAAGGGTGCCGCTTACGCCGCTGTAGAGCTCGCCGATGCGCCTTAATTACTTAGGGACTTTCGGCAACCACGAAGGGACTGCCTTCCACCGGGGCAACATAAATAACGAGGGATTGAGTATGCTGCCACAGAAACGATTGTTATCGTCACCTGCTCAAATATCACATCGATGTTACCATGTGGGAGAGACAGGAAGATGGGGAAGTGGTCACTACCACACAGGTCGTCATGTGCACTCCAGTGGATTGATGGGAGAAATCCTGGGCTGCAAATCGATAAATCAATGGCCGAGTAACTACCATGAACCATACTGAAATGTGTGGCGGCTTCAGTATTTAAGTAGCAGACGTCGAACTGAGACAGTGAAGTTTCGACATCTCTTCCCTGGCCAATAAGCACAGTGCCACCCCACAAGGGGTTATGGGCGTTAAAATCTCCCGAAAGTAGGAAAGGTTTAGGGTGTTGATGAATCAGTGCAGCTAACACATTCACAAATAATGCACCATCTGGAGGAAAATCTACATTGCAGGCAGTTATTACCTGTGTCGTCCTTATTCTGACAGCCACAGCTTCAACAGGGGTTTGAAGGGGCACAGTTTCACACTCGATTATAGCCGCTACAGTTTCTGTAGCATTCCTTATAGCTGCAGAGGTCAGGGGTCCACATTGCCAGTAACGAGGTTTCCTGGAGGGCAATGCAGAAAGCAGGTGTAAAGCTTAACAGTTGCCGTAGCTCAGCCAGGTAGTGGAATAAACCACCGCAATTTCACTGGAGGATGACGTCATCGTGAGACTGGGAGACATGGAACATTCAGTGAGACAGTTTACGCCTCAGGGTCACCTGCTGCCACCGTCGTTTTGCCTGAGCAGTCTATATCCATTATATCTAAGGGTCCAGCGAGATCTAGTTCCTCAGCGGATGCCAGAATCTCCACCTCATCCACAGATGCAGAGCTTGTAGGTATGGCTCTGAGCACTATGGGACTTAACATCTGAGTTCATCAGTCCCCTAGAATTTAGAACTACTTAAACCTAACTCACCTAAGTACACCACACACATCCACGCCTGAGGCAGGATTCGAACCTGCGACCACAGCGGTCGCTCGGTTCCAGACTGAGGCTTGTAGGTGGCAGTGGTGTGGGTGCCACTGCAATTCCCTTGGTCTTGGCGACCTTCTTTTTGGACTTCTCTCACTGCTCCTTGGGTTTCCCTGGCTGGGAGGACTTCGCTGATTTAGTCTCTGGGACTGAAGATGAGTGTGATATCCTACAACCAGCTGCTTTTGGGCTCTTCAGCCAATGGCGGGTGTCACTTTCCCACTAGCAGAAACCTGGGAAGGGAGTGACTCAAGGGACCCATTCCTAGTGACAAGAGCCGAAGAAGACACGCTACTCCAGCTCAGTAGTGTGGACTGATATGCCTGATGGTTGGGGGGGGGGGGGGGGGGTGTTGCTCCAAAAGTAGGTGGTGCAGGACCAACAGGGAGGGAAGTGCCCCCCGCCATCAAGGGCCAGGTGTAGTATTCTGGTACTAAGAGGCGACAGGAATGCGAGGAACCGATGGGGCGACAACTGTTCTCGTAGCGGCGGCGTAAGCGTAGGTCATAGCCACAGGTTGCAGGCGCTAAAATTTCCTCTTAGCCTCAGTGTAACTCAGTCAGTCCAGGATCTTAAATTCCATGTTTTCCTCTCTTTCTATGAAATCCTGCAGTCTGGCTCTCCACAGTTGGCACAGATGGGAGGCAGGGCACATGGCTGGGATGTGATGGACATCCACAGTCTCGAACATGTGCCGCTGGAAGTACAGCAGGAAGACATATGGCCGAACTTCCAGCACTTCCACAGTCTCGACATGTGCCGCTGGAAGTACATCAGGAAGACATATGGCCGAACTTCCAGCACTTAAAGCACTGCATTTGGGGAGGGATATATGGCCTGATGTCACAGCGGTAGATCATCACCTTGACCTTCTCAGGCAATCTGTCACCCTCGAAGGCCAAGATGAAGGCACCAGTGGCAACCTGATTATCCTTCGGACCTCGATGGATGTGCCGGACGAACAGCTCGTCGTCAGACTGCAATAGAAGGTCCCTGTGGAATATAATACCCCGGACCATATTTAAGCTCTTATAGGGCATGATGGTAACAAAAACATCACCCAAATTGTCACAAGCGAGTAATGCCCATGACTGGGCAGAGTATGCTGTTTTTATCAAGACTGGCCCAGGGCGCATTTTGGACAAGCCCTCCAACTCTCCAAACTTGTCCTCAAAACGCTCCACAAAAAATTGAGGCATCGTGGACATGAAAGATTCCCCATGAACTCTCGTATATACGAGGTACCGGGGTGAATAAGCTTCACTGCGCTCTTTAGCCTGGCGTTCCTCCCATGGTATGGCCAGGGAGGGGAAAGATTTGGGATCATATTTCTTAGCATTGAATTTAGACTTTGCCCGCTTAGAGACTGCTGGCGGTGGACCACCAGCAAGAGATGACATACTACCTTCATGGCGTGTCATTCGCTGTGATGCCACCCACTTCGATCAGGGGCCTTCCCCACGGGCTCCACCCAGCCTCAGCAAGGGCCACCTGGCAGGATGGCCATTGCCAAGAGACCCGATTTGCCAGGGAGATGGGCATCTACTCCAAGGCATACTTGGGGCGTTAAGTGCACTGGCATCAGCAGAGCGACCCCTGTGTTGTCAGGGGGCTACAACCAACAGGCTACATGGCAGCCCCACCACAACGGACTGGTTACTGTTCTGGATATGAGGCGCTAAGAAGTCCATGCTCATCGTCGGCGCAGAAAGCGACACTGCATAGTGAAAGGTGGAAAACACACCCAGGAAGGTGTCCTCGCCCAAGAGATGTAGAACGAGCAGGAATGAAATGCGACGACGAGAAAGTGGGCTAAAATTCTCAATGCACGATGGACACGATGCACCATGTAAGGCGCCCTTCTGCAAGTGGCTCCCTCTTCGGGAAACTTTAGAAAGATGGAGGTTAAACGCCACAGGGGATCATCACATAAAGGTCGAAAAGTGTGAGTCTCCTTTTAGTCGCCTCTTACGACAGGCAGGAATACGTCGGGCCTATTATAAGCCTCGTACCCGCAGGGTGAACAGTTGACAAACATATTGTCTCTATGGAGTGTGACAGTGAATTCATCTTGGCGCGTATAACAGGTGTAGGTGAAACCAAGTTAATTGTTGGATGTTTTTACCGGCCACTCGATTCTGTTGTGACAGTTCTAGAGTCATACAATGAAAGTCTATGGTCAGTAGCGCGTAAACACCCAAGTGTGCAATACTGGTTGGAGGTGACTTTAACCTTTAGAGTATAGACTTTGATGTCTATGGATTCAGTGCGGTGGTGGGGGCGGCGGGGGTGGGGGGGTGGGGGGGGAGCGGGTGCAGATAGACAGGCACGCGAAAATACTTTTGAACACATTTTCTAAACTCTGTCTTGAGCAGCTAGCTTCGCAGCCCATACGCAATGGAGATATCTTAGACCTTGCAACTACAAATAGGCCGGACATTATCGACATGTGAGTTATAGAAACGAGGATCAGCGATCATGATGTCATTAAAGTAACTATGATTACGAAATTTAATAAATCAATCGAGAAGGCTACGCCAGTGTTTCTGTTAGTTAGAGCAGGCAAGTAGTGGTTAGCCGCGCGAGATTAGCCGAGCGGTCTCGGGCGCTGCAGTCATGGACCGTGCGGCTGGTTCCGGCGGAGGTTCGAGTCCTCCCTCGGGCATGGGTGTGTTTGTTTGTCCTTAGGATAATCTAGATTAAGTAGTGTGTAAGCTTAGGGACTGATGACCTTAGCAGTTAAGTCCCATAAGATTTCACACACATTTGAACATTTTTTTTTTTTTGAAGTAGTGGTTAACAATCACTTAGTTCCAGCAAGATGGATGTAGAGGAATTGTGGGCAAAGTTATGTGCCTGGTAAGTAGATAAAGGATCGAAAACACCTGCCATGGTTTAATAACGAAATTCGCCGATGCTGAGTGAGCAGCGGTTGTTGCACTCTCGGTTCAAAACGGAACGTGTAAATGACGACAAGCGAAGATTAGTAGAGATTCGTGCGTCTGTGAAAAGATCTATGCGCTAAGCATACAACTACCAACGTCACAACTTAGCCAAAGATTTGGCAGAGAACCTGAGAAAATGATGTAAAAACTCTAAGCGGGCCTAAAGCTTCCATTCAGTCCCTTGTTGACCGGTCTGGTGAGGCAGCTGAAGACAGCAAAACGAAAGATGAATTTTTAAATTTCACATTCAAGAAATTGTTCACACAGGAGACTCGTACAAACATTACGTCATTTGACCATCGTGAAGACTCCCGTACGGACGACATAGTAATAAGCGTACCTGGCGTAGAGAAACAACAGAAGAATTTGAAAGCAAATAAATCACTAGGTCCGGATGGGACCTCAGTTCGATTTTACAAAGATTAGTCTACGACTTTGTCTTGCCTAGCTTGCCTTTATCGAAAATCTCTCTCCCAGTACAAAGTCCAAAGCGACTGGGAGAAAACGCAGGTGACTCCAGTACATGAGAAAGGTAAAAGAACGGTCCCGAAAAATTACAGACCAATATCCTTAACTTATGTTTGCTGCAGAAACCTTGAATATATTCTCGGTTCAAATACAATAAACTTCCTTGAGACTGAGCAGCTTATGTGCATTAATCAGAACGGTTTTAGAAAGCATCGCTCGTGCGAAACTCAGCTTGCCCTTTTCTCACATGATATACTGAGAACTCTGGATGAAGGGCAACAGGCAGGTTCCGTATTTCCAGATTTCCGAAAAGCGTTTGACACTGTCCCCCACTGCCGGCTGTTAACGAAGGTACGAGCATAAGGAAAAAGTTGACAGATATATGAGTGGCTTGTCGGCCAAATCTTTAACATTAGAAGCATTTTTCCTCCTCAACTTCGTCTCTTTAGAGAAGGTGGTGCCATCCCAAATGGCAACGAATCGGCATCCTTCCTAGTTCAATGTGTCTGCGCTACTTCATTATCCACAACACTCGCAACAGTACTAATATGGTCAATAGCTTCTTGTGCATTCCCCGTAGTATCTACCTTTTAATCATCATCTCTGAAATTGTCTTCCTTGGCACGTTGTGTGGTTCTTTAGTGACTAAAGGAGCGAGGAACAGATACCGTTCATAAACAGGGAATTCAGATATTAATTTAGTCTACATCTAATATCAAATAGTAAAAAAATACATAACTTAATCGTTGAAGTTGCAGCGTCAACTACTAACAGTAGATCTGAATGTACAAGTATATACGGATACGGGAAGTTTATAAATCTGTCACTCTTCCGTACAATTTCTATTCAGAAGATGTAGAGCCGTGGCCGCTCTGCACGTCTGTAAATGTTATTCAGCTGGGAAACACACGAAATAGAGTCAATGCATGAATGTTCGAATTTATATACACCTGCTCCTGGAGCTCCGGAGAGGGAGTGCTTGCATGTCAGTGTCATTGACAGCAACGTAATGGTTCGTGGCAGCACCCTCGTGCATCGGTTGCGGCTGTAGGAAAAGTGGCAGCGTAATTAGCGGCTCGTGTATTTGAAAGTGCGGCCGACCGGTTGGCAGCCGATGCCGCACCCCTCCTCGTCCAACTTTGATGATACGGGGGAAGGGGAGGGGGGGTGGCTCTGCCGTGGATAGTATTGAGACTGGTTGCTTGGCTGGGGCACAGCAGGCCATCCTGCGTCCCGACATCGTGCCTTGCGAGTGCCAGGTAAATTGCCCCAAATCCAGGCACATGACGCATCAGATGGCACTGATAGGACCACGGAGGGTGCTGCAGAGGGTGCCGGCGACTAGCCGACGGTGACGGCGTCGATGCCCATGGGAGAGGCGACCTGCGCCGTTGACGGCAACGGATTTGTAGGTAGGCAGGCAGGGTAGCAGCACCCGCTTGGTAAGCTGCTTAGAAGGATGGTTTGACGTCGTGCAGTGAAGCAAACCGAAAGAGTTTGATCTACGGCAAGATCAGTGCATTCACGAGACCGTAGCTGATTCTGGTGGCGCTGATGGGTGCCCCCGCTGCCGCGAATAGTATACTCTGCTCTACCAGCTGATCTGGGAACAAAACCGGATTCCAATAAGTGTGGTTTGTTGAATTCTTGATGTTGAACTCTGACGTTCGGGTGAAGTCTGAAGCTGGAGCTGAGCGGTAAGGGCGAAGCAGATGTAGCAAGATCGGATGACGTCTCCCACGCAAACTTTCTGCCGGCGAAATGTCAGGAGCAGGCAAAGCACGATATGTAATCAGGTACATCAGTAAGACATCTTAACGTGAATGTGAAGCCCGAAGTTTTGACATTTGCGTCTTAAACGTTCGAATGAACCATGCAGCCTCGCAGTCAGACTGTAGCGAGAATGGCACTTCCTGACGTGATGTGCTCCAATGTATTTGCAAAGCTGTGCAAATTCCTTGGAAGAAAAACGGGTTCCATTGTCAGTAAAAATTGCTGTGGCAACCCTTCGTGAGAAAATACAGAGGCGACTGCCTTGATAGCGCTGGCGGCATTCGTCGGATGTAATGGGATGACAAAAGGGTATTTGCTGTAGAAATCGACGATTATCAACTAACATGTATGCCAAAAGGAGTCAGCAAAGTCTCTACGGAGGCGTTGCCATGGGATTTCGGAATGTGGCCAGTAGAAAAATTCCTGACGTGGAGCGGCGTAATCAGGTACGTCAGTGAAGCCCGAAGTTTTGACATTTGCGTCTCAAAAGTTCGAATGAAACATGTAGCCTCGCCGTCCGACTGTAGCTAGAATGGCACGAGCGACATTCTACTGCACGCGTTATGTGTGTTTATCTGAGCCAAGCCACGTACAATGTTGGCGCGCCAGCTGCTTGGTTGCGAATTGTTCCCCAATGACCTCTATGTGGAAGACTTAACACTTGCTATTGCACCGAGCACTCTTGTCTGTTCGTTAGGCATTTGAAGCAGAATCACCTCGTTTAGAAGCGAAAAACTGTTGCGGAGCACAACCTATCTTCCCACTAAGGAATAGGCAACACATTCCTGAGAGCAAGGCGAACCTTTGCGATTGTAAATTTTTAAAATCGTAGTGATTGATCATGGTCCTTGGCTTGCGCGATCCATCGTGAATAAATAGAAAAAGCATCCAATGCCTGTGAATCAGAAAAATCAATATGTAAATAAGAATCTTCCGATGTATAGAATGCTGCATATGTGCCGACAGGTAAACGAGACACTGTGTCGGCGTTTGCGTGTTGTGCCGTCAGCTGGTATAGAATTTCATACTGGTAATTTGACAATAATAGCGACCAACCTTGAAGCTTTTCGACCGTATGGTCGGGAAATTGTTTCGACGGATGAAACAGTGCAGTCACAGGCTAATTGTCCGTCACCAGGAAAGATTTTCTGCCATACTGGTAATGATGAAATCTGGTGACATCGTATATTAAGCCAGAGCTGTCTTTACTTAATCAGAGGATTGTTCAAAGTTTTGGAAGCAAATGAGATGGACGTTCTGTTTTGGTAATTTTATGGGATAAAACCGCCCCGATGACAAGGGACCAGGCATCAACTGCAAGCACAGGTGAGCTGAGCGGATCGTAGTGCATAAGGCAATGTTGATGAAGGAATGCATTTTTCTGTCTTTGAAAGGCTTAGCAACAGTCATTTGTCCAACGGAACGGAACATTTTTGGCCCCTGAAACGGTTCAGAGACGCGGCAATTTGTGCCGCATTAGTAATGAACTTTATACAGCAAGTTAATTTTGCGTGAAAAGCTTGCAGTTCACGTAAATTCTTAGAGGATGGCAGTCGCTTGATCGCTTGCAAATGTTTCGTCACAGGACGAGCACCATAGGCGTCTGCAAGTTACATTTGAGGCCGCCTTTAGCTTAAAACTGAAAAAGGCAGCCCAAATTTGTAAGGAGTTGTTACAGAGTTCAAGATAATTGAAAGAAGAAAGCACTTTGTTTGAAAAAATTTTAAAACGACGTAGGCGCTGAAGCACTTTCGAAAGGTTGATATTTCAACAAGCTGATGCGATTTTTCTCAAAAAAATTTTCTTTGTCTCTTCGTCCAATGGTAACTGATGTCAGGATTCTGTAAGATCCATTTTTGAGAAGAACTGTCCTCCCGCTAGGCGATTCAAAATTTCATTTATATATGGGACTAGGCAGGAATCAATTACTATCTGCGAATTTACGGTACGTTTGAAATTCACACAAAGACGAATCTTGCCATTTGGCTTTCGAATGACGACTAAATGTGATTCCCACTGAAATTCTGAAATACACCAAGGGTTTCCCGGCTGTAGTCACGTTACGCATTTGGGTTGCACATTAGCTTTCAGCGTAATGTGAGCGTGAAAAAAATGTTCAAATGGGTGTGAAATCTTATGGGACTTAACAGCTAAGGTCGTCAGTCCCTAAGCTTACACACTACTTAACCTAAATTATACTAAGGACAAACACACACACCCATGCCCGATGGAGGACTCGAACCTCCTCCGGGACCAGCCGCACAGTCCATGACTGCAGCGCCCTAGACCTCTCGGCTAATCCCGCGCGGAATGTGAGCGTGAAACTCTGTTCCACATCCTAGAGTACCATCAGACAAATGATGATATTTGTCACTGAATTGTTGAATTTCGACATGGGAAACTTTTGTGTCAATGCCATGCACATTGTCCTGCAATCTCATCCGAAGGAATCAAATGCATCCATGCCTAAAATATATGGGCTGGTGAGTGAGCGGACAACAGTGAAACGAACTTCCTTAGGCGCGTTTTTGTATTTTGCAGTTAAGCGGCACATTCCAAGCATTCGAACGCTGTTGCCATTATAGGTGGTGAGATAGAGGCTCGATGTTTGCAAAGGTGGCTGACCAATTTTTTCATATGTATCTGGGTTAAGCAACGAGCGCGCTAGAGCGCTTTCGTGAATTTCGAGATTGGCAGAACCTTTTTGAAGTATGTAGTATTGGCATTAAACTCATGTGTGTACAGTTTCTGCGTCTTCGCTTGTCTGGTTTTTGAATAGAAGGAGGCGCAGAATCTGAACATCAAATGACATTGGTTTCCACCCGTTGCTACTTTGCCTTTTTCCCGTGTGAAAAAGAGGAAGCTTTCTAGCCCTTTGCAGGCTTTGTATGTCCCATGTGATGACAAAAATTGAATTCAGCTTGTCTGAAGGAGTAATTCTTCCGGTAATGAGTAACGAGGGGTTTCACACTTGACATCGCTTTGCACAGAGCCGGGGCAGTGTAATTTGTGTTGCGCCGGAGCAATAAATGCTGTATATAGTGTGTTCGACCTTCTTTACGCTGTGCTGACTTGCGATTGCTGGGGGCAGGGTTGTGGCCGGGGCACGGGTTGTGATGCGATAACTGGTAGACAGAAAACGTGTTCGATTAAATCTCGAACTTCACGTGCATCGGTAACTTTAAGCACTTCACTGATACCAGGGTTGCGACGCTTTATAACTTCACGCCCCCAGAATCTGTTCTGATAAATTCTGAATAGTAGCGTCGCGAAGCACTTCATCATGATAAGATGAGCAACACAATCAACTGAATTTACAGTCTCTTGTCAAGCCCAGCAATTCCACAATCCATTATGTGTGCAACTGATCACTACGACGCTGCGTGCGGAAAAATTTATACGGTGCAGTGGCAACATGTATTTGACTATCAAAAAAATCGTCTAACCTCTTGCGGGTGGGTTTGGGCTCACTGAGGAGAAACAATTTCATTAGGTGGCTGTAGGTGTACACTACCACACATGAAAAGAAAAATGTATGACATGATTCACCTGTGATTTTGTAGGCGTCGAAATGTTGGTATAGCTGTGTGATGTATTCTGTCTGTGTCTGCTTCATCTCATCGAACTGTTGGAAGGCTGGAGGTGGCAGCTGAGTTCCTTCTTTAGGTTCTGCCGCCTTTACCGCTGGGCTGCTTGCGCTTGTACAACAGCAGTTCTGTTAGCTGTTGGCTCTGAAACTGAATAAAAGTTGTTAGACGCTGCTTAGCGCTTAGATGTTGCTCTCCCTGGTTTGCCATGATTCCTTAGATATTTCAACTTTAATATTTTAGCTTAATACACACACACACACACACACACACACACACACACACACACACACACACACACACACACACACACAAGAAAAAAAAAGTCCTGCTCTGATACCTGAAGCTCCTTGTTCCACTATCCGACGCTCGTCGTTATTCCGTTATGTCTTCCCTAGCACGCTGTGAAGGTGTAACTGTCAGTGTGCGTATTTGAAAGTATGTCCGAACGGATGACGACCGATATTGCAGTCTGCACTTCCACTCCACATGACGCAACAAACTGTAGCACGTGTAGTTCTCTGTACATCTGGCGAAGGCTCCATAGTCTCAAAGCAACAACGATTATCACCCAAAAGCGTAAATACTACTGCAGCTAAATCAGTGTCCGCCATTTTGCTACTAAAACACTCATTTTCTTTCGTACAGCACAAACGTACTTCATACGGCACTACAGATACTTCAGACTCCGTATTTTTACACGATATTGTAGCTGTTAGTTTTATGTTACTCTCAGTGACTGCCTCAACGCAAGTACTTTGCAAGTAAAGATATAGCAACTTCAACAATTTGTGATTCCTGGCACCTGTTCTCATAGTCTAGTCCCAGACAAGCAATTTTCAAGCGAAACACTCGCCTTTTCGTAATGACAGCTTGTCGTTCTCTGGGCAACCACTAATACCTTTTTCCTCCCACCAAGCTTGTCATTTTTCATTTCCTTCTCCATTTTCATCTTTCTATATCCTTCTATCCTCCTCTAAAGCTGCATTACGAGCTTTCACTATTTCAACCCTTATCGCTGCTGTTGGTGTCTTTGCACGTACTGTTATGCCGCTCCCCAGGTGTTCTGAAGGTGTATATGGATTTTCCTGCACTGTTATGGACGTCTGAATGAGTCCTGAGCCGTCGACCTCTCATTATTGCCGACGATTTACTTAAATCTCTCGATGAATATAAAACTTTCGATTATTTACATTGAAGAGCCAAAGAAACTGGTACACCTGCCCAATATCGTGTAGGGTTCCCGCGAACACACTAAAGTGCCGCAACACTACGTGGCATGGACTCGGCTAATGTCTGCGGTGGTGCTAGAGGCTGTCCATAAATCAGTAAGAGAACTAGAGGGGGGGGGGGGGGGGAGGAGGAGGTGGAGATCTCTTCTGAACAGCACGTTGCAAGGCATCCCAGATATGCTCAATAATGTTCACGTCTGGGGAGTCTGATGGCCAGCGGAAGTGTTTAAACATAGAACAGTTTTCTGGAGCCACTCTGTAGCAATTCTGGATATGTGGAGTGTCGCTGTGTCCTGCTCGAACTGCTCAAGTCCGTCGGAATGCACAATTCACATGAATGGATTAAGGTGATCAGATTCGATGCTTACGTACTTGTCATCTGTCAGAGTCGTATCTACAGTATCTACAGTATCCAACTGCACACGCCCCACACCATTACAGAGCCTCCATCAGCTTGAACAATCCCCAGCTGACATGGAGGGTCCATGGATTCATGAGGTTATCTCCATACCCGTACTCATAAATACACTCGATTCAATTTGAAACGAGACTCGCCCGACCAGGCAGCACATTTCCAGAGTCATATCGATGATGTTTCGTTTCATGGTTCACACTCTCGCAATTGTTGATAGCCTAGCAATGGAAGCTGCAGCAATTTGTGGAAGGGTTGCACTTCTGTCATGTTGAACGGTTCTCTTCAGTCGTCGCTGGTCCAGTTCTTGCAGTATCTTTTTCAGACAGCTGCGATGTCGGCGATTTGATGTTTTACGGGATTCCTGATATTCCCGGTACACTCGTGAAATGGTCGTACGGGAAAATCCCCACTTCATCGTTACCTCCGAGATGCTGTGTCCCATCACTCGTGCGCCGACTATAACGCCATGTTCAAAGTCACTCAAGGTTACAGGGTACTTATGAATGGTGGAAATATCGAATTTTTTAAAGACTTTATTAAATTCTATAGTCGTTCCAGATTACATTGATGTATATATTATAGGATTTCAAATGCGAAATGACCTATATATACAAAATTTTAAAGTTACAGTCATGTATGCCGCTACGCCTCCTTTACTTCTGTTACAGAAACCACTATTATTTCGAAAAAAACTCTGAACTTTGTGTTTCCAGCTGTTATACGGATGATACATTGCATATGTTCGTAACAGTGCAGGTTTCTAGTGTCTGTAAATGATTATCTTTGCTAGTATTTACTTTTGTTTCGCTGAACCAGTTTGTTCACGTGTTACTGAATGTTTGTTGCCCAAGTGCTACATATATTTTTGGAAGTACACATCCTTTAGTGTGCAATAAATACGAACTGTGTCACGAATCAAGAAATTCAACAAAAGAAAATTCCGTGGTAACCAGTTCACAAACAAAGCAAGCCACACAGTTGACACTAAACTATGTATCAGTTCTTGAGGGAAGAAACTCCCACTTGGCACGAGTCCTGGTGATTCAAATTTTTGTGTTAACAGTGACGCTATTTGCAGTGGATTTGACTTTTTTATGTGGGCATCTCCTCTTCTTTGATAAAGGAAGTGGCGAAATGCAAACAATGTGATGGTATAGGCTGTCTGGAAATAACTGAACAACAAAGTATCAGGAAGGGTTTAGCGTCAAAATTAGTTCTTCTGTGTAGATGCTGCAATAAATCTACCTCTAAAATTACTTCGAACATTGTTCATAATTCATATGATGTGAATTTGAAGTTAGTGTATGCAGTGCGTGCCATAGGAATAGGACAAAAGGCTGCTCAGCCTTTTTGTGGTTTGATAGCCGGTCCTCCTTCTCGCAGTAGGCTCAGCAATTACATAAAAATAATTTTAGTTGCCTTGACGGATGTGTCTAAAGTATCTATGAAACGTGCAGTAGAAGAAACTAAATATTAGTCGAACCAGGGACACTGCTCTTGCACTTGATGGGACATGGCAACGTCGAGGACATCGTCCCTTGAATGGTGTTGGAAGTGCTACTTCTCTGGAGAATGGAAAAGTAGTTGATGTTGAGGGCTTATCTAAGTACTATCACACCTGCCATGGTAACACTGAAGGACATATTGAACATAAGTGTTCTAAGAATTATGATGGTTACATTGGAGGCATGGAGTGTGATGGAGCCCTAAAAATATTTCAGAGGTCGGTGCCCGTTTATAGCGTAAGATATACGAAGTACCTAGGCGATGTGGTCTCTAAGGCTTTCAATATAATTAATGAGATCAATGCTTATAGTGATATCGTGGTAACAAAACTGGAGTGTTGTGGACATGTGCAAAAGAGGATGGGTGCTAGATTGAGGAAGCTGCGAGGAGAAATGAGAGAAAAATTGCTATCTGATGGAAAATCTCTGCCTGGCCGTGGCAGATTGACAGAAACTGAAATAGACCTACTTCAGAGTTGTTATGGACTTGCCATTAGACGAAGTGCACCTCTGACTGATGTTACAGCAATGAGAAAAGCTGTATGAGCGACCTACTTTCAAAAATTGTCCACCGGCGACCACCATGTTCACGGACTTTGCCCTAAATGAGCACATTATGGTGTGGTTACCAAAAAGCAAAAGAAAGTGGTCAAATATACCACCACAACCATTCTCTTCCTGAGCCTGTTATGAATGAAATAAAACCAATTTTTAGAGATCTGAGTGACCCTGTTTTACTTAGTAAATATAAATGTCTTCATAGGGGCACTCAGAATAGAAATGAAAGTTTCAACCATTTGATATGGGAAAGATTACTCAAGAATGTTTCTGTAGGACTAAATACATTAAACGTTGATGTACTAGATGCAGTGATATGTTTCAATGATGGAGTGATAGGAAGATCGGAAGTCCTGAGAAATTTAGGCATAATATGTGGCTCTAATATGTAAGATCAATTGCTTGCTTGTGACAGACAACGGTAAATGAAGCTGAAAGATTCGATCTTCAAGTTACCAAAGAAGCAAGAAGTGCTAAAAGGAACCCCAAGACGAAGCTTGAAGATGAAGAAATGCTGCAGGATGAAGACTATGATTCACGAATGTTCTGAGGCACAGTATAATTGGACTCATATCTTCATTCGCAATTTCCCCATAGTTGTATTTTTCAGAATTCAGGTACAGATATTTCCGAAAGTTTATAAGGCATTGCTCCAATTCTATTTCTGTAACCTGCAATAGTCCATACTTATGTAGTAGTCCTAAGCTTTATTGCAGAATCAACTACTTGAAAAATAAAATTTTTACTGGGAAGAAATTAATAAAATTAAAATGTAAAATGTGATATTATTTTATCCTTGTAATATACCTAATAGGTGGAATTAATCAGGTCCAGTATTTCAGCCATCATGTCATGCATACCTGGTAAAAATTTGGTCTCCTTCAAATGTATTACATTGGATTAAAAGGTACCTCAATTTGAGGAAGCATTTAGGAAAGAATTGCATCAGTTTCTTTTAAATTTTTTTAAATAACCATAAGCAGTTTCAAAAATATTCAAAATGCTTCTAATTTGTTTAGAAAGTGTGCTGCATTACCTTACATCAAAAAAAATCTGTAAAACATATACATTATAAACAGTGCCTCAAAGAAATAGGTGTTGAGTTTTACATAATATTGAGCCAGAAAAGTCCCATGTACCCTTAAATTTTGATAACCAGGCATTGTAGCAGCGGTGGCCATTCTAACAACTGCGCCAGACGGTTGTTGCCTTATATAGGCGTTGCCGACCGCAGCGCCTTATTCTGCACATCCCTGTATTTGAATGCGCATGCCTCTGCCAGTTTTATTGGCGCTTTAGTATATCATACAAAACGTGTGTCTCACTGCGTGCTATCATTTAAAAAAAAATACCTAGTTTCAATCTCTTGATACGTTTATGAGGTACGACGATTTTTTGACCACATGATTCACGATGCTAAGGACGTGAATGGGAGCGTCGACCACGATCATCCTTCGGATATAAAACCCAATAACTCGAGAATGAAATGAGATATTCTTATGCTCTCAGTTTTGAATAAAATTTAGATATATTATCTGCATTTAATTCACTGCAATGGTATGACCTAAAATCAACCATATGCAGGGTTAACACCAAGCATTTTTTACTCTGCAAAATCTTTAAAATTTCGCGTCACGTTTTATTTAATTTGATGTAGCAGAATAACTGTGGCATAAAATGAAATAAAATGCAGTCCTTTAAGAAGCGAGGGTATCAGACTACAAGATGTGTACAAATCAAAAATTTAACCTAAATGTTTTCATAACAACGATCTGCAAGTATTTTATAGCAGCCGCCAAATCCGTATGGACGGAACTCAGGGCGTCTCGCCCGTCCGTCCGCCGGATATAAAACCCAATAACTCGTGAATTAAATGACATATCGTTCTGCTCTCAATTTTAAATAAAATTTAGATATTTGTTCAAAATTTTTTTCGCTGCAATGTATGAGCTAAAATCAGTCCTATGAAATTTCACACAATGCGTTCTTACCTCTACTAACTTTTTAAAATTTCACGCAGTGTTTTACTTAATTTGATGTAGCGTAAGTACCGCAGATGACAAAGGAAATTCAATTTTTCATCGAGTGAAGATGTTCAAAAATCAAATTTTTTCACCTAATATTTTTCGGAAAACCGAATGATTAACATTACGTACCAGCCGGAACGCCGTATCTCAGCTTAGGCACCAGCATTTGGGGTGCAGTGCAGCCATAGCAATATCCGCCTCAGTACGGAATGCAAAGAGCACGTCTGTAGCAGCGAAATGGTGAAGTATGTTCGTAATATTTGCAGGTTGTTCTGCTATGCTCTCCTGTAAGTGAGGTAATGTAGCTGTAAGAAAAAACCATACGTATACAATGAGAGATGAACATTGCTCACTACAAAATACAGTGTAAATTAATACGCAGTATATAATGTAGTACAGATTAATATACACAACAGAATGAAACTAGTTTCTACGCCAGATCATAGCGAAACGGCAGTCATAACAGTAGTGCTCGAAGCGTCCAAACCTTATACAAATGCCACACATAGGTAATACTGTCTTAATATATTGAAACTCATGACCTGATAAACGACAGAGTTGGCACCTCACTGTGTTAAATACATTTCCTTGGTATCTGCTCGTGTCTGTAAGTTTCTGCAGATTGAATAACAACACTCTAAGATTCGACATGGCCACAAAATACACTATCAGAGAGGCCAACACAGAAATGCTCATTCAGGGCACTGCATTGCGTCGAGCTGGAGGTCCAGATTGTCTCGATGAGAATGCTGCACACGTGGTTCTGCTATGGCAGCAGCAGCAGACACAAACACTTCAGACGCCAATTTTATATGGGGCTTGGGTTGAGACACCTACTATTGTAGGGATGACTGAGCGTGGAGTGCGGTCCAGCAGGCCGGCCGGCATACTGCGTGCATTATCGGGACAAGAATTTATTACAATTTACAACCATGTGTACTTCTGAGTGTAGGCGACATAGCAGGCGACAATGCAGCTCATGGCCACAGAACGTGCTGATTATGCTCCAGCAGTCTGTGAAGGGCATCGCCGTGTGTTTGGCTCTCATACCCACGGTGATTGGTAGGTCGCAGATCTCAATAGTGGTCAGCATAGCCCACACAACAGGCATAGCTACACAGGGTAGAGACCGTGTGTTACCATTAAAGGTCTGTGCTTGGATAATCCTAAGGAGTGTGGAGGTGAACAACAGCATAACCCATCCACCAAACATGGCAGAGGATGGTGAAGACTGCTTAGAGGTACCAGTCGGGGGAGGCAGTGGTTAGTACGCCTCACGTATACCGCAGCAGGTGGACGGTGTGGGAAACTTAGTTATTTCGTCTTAGCAAGCAAGGTAAAGATGCTCAAGTACATAAGTATTATTACCATTTGTCTGAGGCAATGTGGTTACATCTGGCCGGCGCTGACCGACTGTGGTCTGCTTTTCATTGCTCATCAATGGTCTTCACCACCCCTGTATTTCGCAAGAATGGCTGTCACAGATTTCGCTGGTAGCTTTTCCCCCATATCAGCAGGCAGATAGGTGTACTAATTAGCCATACCGACACAGAGGTCATCACTACTGCTTATACTACCGTAGCACGCCTCCCGTCAGACCCAAATTCTCCGCTTATCCCCACACTACCTATGTAGTGCCCCTGCTCATTATCCTCATTACTGGCGGCGTTTCGCCGATTCCCGTAAGAATTTGAGCGTGGTGAGCATATGTAATAAAGGGATCATTGGCCATTCTTGCCTTAATTATATATTTTTGACTGTTGCTTCGGAATAAGTTCCGTGGTATAAATTTCTATCACACACTACAGCACAATATTTTAGGGAGACTATTGAAGAATTTGATCAATGCCACTAGGACCTTCTGATAATATTAGCCATTTAGTTAATGAAAGCTGAAGTGTAAATGTCAGTTCTATAATAAAAATTAAATAAATTAAGTGAGATACTAGAGGAAAATACGATATAAAGTAAAACATTACATAAGATACATTATCCCAGGTGGGGTTTTTGAGGGGTTTTCACTACCTGTAAGGTGAATGCCGGAATATAACATCATTTCCCCTCAGGTACAAGAGGAAAAGAGGAGGAAGCACATTCAGTAGGAAAAAGGAAGATAGTAATAACGGATAGGAATAGAAGACATATAATGTATTATTGGAAAATTATTGTTATTGAATATTGTTATTGAATATTTTAAGTAAAACAGATAATACCCATTTTCCCCAAATAATATAAATAAATGGAGTCCCAACAGTATTAAAACACCTATGGCTGAAAAGAGCTAAGCTCTAGATACAGCTCAACCTCGTAAGGGGGGATGAAAGATGGAAAAAATGGTACTGCAGGGAGCTGTAGAGGGTCAAAACTATTGGGGAAGACAGAGATTGGAATATTTCCAGCAAATAATTGAGGTTGCAAGTGCTACTCTGAGTTGAAAAGAGTGGCACAAGAGAGGTATTTGTGACAGGCTGCATCATACCAGTCGGAAGACTGCTGAGTCAGGGAAAAAAGGAAAAAAACGTGTGTCTCCAATGCTGTACATATACAACTGTAGCCCTCAAGTGTTTACCTAGACTGTTACCACTAGCCACTGGAGCACAATTTATAGATCTGACGTGTTGTAAGCAGGGTACAGATTATTTATGGCGCTCAGGAAATCAATTGTCGTGTGAAGGCAGTCTTTTAGAATGGCATGTCTTGGCAATAAAACATCATAGGCCAATATAACAGTGGTGAAAAATGCGCTATTGAATGATGTAACTGATCCTTGCCGGCCTGAGTGGCCGGCCGGTTCTAGGCGCTACAGTCTGGAGCCGCGTGACCGCTACGGTTGCGGGTTCGAATCCTGCGTCGGGCATGGATGTGTGTGATGTCCTTAGGTTAGTTAGGTTTAAGTAGTTCTAGGGACTGATGACCTCAGCAGTTAAGTCCCATAGTGCTCAGAGTCATTTAACTGATCCTTTCCCAATGAAATACTGATAACAAATCACGTGCGATGTAAAACTACATATAGACTGAAATTCAGCTTAGAGGTAATTTATTACCACGTGGTATACAGTAGATAACGAAGCAATGGCCAAATCCGAAGTAACCTCGCAGTAAATGACTGTCCCCGTGGGTGGACCTTAGACTGGACAGGGTCTTCAGTGATGGTTTCTCTGAACAATGCCCTCCGTTATTCATACAGTTATGTTTTAACTCCTGGTGTTCTCATTTTTAATACATCAGGACTATGATTTGCAGTAAGAGGACTTCATTTCAGTATGAGAACATATATAGACAAAAGGACCGGTGATGCGTGATTTCTCTGTGTTAACACCCGGACTTCATTTCAGTATGAGAACATATCTAGACAAAAGGGCCGGTGATGCATGATTTCTCTGTGTTCACACACTCGGATGTAAATGTCTGAACATCGAAGTTGAAAGAAGTCACTTTAGGATACCGAATAACAGCAAACAAACCAAGCAGAGAGGGGGAGTTTGGTAACCTTACAGGATAGCATAATCATCAGTGTTACAAGAGGTGCTGCGTACAGTTGTAGAACTTAATCCAGGATATCGGCACGAAGTAGGGTGCTGACGAAGTTTGTGGTTCCGCACCTCCTCATTTTTCCTGCGAAACAAGTCTATGGATTACAGAAACCTAGCAGACGTATTAGGAAATCTGTTAGCATACAGTTGAAAACTTAAAGCGTATTTAAAATGATTAGTGATGAATAAACCAGGTCCAAATAACGTATACAGGTGGTGGAACATGACAAATTCTATTTGACGTGGTACTACAGGAAAACATATCCGGAGAACATGTTTGACTGAGACCCTCTTCAGGGAAACAACGATCTTTAAAGCGCTTCTTAATATTCGGGAAGTATATGACTAAATACGATGCTCATGTTTATCATCTAAACTACGATGGTATGCGGTATTAAACGAAGATTGTGACTGAATTCAGGATTTCTTGGTATAGAGGTCGCAACATGTTATCTTGGATCGAGCGTGGTCGATAGATGCAGAAATAACCTCGGGTTAGACCCAGGTAAGTGTGACGGAAACCTTACTGTGTATTACTATATTAGGACATGTTTTGAAACAGAACTGAAGATTGTCATCGCTGACTGAAACCGGTAGTCCAAGGGTCTAACAATTTTATGATCATTGTCGAAAATGAAAGAAATTTATCTTAGATCTTTATGTTGCGTATTAATGAGATGGCAGACATCATTAAGAGTGACTTCTGGTTTTTCGTAGACGATGCAGTTATAAATAATAAAGTGCAGTTGGAAGAAAGCTGCGGAAATATTGTCAGATATTGATAAGATTCCAAAGTGGTGCAAATATTGCCAGCTTGCAATTGAAATGCTGTAGGTAGCGAGGAGCTGGCAGTGGTGATGTGACACATTCGAAAAATAACATTTAAAATGGAAAAGACAATTTCTAAAAAACCTGCTACAAATGTTTATGTATTTCTTAGGCATATCTCTATTAATTCTGAGAAACTGTTATAGATGCAGTCACATGAGCGGTACAGTTCTTTTAATAGATGCGGGAAAATTTAAATGAAGATTTTAACTATTAAATTCGCCAAATTTAAACAAATGAAAATAAAATCCTAAAATTAGAAATTGAATAACTTAACCTAAGATGGTAAAATACTGAGATTCGCCTCAGTCTGTTCCAACATAGATTAACAAGGACAATATTAACTAAAACAGATATAAAATCATTTCCATTAATAGACGTCGTACACTAAAACTAGCGTGAAAGGATATTTAGTTACCATTTCAGAGCAGGCAAAGAGCCCTCTGAAAAAAATGATTTGTAAGACAAATGGGCGTCTATAAAAGATGTGAAAACAAATTTCAGAAACTACGCCCAAGCGGCTTCAATTAACAGTAATATATTTAACTCTGTGTACCAAGACCAGCCTAAATAATATAGTATTCCTAAATTATAAATTGGGCTTGAGCCCAATTAAGTCTACGTGGCAGACCACCCGCATTCCCTCAGGTGGGACGCTAGGCAGACCGCAGCTTAGCTACAGGTGAAGAGGTTAGATCACGCTTTCGATTACATATCGAAACTGAACATGGCTCACCTTAAATGTTAGGAAATGCAAAATTTTTCACTTCAGAAAAAGAAAAACTGGTGAAGTGTGAGTACGACTCGCATGCTGAGGGTTCCACACAAATTTAATCATGTACATAGATCATACAAACTTCATCATGTTTGTTCTCGCTTCCCACGCCCGGGTTCCCGGGTTCGATTCCCGGCGGGGTCAGGGATTTTCTCTGCCTCGTGATGGCTGGGTGTTGTGTGATGTCCTTAGGTTAGTTAGGTTTAAGTAGTTCTAAGTTCTAGGGGACTGATGACCGTAGATGTTAAGTCCCATAGTGCTCAGAGCCATTTGAACCATTTTTTTCATCATGTTTGTAGATCATCCATCCTTGGAGTCCAGAATTTCGACGATACTGGCTAGATATCGGTCCCAGGAATTCCAAGCCAGTATCAAAATCCCTACAATATTTCTAAGACTAGCCTGGACATACGAAAAGAAGCGAGCAGAAAACTTCAGTATATATTTGCACAAAGATATAGTAAAATAGTTTTTATTAACTTACTTCATCATGACTACAAGTTTCATTTTATGTTTACATACAGAAACATTATCTGTTACGCTTTTGATGGATGATGAAGGCCATTTAAATTCTAATGGAAAAAAGATATTTTTTGTGTTGTATAATAAAATACAACAATTTTAGGATTTTTCCCTCTACTTGAACTGTGAAATCTTGCATTTTGCAAAATGTCGTGCTTCTAGGTCAACTGGAAGTGCCGTATAGGTTTTGATGAGTGAGTTTCCAAGTATCATGATATGTGACATTAATGGCTGTATCTCTTGTTTCTTTTTAATTGCATTGACTTTGAAGCTTACATTTTCCACAGAGCCATGGACCCGTTGACCTTAGCAGGTGAAATACATTTCAACTCGATATGTTCATACGTTCCTGAGGAAAAGGAGTCTTAACGTAAGGTCAGAAAAAAACGGAGAAAAGTGATAAAAACAAGGGCTCTGTTTGATATAATTAACTGTTTTTGGATTTTTTCTTTACTTGTGCTGTGAAATCTTGCATCTTGACATATTTCGTGATTCTAGGTCAATGGGAAGTGCTCTGTACGTTTTGATGAGTCAGTTCGTGAGTATCAAGTTTGTGACATAAATGATTGTATATTTTGATTGGATTTACTTAGAGACTTAAACTTTTAACACTGCCAAGAGGCCGTAGACATTAGTGCGTAACGTAAGTATCAGTTTGATAAGTCTGAACGAGCTGAGAAAAGGTTTGTGAAGTGTCGGACAGAGACATAGACAAACAACAGAGTGATCTTATAAGTATTCCATTTTTACGGCTTAAGGTACGGCACCCTAAAACTAATACTCACAAACGCTCATTTGTTCGTATAGCAAATGGTAGATTAAAAAAAAAATGGTTCAAATGGTTCTGAGCACTATGGGACTTAACTTCTGAGGTCATTAGTCCCCTAGAACTTAGAACTACTTAAACCAAACTAACCTAAGGACATCACACACATCCATGCCCGAGGCAGGATTCGAACATGCGACTGTAGCGGTCGCGCGGTTCCAGACTGTAGCTCCTAGAACCGCTCTGCCACCCGGCCGACGGTAGATTTCAGTTCATACATGTAATACTAAGGTAATGAAATCAGCATACAGAGGACGTTGCTTACAAACTAGAGGAACTAGAAACTTTCATAATAGAAAAATTTAACCTCGCGCCACAAAACAAAGTAGGTCCATTAAGAAGAACAAATTGAGCAGTTTTACCTACTCCCCTTACTTCGTTCTTTTTGCCCTTCGCGGAAGATGTCGAAGCACCAAGAGTGCCGTCCACATTTACAAGTGTTTTGTAAACAAGCAATCGTCGGCGACGACGATAACAAGTTATTTTAGAATACTGTTCAAGGGTGTGGGGCTAATGTCAAACATGTACGAAGAACGGCAGCACAAATATTCACAAGTAAGTTTGACTCATGGGAAAGTGTTATGGAGATCCTAGAAAAACTGAACTGGTGTAATGCTTGAAGATATGCACAAACCATCCTTTGCAAGCCCACTTATAAAGTTTCAAGAACCAACTTTAAGTCATGAATCTAGGAATTGACGCTTGGAACTGTTGATAAACTCCTGTATGAGCTTTAATGTTTTTCATTTTTCTTGTAGATTGTAGATATGTTTGTGAAACTAGTACGTTTGCAGACGCGTTTTGGAATATAAACTCTCATAATTTCAACAGTCAACGTGTTTTTGATACACAATGCCTCTTTTGTAGCGTCTGAAACTGGAGTTTGGCATCCCCAAAACATCCTCGAGCAGAGTAAACGATCCTGTGGCGAAATGCTCTGCCCGTCTTGATGTATTGTAAGGTAATTACCTTTTGCCATCTTAAAATTAATATTCTTGTAGATTCCTATTTATATTAGATCACTGTTCATGGTACAGAATTAGACTAATAATTATTTCATTGGCTGACACTTGCTAGCATCACGTAATAATAATTTCTCTAATACCGTACCTCTGGGTGTTAATTTGGACTGAGTACTGACAGAAAAGGCGAAATGGGCAACACATTATTCAGAAGATGCTGTTAGCTAAAGACTGGCTAGTAAGAGACTTGTCATATTCGGCAAGTGTGGTTGTTTAATGCCCTGAGAGAGAGCACATCGTGGGTGGTTTACGATGCTGAAGGTCGCAGAACCCCATTGCGCGAACACAGTTGGCAAGAGCTTGCTCTCTGGTGGGACAGGGGTAGAAGAAGGCTACATAAAGTCCCTTTAGTACGAAGGAATGCACGGGTTCTCAAATGATGGTCGCTTTCTGACCTCCAACGCACCTTCTGCTTTCCTATCAGTCAAACTTACTTGTGAACATTTGTGCTGCTTCCAGCGTTGGCAGATTAATGACATATGCAGTGCGAGGTAATGTGTTTGTAACAGTCACTAGGATTTGTCACCTGAGTGTAAACCTAGACGCCGCGTGTCCAGGAGAGACTGGGCTATAGCATGAGCGAGGCCTTCCCACTGGTGACCGACAGAGAAACTTCCCTGCTTGGAGCGATCGAAGACATTTAAACATTTACCCGTGGGAATCGAGCTAGAGACTTCACTGGTGAAGTCTACTGCTGAGAATCGGTTACATTGTGAGAAGCTTTGCTTTTGACACAGTGAGTGTGTGAACTTGAGTGTGTGAAGTCGTTTCTCCATGACAGGGTTGTTATTCTGTTTACTAGAGTGACGATTCCTTAGCTCTCTGTGGATTCTGACACACACTGAAGTGATTCTTTACGAGAGAATACTTGAGTAGAATTTCTATTCCTGTCTAATAAGTAAACAGAAATCATGACACATGTTGGGGTCTTTTACCGGGGTATCAGCCCCAGGAATTGGCATACAGCATGTGGCATCTACTGTGCAGAGACCAACGACCCCGCGAGCAGATCACTGGTGCAGTACAACTGCTGTCCATACTTCAATAGATGGTATGCACAATCCGGCTGACCGATAGAGAAACACTCACAGTAAATGTGTTGAGTTCTATTGTATGCCCACTGGGCGTTTTCTGAAAGTGCCAATCATGGTGAAGGTCTTCTGTTTATCGTCGCTAATCAATAACAGTCTACTTCGTGTCCGTCTAATAACTGAGAACTGAGGACGGGGGTGGGGGAGGGTGGCGGTGTGCAGTGTAAAGAAAATAAAAAATGTGTTATGCCAACCTCGGAAATTACATGTAGAGCAGAATCCGGTACTGTATGTTTCAGATTTATGCACTTCATATTTGTACTATTTTTTTTACTCTTCATGTTCTCTGGGAACAAATAATTTACTATATCCACGTTGCGATTCATTATACTAAATCCCGATGGGACTCATTAGTCTGACATGGTAAAATGAAGTACAACCACAACGTGATATTTCGTTCTATGGAAATCCCTACGTAGAGGCTGTCAGTGGCAGGGCCATCTTAATCATTTGTAGGCGTGAGAATTCTATTGCGGGGACACCACTGGGCACGCCATATGTTACACGCGCCACGAATGTTTAGAGCATTTCTGTGTCTTCTATTAAGGTAACCACTTAAACTTTCTATATTCTTCAACAATACTGTAGAAGCGTTCTGACAAGAATTTTCTTAGCCACTTCATTCGTGAGTGAATTGCATTTTCTTAAGATTCTCAACATGGCGCCTGCTTTTTCGTACAATTGGTATTTCTTTGTTTATTCAGTTTTAGTTTATTCCATACGGTTGCTCCTGGGCGTGTTACGGTTGTTAATTGTTTCCATGTCAGTAGCATAATCCTATAGAAACAGATTGTTTTCGCCTATTTATGGGAAATACTTTTCTTTTATTTACGTTCACACTCAAAAGGTATTCCCAGCAACAGTTACATCCATGCATTACTCTAGAATCATCTTGCGTTGTAAACTTCTTACAGGAAACAGTATCTCCCGCTAACTGCCTCTCCGAGTTTCCGAGGCGTATACTGGGACATTCATACACTGTAAAAGCCGACATTCCTATAACACTCCCGTGAGACGCTCTCGAAATTGCGTTAACGTCTGTCCATTTTGTTCCGTTAACAGCAACTATTTCCAGTTACGCTGATAGTGATCCAATATGAGAGGCGTTCAAAAAGTAACGCAACCTGATAGCAGGTTAGTTATATTCAAGATTGAAATACATCATATTATTTCCCACTCGTTTGGCTACAAAATCTTATTTTTCAACATTATCTTCGTTCTACGCGACTGCATTACGCCACGTTACTGGGAGGGCCTGTATGCCTGCATGGTATCACTTTAATGGTCGAAGTCGGATCCAACGTCTTGTTGCACCAATAACGTCCATATCATCTACGTACTGCTTCCCGCGGATTGCATACTTCAGCGGATCAAACAGAAGGATGTTAGAAGGTGCTAGATCCGAGCTGTAGAGTGGACCACGCAGAACAGTCCAATGAGGTCTTGTGAGCTTATCTCGGGTGCACAAGCTTGTGTGAGACCGTGCGTTGTCATGGAGAAGGAGAAGTTTATTTGCATTTTGTAGTGACGAACACGCGGAAGTAGTTTGTTTGATATCCTGAGGGTAGCACATTACACTTCCGAGTTGATCGTTGCGCCATGAGGGAGACATCAAACAGAGTAATTCCTTGGGAGTCCCAAGAAGACCGTCGTCATGATGAACTCCGTCTGCAGAGGTCACTCCATGGATTGCCCTTTTGGTTCCGGTTCGACGTCATGAACCAATGTTTCAGCCCCTGTAGCGATGTTCGACAAGAAATTGTCAAGATCAGCATCGTAACGCGCAAGCAGTTCCGCACAGATGGTCCTTACCCTTTGTGATCTTCTGTTGGGCGGCGAGAAATCCGGCGGGCACATATCTTTCAGTATCCGAACTGGTGGATGAGTGTTTCAGCAGTATCAACAGAGACGTCCGGTTGTGTAGCGGGGTGTATGATCGTGATCCGTCGATCGCATCGAATGAGAGTGTCCACACGTTCCAACGTCGCAAGAGTCACATGTGTGTGCAGCCGGCCTGGAGGCAGACGTTCGGTCATATTTGTGCAACGTTGTTACGATGATGACAAAGCCACGCCCAACGACTCACCGTGCTTTTGTTCGCTGCCAAGTCTCCGTCGACACTCTGCAAGCGCCTTTCAATATCTGCGGTGCTCAGGTTTTCCCCAAAAAGAAACTCTGCTTGGAACGCATCTCCTTTACAGACACTATTTTGAAGGCTGTGTATAGCACCTCCACCTAAGGGAACTTCATGAAACTATGTGAACTGTAGTGAGAACACTCCACGCCGCCCCACAACAAATCCACATTTTTTCAGCCGAAACTAGCTGACAAAACAGTCAACAACAAATGTGTTGCATTACTTATTCAACACCCCTCGTACCTGGGAAGCAGATTCTGAAAGAAAATGTATTGTTAATCAGATTTCAGCACTTGTAACTTTTTTTTCTATTGACAGTTACACCGACGTCTATGAAATTATGATAAATTGGGGAATTTAAATTCACCTTTAGTAAAGGACCATTGCCTGACAATTGTTTTTATGTCTACAGTGTACGCACTCGTTCAGTGATGTCTTGGCAACGGAGCGCAGCAAGGTAAATGCAGTGTGCACGGGTGCGGGACAGACAGCCAAGTTGGCTTTAATTATTTGCGCGAGTAATTCTGGCCGAGTTCCGCGGCACCGGCCGGGATAGCAGCGTCGCTGCAGAGGCCGTCCCCGCCACCCCACGCCGCCCACGACGCCCAGGACGCCGCGACGCCCTGCTTCTTTATGCATGCGCGGGGACAATTATTCTCTTTTCCCCACATCAAAAATTTACGGCGCGCGGTTTTCCTCCATATGGGGGATTTAGGTTAACGTAATGTTTCCTCGTAACTGTTCTTTATTGCGGAACTCGCTAAGCCTCAAAGACATTCGCGCAGGTGGCAAGGAATGAAGATTGCAAACAACGAGGGCGGTGCACTCGAAATTAAGGTGAAGAGATGTTCAAAAAATGCAAATTTTTCGAGGTACTTATTGTGAGGAGTTAAACTGCCTGGCAACAACTACGCGGTTAACTTCATTGGTTAAGTCTTAATTCCTTTATTTGAAATTATTCTAAAATGGTCAGGTAAACATTAAAAATTCGGGCGCTCTAAAACATAACAGGCTTTCAAAGACTAAACACTGCCTCAGGGAAACACAGTGACTGTCTTGTTAACGAATTTTTTTAGTATATTTTGTAGCCTCAGGTCACATAAATGGTATTCATCGTAACCGCTTCCGGCTTCTTAGTAAGTCTACATGCCGGTCGAAGTGGCCGCACGGTTCTGGCGCTGCAGTCTGGAACCGCGAGACCGCTACGGTCGCAGGTTCGAATCCTGCCTCGGGCATGGATGTGTGTGATGTCCTTAGGTTAGTTAGGTTTAACTAGTTCTAAGTTCTAGGGGACTAATGACCTCAGCATTTGAGTCCCATAGTGCTCAGAGCCGTAAGTCTACATCAAATGATTAGATCAATACACTGTGTTGTAACTCACCGAATCACAACTGAACAGGCTGGAAGAGGTGCTCATAACAACTTTACTCAGAAGTCGAAATCGGTGGTGATGCCATTTGAGTGAACTGTGCCTGTAAACGCGTCATCTTTGTAGTCCCCAATGCGGTTACATTAGCAAGAATCCCGTTTCTGAGTATTAGCTGTGGGAGCATACAGCGTTTCATTCCACCTGCTTGTGTTCATTACTGAGTCCTCCAGCAGCATGGATGTAATTGCTTTGTTCAGGCTATGCTCTCGATAGATGTACTAATGAATATTGAGAGGCGTTCTCGGAAACCCCTTTCTGATGACTTTGACGCTTCTGGGCATTCTCCTTGATGTTGCGTGTTGACTGCGACGAATAACGTAGAACTAAAGTGTGACTAATTTATTTGGAGAAATAAAACTGATTTGACAAAAACATACGAAATAAAGCAGTCTATAAACTCTTGAAAAACTCACAACGGAAGAAAAGTTCTCGTTTTTGTTTTAAAGAATGGTTTATTAACTAATAGATTCCACCTACTGACTCCGTCAAACAGCCAGCCTTCAAGCCCTTTAAAATTAAAAGAAGTCTTTCTCAGTAGAACTGACAGCACATTTAAATAAAGCAATCTTTGCACATTTTAAAACTGAATGCCAAAATGAAAATATTCTTCCAGTTGTAAGACATATGTGTTGCTGGCGATGGGCAAGGCATGGCAGAATCTCTGACCAGAGAGTAGTATGTAGTTAGTTGTTGCTTGTCGCGAGTCGGCGTCAGTCGGCAGTAGTAGTCAGTCGGCTTTAGTCTTTAGTCCGTGCTAGTCTGCAGAAGTCGGCGCGTGCCTGCGCGTGTCGGCAGTCTGCTCTGGTCGGGACTCTGGACGATGAGTATTAAAGAAAAGGATTCATTTCAATTTAAAGAATATTTCCAATGCATGATCATTCCTTCCAAGAACAAAAAAAAAAAATATATATGTATACGCCAGCATTGCACGAAGCTGTGCCAAAAAATTTCTACATAAGAGCACATATATATTCGCAATTTTTATTGAGGTAAGAATTTTTCCTTTTTTTATTCAGAATACAGGGCTGAGGCGCAGCGCTGCTGTCGTCACAAAATTTACCAGATTACTGAATTTTTTATTATCTTGGTGTTAAGGAATTTTTTTCTATTTTTGAAATTAACGTTAAATGAGAAAAGAATTTTGTGGGTAGATTAAATGTGAATGCATTTCTGCACAGAGATAATAAATTGGAGCCAATTTTGTTCAGAGGTTACATTAAAATTAATTTTGTTCAAAGGTTGCAATATTTAAAAAAATTTATTTTATCCTATTTTTGTGCGGGGAGGTTACACTTGGCGACATCCGGCCAGGATCGTATTTCTTTGTGAATCTTCTGAGTAGTAGTCATATATCTGCTCTTATTTACTTAAACATAGTTTGCATCTGGCGCAACGCATTTACCAATTTGTCACTCTTTCTTTCACAGATCATCGGCAATTTGTTGCTCTTTCTTGTAATTGTGTTTGTTGCATTTTTGCATTGTCCTTGTTTCATTTTGTGCTTAATTGTGATTTGTAAAAATGTCGCGAAAAACTGTTAACAGTATATCGCGATGTGCAATGAGTGAAACAGCCGACTCGAATAATTTGACCGATGATACTAGCGACACTCAGTGTAACAGTGATAATCCCGTATTTACAGACAATTAGTGTGTGCGGATTATTAGTAATGATTTTAATCCTAATGATCAGCAAACAAATTCAATTGTGTCCACTGTTAATTTAACGACAATTGATGGCGCGGAACGTTCTGTTACAATGAACGTTGCCCAGTTTGACACACCCGGTTTGCAAAATTTACGTAATGAACAAAATTTTTCCAACGAAAATGAACAATGTACTCAAAGTACGTCAAATTTATTTGATTCCGATTTAGCGACCAATAGTGCACATCCGATGGGCAAACCTTTTTGTGAATCACAGAATAACCAAATGGTTACAGAAAACGTAACAAATACAGATACACCAACACACAGCATAGAAAACAGAGTCGCTAATTTTGGCTTGGATCAAATTATGGCAGTATTGCTACAGTTGAATAAAAAACAGGAGGAGTTTACTGAATCGAATAAACAACTTAATGAGAAACTAGACAACAATTCCAAACAACAGAATGAAAGACAAGACAACAATCACAAACAACTTAATGAAAAACTAGACAACAATTACAAACAGTTGAATGAAAAACAAGACAACCTTAATGAAAATTTCAAACAACTTAATGAAAAACAAGACAACCTTAATGAAAATTTCAAACAACTTAATGAAAAACATGACAACCTTAATGAAAAACTAGACAACAACTACAGACAGCTTAGTGAACAGATTACAGCCGTTGCCGCGCAATGTCATGATACAAAAGAACAATTACGTGAGGAAATTAAGGCTTGTGCTAGGGAAAGTAGTGAAGAAATTAGATCTGTTGCTCAAGAATTAAGGGATATGCAAACAGCTACAACAGAATCACTTAGACACGAAAGTAGTGCAGTCGCTAAACAATGCTCTGAAAACACAACACAGTTACCCGAGGAGTTTAAATTAATGTCAGCAGAACTTTCGCGCACACTGGATGCAAAAGTAGACGCGAAATTAGACCAACAGAACAGTCAAATTGACGAACGTTTTAATCACCACCTACAAAACTGTGAAACGCGTTACCGTAAGTTCATACAGGAACAAAATAAAGTAAAACGACAAGTTATGGAAACAATTACCGCACAGAGACAGGAAGACAAACGCAAATTGTTTACGAAAGCAAAACCATACGTAGACAACAATATTTCTAACGTATCAGACGATCTAATACTATCAAACAGTCTAACACCGAATTGCGTGATGAAATTTCCGATCTTAAATCAAAAACAGATACACACACAGTAGACTTTCATATAGTGACTGACAGACTTGAACAATTAGAGCTAATTCAGGATCCCGATGCCATCCAAGCAGACGTTAAAAAATTGAACGAAACCACACGTAAAATACAAAAACAAATTAATGCTTGTGACACTAAAAACGATGATCAGGTAAAAATACTGACTGAAAAATATGATGAATTGGCCAGTCGTATTGACGTTATTGAAAGTAATAATGACAGCAAATCAGACGATACTTCACCGATTTCGTTTAATCAAACACCTGAATTCCAATCAGTGAGATAGATTCGTCTAATAATACATTACGTAGAAAATTGTCAACTTTACAGCAAGAAGTGACAGAGATGAAAAATGTTTCAGTCAATAACACGTCACAGCATACGGCACATTCCGAACATTTGACACACTCACACAGCCAGTATAATGTAGGTAATTTACAGAGAGTATGTGACTTAGATTCCGAACAATGACAGACAAATAGATTCTCATACAATCCTGAACCTGTTCAGACATACAGAGACGATAATTTTGATTACAAACATTTTCTATCAGTGAGAAAATTTAAATTATTTAAAAATGACATAACACAGATTCACCCATTGGATTGGATACAACAATTTAGCTTTGCTTTTCCACCAAGTTGGCCTGTAACGCACAAACTTGAATTTATTTGCAGTTTTTTGGAAGGCGAACCGGCAACTCGTATGAGACCGATCGCGAGACAATGCTATTCGGTAGAAGAATTTCAGAATGCTTTTCTGTCAGCTTATTGGTCGAAGACGACACAGTGCGGAATCAAGGATCAATTAATTAGTTTACCAAATTACGAGAACTCAAATTTTTCTACTGTCACGCAATTTTTTGAACACATGGTCCAACAAAACCAGTACTTAAGTGAACCATACAGTGAAAATGCACTTATTCAATTATGTATTTCTAAGTTACCACGATCATTAAGAGTGTCACTTTTAACGGGTCAGCAGAAAGAAAATATTTCGGCATTCAGAGATCTGTTACAGCTATTGGAAGTGCAGCAATCGGATTATTCCTTTGTAAACAAAAATTTTTCATATAATAACCAAGGTCAACAAACATACAGCAATTACGATCAGCCACGCAATTTCAATAGCAAAGCTAATAGACGCTTAAGGAACGACAACCACCAGAACTTTAATTACAGACAAAATTTTAATTATCAGTATCGTCAAAATTATCAGCAACAGGGACCAAATTATGGTAACAATAGACGTTTTTCACCGCAACAGCATGAAAGCCAGCCGGTTAGCATACCTAACCAACAATGCAGTCTGCAAGGTCAACCAAGCTTTAATGTTTCGCCGCCTACGCGTATAGCGTCGGCCCCAACAAGTAGTAATGCACAGCAAGAAGGGAATCAGTACGTACAGAAAACAAACTATTTCAATTCTTATCGCAATGCACCGTATAGAAATGACTATCATGACAGACGTAAAAGTAATGAGCACAGTTTTCAGCGTACGTTTAATAACAGTCGGTCTTACCAGCAGCAAAATCATCCGCAACAGCATATTATAATGAATGAACCAGACAGTAGGTATCATCCCGAATGTAATACGTCAGGAAGAAATAACAGAACAGTACAAATAGTGGAAATGCCACAGCATCCTCCCGAAAATAATAGCACATCAGATAGAATTTGAATAGATACAATACAGGTTGCATCTTCCAGTAACGCAAGCAATACTTTTGACACAGAGAAACTTGTTCACGAAAATGTTATTACTTTTGACGACATCCGAGACACTCTTTTGCAGGAAAAACCAGTAATTCAAAAAACCATTTCACACCCTGTCATTGAAGTAAAAATTGGATCACCGAAATTTTCAGCAGTAATCGATTCTGGATCTCCTATGTCAGTCATAAATGAGGAAACTTATCGTACGTTACCATTAGGCAAAACGAAAGTAAAAGGAGCAGTATCTGGTAAAGGAGTAGATGTTAAATTACAGACACATTTATCATTTTGTATTGCAGGTCATACATTTCACTCAAATTTTTGGATTGTTCCCTTATTGACGACAGACGTTATTTTAGGTACAAATTTTCTGGTACAAAACGACGCAATTATTGACTTTGAAAATTCCTATTTAATGTTAAAGGATGAAAATGTACAACTGGCTTTAGAATTTCAGCAGTCTTTATCTGCAGAAGAACAAACAATTAATCGTACAGAGGTCATTTCCGCACCACGTAACATAGACTGTCATTCCACATTGTTCACAGATACGTACGTACACAACTATAATACTCCAGACGAAGCCGACTATGACGTTATACAGATGATTTCTGATAAAGTTAAACAGAGCAGTGCAAATACAGACGACGAACGCACGCAAAAACACAAAATTCTTTTACAGCAAGCTCCAGTTTTTGACAATGTTCCTGGTACTATGTCCGGTTTTATGTATGAATTTCAAGTTAAACAGCACGACACATTTAAAGCGAAACATTATCCCATTCCGTATATTCACAGAGAACAAGTTAAGAAAGAATTGCAAGCTATGCTTGACCAAGGAATTATTGAACCGGCAGTTAGTCCGTACATAAACCCGCTCCATATTGTTAAGAAAAAGGATGGTTCACTTCGCCTCGTACTTGACTCGCGTCACATCAATGACATTATTATTAATGAAACAGATCGCCCACCGATACTAGAAGAACTTCTACAGAAATTTCATGGTACTGCTATTTATTCCACATTAGATTTGAAATCGGGATTTTGGCAAATTCAACTCCATCCGCACTGCAGAAAGTACACGGCTTTTCTCTGTTTTGGTGACTGTTATTAATTTTGCAAATTACCGTTCGGTTTAACTATTTCTTCAGCAGCATTTATTCGCGGTTTGAATACAATACTTCCGACAGAACTTAAAGACAGAATCACAACGTATGTAGACGACATTCTCATTGCAGAAGCTAACTGGTCTGAACACAATCTGATTCTTGAACAACCGTTACGAACTTTTCGTGCAAAAGGACTCACAGTTAATCTCAGTAAATCGCACTTTGGCAAAACTTCTATAAAATTTCTTGGACATGTAATTTCAGCAGAGGGCATTGCGCCTGACCCGGAAAAACTTCAAACTTTACGTGGCATTACTGTTCCTACGACGAAGGAACAACTACGCAGTTTTTTGGGCTTAATTAACTTTTTTCGTAAATTTATTCATTATTCTGCTTTAGACACCCCCAGATTATGTCAATTGACAGGTAAAACCAGTATTTGGTCCTGGGATAAGCAAGCACATTCTGAATTTGTGAACCTGAAACAAGCTTTGTTGAATGCATCACTTTTATCACATCCAGATCTTACTAGAAATTTTTCCATTGCCACCGACAGTTCTAACACCGCTTTAGGCGTACACATTATTCAGGAAATTGAAGAAGATGGTTGTACAGTAATTAAAAACATAGCCTTTGCGAATCGCATTCTGTCACCTGCTGAACACAATTATTCTGTTACAGAACTTGAAACATTATGTGTTGTATGGGCATTTACGAGATTTCGACATTTTCTTTATGGAAGACACACCACCGTTTACACAGACCATAGAGCTATACAGTTTTTATTTTCGGCTACATTTTCACACGACAGATTAAGCAGATGGAAACTTTATTTGCAGGAATTTAATTTTACAATTGTTCACATTCCCGGTACACAAAATATTGTAGCAGACGCACTATCCCGTTCCATCAGCAACAATCAGCAAGACATCGCAACCAACTTGTGCAAAGCAAATTTCAGCGTCATGTACATTCAACAAGTTGCATTTGAAAATTTCATTTCGTCGTCATTACAAGACATAAAACACAAGAGCAGAGTAAAGACAACGCGTGGAAAGAGATTAAACACCTTTGGCAAGATAGGAATAATGTTACCATTAGAAACCATTACACTGTACGCAATAACATTCTGTTTCGCCACTCTCGCCCTGACAACAACAATTGGTTATTATGCATTCCTGACGAGCTTGTTAACAAATTAATCTGGTATACTCATTTAAGTTACGCACATTATGGGGCCAAGAAATGTCTTCTTATACTGAGACAGAACTGTTATTTTACCAACGTGGAGAAACATATTCGACGAGTTTTAGCGTCATGTAAAATCTGCCAGAAAGCTAAGTCAGATACGACTTCACATATTCCACCATTACATCCCATTGTACCTGTTAAATTGAGACACATGGCCGCTGTAGACATTTTTGGTCCGATTCCCAGAACTAATAGAGGTTTTTGCTACATTTTTGTCGCTGTTGAACTCACTTCGAAATTTGTTACCTTCACTCCGTTACGCAAAGCTACAGCTAAAACTGTTTCAAAAGCATTTGTAAAACATTTTCTATTTCATGTAGGACATGTGTTGAAGGTAATTTCCGACAATGGACCACAGTTTCGATCTACTATATGGACACGTATGTTACGAGCTAGAAACATTTCTCCGATCTATATATCCAGGTACCATGCTTCTTCGAACCCTTGTGAACGATTAATGAAAGAAATTGGTAAACTGTGCAGAATATACTGCCATAAAAAACGTATTGATTGGGACACACACATACTCTCATTCCAGGATGTAATTAATTCCATACCAAATGAATCTACTATGCTATCTCCGTCTGTTATACTGAAAAATGTTGAACCACCTAACAAAATTAAAGAATTGGTAACCTTTCCTACATCTCGTCGACTACGACACCATGAAATAATCGACATTGCGCTGAACAATATGAAACGTGCCGCAGAGCGCCGGAGAAGACAGCAAAAACAGGTTTGTACCCGCCGTGACTTTCACATTGGACAGAAGTTACTAGTACGTACACATTATTTATCCAACAGAGGAAAGAGTAGATGCAGTAAATTTGAGCTTCTATACGCAGGCCCATATCGAATTCGCAGCATTCCTCACCCCAATGTAGTACACGTCGAAACCAGAAAAACCAAAGGCTATCACCATATCTCCCACATCAAACCCTTTATTGAATGAACATACTTTATGATTTATCACACTGTAATGCCATTTCCTGATTATATTTATGAGCACGTATGCAATTATATTCACATGAACACTTACTGATGATTATCGTATTTTTTCTTGGCAAGTGCCTGGCAAGGTAAGGTTAGCAGGTCGCTCTTCTTGTCGTTACACATCAGACCGTGCACATTTTTCCAGATGAACTTACACATTTTATGACCACTTATGCAATTATATTTATGTGATTACTTACTGATGACTATAGTATTTTTTCTTGGCAAGTGTCCGGCAAGGTAAGGTTAGCAGGTCGCTCTTCTTGTCGTTACACATCAGACCGTGCATATTTTTCCAGATGAACTTACACATTTTATGACCACTTATGCAATTATATTTATGTGACTACTTACTGATGATTATCGTATTTTTTCTTGGCAAGTGCCCGGCAAGGTAAGGTTAGCAGGTCGCTCTTCTTGTCGTTACATGTCAGACTGTTCACATTTTCCATTTTTCATGTATGTATGATTGTTTTACTGTTTTGTTTGTATGCACTATGAAATATTTAAGATATAACAAACACCAGTTGACTTTGACATTTTGCCTTATGATATCTCATCATTGTCACTATTTTTACATTTTTTTTTTTTTTTTTTTTTTTTTGCTGCAGCATTGTGATATTCTGTGTACATTTTTGCATCTGAACACTGTCTATGTTTTTGACATATTACGTTTTCTGTCATGCTATGCTGTATGCTCCATTATGTTACTATAAACCAGTTTTTATTTTATGGGTATATGATTTAAATGCACGACATTAATCATTGTTCATTATTTTCAGAGAGAAATAACGTGTAAAAGAAATACATTGAACAGAAATGGGAATTTAACTTCGGAATGATTGAAAGAAGATGCAAACCTCGTGAGGAAGAGTAAATGGATCAGAATTAACAAGCATTAACAAGAATATACTATACACATCGTATGATAGCAGTCTTAACTAATTTTTTCTTTCAGAATACGAGGCGATTGATGCAGGCTGTCAGTCAGAACTTCACATCTTAGTTTTAGTGATGAAATATGCTAGAAATAAGGAACTCTATACTATGAATAGTTGTATAATGAATAATGAAGTGACTTTTTTGCAGATGATAATGAATGGTAATGAATAATGATGAAGAATATAGTGATATGAATAATGAAGTTTTTCTTTATAGATGATGATAATAATGGAGTTATGATGATATGGATAATGAAAGTTTTCTTTGCAGATGAAAATAATGATGAAGTTTATATATTTACTGTTAGTTAAGAAATACTACGTATTTATTGAAGTATTTGTTGCAGTTCGTTTTGACATTATGTCTTATGTCGCACAGTATGATGACTGAAGGTTTTGGAAATGACAGCTAGAGAACATATATATTTAATAAACATTTCATTGCCTGTTAATTTGAATTTCACTACTTTTCAGCGTAATATGCGTTTCCTCTTTCAGCTTAATAATCCATTTTGTATTTTTTTGCAGGAGAAATTATTCACGAAATTAATATGCTATAAGCAGTTAATCATTAAACCTGTTCTAGTACTTACATTTTTTTTCTTACCCATTTGTGTGTGTCATTGATGAATGTGATCAAATATACTCCACTTGTTTCATAACTTTCCTACAGCTGACTCATGATGAATGACGTTACACATCTTCATTTGCAGCAATAACTCAAAAACAAATATTTTTATGCCCCAGTAACTAATTATCGATCCCAACGCAATGCATTGCTAGTATTTAAAAAAAATGTATTACCAGTCCCAAATAATGCTACCAGTATAAGAGAGTTCTGAGTAATACTGAATAATGTTTTCTAGTCACAGACCTTGAGTAATAGTTACAGTGTGTTACATGTTAAATATGTCCTATGTCACTTGAATGATGAGTTCTGAGTAATACTGAATGATGACTTATGCATTAATGCCGTTCCAATAATTAACTCATGTTCTGAATGATAACTTCTGAATAATACTGAATAATGTTTTGTAAAACTATATGAATACTTTGTAACTGGCCAATGAGTGCCAATAATTATTTCAAATATGTCGTATCTCACTTTAATGATGAAAAATGTTTTGTACTATTCAATACTTGCTGTATGTTTTGTAACTGGCCAATGAGTGCCAATAATTATTTTAAATATGTCGTATGTGACTTGAATGATGAAAAATGTTTTGTACTATTCATACTTGCCAATGATTACTATAACTAAGTGAATTATGTTAATACTATGCCATTCATTAGCTCCTGTTTTGAATGATGACTTCTGATGGTTTGTTACTGGCCAATGAGTGCCAATGTTCACTGTAATCAGATGATTTATGAACATTATTCTGTAATACTTCATACATGGTACAGGATGTTCAGTAACTGGGCGATGAGTGCCACCAATTACTCAACTCAGTTGTTAGGCTAGTGTAATTCTCAATGAAAACTAGTATGTGACTTAATGTCCTTCACCTTCTGACCTAATTACCAGAAATTACTGCAAGATCCATTTGTCCTGTCTATCCTCATGCTCATGGAGCCCTATATTTGGTTTTTGCACCAATTCTACGTGGGTGTACCTTAGAAGAACGTGGTGTTGACACAACATGCTGTCCACCACCTTGAGCGATGGAGATGTTATTATGGTCCCACTGTTTGGTGTACTTAATGTACTACCAAAATGATAACATGGAATATTACTATGACATTTCAGTGTCTTGGCTACACTGATTAATACTTCAAGGAAAAGAACTTCAGATTGTCTCACTTAGTGTTGTGCTTCTGTAGAAAGATATAGACTTTCAGTGCAGCTGCGTGCAACCTAATGTGCTACAACCATGGCGCAATCCTTCCCATTCCTTTCCTAGTTCTTGTAAAATGATAAAGACATATACAGTGCGTGTGCACGTCATTTCATTTGTTAACAAGATCAGTTGTCCTAAAATATGATAAGGACTTTTACAGTGCGTGTGCACTTTATTTCACTCTATGATATGTTACGTAAAAATGCTAAAGACTTTTACAGTGCTTGTGCACTTTATTTCACTCCATGGTATGTTATGTAAAAATGCTAGACTTATACAGTGCATGTGCACTTTATTTCAATCCATGATATGTTATGTAAAAATGCTAAAGACTTATACAGTGCATGTGCACTTTATTTCAATCCATGATATGTTATGTAAATATGCTAAAGACTTTTACAGTCTGTGTGCACTTTGTTTCACTCCTTGATATGTTTATTTGTTGTAAAAATGTTTAAGACTTCTACAGTGCGTGTGCACTTTATGTCATTTGTTAATATGATTTGTACTCATTCCTGATATGTTCTGTACTACAGTGCGTGTGCACTTTTGTCATTTGTTAATATGTTTTGTACTCATTGTGTATACATTTTTTCTTTGCTTGATATATTCTGTACTCAGTGCGTGTGCACTATATTTTATTTCATGTTCTGCACTTGTATATATGTATATATTCTGTGATTGTAAACTTAGTTAATTAGGAAAAATTTGTTGCTCACCATCGCCGCCAAATTTTTGCCCCCACAGTGGAGGGTTATGTAAGACGTATGTGTTGCCGGCGATGGGTGAGGCATGGCAGAATCTCTGACCAGAGAGTAGTATGTAGTTAGTTGTTGCTTGTCGCGAGTCGACGTCAGTCGGCAGTAGTAGTCAGTCGGCTTTAGTCTTTAGTCCGTGCTAGTCTGCAGTAGTCGGCGCGTGCCTGCGCGTGTCGGCAGTCTGCTCTGGTCGGGACTCTGGACGATGAGTATTATTGTAGAAGGTAAAGAAGCAGCCTTGCGCATGTCTAGTAATGTATATTAACTGTCATTAACTTCTTTTAAAAATGCCCCAATAATAATTTTCGTAATTTAGTAATTCTTGAAAGAAAAGCATTCATTTCAATTTAAAGAATATTTCCAATGCATGATCATTCCTTCCAAGAATAAAAAAAAAGTATATATATACGCCAGCATTGCACGAAGCTGTGCCAAAAAATTTCTACATAAGAGCAGATATATATTCACAGTTTTTATTGAGGTAAGAATTTTTCCTTTTTTTATTCAGAATACAGGGCCGAGGCGCAGCGCTGCTGTCGTCACAAAATTTACCAGATTACTGAATTTTTTATTATTTTGGTGTTTAGGAATTTTTTTCTATTTTTGAAATTAAAATTAAATGAGAAAAGAATTTTGTGGGTAGATTAAATGTGAATGCATTTCTGCACAGAGATAATAAATTGGAGCCAATTTGGTTCAGAGGTTACATTAAAATTAATTTTGTTCAAAGGTTACAATATTTTTAAAAAATTCATTTTATAATATTTTGTGTGGGGAGGCTACACAGTTTTAAGAAATGCCAGTAATTAAGATGACAACACCTGCTATCCAGCATCTGTTAGTATCTGTCCCAGCAAGACCAACAGCCATAAAAGTTCTTCTTTTTAAACTGAACAGTTCTTTAACAATCAAAACGACAAATAGCTAAACCAGTTAGGCTTAATGTCAACGAACAGATAGCGCTTCCTGTCTCGGGTGAAATATCTCACAACACAACGCTCCTTTAGAAAACTAAGCGTTTCATTAACTCACTACAGAGAACATTAACCTGGAACAGTTGTTAAACAAACTAGGTAATGGCGCCCATTGAAACTTTCCTTTACCTCAAATGAAACTATATGGCTCCACAGACATTTCAGGTCACATATATATAAAATTTGTAGAAAGGCCAGGATTCGAATCTTTCGAATCTGAGTCTTCTGTTCTGCAGAGACATGCGCTAACCACTACGCCACCCTGGCACAGTGGCTTTGTACAACTACACGTATTACCCTAGCAATCCTCTCATGTCTGACACGGTGATATACCTATGGAAGTTTAGAGTGTTTGATTTGGAGAAATTCTGAGGCAGTAGAGGACTGACAGTCCAAACAGGTCAAGTTTGCCGTGGTCCCGATTAGTCGTGACCTATTTTTAAGATGATATAAATGTTACATGTTAATGATGATAATTTTACAGGTCGAAAACATTATTGTAAAAAGAGAAAACTGAGGCCTCTAAATAAAATTAACTTCATGCCATCCATTTGTTCTCTCAATTTATTCTGTATTGTTGGAGAGTGACTTACGTGAAAAGACATGGTACTGTTTTCAGAAAAGTCAAATTAGATTGTTTTATCATAAAAAACAAAGTAGCAAACTTCCTGAATGACTAGAAGAGTGGTCCTCAAACGTTGATGCTGGAGACCCAGTACTGACATTGTGGAGCAGTACCACGTGCCGAATTTGTAGTGATCTTATTATTAATTGATATCCTACATACAGTTCTAAGCAAAGAGGGGAAAGCAGAAAGGTGGAAGGAGTATATAGATGGTCTATACAAGAGCGATGTACTTGAGGACAATATTATGTAAATGGAAGAGGACGTAGATGAAGATGAAATGGGAGATATGATACTGCATGAAGAGTTTGACAGAGCACTGAAAGACCTGAGTCGAAAAAAGGCCCCAGGAGTAGACAACATTCCATTAGAACTACTGACGGCCTTGGGAGAGCCAGTCCTGACAAAACTCTAACATCTGGTGAGCAAGATGTATGAGACAGCCGAAATACCCTCAGACTTCAAGAAGAATATAATAATTCCAATCCCAAAGAAAGCAGATGTTGACAGATGTGAAAATTACCGAACTATCAGTTTAATAAGTCACAGCTTCAAAATACTAACACGAATTATTTACAGACGAATGGAAAAACTGGTAGAAGCCGACCTCGGGGAAGATCAGTTTGGATTCCGTAGAAATGTTGGAACACATGAGGCAATAGTGACCTTACGACTTATCTTAGAAAAAAGATTAAGGAAAGGCAAACATACGTTTCTAACATTTGTAGACTTAGAGAAAGCTTTTGACAGTGTTGACTGGAATACTCTCTTTCAAATTCTGAAGGTGGCAGGAGTAAAATACAGGGAGCGAAAGGCTATTTACAATTTCTACAGAAACCAGATGGCAGTTATAAGAGTCGAGGGCCATGAAAGGGAAGCAGTGGTTGGGAAGGGAGTGAGACAGGGTTGTAGCCTCTCCCCAATGTTATTCAATCTGTATATTGAGCAAGCAGTAAAGGAAACAAAGGAAAAATTTGGAGTAGGTATTAAAATCCAGGGAGAAGAAATAAAAACTTTGAGGTTTACCGATGATATTGTAATTCTGTCAGAGACAGCTAAGGACTTGGAAGAGTAGTTGAATGGAATGGACAGTGTCATGAAAGAAGGATATAAGATGAACATCAATAAAAGCAAAACGAGGATAATGGAATGTAGTCGAATTAAGTCGGGTGATGCTGAGGGAATTAGATTAGGAAATGAAACACTTAAAGTAGTAAAGGAGTTTTGCTATTTGGGGAGCAAGATAACTGATGATGGTCCAAGTAGAGAGGATATAAAATGTAGACTGGCAATGGCAAGGAAAGAGTTTCTGAAGAAGAGAAATTTGTTGACATCGAGTATAGATATAAGTGTCAGGAAGTCGTTTCTGAAAGTATTTGTATGGAGTGTAGCCATGTATGGAAGTGAAACATGGACAATAAATAGTTTGGACAAGAAGAGAATAGAAGTTTTCGAAATGTGGTGCTACAGAAGAATGTTGAAGATTAGGTGGGTAGATCACATAACTAATGAGGAGGTATTGAATAGGATTGGGGAGAAGAGAAGTTTGTGGCACAACTTGACTAGAAGAAGGGATCGGTTGGTAGGACTTGTCCTGAGGCATCAAGGGATCACAAATTTAGCATTGGAGGGCAGCGTGGAGGGTAAAAATCGTAGAGGGAGACCAAGAGATGAATATACCAAGCAGATTCAGAAGGATGTAGATTGCAGTAGGTACTGGGAGATGAAAGAGCTTGCACAGGATAGATTAGCATTGAGAGCTGCATCAAACCAGTCTCAGGACTGAAGACCACAACAACAGCAACATACATTGCTGTGTTATGAGTCCACTGTTGAATGGCTACAGTGAGGGAGTGATAGGTTGGGTGCCGGGTGCCGAACGGTGATCGTTAAAAGTCGGTGCCATTCGGAATACTTCGTGTCCATTGTTCTTTGTTTCAGATTGTTGCCATCCTTAGCGACCCCATAGTTGTGACACTCTAATTACCTGACAAAGTGTTGTTGCACTGGCCGTGCGAATTATTAATTGCTTAATAACTAAGGTAATAAAAGGAAAAATGTTCGACTGTTCAATGTAAAGTGCCACATCCTGATATTTTTGAAATATCAGTGATTTTTTATAAAAACTATTTGTAACTCCGTCTCTTACTGAATAGTTTTGTTTCGTGTCCTGTAAATAAACGGTTCTTAACTGTGCTGGTCAAACTTAATAGTTTAGAACAGATTATGGATCTAGGCCAGGACAAAATTAAGAAATCACAGTTTCAAAAGTGGACTGACTCAATCCAATGTGCTCTGGTAGAAGTGGCAGACTCTGCAAGAGGGGCACTCTGTATCGCGGTGTAGCTTGCTGTCCAGGTTTCGAGAGGGTGCGTTTCTGGATGAGGTATTGAATATATTGCTTCCCTCTACTTATACCTCCCGAGGAGATCACGAATGTAAAATTAGAGAGATTCGAGCATGCACAGAGGCTTTCCGGCAGTTGTTCTTCCCGTGAACCATACACGAGTGGAACAGGAAAGGGAGGTAATGACAGTGGCACGTAAAGTGCCCTCCGCCACATACCGTTGGGTGGCTTGCGGAGTATAAATGTAGATGTAGATGTAGAAGAAATTCTTTTTCATGAAGCGTTTGTTTTCAAATTTGTCACCGTTGCAAAACATACGTTTATCGACTATTTTCGAACCAACTGCTTCATTCTCATTCCTGACCTTCTGAGACTGCAAAAGTAGGACAGTGAATACATATGTAGAAGTACAATATAAACAGTTCAAAATTAACAAAAATTAATTATTTGAATTCAGACATACCTGCGCTGAAAGTGCCTGATCTTGATAACAGACATCAAAATGGGAATACATGCTTTACAAAGTGATCGCAGATGACTATCACAATGAACATGTACCTATTTAGCAAGTTAGAATAAAACTGGATGCCATCAGAGTCAACTGTACCACGAAACTTTCGATGGCGCTAGTGCCACGCCTCATGCACAAGCGCACGTCCGCAGCAATGGGCGTGTCGCGTTTTACATTTGGATACGTCGAAGCATCTCTATTAATCGATTATGTAATGTAGCAAATGACAATGACAAATGTACAAGTATTACATAAAAACAAACAATAGTGTGTCTGAACATAAGAAAAAAGATGTTCAAGTGCGCGTCCACATCGAACTAAACAAGAGACATCGCAGCGACTTTATAACCAGTCACAGACACTATAAAATACAATAAAAATAAATAAATGAAATCACATTTGTTGCTTAATTACTAATTTTGCCTCATACGTACAGAAGGTTGTCATCTAAAAGCTTACAAACATAAAAGCTTTACGTACTTCAAACAATACATTTAGCTTGGTTAGCCAATAAGTTTCGTAATAATAGCTTTAATAATACAGCGTCTCTTGCCACAGAACCATTACGACTTCACGTCATACGCGACCTCAGTTTGCTGATCTTGTATCAACAAACAGTTGAAACACAACAAAAAAAAAAAGATTTTTTAAATCATGTCTTACGATAAGGAGAATTTTCCATAAGAACATGGCAACCTATCTCGATTGTAGGGGAACACTGATAAACTTGAAGGGCGTGGCGAATTGGCAAGGCGAAAATGGCACATCTCTATGGAGCTTCGTTCACGTGGACTCGAACACAGTATTAATGATAGGCGCGAAGGTGTGGTATTGTCACGAGATCCGAGAACAAGTGAATAAAAGGCATCTTACGCAGAAGGGCAAAAGGGTGTTTTGAAAGCAACAAGTCTGATAGGAAGTGGGCTACACTGAATAGTTGGTTAACTCGTGTTGGTGTGTAATAATGCTGCGGATATATGGCACAAACTACACGAGCAATTTGAACGAAGCAGCACGCAACGCTTAAAACTGTGGATTGTAACCTAATTTGGGATGCAGCGTGACTAAACAGAATGTATTAGCACACATGCAAAAGATATGCAAAAGTTATTTGTGGGGCTAAATGACGAATTAACGAAACGTAGAGAGAATCCGATGATTTCATATTATCTACTGTGGGAAGGGAATATGTCAATTTTAAAGATCTCTGGGACCGATAATATCGGATAACTGGAGTTTGAATTTATTTATTGAAAGACTTTGTGCCCTAGAATTAAGGGTTAATTATTTTCACTCACCATGTTAAGCAAGCGATTTTTTAGATTTGTTTGGAAAGACTACAGAATTGACCATCGTATATATTTTGCCCGTAGTTTATTGATTCTTGGACATGTTTTTCTGAATTTTTAAAGTGATAATTAAGCTCTCCGTTCGAGAAGTTAAAGTCGCACTGTTCAAAACGAGGTGTGTCTATGACGGAAATCAGCTGTTCACATAAACTTTTGCTGCAGATAATCGCTCTCTCTGTACATACGAAATAGCTGCCTTTCTGTCGTGTGTTCAGCGACATCGATAGCTCTGGTTCACTGGATTTTTTAACCTCCGTTTATAAACTTGTATTGGACACTTAAAGAAGACGTCATCATCGTCGACTCTGCAGTAGAAACAGGATGGCGGTCAAAACAAAGCTTGTTTAGATTTAGCTACCGATGTGTTATCTGTCACTTGCAATGTTTTCCGCACCTCTTGCTGACCCATCTCTGATGTCAATCGCTAAGATAAACTATCAGACAAAAAGCGACACACCATGAAGGAACTGTCAGAATGGGACGGAAATAGGTAGATGTGATGTACATGAACAGACAAAAAATTATTACGATTTCAGAATTATACATTATGTTATATTACAATTCAAGAGAGCTTCACAAATTGAGCAAGTCAACGACGTGTTGAACCACAGAAAAACTGGAAATTTGTAGTAAGGCTTACGGGACCAAACTGCTGTGGTCATTGGTCTCTAGGTTTACGCACTACTTAATCTAGGTTAAACTACCTTATGCTAAGGACAACACACACATTCATGCCCGATGGAGGACTCGAACCTCCGACGCGGGAATCCGTGCGGACAGTGACAAGGCACCTAAGACCGCGCGGCTACCCCACGCGGCTGTTGATGCACCTCTTGCCCTTAAGAAACCAGTTATTTTGCTTGGCATTGGCTAAAAGAGTTGTAGGATGTCCTCTTGAGGGATATCGTGCCAATTTTCTCCATTTGGCACCTAGGATCGTCAAAATACCGAGATGGCTGGCAGGAACTGCCAATAATGCTCCAAATTTTCTCAGCTAAGAGATATCCGGTGACCTTGCTGGGGCCAAGATAGGGTTTGTCAAGCACGAAGAAAAAGTGTAGAAACTCTCATCGTTTCAAGTCTGGCATTAACTTATTAAAATGTAAGTACAGGACGGCTTGCCATTAAGGACAACGGGTGCAAAACGTACCGCTGGCCTGTAAGGATGCCGTGTATGGAAACCAAAGGGGTCCTGCTATGAAATGAAATTGCGCTCAAACCATCACTCTTGGTTGTTGGGCCGCACGGCGGGCAACAGTCATGTTGGCAACCCACCGCTGTTTGGGACGTCTCCAGACACGTCGTCGCTGATCATCGCGTCTCAGTTCGAAGCAGGACGCCTCACCGAAGCCAATTCTACTCCAGTCAGTGAGATTCCAGTTCGAATGTGCCCGAAATAACTTCAAATGTTCAAATGTTTGTGAAATCTTATGGGACTTAACTGCTAAGGTTATCAGTCCCTAAGCTTACACACTACTTAATGTAAATTATCCTAAGGACAAACACACACACCCGAGGGAGGACTCGAACCTCCGCCGAGACCAGCCGCACAGAAATCAAATTTACTTGTTGGTGCCAGATGTCAGTGGTAGTCCCCTTTCCGTGAACCACCTATGGTGGTCACTGAAGCATTAGTTGTACGTCATAATGGTGATAATGATGAATCCGAGCATCTGTGACGATGGCTCGTCCTTCAGGTTCTGTCTTCTCTCTAGGTCGACCGCGTCTTTCTCGACGCTGTGTTCAGCCATGGTTCACACATTCCTGCCAACATCGTCGAATTGTGGCATCGTTCGTGTTAAAACGTCGAGCGATTCACCGATTACTCCAACCGGCTTCTTTGACTCCAACTACACGTTATCTCTCAAATGTAGACATCTGCGATTACTGTTCACGCGTCTTTCTGCGAGGTGTCATTACTGTCCACCTGAGTACACGGAATGAGACTAGTAAAGACTTTATGCCCTGGTATCTCTACATGTATTATCCTTGCCAGCTGCGCTGTGAAATTGCCCTGCAGTGTCACACATTCATCCATCGGCCGCCAGAGTCTTCAATTTTGCATTGTCTGTCGATACCATGTGGCCACTTTGCGTAACTCCTTTGTGGAGGGTCGGTTACTTTATTTGATTTTATTTGTCTTGAAGTTTGTGTTAGAGTAAGTCAGATCATGGTCGATGATGTTAATAACCAATAGCAAAAATAATTTTAAAGACTAAGGAAAATATTGCTGTTGCCACACAGATTCACATGTATTCTTAACCGTTTCGTATTTCCTGTTTTAACACCATTGAATAGAAATTGGTGAAGAAATGTGAGTTCTTGAAATCAGTAATTTCGTTTAGGATCTCTTTTTTCCACATTTGGTAATGGAAGAAATCTTTCATTTCCTCCAAGAAGTTCATTTTCCAGCCCTTCACTAAAGTGCCCACTACTTTCGGATCCTTATCTAGTGCAACACTATGTCCTGTTCTGCAGACTGTTAAAACTACAAGAAAAGATTTCTATAGCAATAACCCACAAGTACATGCTTCTAGTTTCTGGTCTACACGAGACGGCTTGCATCAATGTTTTGACTTTCTGTCCAATTCTTGTATATATACAACTCTTGTCCTCCGTCTTAACTATTCACAGATATAATGTTAGCCTCTATCCTGCGATATTTAACTTCTCTGTCCCTATGGCCCGGTGTTCATACAGGCATGGAACATCTATGACTCCAGAATATTTTTACATCCAGAGGGTTGTATGCGGTCCAAATCAAGTGCTCGTGCTGCTCGCAGTTCTCAGCAGTATTTCATAATAAGACGCATTTAGCAGCTAACAGCCGAATCTGAAAAAGGCAACTAACATTAAGAGCTTCATAAGAGTGTGGTTATTCTGCTCAGCAACAAACAAAATTACCTATGGTGCAATTGATATTTTAAGATGTCACTAATTCTAGCTGATGTTGCCAGCCGCAGTGGCCGAGCGGTTCTAGCGTATTTCAGTCCGGAACCGCGCTGGTGCTACGGTCGCAGGTTCGAATCCTGTCTCGGTCATGGATGTTTGTGATGTCCTTAGGCTGGTTAGGTTTACGTAATTCTAAGTCTCAGATGTTAAGTCCAAGATGTTAAGTCTCAGATGTTAAGTCCCATAGTGCTTAGTGCCATTTGAACCATTAACTGACGTTGACAAATTCCGTAGTGTGCTAAGCAACGTAGGCCACTTACCTCAAGAGCAGAAGTGTAAGTATCACGGCCACTACGGGTTAGAGGATGTGAGAGGGGAAAGTTTTACTGCTCGTCTTCCAGTACTCACAACTATGGGCGTGCGAGACTCGTACCGATTAGATGCTATGATATAAATTTTGACACGGAAGTAACACGGATTCGTGAATACATATTATGGAGACGGTCATTTGCAATGGTGATACACATCTGTTGCAAGGAATATGTAATTGAATTGAGATTGTTGTAATACAACCCAGAGAGTGAACGAAGAATGACTTTCAAAACATTTAATACAACTTTGATCATGTCTCATATTACATAATGCTTTTAAGTAGTATAATTACCCCTATTCCTCTAATTTATTAAGTAATACCAACACTGTTTCATTTGCTAAAGGTTTACTCGCAGGGTACGGAAAAAAGCCATCAGTGGCAAAATAAATAAAAAAGCATTTTCATAAAAATCATAGGTATTTCAATAATAACAAGGAATAGCACTTCACAGTGAACCCTCAAACGTTTTTCTTTTTAGTAAAATTCATCCAAAAGGAAAAGACAATCAATTAAAGAAAGGGCTACTGTCTGACTTCCCGCACACCAACCTCCGCACGTAACAAACTAAACCGACTTCTTTCAAGTGGCTTCTTACCACCTATATCTTCCAACATTATTTCACCATTCCGAACACCAAATTGCCAGACCACTGAATTTTTAATCGCTGATGAGATTCAGGCTTTTCTGGGTAGTTTTAATGCACTCGCATTGTCAACAGAAAGTGTTGGAGATTTGTAATTAAACGAAATCACTTTGTAAGCGTCGTAAAAAATTAATTCTTTGTTACTTCACTTGTTGAAATAACTTCTACTTCAGTTGTAGACGTAGTGACTACCTTCTGCAACCGAGTTCTCCATAGTATCGCCTCGAAGGAGTGCGTTGTCACAATTCCGGTTGTTGAACGCCTTGATCTCTTGTCCCCTGCTAAATCAACATGACTTTAAATCTTCTAATCTTCTTCTCCATCATAAATAGCATCAGAATTTACTGTGCTTTTTGAATGCCGGAATATGCATTTCAGTGGATTCCAGTGCCCAGTAGCTGGTGTTTCCATAGCTCGAGCAGCTTTATTCACCGCAGACGTTATGTCCGGACGAGTTGAAACACACATTAGACATCCAGTTACTTCACGATACGGGACAAAGGACACAACTGTATGACTCTGATCGTTCTCTTCACATCCAATGGCAGTTAAGATCTTACTGGGTTCAACTACTATAAATCCTTATAATACTTGTTTCGTGTATTTCCCTGAATTATCATAACCGCATCATCTCTCCGTTTTGCTTTACTTTTATGGCAAATAAACTGTCAAGGTCACTTGCTGTAGCATCAAATTCACGATGCAAAATGTTCAGAAATCCGATTTTTCTTCTCACTGCCTATAATTAGGCAGTCATCAACATAAATTGCCTCATAAAGGTTACTTTAATTGCATATACGATAAAACAAACTAGGATCTACAGCACTGTTTTGAAAACGCACTTTTTCCGTTACTTCCGTAAAACATTTGTGCCAATAGCGCGATGCTTGCTAGACCCGACAGAGACTCCGTTTCGGAAGACACACCTGATATCTATTATCTTCAAAATCTTCTGGTTTTGCTGTATACACTCCCTCTTCAAGTAATCCACTCAAATAGGATATCTTCACATCAAAATGTTTTACCAGCATTTTCTTTGAAGCAGCTACCGCTAGTAGATATCGAATGGTGTCATAAGGAGCATCAAGACTAAATGGATTTCCATGATCAGTTCCTATGTAGTGAATATACCTCTTAGCAAGTAATTGAGCTTTGAAGCGTATACTTCCATCAGCTGCACCTTTTCGACATACAACGCAGCTAATCACCAATAATTTGACATTCGCAGGACGCCAAACTAATACCGACGTATTGCTTTAAGAGATTCAGTTTCTTTACTGATAGCTTCCATCCATTTTTCCTTCTCAATTGACTGCAATATTTCAGAAAAGAAAGTTTGAATTTTAATATCCGTCAATACCCCCTTTCATTAGCATCCTGACAGGTCTTATTAGTTGTCTTGTGATCTTCTTCAGAACATTCGAAAGGTTCTTCTTTCAGGAACTGTGGTGATTCTATATTACTGTCACTTGATACTCGACATCCTCTAGAATCAAGTAACTAAAATGTTTCTTCACTTTGACTTCCTCCAGAAGCAGACCTCGGAGAAATTTGAAATTAAAAGTAATCGCTTCCGAAACTACAAAGAAGTTCTGGCTAAAAATTTTTCGCCGTAACTCAAGATCACTTCCGTTTGGGAAGCATTCAGATTATAAATCCATCTTTGTCATTGACATACCACACAAATTGTCCAGAAATTTCACTGTATCAAATTTTTATGAAAATTTTTGTTTATATTAATATAACATCCCGTGCCAAAGATTCTGGTGTGATCGTTTTCCTGCTGGTCAGCTGTGTAGCAGCTCATATAGGGTTTTGCCTAGAACTAAAGAGTTTTCAGTTAGATTTAAGATACAGACTGCAGTATCACATGCTTCTGCGTACAATCCTCTTGGTAGTTTACTTGTAGTCAACATCGAAGTGCAGCTTCAACGATTGTTCTGTTTTCACGTTCGTCCATTCATTTTGTTCAGGTGTATAGGTTGGAGGAATCAGTAATTCTTTTTTCTTATCTGTGAGCAATTACGTAAGTCGAAATTTTGTGGCACATTAAAATTGTGTAATCGATCGAGACTCGAACTCAGGGTTTTTTGCCTTCCATGGCCAATTGCTCCGTCATTTTTTTATTGTTATTTTTTATTTCATTTTTTTCGTTGCATTTATTCATGGCGGACGTCACATGAGAGCCGTTCATGTTCATCGTTGATCTATTCAGACTTCTTTTTATTACAGAGAGCAGGTAACCTTCTGACCGAACGTCCTGAGCTACAGCGCACGCTAACTGACTAAGCCACCCAAGCAGGATTCGCAACCCTTCCTCACAGCCGTACTTCCACCAGTACCTCATCTCGTATCTTCAAAACTTCACAGAAGCTCTCTTGTAAAACTTGCCAGACTTGCACTCCTGGAAGAAAGTCTTGAAAGTTTCGCAGGAGAGCTTCTGTGAAGTTTTGAAGATAGTAGATGAGGTGCTGGTGGAAGTAACGCTATGAGGCCGGGTGCTGAGTCGTGCCTGGGCAGCTCTGACGGCACGGTGTTGGTTGGTTGGTTTGGGGGATTAAAGGGACCAGACTGCCATGGTCATCGGTCCCCGGCACGGTGTCCCACCGTGTTCGGTCAGAGGGCTGGTACTTGCGAGTTCGAGTCTCGGTCTGGTACACCAGGACGTTTCATATTAGCGCACACTCCGCTGCAGAGTGTAAATTTCATTCTCATTACTTATTTTGTTATTAAATTGTTTGCGTCCATAACGTCTAAATTGTTTAACATTATGTTCTTCCATTTGGGTCTTATTTCAAAATTTTTAAGCACATCAGACCTTCATTTTTGTGTTTGAGGACAAAAATTTAATAACTCGACTGAAATTGTCGTTAAAACTCATATAACATCGAGCACCTCCAACGACGCAGTACGCATTGGTCCATTAACATCTGCGAGGGTTCATTGTCCAGTAACTCGTTGTTCGAATGGTATCCTGCGCATCTTTCTTAATGGACATCCATCGAAAAATTCATCCTTGCAACTTTTTCTGCTGATTCCTTAAGATGCTCTTCACGTCTTTTTTATTTTAATGACCGAATCTTTCATGGCACACTTCCTATGTTCCTGAGGGTGCTACTAAGTTCACTTGATTACCCTTTTCTAAATTGACAACAAGCATAGTCAAGACACACAGCCTATTTTCCACATAGCCTGTCATGACAATTTCGTTGCTGGCTTTTTCCCGAATCCTAAAACTTTTATGTTCATACGTTCTGTTATTACCACCATGCAGCTGTTCTGACTGAAAATAAATGAGCACTTGTCTTAGGTACATACAAAACATTCCGTATTCTAGCACTGTACCATTCATTGCTTCGTCTGATTCGTAATAAACTGTTCCTTCACCAAAATCGTGCATATAGCACCTTGTTTTCCAATGAAACCATTTCAGGCACATCGAATTCACTGTAGAAAACAAAGCGATACGCTTCGTAGCATCAAAATCAGTGTACCCTTTATTTGTCTCCGTGTACTCTCCAATAAACGCATCCATGGCGCCTGATAAATACAGGCGCTTCCACTCGCCTTACCCTTCTACCGAGAGTTATTGCAGTCGTGAGTGTTCTGGAGATCACTTATTTTCCCAGTGACCTAGTTTTTGACGTTTATTTCACGTAAATTTTTCTTTTGCTCGCTCTTTTGACATCTTCATATGACTGTCATTTTCCCCCTATTTCGTGTTTTCGATACGACAAATGCAGTCACTTCCGTCGTATTCTGATTCCTTTAAAAGTCAATTCTCCTCAGTTAGCCTGTAAAACGGAGATGGAAATGCCGTGTGGCTAGGGTCTCCCGTCCGGTAGACCGTTCACCTGGTGCAAGTCTTTCAAGTCGACGCCACTTCGGTGACTTGCGTGACGATGGAGATGAAATGATGATGATGAGGACAACACAACACCCATTCCCTGAGCGGAGAAATTCTCCGACCCAGCCGGGAATCGAACTCGAGCCGTTTATTCGGTCGCGACAACTCAGTTACCAGGGGCGGACAGCCTGTAAAATAAGAAATTATTACGATTTTTTTTTGGAGAAAATCTTTTGCACACATTATTTATTAGTATCTGGACAATATTTTTTGATTTTTTTTTAAGAATGCCGAATTGGATCCCGCGACAGATTGTCTCAAGCGCATTTCACACTGAGCTGCAATTGAGGAATGATTTTTGCAGGCCCCGCAGAACGAGTAAATTCCTGCTCCACCAAGTCTCATACGTGTTAAATTTTCAATATTTCTGGCGGTCTTGCTGTTCAGAGCAATTGTTGTGCATCATGAACAGCGCGTTGTTTCAAGCAGTCGTATGAGGACGTGTATTGTTCTCGTGAAAAAGTACATCATTTTCCTGTTCGTGGAAACAGCAGTAGCACGGATATAACATCCTGAGCAATGGAGCTAGCACTGGTTACTTTACCCTCCACAAACACCAGAGGTCAGCTCTAGCAGTAACTGAAGATCCTCGACAGCAAGAAACCTGGGCTGGCATCTATGTGTCATAGGCGAATACACTCCGGAATAGACCGCTCGCTTGTTCTACCCGTACACGTTTACGTCCATCACTCTTGTACAGACAGAACCTACTCTCATCACTGAAGAAAACAGAGTGTCATTCCACTCTCCGTTCGACTCTTTGATGATACCAAATTAGCCGTTCTTGGCGGTACCGTGGTGCGATAGACTGGCCAGAGGCACATGTGATTTTAGTCCTGCTGTAAGCAGACGGTTCCCAATGGTCCACATCTGGTGCAACAAATGCTCTTATTTCTTCTCTGGACGATTCAGTCGGTCACTCCTGTTCTCACAATGTGCCAATATCGTTGTGCCTCTGAGGTATATGGATGTCCAGAACCTCGTCTATGGATGTGGGAGTGTTCCACAGACCCGTGCTGAAAGCAGTGATTTACACCGCTACATTGTGCTCAACATGTGCAGCAGCTCGTCGATCTGTTGGATAATGAAGGTTCTAATATAAGAACGTTCAACATCAGGTACATTATTTAATCAGTTCGTCTGTCGTCCAGCGCCCAACTAAAGTCCGGAATAAGTCACGTACAACCAAGCATAACAGTTTAGAAATCACGATTGAGCATTAAAATGCATTTATGTCCTGACTTTCACGCACAACAGATCACATATCTTCGGTTTATATCCTTAATTTAATGTTTATTTCAGTTTTAGCCAAATTTGTAATTTTTCCTTTAGAAATGGTCACTTTCCTGAACGATTAAAGTAGTCAGTAGAAAAGCTGCTTTATAAAAAGGGAGAAATGGACAATGTAGTCGATTTTATACCTATTTCCATGCCATCAGTGTTTACTAAAATTATTGAAAAAGCCGTGTATGTAGGGATAATTGATCATTTTATATCATACAATTTGCTATCAACTGTACAGTTCGGCTTTAGAAGTCGTTTAACAATAGAAAATGCTATATTCTCTTTTCTCCGTGAGGTATTGGATGGGTTAAACAAAAGGCTTCGAACACTAGGTATATTTTTTTATTTAACTATGGCCTTTGTGTTGATCACAAAATTTTTCTCCAGAAGTTGGGCCATTATGGAATACAGTCAAATGGGGGTGCCCAGGGATCAGTGTTGGGGCCACTCCTGTTCCTTATTTATATAAACGACATTCCCTCTATTATTACGGGTAACACTAAAATATTTCTGTTTGCTGATGACATTAGCTTGGTAGTAAAGGATGTTATGTGCAACACTGGTTCGTTTTCAAATAGTGCATTTCGTGACATAAGTTCATGGCTTGTAGAAAATAAAATAATGCTAAATCACAGTAATACTCAGTTTTTACAGTTTATAACACACAATTCAACAAAACCTGACGTTTTAATTTCACAGAATTGACTTATGATTAATGAAATGTAATTGTTGAAATTTCTAGGTCTTCAGATAGATAGTAAACTGTCGTGGAAAGCCCATGTTCAGGGCCTTGTTCAAAGACTTAATGCTGTCATTTCTACTATTCGAACCGTATTTGAAGTAAGTGATCGTTCGACTCGAAATTAGTCTACTTTGGTTATTTTCATTCACTTATGTTTTATGGTATTATATTTTGGGGTAACTATTCCCATTCTAAAAGGATAAGCTTTCACTCAGTTAATACTCGGTAGAATTCTACCCTGAATTTGGACTTCCTTAACTCTCGTGCAGAAAGGTGTGCAGGATACTGCTGCATCCATTTTCAATAAGCTACCACAAGAATTCAAAATTTTAGCAGTAATCCACGCGCTTTCAACTCGAAACTGAAGAGTTTCCTCATGGGTCACTCCTTTTATTCTGTTGATGAGTTCCTTGAAAGGTTAAGCTGATTCTTATGTTATATTGTTGATTGCGTTTATTTAAACTTACGGCTTGACTTTTCGGGTTTACAACTATTTTATTTTTATCTGTTATTACTTTTATGTTGTAATTTCATGTAGTGACACGTTCCATGACCTTGGAGATTAGCTCCTCAATTTGGTCCTACGGAATTTGACGTGTAAATAAAATAATATAAAATTACGCACAACACATTTTTGACGGCGCTTTAATTTGGCTTGATATAAGTAAGCGAATATGTTGTATACGACAAGTTCCCCATTTTCCGTATGTGTTTGTGTACACATTAACTGAATGACAAGGGAACACAAATGTACTAGTGACACTATACACTGAAGCGCCAAAGAAACTGGTACAGGCATACGTATTCAAAGACAGAGATATGTAAACAGGCAGAATACGGCGCTGTTGTCATCAGCACCTATATAAGATACGTGTCAGGCTCAGTTGTTAAATCGGTCACTGCTGCTACAATGGCAGGTTATCAAGATTTCAGTTAGTACGAACGTGGTGTTATAGTCGGTGCACGAGCGACGGGACACAGCATCTCCGAGGTAGCGATGAAGTGGAGGATTTCCCGTACGACCATTTCACTAGTGTACCGTGAATATCAGGAATCCGGCAAAACATCAAATCTCGGACATCCCTGCGGACGGAAAAGGATACTACAAGAACCCGAACCATCGACGACTGAAGAGGATCCTTCAACGTGACAGAAGTGCAACCCTTCCGCAGATTGCTGCAGATTTCAATGTTGGGTCGTAAACAGGTGTCAGCCTGCGAACCATTCAACAAAACAACATCGATTACGGCTTTTGGAGCCGAAGGCCCACTCGTGTACTGTTGATGACTGCACGACACAAAGGTTTACTCTTAGCCTGGGCCGTCGGCACCGAAATTGAACTGTTGATGACTGGTAACATGTTGCCTGGTCGGACGAGCCTCGTTTGAAATTGTATCGAGTGTATAGACGTGTACGGGTTTGGAGACAACCTCATGAAACCATGGACACTGCATATCAGGAGGGGACTGTTCATGCTGGTGGAGGCTCTTTAATGGTTTGGGGCATGTGCAGTTCGAGTGATGTGAGACCCCTGAGAGGTCTAGATACGACTCTGAGAAATACAAGTACGTAAGCATCCTGTGTTGGGGGGGGGGGGGGGGGGATGGGGGGGGGATGACGTACATCTATTCATGTTCCTTGTGCATTCAGACGGACTAGGGCAATTCCAGCAAGACAGTGCGATATCCCACAAGTCCATAATTGCTACAGAGTGGCTCCAGGAACACTCTTCTAAGTTTAAACTCTTCTGCTGGCCAAAAATCTCCATGAACTGAGCATATTTGCGATGCCTTCCAACTGGCTGTTCGGAAGAGATCTCTACCCCATCTTACTCTTATGGATTTATAGACAGCCTGCAGGATTCGGCGTGTCAATTCCCTCAAGCGCTTCTTCAGACAGTAGTCGAGTTCATGCTATGTCGTGTTGCAGCATTTCTGCGTGCTCGCGGGTGCCCTACACGGTATTACGCAAGTTTACCAGTTTCTTTGGCGCTTCAGTGTAGATTTTTAGGTGGGTGCTTCACCAAAGTGATCCACACACCTAATATCTGATCACCCATCATTTGGTGTTCATCAGATACTAATTCTGCTATAGCAAAAACTACATCACTTTATGCAATGTTGGCAAGTAAAACACTGTGTTTGAATAAGGAATGAATTAATTAATATAACAACATCAACTCCTGAACTATCACATGAACATTGATCAGAAGAAAATATTAATGTCAGGGAAATGAAATATATGTGAATGACATTAATCTCGAAATTATTTTCTCCTGTTTATATTTCAAAGGCAAAGGAACTGATTTTCTTCTCGACTGTTATCAACATTGTCTTCTTGTAACCTCAGTTTAATCAAATAATTGTTATGATTCCAGAGCAAAAGACCTGGCCTTCTGCGATGTGCACGTAAATGTGGATGAATAATGTGAATGTAGCGTAATTCTAACGTGTTGTGTGAAACTCTCTTTTAGACAGATACTGGTTAATTATTTTTATCATAGATCTTTCTACAATCTTTTAAAACGTAAACATGCTAACATAGACTTATTACACCCAACACTTGGGTGTGATAAATAATTTAGTATAATTATTTCCTGAAGTTACATTAATGTACTGATACGTTATTGCAGACCAAAGCAGAACACCATATGAACGTGTTTTCTTTTGGTCTCAGGCATTGAAACCTTAGAGATCTACATTTATTTGTAACACACTGGTTTGTTAATTCCATGAAGCATATTTAGTTATATCCTTCTCCGTAGCGGCGCCTACGTAAAAATAACGCACTGGACATTTGTGGTCATGTACGGCAAAATTAAGTCCGCCTCCGTAGAGTAGCGATAGCACACAGGGGGCCTGGGTTCGATTCCCGGCAGGGGATTGGGTTTTGTGTGTCCATCATCATTTTCATCATCATCGACTCGCAAGTCGCCGATGTGGCGTCACCTAAAACGGACTTGCAATACGACGGCCGAACCCCCCGTATTGGTCACCAGGCCAATAATGCTATACGGTCTTTTCTTTTTTGCACCAGAAAATGAAAATAGTGTCGGTGATGCTTTACTACTCACATAAATCCATAAAATAAGTAAGTATTTTCAATAATATCTGAGCTAGAAGAGCCGTAATTACCAAAAATAGCTGCACCGATTGTAATGGCGGACAATTTGATTATATTATAACTAATAAAACTTTCCGTAAAATATAAAAATCCAGGAACATCATTATGTGTTAAAAAGAAAGAAAATAAAAGCCCTCTAGTGATGCTGAAACTTCAACGAAATATTTCTGGGAATTACACTCCTGGAAATGGAAAAAAGAACACATTGACACCGGTGTGTCAGACCCACCATACTTGCTCCGGACACTGCGAGAGGGCTGTACAAGCAATGATCACACGCACGGCACAGCGGACACACCAGGAACCGCGGTGTTGGCCGTCGAATGGCGCTAGCTGCGCAGCATTTGTGCACCGCCGCCGTCAGTGTCAGCCAGTTTGCCGTGGCATGCGGAGCTCCATCGCAGTCTTTAACACTGGTAGCATGCCGCGACAGCGTGGACGTGAACCGTATGTGCGGTTGACGGACTTTGAGCGAGGGCGTATAGTGGGCATGCGGGAGGCCGGGTGGACGTACCGCCGAATTGCTCAACACGTGGGGCGTGAGGTCTCCACAGTACATCGATGTTGTCGCCAGTGGTCGGCGGAAGGTGCACGTGCCCGTAGACCTGGGACCGGACCGCAGCGACGCACGGATGCACGCCAAGACCGTAGGATCCTACGCAGTGCCGTAGGGGACCGCACCGCCACTTCCCAGTAGATTAGGGACACTGTTGCTCCTGGGGTATCGGCGAGGACCATTCGCAACCGTCTCCATGAAGCTGGGCTACGGTCCCGCACACCGTTAGGGCGTCTTCCGCTCACGCCCCAACATCGTGCAGCCCGCCTCCACTGGTGTCGCGACGGGCGTGAATGGAGGGACGAATGGAGACGTGTCGTCTTCAGCGATGAGAGTCGCTTCTGCCTTGGTGCCAATGATGGTCGTATGCGTGTTTGGCGCCGTGCAGGTGAGCGCCACAATCAGGACTGCATACGACCGAGGCACACAGGGCCAACACCCGGCATCATGGTGTGGGGAGCGATCTCCTACACTGGCCGTACACCACTGGTGATCGTCGAGGGGACACTGAATAGTGCACGGTACATCCAAACCGTCATCGAACCCATCGTTCTACCATTCCTAGACCGGCAAGGGAACTTGCTGTTCAAACAGGACAATGCACGTCCGCATGTATCCCGTGCCACCCAACGTGCTCTAGAACGTGTAAGTCAACTACCCTCGCCAGCAAGATCTCCGGTTCTGTCCCCCATTGAGCATGTTTGGGACTGGATGAAGCGTCGTCTCACGCCGTCTGCACGTTCAGCACGAACGCTGGTCCAACTGAGGCGCCAGGTGGAAATGGCATGGCAAGCCGTTCCACAGGACTACATCCAGCATCTCTACGATCGTCTCCATGGGAGAATAGCAGCCTGCATTGCTGCGAAAGGTGGATATACACTGTACTAGTGCCGACATTGTGCATGCTCTGTTGCCTGTGTCTATGTGCCTGTGGTTCTGTCAGTGTGAGCATGTGATGTATCTGACCCCAGGAATGTGTCAATAAAGTTTCCCCTTCCTGGGACAATGAATTCACGGTGTTCTTATTTCAATTTCAAGGAGTGTAGAACAAAGGTAATATGATTTGCTCAAGGCGTACCTCCTCCCTGTTTACTTTTATATGCATCTCACCTCCAGCCAAGGGCAATATTAATGAAAATAAAAGTACTGCATACCTTATCCTGCTCAGGAAAATGGAGCAAAATGGTTGGTTCTCTTTGCATCTCATATTTTCTACGGGCCCTGAAGAGGCTTATGCAGGGACTACAAGTTAATGTGCGGTTCCTCAGAAAACCTCCAAAACCGTTTACCATTTTTTCATACCAAAACCGAATCGCGGGTACTAAGACGGCTTTGCACAGAATGTAGCTCAAATATTTACGATAAATGTAAATGTCGTGTGACTAGGGCCTCCCGTCGGGTAGACCGCTCGCCGGGTGCAAGTCTTTCGATTTGACGCCACTCCGGCGACTTGCGCGTCGCTGGGGATGAAATAATGATGATTGGGATAGCAAAACACCCAGTCCCTGAACAGATAAAATCTTCGACCCAGCCAGGAATCGAGCCCGTGCTCTTAGGATTGACATCCATCGCGCTGACCGCTCAGCTACTGGGGGCGGGCAAGATTTACTGTATATTCCTAAGATCCCGATCTCAAAGGAATTTGAAAATTTTCTTTGTATGTAACCCTTTTCCGAGATATAGAAGTTCAAAGTTACTCTACTTCTACACGTGAAATGCAGAGGAGAATCCGGTATGAGGCAAAATCTAAATAGTAAATAACAGCAGAAATTTGTTCACATCTATCAGTAAATTCTCTAGGCATTTACCTAGAAGTACCAACTTCCCGTTTTAAAAATATCCATTATCGAGGAGCACCCCAAAAAGTGGCTTTTGGGTACCAAAACTAAGCCTCGCATAACTAGACATGCACGCACAACAAATGGCTACTACTTTTATGGTATATTCCTAAGATCCCTTTCTCGAAAAATATTGAAAAATTTCTTATTATCTTTATCCATTCCCCGGATACGGAGATTCACGAACTGGATATTTGTGGTATGGTTCTATTTGACCAAACTGCTGAGGCCATCGGTCCCTAGGCTTACATATTAATCAATGTAACTTAAACTAACTTACGCTAGGACAACACACACTACCATGCCCAAGGGAGGACTCGAACCTCCGTCGGGGGGAGCCGCACAAACCGTGACAAGGCGCCGTACACCACTTGGATTCCCCGCGGGGCAGGATGTTCACAGTTACCCTACTTGTACACGTAAAATACGCAAGTGAAATCCGGTCCGAGGCGAAAGTGTAGTTTGCAAAGTGACATAGCACGAATAAATGAGCTGTAAAGTGTTATCATCAGAATGGTTCTGGGAATCCCATGCTGTAGTACTGAGGCACACGCAGAATTTTTGTGCACGTAAAATCCTGTCTGAAGTGTCAAATTAGTTTTGCATTATTTCAGTTTCACGTGAGTAAATTCTCAACATTGTACTGACCAACAAAATTCTTTTCTCATAAATGACGTGGCTTGCTGTAGCAGGGAAAAGATAGGAGAAAAATCGGAAAAATGCTCCTCTCAGAGCACAAAAATGCACATACGGTTTTGTTTAAACGAATCTGACTGAAATATGGTGTACCATCTGCCTGATTCTACATTTCTCAATACCTATAAAATGTTCCCAAAAATTTTGGCAATCGAAAATATTCGTGCATTTCTATGCCGGTGGAAGAAGACAGTGACGGTGGGAAAGAGAGGGGAAGGTACTAAATTCTGGACGATAGCAGGAAGTGGTTGTCTTATAGAAAGAGTGAAGGAGACAACTGTAGTGTGAGAGAAAGACAAAAACACAGTGGCAGTGGAACATAGATGACAGTGGCACAACAGTGTGAGGAAGAGAGTGAAAGTGAAAATGCAAAATTGGAGGGAATAAAGGGAAGGAGAAAGTGGAGAGGCACTGATAATGAAACAGTGACAACGAGGAACAGCGAGGCAGTGACAGTGAGAAGAGACAACTGCAGTGGGAAAGGATGAATGAGATAGTAGCCGTAAGAGAAAGAGAGACAGTGACAGTGAGAGAAGACAGTATTAGTACACACAGAACGAAGGAGACTAACTGTAAGACAGGAGACAGTGACAGAGACACAAAGAGATAATGTTGGACTTACTGAGTGATTAACAATGGGCAAGTGGGAGTGGATGGGTATGAGCGCCTTACAGCGAAGTATTAGTGGGTGTGGGCGAGTTACAGTTGCATGTTAAAAGGAGTGGAAATATGTTTGTGGAATGTCGCGACTGTGTGTCGACGAGCCGAAATAGCATGGCAGCTGGCCTACAACTTGATCCCTGCAGCAGGCCAGCGGCTGCAAGCGAGTGTTCGGCAAAGCTCAACAGTCAGCGACAGATAGCCCCTGCGGCGCGGACGTCGTATGGCGGGGACGCGCGTGCGCCACCGGCTTCATTGACGGAGGATGCGGCACCACATCATGCGTCAGCAAACACATGGCGCCGCCAGCGTATTCACCTTCGCCCTAGCGGCTTCGCAAGCAACTTCGTCGCAGTCAGCTTCCTGATGTCCGCCAACCGCGCAGCCGATCCCCAACAGACGCCACACCGCCCACTCCTTGTCAGCTCACATCTTGTCAGCCCATTCTGCGAGGAGGGCTTTCTGCTGAATGTATGATATCTCACCGGTGATTGATTTTAGCCGAACTGATAAGCGGAATTGTCTCAGACTGTCGTAGCGTATTTCAAGTTTACAAAAGCACTTTAAGTGCATACATTAGTTTTCGTCAGTGTAATTCAGACTTCAGTTTATACGGTGAGGAAGGCAATATTTCGTTGAACAGACTTAACTTTTTTATTGGATTGCTTTACTAATATACTGCCAACGGACCGTGATTATCACGCAAAGGGGAGACCAAAGAATTAATTAACTGCAATAACTGGAAGAGACTATTTTGTTTCGTTCATAAATTTCCAGGAAAGTAACTTCTGTCAACTTCATTTTCAACTTTTTTGTTTTTGGTGCAGTGATAAACCTTTCCTTCCTGATTTGTGCTTCAAATACCTGAATTGAATCTTATGAATAAAATGTGTTTGGGATATTCATTTGTTCGAGTGTCCCCACTGCAGGACACTTCAATTGGTGACGAGGAACTAAAAAGAACTGTGCAACTGTTAAAATTAGCGAAGTTGTAGGATAGCTATTACATCATGGCTACAGCTTCCGATCTAGTAGAGTTAACTCTCACAGTAGTTATTCTTCTCCTAAGGATGCCACACAAAAAAACAACTTTTGGTCGAACGGTTGGTTGCTATCACTTAGTCAGTACCGGAATTTGCCGGACACCTCACCAAGATTGACGTATCTGGCAGCGATATCTGGCCGACACTGTCACCCTTAAAAAGTTTGACAGGAAGGTGGAACCATCGTAGTCCTATTGCATCGCAAGGATGGAACATTTCTGTTGCACGATATCTCAGCGCGCTTTCCTCATTCCTTAGGTATGCTTGTCTGTGTACCAACTCATCCAACAACTATACTCTGAGGCGGAGCCTCATGCCTTCCCGTATGCAGCTTTGAAATATAATTCGGTTTACTATTTTCATTCACATGTTCACGTGGTGGGATCACGCCATACAATTTTTTAGCTGTCACGAACTTTTCTCTCAGCCCTACACAGAATGGGTTGCAGTAAAAAAAAGTAGTTGCTTTCACTGTGCCAGCTCAGATTCTACTTCTCATTGTGACATGGTGTTGATCAATTCCCCTGATGTGGCTTTGCGCCATGGTCTTTTGAAGTTAAAAGATCTCTCCTTGGAGGCGTATTTACCCATTATACATGCCTTCGAGCAGTCTGTTCGATCCTCGGCAGCCCTGCAGAACCCCTTCGTGTTTTTGCATCATGCCCACTAGTGACCCCCTCCCACAATGGCCTAACTCCAAGACAAGCAGGCTAGAGATGAAGGCCAACGTTGTTTGCAGTCCCTCCCTGATCCTCAGCAGCCCTGCAGAACCCCTTTGTGTTTTTCCATCATGCCCACTAGAGATCCCCTCCCACAATGGCCTAACTCCAATACAAGCAGGCTAGAGATCAAGGCCAACGTTGTTTGCAGTCCCTCCCTGATCCTCAGCAGCCCTGCAGAACCCCTTTGTGTTTTTGCATCATGCCCACTAGTGACCCCCTCCCACAATGGCCTAACTCCAAGACAAGCAGGCTAGAGATCAAGGCCAACGTTGTTTGCAGTCCCTCCCTGATCCTCAGCAGCCCTGCAGGACCCCTTTGTGTTTTTCCATCATGCCCACTAGTGACCCCCTCCCACAATGGCCTAACTCCAAGACAAGCAGGCTAGAGGTGAAGGCCAACGTTGTTTGTAGTCCCTCCCTTACTGTTCACAATGTGTTATTAGCCACCAAAGACACCGACGCAGCTTTCGCAAAGCAAAGTGTAGTGCATGTGGTAAAAAACGCCCATAAGACATGGGTGTGCTGTTCTTCAGTAGCCATGAATGTTAACTGTGCACACATGGGAGATCTCCGATTCAGGGATAGTGGACACGGATGTGCCTTCCCCATATGTTGCCTTTCTCCAATCCATTCTACAACCTAAAAAAATATTAATGTCCGTTTCCTTTCGTATGGACAGTGTCCCTGTCGAGCTTCAAATCGACACTGGGTTATCCACTGCTATTATCGATTGATCGACAGACCAACGCAATGCCCCCCCCCCCCTCCCTTTATTTCAACATTCTGACACTCAGTTACGTAGTTTTAGAGTTTTAGCAGTTATTTTATCTGTCACGGGGGCTTTCATGACGTCATTGCAATGTGGCTCCACGTCCCTCTCGGACCGCATGTTGGCTGTCGTGACACCAGGTGCCTCCAGTCTATTAAGGCTGCTCCTCTTTGATGCCTGGGGCTGTCAATTTATGATGCGCAATCCACTGTCAGTGCCATCCACAAGATTTCGTATAATGCTGAACTTCTGTCCAAATACACTGCCGTTTTTTCATCGCCCTCCTCAGTGGCTCCTGACTTTCAGGACCATGCGTCAAAATATAACAAAGCTTGAACTGTCCTTTTCGTACATTGTGATAGAATGCGTGCATAATTATAACGTCTGCACGACTACAGGGTACTGACTAGAGTGTCAAAGAGACGCTGCGCAACGCCCATCGTCTCATCTAGAGGCCCAATGGGGCATTGCGTATTAGTGGAAACTTCAGTGCTAGGGTCAACGCACAACCAGTTTTCGACTCGTATCCCATTCCCAAACTGGAAGACATTCTTGCTAAACTGGGTGGGAGCAACTCGCTTACCTCTGAATCCCATGACATCCTGGTGATCAAATCTCGGACTCGACTAGTACAATAGACTTCCTTTCGGCATTGTTAGTGCCCCAGCAATATTTTAGAGATAATGTGAGCAGCTGATACAGGATGTCTCAGGCAGTGCCATCTATCTCGAAGAAATTCTGGTAGCAGGTCACTTCGTTGAAGATACATCCCAGAACTTGGACGCATTTCTTTCAGTGTTTGACAGTGTACACCTATTTCGTAACAAAAAAGTGACTTTTTGTGCGGCAAGTCGAATACGTAGTCTACCTATTCAGTACCTGAGGAATTCAACCCACACCCCAGTAGGCCGCTTTTATCAAAAATCTGCCTCTGTCGGAAGATAGATCTCAATGAAAGGCGTCTTAAGCAATTTGAACTACTGCTACCGGCGTTTTCTTCCCCATGCACCAGCCTCGGCAGAACTACTTCATCTCCTCCGTAAATATGTACAGTGGAAACGGGCACCCTAATGTGACCAGGCAATCCGTGACCTCCGACAAGCCCCCCCCCCCCCTCGGTCCCATCCACCTTACCGCCTATAATCCCTCGAAACCTCTGATCTCTGGTGTGAAAAAAGGTTCACTACTATGTGTATGGTCGACTATTCACACTTCTCAGACCACAAGCCGCTCCTACCCTTACCAAAGTTCACTGCGCCCATCCCCACCACGACGGCTAGCCCTTTCCACGGCCATTTCCACATACACCTCCGACATTCAGTTTCGGTCCACGGCTCACCATGCTAACACATTCTTTCCAGGCGGCCCGTTGATCAAGAGCTAGACTTTGACTCCATCCCAGAGAACTGCTTCCACTTCCATCAAATGATGAAGCCCTCATGGCACGGCTCCTGTCGGATGTCACCCTCATACGACAACACATAACAACTGACCCAACTCTTGTGGCTGGTCAAAAACATTTGTCCCGCGAATAGGGGAACAGGAAGACGCTGACACACCCACATCTCCAAGGCTTCAGGACTCGATGCCTTGAGCTCTCTGTGGTAGACGGCGTCGTCCGCACACAGGGTGACAACAGCAGGCGCAGTGAGGTATAGCGCATTGCATCGCGCCTATCTAAGTAAGAAACGGAAGTGAGCAGACAGGTACACTGAGTCATGGTTATGCCATGAGAGATGCGCTGTCATCCAGTATCTAGGTGCAAGTAGTTTCGGCTGTGAGCGAAAGTTTTCAGCATCTTATTGACTACGAAATTATTCAGTAGTTAAAACTGTATATTTTATGAAACTAAACTGTATTTATTGCTATTGTTGCGACTTTAATTAAATACTGATAATTGGGTTAATTATTAGTGTGAGTGATGGGGTGAATCCGATATATTAAAGAAATGAATATTGTTATGTTTGTTGAATTAGTATACGGTAGTGTGATGACAGCGTACGAAGAGAATGAATCATACTCAGGGAAAATTTAAAGATCAGCTAGCCAGTTTATGCAATTGAGAAAACAAGATATATTTTATGATATTTTTTTATTTAAAGAGGGAGTTATTTTGACATTTCTGGATTTTATAAATCTGTTGTTTCGATAAACTGTTCGTAAAAGCTATTAAGTTGTGATTGGTCAAAAGTAAAAGACACGGGATAGCGTTGTTTAATATTAATATCGAATTGGCTATGATGTACATTAGCCAGTGAGAGGACAATAAGTCTCGCGCATTTTGTATGCAAAGAGAACTGTTTTTTGAAGCCAAATTTCGGTTCGGATCTCAGCCGTGATCATGTTTGGTCGTGGATATGAGCTCTGAATAGATTTGAACATTTTACGGAATAACGGTTAAAACTTGATCGTGAAGTGTAGCAAAATGGACGCGGACTTGTGGAAAAATCGAACACGTGAAATTGAGATATTAGTATGCAAACTTTGATTTTTGAGTAACCAAAATCGGCGTGGCATGTTACACCAGGTGCATCGTAAACTGAACACTCCTAGTAGCTAAATGGTGTAATATTTTAGCGAGCATTCTGTCACAGACAATACGTTTGCTAATCCTTCTGCGGTAATGGTGACGATGACGGTGCCGTGAGCTGGCTGTAACTGGCGAATGTAGTTGTGTCGAAACTATAACTTTGGATTAGGTTGGACCTGGCAGTGTTCAGTGTCAATTAAGTCACAGTATATTTAAGTTCTTACTCGCAAACCACCTTCCAATTAAGCGCTCGTCTAACCTCATACTGAAACACATTTTGCACTCGTTTTGATTCGTACAATGCTTCTAATTCTACCACAGAGGTCCAGTAGAAGAACATCACTCATTTTAACAGGGAAGGAGTGTGGACAGGACTGCAGAAGAAACGATTCACCACAAAGTGTGTGGACGATCTGTGTAGGACGAAACACAAAATAACCGTGCCGTGGCAGGGCGTTGTCATCCCGCACGTTCTCCACGATCGGCTCCTCGCACTCGTGCATGAGGATTGAGAAAATGGCAGTTGGTGGGCCCTTGACTCTTTCATAACGTCTATGGTGGCTGCCTGTTCTACATGCGAGACCGAATAGGCCGCCCTGGCCCACACCTCCAACTGATGGTCCCGAGCCCATCTTGACTATGCCGGCCCCTTCCTGTGTGCCTCGTTGCTCTTTGTCGTCATTGCCGGTTCTAACAATACCACCACTTGCAAAGTAGGTTAGAAATCAGACTAATAATGTTGCTCACGCATCATATGTTCGCTTTATCAGGCAACGACAAAGTTATTGACTGTGGATGCTATCGTCAGAATGGAAATAATGAAGTCACTGTAAAAAAGTCATTAATTTTGGCACTTATCTTGAATGGATTCCCACGTAGATTTCGTCGAAGTTGTTATGGATCATCTTGTTTGTTCTAGGGTGATTCCACTTTGACTGCTAGAAGGTCCAGATCTGTATTTTAGCAGTATTTGAAAACCTAACAAATACATTTTTCAGGAATTTCTTAATGATCAAACAATCCCAGATCAGAACAATGGTATAGTAGAAAAAAATTTTTGACTTGGTGTTCACTATCCATATTTTTATTAAACTTATTGTAAATTCACATATACTTCTTCTTAACTGTCACATCATCAAGAAAACAGTTTTGTATCAGTCTTCATACATTTCATTTCCACTTTAACCAAACACAGGACTTGACTGTTGTTTTACAAAGCGAAATAACAACTTCTGCAAAGTGAAACAAAGACTGCTCTCTGCGCATTCACGCTAAAACGGTTACAAGTAAGTCAAAGATTATGGCAGTCTCACAGAAATGAATACAGACAACAACCATATCACTATAATATATGGATACATCGGAGTACCTATACATTAATAAAACCAAATGTGAATATTATCACAAAAATATGTCTGTTACTTCGTAGAAAAGTAGTACGATATTACTGGTATCGAGACTGGGGTTGGAGTACCGTAATGGTCACGTAAATAAAGAACCATTACACGGTGTTAGTTTTCGTTTTGTTATCCATATGTAATGAGAAGCAGCAGAAATGACAACACCGAGAAACATAACATCAGGAATAACCGTCATGAAGCAGATGGATTCTACTACCTAGGCAGCGAAATAGTCAATGATGGGAAGAGCAAGGATGACATCAAAAGCAGACTAGCACTGTCAGAAAGGGCATTCCTGGCCAAGAGAAATCCACTAGTATCACACATAGGACTCAATTTGAGGAATAAATTTCTCAGAATGTACGTTTGCATCAGAGCATTCTATGGTAGTGAAACATGGACTGTGGGAAAACCGGAACAAAAGAGAATCGAAGCATTTGCGATATAGTGCTACGGACGAATGTTGAAAATTAGTTGGACCGATAAAGTAAGAAATGAGAAGGTTCTGCACAGAATCTGAGGGGAAAGGGCTATGTGCAAAACACTTTCAACGAGAAGGGACACGATGAGAGGAGATCCGTTACGACATCGGTTAATGACTTCTATGGAACTAAAGGGAGCTGTAGATGGCAAAAACTGTAGAGAAAGACGGAGACTTAAACACTTCCAGCAGATAATTGAGGATGTAGGTTGCAAGTGCTACTCTTTGGTGAAGATGTTGGCACAGGAGAGGAATTCGTAGCGGGTCTTATTAACCTAGTTAGAAAACTGATGACTCAAAAAAAAAAAAAAAAACAAACAAGAAAAAAACAAAGAAATGTTCTGCTTATCTTTCGCGCACGCCATCCTTGACCCGCATTTTTTTCCCTAGAACATCTCCTGGAAACTCTGGTCACTGGTAATAGTAACCAATTCACCTCTTCCGAATTTGACTTTTTGCTTGTCAACCATCTAGCCACGGGTAAGCTCCTAAGCATGCACCTCAATCAACTTAAGCCTGTTAATTAACTTTCCCCTTCTTCCTCTGTAGACTGTCCTGGGGTCCATTGGTTTAAGGGGGAGGCTGAGCTGTGGTGGTGTTGCTGGCGTCACGTTTCGAATTCCTGGCACAAAAAGCACGGTCTTTGGTGTGATGTCCCTCTGTTCGAGGCCACTAAGATCTTTGCTGGAGGTTTTAGATGGGGGACGGAACGTGTTGTGGTGTGAGAACTCGCGAGTGGTAACAGAGCGAGGAGGACGGGGTGAGAGATCCGCCCAGTGACTAAGGCGACCACTTGTGCAAGCATCTTTGGCACGGATTCCGGCGACTGGTTGCTGGGCATATTTATGGACCGATTTGAATCCGCGGCTGACTTCGAATGCCGTCTTCGTGTTGCGGCAGCTCAGTTCTTTCTGTCCCTTTACGACTAACCTGTACCTACCAGTGAACATTGTCTCAGCAGATCATCAGTAGGGAAACCGAGTGAAACCTACTGTACTTCGACGTGAACCAGGCTGCAATTTAAGTCACTAATCTACGTTTTGGGAGAAAGTTTCCACACGAAATGAAAGGTTGGAAATTTTGTCCTTAATTAACTTAATCTGAAACTTAGATGAACAAGTATCACTGCCAAGCTCGTGCTAACCATAACACAGTCACTCACAATCCCTTTCACTCACGTTAGCAAGTTTATGGTGTTGCATTTCCCTAAAACGTAATAGCCACAAAGATACGTATTGTTTTTGGTTGAGAATGCTCGCCAAATATTAAGTCTGTCAGTATCAAATGCAGTCACAGTTTTTAGCCACAGACCTGCTCAATACGCCACTCGGAATGTATGACTTCTCTCGTCACAAGATTCACTTAAAAATTCCGAAATTTCTACACACCCATCGGAATAATTATGCCACCACTTTACCACAGTTTCGATGTATGAAACACTGCTAGATCCGGCAACTTATCATTTCCATCGGAACTACTACTATACACGTCCGAACTGTTTCATGGCTAGGCTCCCACGCTTCTCTAGAATACTCTAAGTCTTCTCTACCAGTAGAGAAAGGCGCGCGAAGAATATTGCTTTACCATTGGTCAGTTTACTCAACAGCCAATAGCAAAACAACATTCTCCCGCGTCAGTCCGCGCTTTTCATCAATAACCAATCGCAAAATAATAAACCTAACGACTGCACTTTTTACCGACGTAATTATGTAATATGCTGAAGTTTTGCTTATGCATAAAGTTATTTACTATTGTTTTTTATACCTGAATTAACTTTCCCTTTACCATAAACTTACTTTACAAATCTATTCTACAAAAATCCCCTTTGTCCATATCCATAATTCTTCGAAATGTTCCCACACTAAATCCTACTACATAACTCGTTAAAGAATTATCTTCATATTAATCTTAAACCACACTCACGCATCATTCATACTGCTAAAACCCATTTATAACATTTTACATACACAAAGAGACACAATAACACTTTATGAAAATACTAGAACAGTTTATGAAAAACATTCTATTACTTTAGTGCACTCTAGTGGGCACAATCCAAACTAAAGTTACAGTCCCCCTATCCAATATTGTCCTCTATCGGCTGATACATAAGCTACGTGCGCGTCCAGTCTCGCGTCACCATCTGTCACTATCCAGTTCTGAGACACATCTCCCACTTAACCGCCTCCAAGGCAGGATCGTTATACGGCGCTACGTCTCAGTGTGTAGCCTGGCCAGCCATCTCTGGAACATGGCATACCGATGAGTATATTGACGCTAGCTTCGGTGTGATGATTTCTGGGCCCCCTTTGAAACCGGCAAGCTTCACCTTCGATTCGGGAACTCCAGTTAATTTTTGTATTTTGAAGGCTTAATATTATTGAAAGACTGCCTACTTTGCATTTGGTAATTTTGCTTAACTGAAGCTGTTATCACTGATGGCTTGCCTGTTTTCTACTTGGTAATTTTACGTAACTAAAGCTGTCATTATCGAAAAGCTGCCTCTTCCCTTTTAATTAAATTAAGAGCTATTTCATACTTCCGGTTAGCTGAAACCCTAATTAATCAAGGTATGCCTGTTTTCATTGCGCTGTTATTGAAATCTGATATCTTAATCTGCGTTGTTATTAATTGATTGTGATTGCTAAAAGCCTACATTTTTCAGAGGTATTTATGTCAAAAGGTACTAACAGAAAATGACACATGATTGTGCAGGGGTCCTAACCTTTCGTCTTATATCCCTTTATCCATAATTGTAGATTTCAAATACCCCAAAATTGTTTTACCAAATGGCTTCCCATAGGAACTGAAAAAAATATATATTATTAAAGTATCTTTGCAGACAAACTTTGAAACCTCAGCATTGTTTACAAGCAGTTGATCGTAAAAATTGCAATGAAAAGGTCAGATCTTAATAAAGTAAGCTTCGCCACTGAAGTAAGCTTAGCTTCTTTCGAAATGAATCCCGGTAGACAACGAACACAGCAATACAGTTGACGGGAAACTGGTTGGAGTACCACGACTTTCAGAGGGTGATCACGCAACCTGCAGTGACAAGCTCATCAAAAATGGTTCAAATGGCTCTGAGCACTATGCGACTTAACTTCTGAGGTCATCAGTCGCCTACAACTTAGAACTACTTAAACCTACCTAACCTAAGGGCATCACACACGTCCATGCCCGAGGCAGGATTCGAACCTGCGACCGTAGCGGTCGCTCGGCTCCAGACTGTAGCGCCTAAAACCGCTCGGCCACTCCGGCAGGCGACAAGCTCATCAAAATATTGATGACTCAATAGCGAAGAGGCACTCAAGGTCTGCACAAACTCGGCACAGGCAAATTTCCAGAGTGTACCATCGCCCCACAATTGGCCAACACAGTCCTCGTTCAGATCAGATCAGTTTAACAAGTCAGAGCTGAACGGCCGTTCTTGCGCCTCAGGCGCTTTTTCCGCCTTCGCTAACATCCCCGACTGCCTACCCACGTGCAGATCAAGGCACCCCTCTCGACCAACTGTCAAAGATTCCGCACGGTCTAATGACCTTCCCTGGGCCACTAGAAAAATTATTAAGCATTCCTTATAACAGGGAAAAGAACAAATAGACAGGCAGCCTCGAAACTTTCGTCTGCAAAACTGATTGTAACTGTTGTTCCCTACTGTTCCCCTCCCCTGCCAGGCCCTCTTCCTTTAAAAAACTGTCCTTTGGTGTTACTTTTGGATATGAAAATTATTCTTTTCATCAAAAATAAAATATTTAGTGCTGTGGATCTCAATTATTGTCTTCTTGGATGAAAAAAGAGTGAAATATTAGTTTTGCAGTAATGTGTGGCGTCTCCGGAGTGCAATCGAGCGCACCAAAGGTTAAAGTTTTTCTTAGCAGCCAGCGTAAGAAACAGATTTTCAAGATCTTCGTTGTTACGTAGCTCTGAAAAATTCTTGACGCTGTTGTCGAAGAGAAAGTCAGACGGATACGATTCTGAACGACTATCATTGTGTCGGTACGGCAAGTTCCACAAATTTTCCCTTTTCATAAAATAAATCCTTTCATTCCAAAAGACCGTGTTAATAAACAAGGATCGCACAGTACTACCTAGCATTCAAAATCCTAAGTCTTCTGCTTGCTTGCAATTTGTATCGTAATTACTAGGAGAGGAAAGATGAGCATAATATTCACTTCAGAAATGAGAAAAATTTTACCTTTTAAGGTAACAATTATTTCACAAAAACGTTCTCTTCAGTGCTCAGCTATAACAGTACATATTGAGCTTCTTACAAGAGCGTGTATTGACAACAATCAATATTCTCAGATATCCCGTGCAATGGCGCTGTTTCTTTTTAACAATAGTACTCCTCCTTTGAAAATGCGTCCTTCCGCAGTCAAGTCTACTATCAGAAAAAATCATTAGTTAAATCACGGAATACACAAGTTTGTTAAAAATCACGGAACGGTAACAAGCCAGCAATGTTATTTTCAATGCTGCGCTCTCATATGCGAAAACGATAATTCAGGCTATTTACAACTGAGAGTTTCTCCGTTCAATCTGAATCACAATGTTCCACTACATAGACCGTCTGAATTACCCGTTGTGAAATGATACCACACACATTAAAAAAGTCTTACATCAGCACGGTTCTCAGAACTCCTGAACATACACATTGACTGTGAATATTTTATCACAGACATAGTCTCCTTGCCTGTTCAGAGACGTCAGTAAACCCGCCCAAAGATGTAAACGACCATGCACGTCCAGCGAGTGCAGCAAGGTGGAGGTTCCCTGCTGTTTTGGGATGGCATTATGTGGGGCCGACGTGCGCCGTTGGTGGTAACGGTAGGCGCCGTAACGGCTGTACGATACGTGAATGCCATTCGCCGACCGATTGTGCAACCATTGGCAGCATATTGGCGAGGCATTCGTCTTCATGAACGACAATTAGCGCCCCATCCTGCACATCTGTTGAATGACTTCCTTCGGGATAATGACATCGCTCGACTAGAGTTGCCAGCGTGTTCTCCAGACATGAATCCTATCGTACATGTCTGGGATGGATTGAAACAGGCTGTTTCGGACGACGTGACCCACCATCCACTCTGAGGGATCTACGCCGAATCGCCGTTGAGGACTGGGACAATCTGGACCAACAGTGCCTTGATGAACTTGTGGATAGTTTGCCACGACGAATACAGGCATGCATCGATGCATCGGGTATTAGAGGTACCGGTGTGCACAGCAATCTGGACCACCACGTCTGAAGGTCTCACTGTGTGGTGGTACAACACGCAATGTATGGCTCAAAATGGTTCAAATGGCTCTGAGCACTATGGGACTTAACATCTGAGGTCATCAGTCCCCTAGAACTTAGAACTACTTAAACCTAACTAACCTAGGGACATCACACACACCCATGCCCGAGGCAGGATTCGAACCTGCAATGTATGGTTTTCATGAGCAATAAAAAGGGTGGATACGATGTTTATGTTGATCTCTATTCCAGTTTTCTGTACAGCTTCCGGAACTCTCGAAACCGAGGTGATGCAAAACATTTTTTGATGTGTGTATAACGGCTATCGCGATCGAGCGATCCATCGGGTCAGCCAACGCCTGAGGTTGTATGCAAAGAGACAGCCGTAAATTTTTATTTCACGTTAGCTCATTATTTCAGTAATTTTCTAGGTTGCCACCGCCGTCTTGCAGCAGATCAGCTACCTTCGACGTCAGCATAGCATCCGATCCAGAATACATTCTTCACTGCAGCAGAGACACAGGTTAGACAAGTGACTACATCTATGACTTCACACCCGACCCCCATAATTATTTATTCAACAGATTTATTCAATAGATAAACGGAGACCATTGGCACAGATAGTGATAGTGAACAATTTAAGAAATAAGTAACATTGCAGTACGAATATCAGTTGCATTAGTACAGTATCATTTTCCCTCGGCGAGAGAACTCACAATACAGGTTGATTCTTACAGAGTAGATAAGAGCAACCAGCCCATTTGTATAATGATATTTGTTTACAACGATTTGGAACCGACATGTTCATGATCTGACGGGCTGTTCACGTTAAGATATGTTTTAGTTGACATTAGTTTTCACTTTTTATTCCCCCGTATTGTGAAACCACCACACAAAGGACTATTCAACGTACGAGGGAATAACAAGTGGAAACTAATGGAAACTAAGACAAAAATTTCTCTGATCGTGAACAAGTCGTTTAATGACAACCTGTCGGTTCGAAACCGGGAACGGCGCTATTTATGTAAACAAATAGCATTATAAAAACAGGCTGCTTGCTCTTATCTTCTCTGTTAGGATCAACCTTTAATTTGTACAAATGTCAGTTTTCGATAAAATAGCAAACAAAAATTCACAATCAGATGATATAATCGCTGTTTACCTCAGTTTATACATTGAGCATTGAGTTATATCTTCTTATTTCATTTCTGTCATACCTTGACAATATGAAACTTATTTATTTAAATACATTTTGTGAGAGCTAAAGATGAGAGTAAGGACAATAGTACCTTACTCGGTTAACCAGAATTGAAACTAGATCTTGCTGAGAAGCTTAACAGCAGATTTTGTTTGTTAATTATAGACTGAAGTTGTTTGTTCTTTTATTTTAATTAATAAGCATGAAAACATGCAGATCATTTTAGTCATCTGCTGCCTTTTAGAATCTTTCACAAATACTCCTTACTTACCGTATTTGTCTGTAAAAGTAAGCCGGCCGGTGTGGCCGTGCGGTTCTAAGCGCTTCAGTTTGGAACGGCGTGACCGCTACGGTCGCAGGTTCGAATTCTGCCTCGGGCATGGATGTGTGTGATGTCCTTAGGTTAGTTAGGTTTAAGTAGTTCTAAGTTCTAGGGGACTGATGACCTCAGTAGTTAAGTCCCATAGTGCTCAGAGTCATTTGAACCATTTTTTGTAAAAGTAAAAACACTATTAGTACTCACATAAGCAGTATGTTTTGACTCTGTTTCAATATTTTTATAAAGAAAAACACTGTAACACTCTTGTTCTAAGGGTGATTGATGAAATACTATACAATTCCTCCCGCAAAATTTAAGGTAAAAGATGGTTTATGTCTGAAAATTTATGTTCGACTGTATGTTAACCATTTTAGAATCCAAATTATCCCTTGGTTTCTGTTGAGAGTCTCCCTCAACGTGTTGTCAACATGGCGACACTCAAAACACCACCATTAAACGAATAAAACGATCGTTTCCTACTGTGGGTCAAAAATGGACCACGTGGTACTATTAAGGGCCCGGCGACGTCCGGTACTTCTAGTGTTAACAACTACTTCGAGACTACATACATAGAAACTCTTAAATTTCACTCCATTCAAGTACTAATCAATATTACGATTAAATTAACTCCAGTTAGGATTCAGATCGTCGAATACCATCAGTAAACACAATAGTTGACGTTTCGGTATTGCGACTGACCTGGACCTTCGCTAAGTTAATCTATTAACAAACGTCAGCAACTTATTCATTTAACTTGCTCCATGTGTAATGATTCCAGAAATTTTTTTGGAGAAACTCTCCCAAACATATACTTTCGCATATTACTGTTAAGTGACAGCAATCCTTAAGGCATAAACTACACTGTCCATTCACAACGTGACCGCCTCTCCAGAGCCTGACAACTAACTTTCGCAGCTCGGAGCTTTGTGAGACGTGCAGGAAGAGAGCCACGGAGGTTCTGCTAGCGTTGCTGCCTCTGGATCACGGGGTCCCGGGTTCGATTCCCAGGCGGGTTGGGGATTTTCTCTGCCCGGGGACTGGATGTTTGTGTTGTCCTCATTATTTCATCACCATCATCATAATCACCACCATCGTTAGTGACTAGATTGGATGTGAAAAACATTGGGACTTTGTACGGGCGTTAAAGGCCGCGCAGTTGAGCGCCCCACAAACCAAACATCGTCATCATCAATCTGAGGTTCCGCAAGGTACCGACAGTCATGCCGACTCCCGAGCTGTGGCTAGCTGCGCTAGGTTTCTTGGTTGAGGATGCATAACGTGAACAACGCCGTCGAGGTGGTCCCACAGACTCTCGGTTTAAATCCTGGGAGTTTGGTGTCCGGAGCACGTACACTGCGAGCTGTGTTACACGTTGCATAGTCTTGCTGGCAGATGGCATCGTGCCGAGGAGAAACAAACTGCATATAAGACGGTCAAGGACCGATGGGAAGTTTTGTTGGTCCACTGTGCCTTCTAGAATGACTAAATCAGCCGAAGAATGCTCTCCGATCTGGGCTCTTCCGAAGAATGTTGCGGGGTGTTTGCGTTCAGACGTATCACAGATTACAAACTTCGCAGTTTCAGAATGCTTTGACTCGTGGTCCGAAAGCCAACGACCATGACCTTTTGACACCAGATAAATCGCTCCATTATCTGCATTATGACAACGACTGCCCGGTTTTCCGCGTCCCACAACGCACTTTATGTACCCTGCAATGGTGGTGCTGCCACCTGCCACCTGAGTGGTTACTGTACTTTGACGTCGAACATAGGGGTGGTCACATTATTGTGACTGGACAGTGTGTAATACTTTGTGTAATTTATCTATTATAGTTTTATTGCGTCCTTTGTTTAAATACGCGTGTGTGTCTATCGCATGGATCATAGCAGCCATATATAAGGAAATAGACTTGCTATCTGACATTTAAATGAATACATCAGCTGAGGCTGGATGCTTTTCGTATTAAGTGGAAAAACATTGCGAAAACGAAATTGTACATATCTGCAGAATCACAGGGGAAAATGCGCCTGACGTCTCTCAGGAGGGAGGCCCATTATATAGGCAAAGAGTAGTACCAGTGATAATATGATTATCGATACAGGATTTTGGCAATATTGTCATGGAGTGTACTGAACAAGAATTTATCAAGAAAAAATTATCAACTCTCAGAAGACTTTCAGAGAAAATTTAGCTTGCAGCCAACCTCACAGCCTGTGACTCAGACTTGGTGGATCACTGTAAACCAATGCGAAAAGGTTAACGGTCCATGATGTAGGGCCAGTCCATGGTGTCCAAAGGGCCCGCCGTGTACCAGGAAACGACCTTACATCCGTGAGCTGTTCGATAAAAAGATACAACACAGAAATGGAAGTGTGGTACAAACAATAACTGTGAAATTCCACACAAATATTTCAGTACACTCCTCAAGTGCGAAGATCCATTTGAACAACTCTGATTTGGAAAACCAGCACCAAATCCTGATTCGCTTTCTTCTTCACTCGAAGAAATAGTAAACATAATCAAACACTGAAAAACAACAGAACATAGAGAGAAGATGGAATTGTTGCAGAAATATGGAAATTGGAGCTCAAAAGCACAACAGCAAAAATTCACAGAATACTATCGAGAGTCTGAAAAACAGAGAAATTTCCAAAAGAATGGAAGGAAACCTTGATACAGCCACTCCACTAGAAAACGGAAAAAACAGATCCGAAAAGTTACACAGGAAACTCACTTCATGGAGTAACTTTTAACATTCTCTCTGAAGTTTCGTTTAACCATCTGTAGTCGCAAACAGACCCACAAGTGGGCAAGGTTTAGGAAAGGAAAGTCCTATACTGAACAGATCATATTCCACAGCAGAACACGCCGGAATATTACTGTCACATTTTTGAAACTGAAGAAAAGATAGGATTCTTTTGACGTAGAGTCCCTGTTTAACAAGCTAGAACAATAATCAATCGATAGAAAGACTGGGGCCATAATAAAGGAAACATTATAAGTGAACCACCTCAAAAGCGAAATACATGATAGAAATCTCATATTCATTAAAAATTCGCTGTCTGGCAAAGAGATGGCTTACAACCACTCTTTTTCAACAATGTAATAGAAAAAAATAATAAGAGGATGGAAACGCATCTTAAAAGAATTCAAATTCTATATGAGAATGGGACAAGAGTCACTGTGAAATGTATGGCCATTGGAGATGATCTGCCTATATTAATGAATAACAAAGATGAAACCAAAGTAGCACTAGATAAATGGCATGAAATCTCCTGTAAAACCAGACTCTAAATAACCAGACTCTAAATAGCTCAAAATATGGACATCAGATTTCTACTGCAAACATGCAGTAGAAAAAATCTCACAGGCCACTCACTACAAGCGACTCAATAGAATCTCCTACAAAGAAGAAAATATCGGAACTATGAAAGGCGTAAAGAATGACAAGTAGTCACTTCAACAAAAGGGTAATATCTCATAACGCAAAATTACAACCCTGTTTTACCAGAATCCGCGTTTGTGGCAGAAACCTCATAAATTAGAGGTATGACGAAAATTCATGACATCTAGAAACAAAAACAGAAAATTCTTAGTAAAATCCATGGCGCTGTTTCTGAGGTGGAACTTTGGTCGGACTACCGACATAAAAGCTCTAGAAAACCACAGACAGACCAGATACACTTAGGGAAAGATGCCTACAGTTCTAAGGCAACTGTCTAGGATGGTTGAAAGCAGACTCACTAAAAAAAAATTTACGTCGTTGGGTGAAAGAAACACAACGGCTGAAAATCCCCGAAGAAGAAATTGAGGACGGAAGAGAATTCAGAAATAAAATCTGAAATAAAGAAACTGAGCAAGTCTCAAGAAGAAAAAAGAATAGGGAAGAAATGTACGGCGAACTGTTGCGGAGATAGAAACGTGCTTGTTAAATGGTCACTTTCACTTCTTCAATAAAATTCTTTCTTTATCTCGCCCAGGAATATTTGCAGATGGTTTGCAAAAATGTTTCCGTAACCAGCATCTACTACAGACAGTCATGATGTTTGCGGTGAATCTCTCTGTGATGTTTCCGCGAAATGAGCCAATGAGCAACTTCGGTTATTGGAATGCATGTAGCCTAGTTGCTTTTAAATACGCTTGGTCTGGGGCATCACCGAGATGGCTAGTAGGCATTAAATGCGGCTGTCGCGATCTTGCAGTTTTTTGGCGGGATTGTTCCATTATTACGGTATTCTAAGACATAGTTTGCCTTCAATGGTATATTGTCAAATCATATGTGAAATGTTGAAACGCTAGGGTTATAGTTGCATTGATTTTGTCCTGCTAAATCCGATATCAATCACGAGATCGTATATGTATTGATACGTATGGCATTGTTAACGAGTCGCGCCTCAATGCTTCGGGAACCTCGTGGAGAGAGCTGGCTGGTGTGGAAGTGACTGGCTCAAGTTCGCAAAGTTTCATAAAGGAGACTAATCGAAATAGTAACAATAATATGTTGGAGGGTAAGTTCGTGGCGTTTTTGTTTTGCGTGTTCGTCATCCGGTTGCAACGGGTTTATTTACCGATTTTAATTTTTATCTGTAGTTCACTGTTGCTATTTGAGCTTACTTTGCCATTTTGTCATTTGGAGATAATAAATTGAGCTGTTAATGACAGAAAATGGAGTGGCAAGTGGAGAACCCGGAATATTACCGACACATTCTTCTGCTCGATTGCAGAAGGGGGCTGACACCAGCGAAGACAGCGGGAAACGTTTGCGCCGTGTATGGGGTAACGCCAATGCACAGAGCACAGCAAGAAAATGTTTTTCTAGTCTTAAGGAGGATCGTTTTGACTTTAGTGGCTCTCCAGCTTCAGGATAATATTCGGAGTTTGATGAAGAACGTTCAAACTCATTAATTCAAAACGATCCTAGGCAGTCTAATCGAGAATTGGCAAATGTCATTAACTGTGATCATTCCACGAACTTGCTACATTTTTATGCAATGCGGAATATTAAAGAATCGGGTGTAATGGTACTGAAAACTCTAAGCCTAAATAAAAACTCAGCGGCTGGTCTTATGTACAGCTGTGCTTGCTTGTTATCAATTGGCTCGTGAACGACAGCGACCAATCCTCTCCTGTATAGTTACTGGTGACGAGAAACGGTGTCTTTATTGTAACATAAGGAAAAGAAAGGGTTGGTTGAGTTCAGACAAAGCAGCAATTTCCCGTACAAAGACTTGCGAGCTGCCACAAAAGATAACGTTATGTATCTGGTGGAACAGCGACGGTGTGGCGTGTTACAGATTGCTCCCCCGAGGTGTAACCGTCACTGCTGACATTTATTCTCGACAGCTGAGACGTCTTGCCTACGCAGACTAAGAATAATGACCGTGAAGACTGTGTGAAGTAAAGCTACTCCGCAGTAACGCCCGTTCGCAATCTCCTAGAGGGACATAAAGCTCTATGGGTTGGGAAGTCATTGTACACCCACTTTATTCACGTGATGTTGCGTCCTCATATGTCACCTTTTACGCTCTCTATCGAAAAGCCTTCAAGGAACTTCCTTTCCGGGTGATAAAACGCTCAACAAGGTTTTCGCTTCCAAACCACCTGAATCGAAAAGTTATCCCAGCGTTCGTAGACTGGTGTAAAATGTGAATGTGAATGTATTATTGATGACTAAAGTCTCTTTGATGTTCATTAAACTTACGGAATAACACTACGAACATGTGCACTGACCCAATACACACAAAACATTTTTCAGGTCAGTATTCGAAAAACGATATATTGGTAATCATCATACGTCTCAATCAGACTCACTGTATGATACCCACTGGACAGTAATGCGGTGAACCGTGCTGCAGGTATCGCATCCAGGTGGTGGACTGACAACCATCCATCTATGAGAACTAACTCCCCCGCCTCCATAGGGAAATACCACGCCTGTTCCTTGTCTTCACCTCAGCTACTCAATACATGGAAAGCTTGAATACGAAAGCACAGAGAAAAAGGCATTTCGGTGATGATACAAAACTACAGTGGTGTGCGAAACGTTCAGAGAAAGTTAAACTGCGAATGGTGTGCCTTTCCCTACTAACATAGCTCTACAGAAATTGGGCCAAGTATGGAGAGAAATGCTTCAGTGCTGATAACTGAAAGAAATGTACAATGAGACGAACAGAAATGACACTTTAATTTAAAGACAATAATTACACTGAAGTCACCGCGTTTCGAGATGGAGCCCTGGACCTCACAAAAGGCGGGACATACTGGCCACAATGTGGTAAGGAGTTCTTGTGGTAGGATGTTCCATTCCTTCACCAACGCTGTTGAGAACTGCTGGATGGCCGTTGGTTCTTGTGGATGTGCTGCAATACGTCTCTCGAATGCACCCCCCACGTGCTCGGTGGGATTTACGACGGGGAAACAGCAGTTCAGTGAATTAGATAAATATCCTCTCGTCCGAAGAGTTCCTTCACTTACACTGTTCGATGCAATACCCCCACAGCCATCCACAAAATGGTCAGTGCTGAAAGTATCCTTGAAAATTTGCACATGGGGAAAAAATAAAATGTGGCAATAACACTGACCGGTGAGTGCACCGTGTTCAAAGATATGGAGGTCAAGATGCCTCCTCACACCATAGCACCTGGACCACCAAAATGATGTAATGTTCCCATCTCTCGTCTTTTAAGAGCGCGTCCACCGCTGTCGAACATGATGGTTTTGGTGGTCCAAGTGTTATGGTTTGAAGACGTATAATGTTGCATGGGTTTAATGACCTCCATACCAGAGAAATGTACATCTACATTTACATTTATACTCCGCAAGCCACCCAACGGTGTGTTGCGGAGGGCACTTTAGGTGCTACTGTCGTTAGTTCCCTTTCCTGTTCCAGTCGCGTATTGTTAGCGGGAAGAACGACTGCCGGAAAGCCTCCGTGCGCGCTCGAATCTCTCTACTTTTACATTCGTGATCTCCTCGGGAGGTATAAGTTGGGGGAAGCAACATATTCGATACCTCATCCAGAAACGCACCCTCTCGAAACATGGACAGCAAGCTACACCGCGATGCAGAGCGCCTCTCTTGCAGAGTCTGCCACTTGAGTTTGCTAAACATCTCCGTAACGCTATCACGCTTACCAAATAACCCTGTGATGAAACGCGCCGCTCTTCTTTGGATCTTGTCAAACCGACCTAGTACGGATCCCACGGTGATGAGCAATATTCAAGTATAGGTCGAACGAGTGTTTTGTAAGCCACCTCCTTTGTTGATGGACTACATTTTGTAAGGACTCTCCAAATGAATATCAACCTGGCACCCGCCTTACGAACAATTAATTTTATATGATCATTCCACTTCAAATCGTTCCGCACGCATACTCCCAGATATTTTACAGAAGGAACTGCTACCAGTGTTTGTTCCGCCATCATATAATCATACAATAAAGGATCCTTCTTTCTATGTATTCCGATACATTACATTTGTCTATGTTAAGGGTCAGTTGCCACTCCCTGCACCAAGTGCCTATCCGCTGCAAATCTTCCAGCATTTCGCTGCAATTTTCTAATGCTGCAACTGTATGGAACTACCGACACTATCTACTAGGTCATTTATATATATTGTGAACAGCAATGGTCCCATAACACTCCCCTGTGGCACGCCAGAGGTTACTTTAACGTCTGTAGACGTCTCTCCATTGTGAACAACATGCTGTGCTCTGTTTGCTAAAAACTCTTCAATCCAGCCACACAGCTGGTCTAATATTCCGTAGTCTCTTACTTTGTTTATCAGGCGTCAGTGCGGAACTGTATCGAACGCCTTCCGGAAGTCAAGGAAAATGGCATCTACCTGGGAGCCTGTAACTAATATTTTCTGGGTCTCATGAACAAATAAAGCGAGTTGGGTCTCACACGATCGCTGTTTCCTGAATACATGCTGATTCCTACAGAGTAGATTCTGGGTTTCCAGAAATGACATGATACGCGAGCAAAAAACATGTTCTAAAATTCTACAACAGATCGATGTCAGAGATATAGGTTTATAGTTTTGTGCATCTGCTCGACGACCCTTCTTGAAGACTGGGACTACCTGTGCTCTTTTCCAATCATTTTGAACCTTCCGTTCCTCTAGAGACTTGCGGTACACGGCCGTTAGAAGAGGGGCAAGTTCTTCACCGTTATGGTGACGCTGTACTGCATCCCCACGTGCTTTTTTCCGGGGGTGCATTCGACCCTTAATTCATTTTTTCGGATAACAATTCTCGACAGCTTTGAATTGCGCAGGTGGAGGAACTCTTGGAACGACAGAATATTCGTTAAAAAGACTGCCTGCCCGTTCCTCAGATTTAAATCCCAACTAGCACATGTGGGCTGCGTCGGTGAGGGGTATTACAGCTGGTCTAGATGCACCAGTGACAAACCAGCAATGTCAACCACGCAGTTAGAGGAATGGAACGCTCTAGCACAAAAACCATCTTACCAACGTTGTGGCTAGCATGGGAGTGCTTTGCAGAGAGTACTTTCCCGTCTGTGATTATCAAACACTCTATTAAGAAACATTTCCCACCGTAAATCGCGGGGACTTCAGTGTAATTATCGTCTTTTAATTGACGTACCTTTTGTAGTACACTGCACCGTCTGTTCCCATTTACGGTCCAAGTTTCATCGAGCTGTGTCATTAAGATTTCGCACCTTTGTACTTTCATTCTCTACGGTGAGAGACAGTTGTAATGGCAAATAGAATATTTGGGCTTGGAAATATAATCAAGGATATGGTTCGTTCTTCATTAGAGAACTCTACAACTATGTCAAAACACTGAGTGAGAAGATATAGAAGCTTCGAACCCAAGAAAGTATCTTAGGGGAGTCGTAAGAGTGTATGCAGAGCCTTCGTTCTTCTCACCGTGAGGCTGTCGATACCGGATGTCAGGTTGAAGAATATCGCTGTTTCCGTTCGTGACGAGTATTCTGACATTCCAGCAAAGCGAATCTCAAACCTGAGGAACCGCGCCGCTGACACCTGTCACAGTAAAGACGTTAGGGTCCGGCCCCCCCGCGCCGACTTGATATGCAGATTCAGAGTGACGGCGCCTTGCGCCTCGGCTGGCCTCCCTGCCTCCGTGACGTCGACAACCTGCAAGAAACAATAAAGCAGTTCCACCGCTTTTCACTCGCCACTTTTCCACGGCGCGCATGAATATTCAGCACTCATTAGATCTGCAATTCTGTGCTTCCCGCGCGGTCTCCGGTGCTGATGGCGTGCGGTTCCCTCCTGTGGCGGGCCTCGCAGAGAGGTGCGGAGGGGCGATGGGGGGGGGGGGGGGGGGGGTGAGAGGGGGGGCAGCTCCGCCCTCCTTCAAGTAGCAACTCGTTCTGCGCCCTGTGTCTGTCATCGTTGGCATCTGTTCCAATGTTCGTCGACGGATCTGTATACTGGGACAGTAAAATCCAGAGTCATTTGCAAGTCGTTTAAACGAAGATAATGTAGCCACTGTGTAGCCATCTTAGATGCAGACGTTTTGGTTTTGCGCGACATTCTTTCCCTATACAGCTCCACGAAAGAATCCCTTTTGGGGCATCTCAAACAGACTCAAAACACTCTCCAGGATAAACATGCAATACCAGTAATCGGCCGGCCACGGTGGCCGAGCGGATGTAGGCACTTCAGTCCGGAGCCGCACGACTGCTACGGTCGCAGGTTAGAATCCTCTCCTGGGGCATTGATATGTGTGATGGCATTAAGTTAGTTAGGTTTAAGTAGTTCTAAGTTCTAGGGGACTGATGACCTCAGGTGATAAGTACCATAGTGCTCAGAGCCATTTTGGAACCAGTAATCGTGGTCGAAAACTGTATGACACGTCAGATATTTCTGACATGTTTCAGGAAAAGGCGAATGACTCCAGGACTAAAACCCGTAACTCTGCTTAGATCCTTACATCAAAGCAAACAATCCCAAAGAACAAAACAGTAAAGACGTTTTCTAGTAGAAGCCTCATTCCCGCTACGCTCTGACGCAGCCGTCATCTGTGAAGTAATACGGGCTTGTGAAAATTACGCAAGTACGAAAATCAGTTTAGCCAATGAACATTATGTATGAGCACTGGCTGATAACCTCTGTAATTAAAATATGGCAAGGTTATTAAGTTCTATGAAGCAACGTTGGCCACAATTCTACTGTAAGGTAATGACAGATGGGCACTAACAAAAAGTGACACTGCAATCTACTGAAATCAAATTTATTCGAGCAGCTATAAAGGATAAGGGATAATCGACTCAATATTGTAATATATCTGTATTCTAGGGCAGATTCCATTATTTCTATCTATAATTTTAAATCATATTGAGATGAACAAAACGTATTTGTGTTTTGTTTTCCTCGCCACTATACCTCCCACTGCCGTAATTGAGAGTCTTTACGGTTTTTGACCTGTTGGCTAAGAATGCTCTTTGCGACCCAGTAATAAAATTCGTTTTTAAATTCAAGTACATGTCAGAAAAACTTTCGTAATTCAAAAATATGCGACGCTCTAGTTGTATGGCACAGTATGTTCTGGCCAGGGATTCACTGACTTTAGCATCGGCGCTTTTTTATCTGTGGTGTCATATTACAGCTGAGAGAACTGTGGTTTCCATATATTTCACTGACATCATTATCACTATTTTCGTATCTCTAAGTTCATGCCAAGTATCATGTTATCAGAATCATCACAAAGGGGCAGGGAGTCTTCCAACACGCGCCCTGTCCCCAAGCACCCTTTTTCAGTAGCCAGTGGCATATCAGTTGCTTGTGTTTTATCACTGTGGAGCACGCAGCACTCCGAGCACCACTGATCTGCAGCCAATGGTGTGCAGTTTCCGTGCATCTTTTTATATGTGCCCCCGCTCTAATGCAGTGTAATTGCTGCGTTCATTCATTCGTGGGAGGAGGGTCAATCGTAGTCGTGGTCATGTTCATGGCCTTATGTTCATGTCATGATCCCTGGAACATGACATCAACATGTCTATGAACACGACCACCCTCGTGCCCCGGCCCTAATGTATAACCCATGGCGTGCAAGCAGGCTCCGCACCCTTATAATAAGTTGAGTGTATGTACGCCATCATTTGCTGTTCAACATAAAGCACCGTCACCGGCAGCTATAAAGGCTGTCGCCATGTATTAAGTCAATCTAATTATTATTACTATTATTATTATTATTATTGTGTATGTTTCATTATACTTTATTTTGGTATTATTTTTACGGACTACTATCCAGTGCTGAACGATAGCATGCAGCCGTTTCCTGCAGCAGCACAACAGCCGCAGCACACAGGATGTGTTCCCAACTGGTCGAACCTGGTGTCATTCGACTATGCATCACAACCAGCAGCATCAGCAGCCTGAAGTTTCGTTGTACAGATTGCTGCTATTCACCGAAACATACAATTTAACTATCAGTCAGTACCAACGCGTGTATGTCCTTCTAGCACCTCACAGTGATTTCAGTCTGGTAACATCCTGGCACTTGGGTGCACTGTTCATGGTATGAGTGGGACTACCTGTGTTCTATGATGGAGTTCATAGAGACTAAAAAGACGATTGAATACATTCCACTGCGTAATACCGTTAAAATTAGCATGTTAAAGAATGAGGCATCAATTATCAGTATGTATGAGGAGCTACTGAAGGTATGAGAATATTCAATAAGATGACAGAAGTCATGGGATGCCTCTGAGCATCGTGTCAGACCACCCTTTGCCCGGTGTAGCGCAGCAGCTGGACGTGGCATGGACTTAACAAATCTGGCTGGCTCTGAGCACTATGGGACTTAACATCTATGGTCATCAGTCCCTCATCAGTCCCCTAGAACTTAGAACTACTTAAACCTAACTAACCTAAGGACATCACACAACACCCAGCCATCACGAGGCAGAGAAAATCCCTGACCCCGCCGGGAATCGAATCGGGGAACCCGGGCGCTTAGCAAATCGTTGGAAGTCCCCTGTAGAAATACTGAGGCATGCTGCCTCTATAGCTGCCCATAATTGCTTAATTGTTGCCAGTGCACGATTTTGTGCACGAGCAGACCTCTCGATTATGTTCCATAAATCTTCGACAGGATTCCTGTCAGGAGATCTGGCTGGCCGAATCATTCACTCTGATTGTCCAGGATGTTCTTCAAACCAATCGTGAACAATTGTAGCCTGGTGATACGCAGTATTGTCATCCAATAAATTCCATCACTGAATGGCTTCAGATCGTCTCTTAAGAGCTGAACATAACCATTTCCAGTCAACGATCGGTAGAGCTGGACAAGAAGATCCAATCAATTCCATATAAACACAGGCACCACTATCGTAGCGGCCCCTTATCCGTTAGAGAGCCCGCACAACAGACAAGCAAGGCGGGCTGCCGACCTCCCTTCAAGAGCTCATATCAAAACATCGCCAGTGGATGTGAACATCAACAGATTTTCCGCATAAACACAGCACTACTTCATTTTAAATAGTGTGTTCAAACTTGAGCGTTAGTTCTCTCCTGCCGACCGCAGGACACTACAAACACCATTATGGAGCCACCATCAGCTTGCACAGTGCCTTGTTGACACCTTGGCTCCATGGCTTAGTGACAGCTGCGCGACATTCGAACGCTGCCATCAGCTTTCATCAAATGAAATCGAGACACATTTGACAAGGTCACGGGTTTACAGTCTCCTAGGATCCAACCGATATGGTCACGACCCCAGAAGTGCTACAAAAGCACTGGTGCTGGTCCTCTGCTGCTACAGTCCATTAACGCCATATTTCACCAGGCTGTCCCAAAGGTTGCGTTCATCGTACGTGCCACATTGATTTCTATGGTTACACACGCAGTGTTGCTGTTTCATTCGAGTTTCTTGCAGTTTTAGATTTATACACTATCCCCATTAAAATCGTAACGCCAGGAAAGATAACACACAAAATAATTTTATTTATTGTAACCGTACAGTACAGTAGAAAGAATGCAATGAAATTTGTAGGTGATTTAGGAATTTATAGGGTGCGACATACTGAACTCTGAACTATCACATCTTAAAGCAACAAAGTCACTAACCGGGCTGAAGATACAGTCAGACAGAGCTTATGCGACAAATACCGATACATCATTTTGTGATCCTGAAACTCTATGTCACTGTTTATAAATCGCTGTGACTGAGGTGTGCTGTCATACCAGTCTCTTGACAACCTATTAACAGATGTTTGGAGAACGTGTTGGCCAGTGCAACAGTTAAACACGTTCTGCAACGCTATAGGCATGGGGTCTTGCTTCATCTTCCGGAAGATGTCACAGAGACGTCGACATTATGGCGCACTTGTAGCCTTAACGCGTCAGAAATGTAAAGTCATCTGATCAAAATTTTCTAGACAGTTGAAAACACGTGTTTGTTAAACCACTTCTTAAGAAGGGTGACAAGACAGAATTAAATATTTACTGTCCAGTTTCTTTACTGACATCTTTTACAAAATATTTTAAAAACTAATATACTCAAGAGTGGTGCACATTCCAGTGGAAACAATTTACTTAGCACATTACAGCCGGAATTTTAGAAGGACTGGTCGACTGAGAATGCTATTACATACTCACTCATCAAATAGTATAAGCTTTAAATAATATGTCGCCAGTTAGTATTTTTTGTGATCTTTCTTAGGCTATTGAATGTGTAGATCATGTTACTCTCTTAGAAAAACACTACATTTATGGAATTCATGGCTTAAAGCATGTCTAGTTTGAATCATACTTAACGAACAGAATGCAACAGGTTGTTCTGAATCATACAGATAATGCCAGAAAGGATGAAAATTTTAGTGACTGGAATTTTTAAAAATTCAAAAGGGGTCCCACAGGCCACATTTTGGGTGCACTCCTATACCTTACGTACGTCAATGACCTTCCACTTAAAAATCTTAAACGTGGCTGCTCAACAGCAACTGTGAGAGTCTGAAGAGGTTGAAAAATCAGTAATTGGTTGGCTGAATTCTGCAAACCCCCTCCTTCCACTTCAACATGTGAAAATGGTACTTTTTTGCACATGATACTAGTGTTATAACAAATCCCATTAGAGAGATAGCAACAGAAGTGTTGGTAAATGACATTTTTCTAACAAGTTATTAAGTGATTCTCTGAAAATGGACTCCCCTTAAATTTTGGAAGAAAGTCACTTTATTCAGTTCTGTAAGCACATAATCATACCAACAGTTTACGTATCACATTGTAACACCCATTTTCGACAAATTTTTTATCTGTACCGATATTTCTGTGTAATTTTGTAGTGTTCCTTATGTAGAGTGTTGTATCTGTCGTGGAAATTCTTTAAATATGTGTACATATTTCAGTTATGTGAACTTTTGAACGATGCTGTTCAAAATTTGCTTGTGGAGTTAAGTAGCTTCTGGAATTATTGTTATACAATGTACTGTAAATTACTTGGTCCATAGTCAGGGAATGTAGGATTGAATGTAAAATATGTCGGGAAGCTCTGCAGCTACGGAAGTAGGCTGGCGGAGTGGAAATGGTGTGGTTGCACACAAGTGGCAACTCGTTCTTTGTGACAGGTAAGGAGTCTGGGCTGAGGAGTGCTGTGGTTAGTATGTGGATAGCAGTAGCGGATCATTGTGACTCACATTCTTGGAGTTTTGTGGCCAGAAAACCTTAAGATCAGTATTTAGGGGCTTGCTGCATTTGGTGATATTATTATGTGATACTATTATCGTGGCATGGTTTTTCGCCCTGTAAAACTATAATTCCAAGGTCAAGGAAATCTGTAACAGCGCGAGGCCAACAATACTGCCATGACCGCATCGCCGCCATGTTAACAGACAGTGCAAATGACACCACCAGTACCACCAGCCTACCACTAAATTGCTTATATTTGGCATTCTGTAACTGGACCAGGTCTTTGTGAAATTTGGTTGGCTCAAATGGCTCTGAGCACTATGGGACTTTCCTTCTGAGGTCATCGTCCCCCAGATCTTAAAACCACTTAAACCTAACTAACGTAAGGACATCACACACATCCATGCCTGAGGCAGGATTCAAACCTGCGACCGTAGCGGTCGCGCGGTTCCAGACTGTAGCGCCTAGAACCGCTCGGCCACCACGGCCGGCTAATTTGGTTGATTTTAATAATAATCGTGTTGTTGCTAAAAACTCTATCTTACACCCTTGATTATCCCAAATGACAAACCTGGAAAGGAATGCTCCAAATATGGAGTTACGGTGTTTAAAGTTCTATTTTATAGTTTGAGAAATGCTCCACCTGCAGTGAATTTTTAAATCAGTCTGCAGTCATTTCCTTAAATAATCTGCCTTCATTGAAAAGCTGCCTGAAAATAGCAAAGTTGATCTGAAGTGAAAAAGATTATTAACTGTTGCCTTTATACACTTTTATTAGAATTACCACGCTTTATCAGTGCTCATTTCATGCGAAAGTGTTAAACTTGCATTTAATGTTGTGTTGGCATTTGCACTGCCAACTGTATTTTGAGTAGGTTTAAATATTACTTACTAAAGCGCATTTCTTATTTAAAGAGTTATACTTGGTTGTGCTTTATTTTATTAGTAATTATTAATGAAAGTACTTGTCATATATATATTACATAATTGTGTAGTTTTGTCAACGAGCTTGTTCTCCAAACAACAGAAGTTAAAGGGCTTCATATACTAAGCAAATAAGTTTGTGAAGCTAGGCAAACGCTCCTTCACAGCCAGTGTAGTTAGATTTGGACTATGTTAATTTGCTTTAAACCGAGCTTAAGAAAGAAATACTTACTGTGATAGCTATTCTAATGCAAGTTGGTTAATGCATAGGTATAGAGACACTTTACTAAGAAATAATGTTATAGAATATGATCATTGACAGACCCCCTGATTTAAATCTGAATCTTTTAATACTCTTCCCTACTTAGTAACACTCCTTGTTTCTTGTGCGTTGCTGACTAATTCTATATACTGCTGCATCTAGTTCATTTAAGGTAGTTGTGTTGTTGAGAGTCATATGTTACTGTTTGCTATTTTATTGCCCATTTGTTTGCCTGACTTCCAAGTAATAGTACAATTATCTGCAAGGTTAGGTTACTGTGTTGTAGTGTGAACAGACATAAGAAAAGAATTTAATGTGTTTATCAAGGAAGGTTAAGTTAGTCTTACCACTGCCTTCTGCTTTATTATATTGCTTTACATAAGAATGCCTAATTAGGCTGGTGACCAATATTAAAAGGTAATGTCACAACTTGCTTTTGTGCTTGGAGAACAGCTGTTCCTGACCCACCTGTTTATGATTGGTTATACTCGGCTGTAGTGTTTTGGAAATGAATCCAAGTTTGATTGTTCTGTTCCCATTAGGTTATGACATGGTCACAACTTCCTTAAAAATTCCTCGCATAGGTTTAACGTTAGCTTCAATTGCCATTTTAGGTAAGTGGTGTCACCATTACAACATGATCAGGAGTCAGCACATATCGTAGAATACTTCAGATTTTTGGATATACGAGCTGCTGAAAAGTTGAACTGGAAGAATTAAATTCAGCTACTTTTGCTCTTCACAAAACTGCTAATCTTGGAAACAATCATATCAATTTGCTGACTTATTTTGCATATTTACACTCAACGATATCTTAAGGAATAATTTTCTGGGGTAACTCACTTAGCGAGTACCGATTACACAAAAGAGAGCAGTAAGAATATTTGGTGTTCAACCATGGACTTCGCGTAGGTATCTCTTCAAGCACCTAGTCATTTTAACTGCACCTTCACAATACACATATTCACTAATGAGGTACAGCATTAATGAAGAGCTAGTCATTTTAACTGTGACTTCACAATACATATATTTGTTAATTAGGTTCATTATAAAGAGTTGCACAATTTGAGAAGAACAATGATGTCCATATGTACAGCACTAATGGGAGAAATCATCCTTATTACCCATTCTTATAAAGGCGTGTGGTTGAGGAAGGAGTTAAATTCGCAGCAAAAAAAATTTTGATAACTACCCAGTAGCACAAAAGTCTGACAAGTAGCAAAGCAAGTTTTAATTCTGGCTAAAAATCATTTCGCCAGAACAACTCATCTATTTCACTGACAAATTTCTACTTAAAAAGTGGTAACAAGTAAAAAAACATGTAATTGTATAAGTAGGATTAAAAATAGCAATCTGTTCATTAATGTTACCACCAATCATGCAGATATAGCCCATAAATTGACTAGTTTTACATAATGTCTATACAAGAGTACTTCAAATGATGTATAGAAAATTGTCTGCAGTGCGGATCATAGGTGATAGTACTGGTACCTGTTGGAACCCCATAACAGTGAAAATGGAACATTCCTAAGTGTCCATAAACGAGTTTGTGTAGATGGGGCAAAATAATGATATATTTATTTTTTTACTTGCGCCCATTTCACTCTTAAGGGGCAAAACACACCCGAAAAGGTAATTTGCCATATTAGTCATCGAGGGAATGTTTTCCATACGATCTAATGTAAAAAAAGGATGTTTATCATGTATAAGTATATATGCAACTAATTTTCTTAAAATTGTAAATTACACTTTTGAAATAATTTGAAATTTTGCAAAATCCCTGACCACAATACAAAACATTTGAAAAATTAAGATGCCTTCGAGCTAAATACACCCACATGTAGTTTCTGAAAGAGCTTTGGAAAGTGAGTTGTATATTATGTACTGTCAGAGTATTCTCAACATACTTAAATGAAATTCATTGTTACTCTAGTCATTTATTTTACTCTTATTTGTTTTATGTTGAAAATTGATAGATTACATTTTAAAATAATTTTTTCAGTTTGCCATTTCTCATACATGTCTTTTTGTTAATTGAAAATAACAAGTAAATTTTTATTATGATATAGTATTTTTACAGTAATGATAAACCTGTAAATAAGTGCTTAAAACAATGTCTTGTTACATCATGCACATAAAGTGAACGGAATTTGTTCACAAAATATACGTGACAGAGAACACAATATAAAATAAAGTTCTGCAGCATTTCAAACTGTCGCAGGTGATCCTCTAAATATCCTGATCTGTTTCAGGTGTATTCTATGACCTTAGTAAGACAATTTGAAATTCTGCTGAATTTTGTTTCATATTCTGTTCTGTGTCATTTATAAACAAAATATTTGTATGTGATGTGGTAAATTGAAAAAAGAATGTAAAACATAAAATAATTCAAAATATAAAATACACATAAGTAAAATAAATAACCAGACTCTAATAAATGTCTAGACATTTTATTTAAGTATGTTGAAAATACTCTGACAGCACATTGTGTCCAGCTTATTTTCCAAAAATGGTGTTTTAGAAACCAGCTCTACTATACGTGGATGTATGTGTTGAAACGGTGATGGTGTATTTTGCAAAATTTCATAATTATTAAAAAATTTGACTTTACAGTTTTCAAGAACGTTAATTACATATTAACATTTGTACGAGAAAATCTTTTTTATATATTTAATCGTTTAGAAGATGTACCCTCGAAACCTAATATGCAAAATTACCTTTCGGGATGTGTTTTAGCCCTTAAAAGCGAAACTGGGTGCAAACAGAAAAAAAACTTACTACCTTATTTGCCCCTTCTACAAACCCGCCAACTTCCATCAAGATCGTTTAGTGACTCTTTGGAATATCCCCTTGTGAGTACATATGGCGATGAACAGTGCAAGGTCCCAATGTTCGTTCTCCTGGGAGCCTCCAAACAGCGATACATGAATTCTGAAACTCTACGTAATGGGACAGTGTTATTGAAGAAACAAAGGAAATTCACAGCTAGATATCTGCTTATCCGTTTAACAGAGGCACAGGATACCAACCTAGCAAAAGCTCTCCCCATGCGTCGAAACTATTGGTTCATCGTGCGACAGGTGGCGTATCTAGCGTTAAAAGGTTTCTTGCTTTTCTCATTTAACCAAATATAACATTGATGATGATAATTTACGGCAATGTTTGCCGACAAGATAAAGAATGCAACCTTTAACACTAGATTGCGTACTCACGGCAGTTCTCCTTGGCCGTTTTTTGGTATGACTTGGAAAGAGAGAAACATTAACGAATGATCGCCGATGCGTCGGTTCTCGATTGTGTTCAGGAGACGTACAGATCGATTGCGCGGAAATAGTTTCTCAAATGACCTCTTAACCCGGATTGCTTTCACGCAATCAGACTCTTCAATGAAATTACCTAAGGGACCTATTTGAATAATAAAAATATTGGAAATGAATGCAAAACAGTGAAATTCTGAAAAAAAAATTGTCAGATCTGAAACTTAACACATTAATGGTCTCCCAAATACAATCGAGACACCGCGATAAACAGCGAACCTGTAACAAAGTTCATTTAAACATAAACATTATTTGTGGTTAATTTAAAGAAAAGAATAAGCATAGATTTTCTGTACAGTGAAGCATCAATATATTCTCAAAGAACAAAGGCGTTAAACTATAAACATTAACAAATTTACAATGAATACAAAACTTACATTTTTATGTTTTTCTCATACATGGAGCAGTCCAACAATCGCTGCTTTTGTATGTATGATATTTTGTAAAAATTAAATGTCCTCGCGTGCGCGTAAGTATTTTTTTTATGGTCACAAGGTTTACAAAAGCGTTTTTTTTTCCTTGGTGATAACGTGGTTTTTCTCACTAAATGAAATATAACTTGTAGCGGTGCTACACAACACGTCTTAACAAGTCGACGACCAAACATCAAAGGTAATGAAGTACATGTTAACATATCGGCGACCAGAAGTACAACTCACTATAAAGACTCTAGAGTTTTCCTAACAAATGATAAATTGTTCTTTCTTCTGTTTCGCAGGTTCTTGCTATCAAGCACTGCGCAATGATTTTAAATATCTGCGCCCAGCGAGTCATAGTGTTTAAAAGTACCTTTTCAACGCTGGTACCCCGTCTTGGCATAGGCGCACGTTATAAACAGATTTCGTTTCTTTACTCTCGCGTTGTCATGCTTAGTATCATTACAAACTACAGCTCGATGGCTGTCCTTTTCTCATATGCAAAATGTCTGAAATCCAATAACATCACACGTAGGACAGTTGCCGTAGCTGTCTCTGTCGGTACCGATGAGGGTATCCGCGCTGTTGTTCGCCTAATCTTGCGCGTTCACGACAAGGCAATTTCTTCTCAGACTTGCGAAAACAAGAGGGTTCAGTCATAGCCTCAGCAGCGTGGTCACCACACCTGAAGATGTCTTTCAGATGCGCCGATGAAATATTGTGGAAATTTCACAACATCCGGCGTCTTGCGCGCAAGAATGATGTTTACAAATAACATTCAAGCGCGATTTCTGATGGAGACATTCGCTTCGTAATCCGTCCTAATATACAGAATGTACATGGTTTCACTCTTACTTTATGCGGCTGCGTTGAAATATTGATCATTTGCACATTTGATCATGTAGTACATATCATGTCCATTTGACGTCTCTTGCATGTCGCCAATTTTAATGGTCGTCATTGTAGTAAGACATCCAATATGGCAGTGACATACGGCAAGGTGAGTGGAATACTAAAAATTTCCGCACATGAACAAGTACCGCTTGGTCTGCAGGTTCTGACACCAAACTGACCGAAGACCTATTTTGAACGTATGCAAACTGAAGCGAAGACTGAAAATTTGTACAAAACTGGCGTTCGAACCTGGGTCTCCTGTTCACTGGACAGATGCGCTAACCACTACGACACCCTGGCACAGTGGCTCTGCACAAAATTGGAATTTGGAATGAGGGTGCAGGGTAGTGCGTACAGAGATGCAAAGCCACTGTAGAGGGCTGGCGTAGTGATTAGCACTTCTGCCTAGTAAGTAGGAGACACAGATTTCGAATCCCGGCCTTGGTACAGTAGTTTACCTCTCGCTTCAGTCTGCATATATATATATATATATATATATATATATATATATATATATATATATATATATATATATATATATATATATATCAAAGATATTTGATACTTGAAAGGTCTCTAGAATCATGTATCCTCATTTTATTGAAAATTTGTTTGTTGCAGACTACTGTTTATCGATCTTAGATTTTAACTTTACGATGTAATAAGTTACAAGTTGCTACGGGAGATCTGTCGCAGTGGGCGAGTATTTTAACGCATATGAGGGTTTAAACTCCAGCTCACAATTTGATTAACTAAGGAAAAACAATTAAAACAAAATGTTTGTTATTTTAAGAAGACAATAACGGGAAAATTTCTGTCATAAGCTTATAGGGATCGGTACTTGATCCGTGTGTACATCGAATGATAGCGATCCTATAGAAGGTTATGGCGACCAAGTCAGGCCTGTTCATCATGAATCGAGAAAAACATGGCAATACGTATGGATCGTGGCGTTACTATTTAAATAGAAGTCTTCCGCGGAAAGGAACTGAATATGAGTGAAGTACCACTCAATATGGTGTCAATAAATTTGGGCTACAAAAAAAAAAAAAAAAAAAAAAAAAAAAAAAAAAAAAAAAAAAAAGATATAGAAAGATCGTTTGTTTTTGGAAGGTATTAATGAATAATTAACGGTGGATATTTGCGTTGTTGGAGATATTTGATAAACAAGGATTAGGCATAATGCTCTGCCTAACGTTCAGTCTTCCAGTGCTGGAGGCATAATGGTTCAAATGGCTCTGAGCACTATGGGATTTAACTTGTGAGGTCATCAGTCCCCTAGAACTTAGAACTACTTAAACCTAACTAACCTAAGGATATCAAACACATCCATGCCCGAGGCAGGATTCGAACCTGCCGCCGTAGCGGTTGCGCGGTTCGAGACTGTAGCGCCTAGAACCGCTCGGCCACCCTGGCCGGCTGGAGGCATAATCACCAAGGCCTTAACTACTCAGAAGACATTTATAGAATCCAACAAGCTCAGCGTTTCCATCCTGGAAGAAAGATCCTTGAACACTGTTAGATGGAGAGAAGGGAAGGTGGAGATCTGAAGGCGCAGTTTTAGATGAATCAGGTGGGTGCAGAGTGACTTCCCAACGCAACTTCTGTAAAGTAGTTTCTGTCACTAACAGAACGCGGACGGGCGTTATCGGGGAGTAGTATGACTTCACGCAGTCTTCCTAGTCGTTGCTCTTGGACTACGTCTGCAAGACGTCTCAGTTGTTCACAATGAATGTCAGCCTTGGGAAGCAATTCCTAGTACACGACAGTGTCGCTGTTCCACGTGATGGATAACATTATCTTTTGTGGATGCGTGCAGGTCTTTGTAAGGGATTTTTTGGGCTCATCTATTCCTTTCTGTTCCTTATGTTAGCATAAAGTAACCATCTCTCGTCACCAGTAACTATACAGGATAAGAATGGTCGGCGTTGTTCATTAGCCAACTGATGACCACCAAACAGGGATGCATATATGGCAACTTACTGATTTCTATGATTTTGTCTTTGCGCGTGCGTGACTCATATACCCGATTGCTGAACCTTCCCCACTGCATGAGAATGTCCCACAATGGTGGAATGATCACATTTAATACCATTTGCCAGTCCTCGAGCACACCGACGTAGATCATTGTGGGTTAATTCGTTTAAACGATCTTCTTCAAAACCCGAATGTCTTCCTGAACGTGGAAAATCGCTAATGTCAAAACGATCCTCCTTAAATCCATGTTCTTGCCTTTCTCTGCCCAATGGCATTAACCCCATACACGGCACAAACGTTTCTGGCTGCCTCCGCTGCTGTCACTACTCAGAACTCAAACAGAAGAATATGTAGGTAATGTTCCGATTTCCCACCTGGCACTCCACTTTCTAGAGTCCAGTGTCACTTGCTGTCTGCAAATGGCAAAATGACAACGTTTAAACTCAAATAGCAACACTGAACTGCAAATAAAAAATGACCATCGATAAATAAACCCACACCAACTAGAGTATCGCTACGAACGGTACGAACATATCCCACTAAATTTATATTTATACATTTATAGGAAAAATTCACCCTTTTGTTAATGATCCCGGTCATTTTACTGTAAAATAAAATTGTTTAGGTTAATTTCTAGTGGTATTACGGTCAGTTTTGATGTACCATTGTATACTATGCTTCCTCTGGATGTAGTGATGTCACAGCTGGAAAGTATTTTCTCAAAGGTTATGGTAGATTTTAAACATTGTGTCGCATGAACTTAATTACAGTGGGCCAATACATTCAATGATAAAACTACTGATGTGCCTAAGGTGAATCAACGCAGCGCAGTTGTGCCAACTTTTAATATGGAAAATTTGAAGAAACAGCCCCTCAAGCGGCGAAGAAGAAATCCTCTTGCTCGTTTTGATTTGTGGATAAACATTCGATTCAAGGCCTAATGGATAAAAGGAACTCTCATAATTTTCTAAATTTTCCTAATATATATTGTAAAGGAAAGTTTAATATGGAAAAAGGAAAAAAAGATCAAATTTCACAGGTACTCAGAAAACCAGAGGGAATATTAAGGTATAAGATTTACAGAAGGGCCACCTATACCTTCACAGAAGTTCCAATCACCAACCCAAACAAAAAATAGGAGTTATCAAAGCCAGGCTAAAAGAATCTGTGAACAATAGTAGATCATTCAAGAACTGCCTTCAGAATATCAGTTCCTATGAAAATAGATAAATACTGTAATACGCAGAAAAGGTGTAGAGTTTCTGATGAAAAAGAACCAGCTAAACGGAAAGTTTCCCTTCCATTTGAAAAAAAGAAACTAACATGGATCACATCAGCAGAATATTCAGAAAGCAGGGTACTGATACAGTGTTTAAAACAACAGAGGTGCACGTGTATTTAAACAGTGCAAAGGACATACAACCACAGCCTTCAGTTGTAGTCAACAGTACACAGGAACTACAAAAGAAGCATCATCATACTCCTTAAGCAACGCCAGTGCAACTGTTGCCTGGGCAAGACGAAGCAATCAGCAGGATCAGATCGTGCACTGAGACCAGCGAACCGCCACATTCGATTCGTCCTCCTTAACACTGCGACGTCAAGCACCCTGCCCTTATCTCCTGCCTGCCGAACGCAGTATCCTAGACCCAAGATTGAGGAAATTGACGAACAGCATTAATGGGAAACTGAAAACTACGTCCGTCTCTTCCCTATCTCCAATCAATCACGCAATGCTTTATTCTTTACCTCTATCAATCTTACCGACGTATTAGAAACCCAAAATGGATCCAGTTACGTCGATAGAAAATTTAAAAGCCCCTCTAGCTTCCCACCTCCCTCTCCCCTTATCTCCAACCTATCATAGTGCAGTATTAAAAATCCAAGGTGGTGAGAATAGACCATTTGTCTGCTTTATATCCCCTCTCCCTCGTTTTTTACCACCAGTCAGAGGGTAGTATTTAAGTGATACGTAAAAATGGCGCCACATATCAAGTAAAATTACGCAACCTCCACCTGAACGCCAAAGATATTCACCATTTCTTTGAAAGTCAGAGATACTCGATACAGAGATACACTGCAAAGTAAAAGATATTCATTATTGATTGGCGGCTCCATGGAGTGTTCTGTGCAACACGACCAAATAGTGGATAGAATTGGAAGGAGAATCAGCATTGGTCTTACTTTTTTGTTTTATTATCCGCAAAATCGATTTTCGGTCACTTAGTGACCATTCTCAGTGCTGATTTTGCCGATAATAAAACAAAAAAATACGACCAATCCTGATTCTCCTTCCAATTCCATATTAATTATTTCTGACATAAAAAGCGCTGTCATATCACATTACTTACATATAGTGTGCTTTACAATCACCTACTCCTCTGTCCAACACAGTGTTAAAAAAACAGAGATTGTGGAAACAGACCATCTGTGTTCTTTGGATTCCCCACCCCTTCCAGTAAATGCTAAACTCTGAACGCAGGAAGCTGAAGGTAAACGGTGAACGCTGAATGCTGACCAGTGAATGGTAAACGGCGAAGGCCTAACGCCTATTGATCACTGACCGTCTTTGATCATTGATCATCAATGATCACTGACCACTGTTGATCACTGATCGTCAGTGATCACTGACATTGAGCACTGCAATCACACTTATAGATCCCTACGAAAATTTATTATGATGTCAAGTGAAATTGCTTCTGTGAAAGTCAAAGGTGATTGAGTAAGTAAGCATATTTAGAAAAAAATGATCACTGTGTCAAAAAGTGATGTATCATTAATGTACCCACATATTTCTGTATCTCTTACACAACAAGTACTGTACGCACCTGTGTTGTACAATAATCATTTCTTGTCTCATCCACAACTGTATCAAAATTATCTGATAATATGAATATGTTACTGACGAATAAAAGGAAAAACAAAAAATACATAAAAATAGCAATGTTATTATACAAAAATTATCACAAGGAACTATTGCATTTTATATTGTGGAAATAAACGAATTTTAATGCAGAGTCTGCATCATGTTTTACGCCATTGTCTGTTGCAAGTATTAGTTTATTGCAGCTTGAATAAATATTTGAAACAACTCCATTTGGCAAGCTACATTTCATTGCTGTATCTGCATTAATGAAGTCGAAACGACACTGAATAGCGTTTTCCAGACAAATTGTGTACGTCATGAATAATATATCTCTAATGCAGCTGTCTGCCAGTTTCTTGTACTGTAACAGAAACAATTGCGTGTAGTAAGTTGACTCGTAACTATCATACACTTCAAAAGCAGCAAAGTGTGCGCAACCGCTAAAGCGCTCTCTCTGCAACGATTCTGTTATTCATTCATTGATTTAGCGTTAGTGTTTTGCATCAGTGACCCGCCGGGACGATATATCATACCGTAGTCAGTGACGACTCGTAACCACAGATTCGAGATTATCTCACAAATGAATCGTTTGCGAACCATTGTCTACTTCTGTGATAGCATACGCTATACACACTGTACACACTGTACACTGAGGCGACAGGAAACATGCGATGCTTCCTAACATCGTGTCGGAATTCCTTTAGCCCGACGTAGTGCAGCAATTCGACGCGGCGTTAACTCAACAAGTCGTTAGAAGTTACCTGCAGAAATTTTGAGACACGCTGCCTCTACACGCGTCCATAATTGCGAAAGAGTTACCGGTGTAGGATTTTATGCATGAACTGTCCTCTCGGTTATGTCCTATAAATGTTAAATGGGATTAATGTCAGGCGTTGTGGGTGGGCAAATCATTGGCTCGAATTGTCCACTATGTTCTTCAAACCAACAGCGAACAATTGTGCCCCAACGACATGGCGCATTATCATCGATAAAATTTCCATCATTGTTTGGTAACATGAAGTCCAGGAATGACTGTAATTGGTCTCCAAGTATCCTAACAATCATTTTAGTCAATGATCGATTCCATTCCATTTAAACGCAGCCCACACCATTATGGAGTCACCAAATAGTACAGTACCTTGTTGACAACTTGGGTTCGTGGCTTCGTGGGATCTGCGCCACACTCGAACCCTACCATTAGTTCTTACTCAGCCGTGCTCACTCCTAACTATGCATTTTCGTGAACTTCGCTGTCTATCTGTGTTTGGTTTCCCTCCCTTGTTGCGGTTACGTCGTGGTTCTTCTTCCTTCTACGTGTGGCAGCAGCGATGTGTATCGATATTTGCAACGTGTACTATCTTTGGTTTTGTGCATATAGTTTCCAGCTAGGTGGTGTGCAGGGAGTCGATGCGTTGCTGTGGACCAGGGAAGTTGTCTCCGCGCGGTGCACCCGGCTGGGTCCGCTGGCAGTCCCTGCACAGTGTCGGAGCGTGTGTGGAGCTGTCCGACCGCTACGAGCTTCGTGGTTCACCGACCCAGGACGACAAAGTTGAGTAGTGGTTTAAACTACCCAAGCCATGTCAATTCATGTTGTGGGGTTCGTTTCGGTGGTTCGCTGTTGGGGATGTTTTCCTGTGAACAACACAGAGTTTCTATTGCTGAAATTTAGCCGCCATGTGGTGCCATTAACTACAGGGCTATTACAAATGATTGAAGCGATTTCATAAATTCACTGTAGCTCCATTCGTTGACATATGGTCACGACACACTACAGATACGTAGAAAAACTCAAAAAGTTTTGTTCGGCTGAAGCCGCACTTCAGGTTTCTGCCACCAGAGCGCTCGAGAGCGCAGTGAGACAAAATCGCGACAGGAGCCGAGAAAGCGTATGTCGTGCTTGAAATGCACTCACATCAGTCAGTCATAACAGTGCAACGACACTTCAGGACGAAGTTCAACAAAGATCCACCAACTGCTAACTCCATTCGGCGATGGTATGTGCAGTTTAAAGCTTCTGGATGCCTCTGTAAGGGGAAATTAATGGGTCGGCCTGCAGTGAGCGAAGAAACGGTTGAACGCGTGCGGACAAGTTTCACGCGTAGCCCGCGGAAGTCGACGAATAAAGCAAGCAGGGAGCTAAACGTACCACAGCCGACGGCTTGGAAAATCTTACGGAAAAGGCTAAAGCAGAAGCCTTACCGTTTACAATTGCTACAAGCCCTGACACCCGATGACAAAGTCAAACGCTTTGAATTTTCGGCGCGGTTGCAACAGCTCATGGAAGAGGATGCGTTCAGTGCGAAACTTGTTTTCAGTGATGAAGCAACATTTTTTCTTAATGGTGAAGGGAACAGACACAATGTGCGAATCTGGACGGTAGAGAATCCTCACGCATTCGTGCAGCAAATTCGCAATTCACCAAAAGTTAACGTGTTTTGTGCAATCTCACGGTTTAAAGTTTACGGCCCCTTTTTCTTCTGCGAGAAAAACGTTACAGGACACGTGTATCTGGACATGCTGGAAAATTGGCTCATGCCACAACTGGAGACCGGCAGCGCCGACTTCATCTTTCAACAGGATGGTGCTCCACCGCACTTCTATCATGATGTTCGGCATTTCTTAAACAGGAGATTGGAAAACCGATGGATCGGTCGTGGTGGAGATCATGATCAGCAATTCATGTCATGGCCTCCACGCTCTCCCGACTTAACCCCATGCGATTTCTTTCTGTGGGGTTATGTGAAAGATTCAGTGTTTAAACCTCCTCTACCAAGAAACGTGCCAGAATTGCGAGCTCGCATCAACGATGCTTTCGAACTCATTGATGGGGACATGCTGCGCCGAGTGTGGGAGGAACTTGTTTATCGGCTTGATGTCTGCCGAATCACTAAAGGGGCACATATCGAACATTTATGAATGCCTAAAAAGACTTTTTGAGTTTTTGTATGTGTGTGCAAAGCATTGTGAAAATATCTCAAACAATAAAGTTATTGTAGAGCTGTGAAATCGCTTCAATCATTTGTAATAACCGTGTACGTTGGTTGAGTACAATTCAACCGAACCAGCGGAATTTTCTGCCTTGTGGCCATTAGTGTTTTGGTTACCTGTCCTGGTCACTGACGTAAATTCCGGTTGTGTTCCTTTTGGGTGAAGTTAAGTATATTACTTTATCTCAAATTCAAGGGTACCAGCGGAATTTTCTGCTTTGTGGCCGTTAGTGTTCCAGTTACCTTCCCTGGCCACTAATGTAATTTCAAGCAGCGTCCTTTCCTCACCTGTTGTCGCTGTCCAACATGGTGTGTAGTTTTGACTGCTTGATACATATTTCATTGCGAATAATCACGTTCTAACTTTTTGTGTTTGAGTTCTCATGTACCGATTGGTGGCAAGTAAGTCGTTTTGTCGGTCGGTCTGTGGCTGTCCCCTGGTTGGGTTCCGACGGATCAAGCGTAGTTGGACCCACCACCTGTCTCACCTAAGTGAACGAGGGCAGACTGACCTCCCTGGAGCTTCTTAATGCCGTTTTCTTTATTGTCCTTCTCACCGGTGTTTAATTGCCTGTTAATAATATATCATAGCCAATGATTTAAAGAATTCTTGCTTTTACTGGATTTTATGTATTTTTGAATTTTGGAAAATCAATTGGGGGCCTTCAGCCACTTGAATCATTATTAAATAAACAATGGGGTCTTCTGCCTTGAAAGATTACGGTAATTTATTTTAAAATCTTGGAAATTTTATTGTGGACCTTCAGCCGTTTGTATTGCATCTTGTTAATATTTGTCTGTTCACCCTCGCCTTGCCTTAAATTACGATAAATTACAATTTTGAGTGAACCTGACCGACGCCTTATTTGGCCCTTTCCAAAATCCTAATCACTTGTCCTGCCCTGTGGGTTTAGCGGGCGTTTCACTTTCCAACCGAAATCGGGTTCAAAAGGCTCTGAGCACTATGGGACTTAACTTCTATGGTCATCACTCCCCTAGAACTTAGAACTACTTAAACCTAACTAACCTAAGGACATCACACAACACCCAGTCATCACGAGGCAGAGAAAATTCCTGACCCCGCCGGGAATCGAACCCAGGAACCCGGGCGCGGGAAGCGAGAACGCTATCGCACGACCACGAGCTGCGGACCCGAAATCGGGACTCATCTGACCATGTCACGGTTTTCAAGTCGTCTGGGGTCCAACCGATATGGTCACGAGCCCAGGAGAAGTGCTGCAGGCGATATCGTGCTGTTAACAAAGGCAGTCTTATCGGTCGTCTGCTGCCATAGCAGATTAACGCCAAATGTCGCAGCCCTGTCCTATAGGAAGCATTCGTCTTAGGCCCAACATTGATTTCTGCAGTTATTTCACGCAGTGTGCATGTCTGTTAGCACTGACAACTCTACGCAAACGCCGCTGTCCTAGGTCTTTAATTGAGGGCCGTCGGCCACTGCGATGTCTGTGATGAGAGGTAATGCTTGAAATTTGGTATTCTCTGCACACTTTCGTCACTGTGGATCTTGGACTCTTGAATTCCCTAAATATTTCTCAAATGGACTGTCCCATGCGTCTACCATTCCGCTTTCAGAGTCTGTTAATTCCTATCATGAGGGAATAAGCACATGGGAACGTCTTCACAATCACCTAAGTACAAATGACGGTTCTGTCAATGAGTTGCCCTTTTATACCGTGTGGACGCAAACTCCCGTCTGTAAATGTTCATGTCGCTATCCCACGACCTGCTGGCTTCCGTGACGATCGTGATGCACAATATCTCCGTTTCTTTCAGAACCGCCATCGGCGAGCGTGTAGGCGAACCGTGAGCTATTGTGTCGGCGGAAATCGGCGGAGCGGCTATGGCTCACACGAACCAGGCGGTGGACGAAGGAGGAGGCGCGGCGACGGGTTGACGTACGCTGTGGTGTTGCCCGCAGCTGTCGCCGTGCTGGCCGGCCCGCGGCTTAGAGACGCCACAGAGAACGGCAAATGGCTGCTGGGAGGGGGACCCGCGGCTGCAGCCGCAGAGCAAACACGTCTGCCCCGGAGTCTTCCTTGACTGCGGCGGAGGGGCCAGGCGGGGCCTTCCTGCTTGTTTGCCCAGACTCAGGCCGCCGAAGGGCCCGCCATCGCGGTCTACGTCCGCCGGGAATTGTGGAGTCCAGAGAGTGTCCTACAAATGGCCGAAGGCAGCAGGCCGGTAGTCCACACCAGTTGCACCAGACACATCGTGCGTACTCTTTAACAGGAATGTGATATCTGTTATTTTGGTCATGTCCGAAAGAACTAACACCATTTTGATCCTACAGCCATTATCAATCAAGACATGATGGAATGACACGTCAGAAAGAACAGACACCACGTAAGTAATTAAGGCGAGACTGGCCAATGAGACCTTCAGTGCAGAAGCATATCACGCTCGAACTCTTACGGGAATCGGCGAAACGCCGCGAGTAGTGAGAGTAATAAGCAGGGTTACTATATCAATAGTGTGCGGACAAGTTGAGAATTTGGGTTTCGTGGGAGGCGTGCTACGGTATTCCGTGCAACTCATATAGTCACTGCGTCCGGATGGCTCAGTGATCAGAGCATACAGCTTTCTCTATTGATGTAAAGCAATGTGCACTAGCAGCAACATGTAATTCGTCTTAAAAGTTTTCTGGCTATGGTACCGCTTCATAATGTAAAAACTACTGCTGCTGGAGAAAAACCAACGTTTCGGCCACGGTTGCAGCGGCCTTCTTCTGGGTCTGGGTCTTCTTAGACCCAGAAGAAGGCCGCTGCAACCGTGGCCGAAACGTTGGTTTTTCTCCAGCAGCAGTAGTTTTTACATTATGACGAGATACCATACCCAGAAAACTTTTATGTCCACTGACTATGGCCGCGGAAGCCTACGCAATTATAACATGTAATTACTTTGTGTGTTTCTTTAACAGCGGTAACGGTTATCGTTGAAATAACCGGTTTTCGGTTACACCGGTTCTTTTCCTCTCCAACTTAACCTGACTTTTAAAACAGCTCAAAATAAGCGGTTTCCCAAATAGCCGATTTTCGTTTTTAATTGCTAATAATCACGGACGTTGAGCAATGATCGAAAAATTGTAACGGAGGTGAAGCAGTAGGAGATCATGATCGGTATGGACTTGAGGGTATGGTAGAAATCGGTGTCATTGTCTCCAGAGAAGGTGAAGGAGATTGGTGCAGCTGCAGAGGGAGTGAAAGAAGTTGACGAATTCCCTGCATCATCACTTTTGGATAGGTTCAATTTTTCACCCTAAAACAACCACGAAATTAATGGCTCGGTTGTGATCCCAAAGTAGAACACACCAATAAAATTATAAGCATATCAATCAAATTTAGTTTCTCTTCCAACGAATGCTGTGGATGTTTCCTCCTTAAATGATGTAACAAGTTGTTGTGCCTCCATTCGTTTTTAATCATTTGAAGCAATTGAAACATTTTACTTCATTGCTGTCCTACTTCGTGAAATATTTCCAAACAAGAGATGGTGCCATTCAGGGGTTGGGTTGTTTGGGGGAAGAGACCAAACAGCGAGGTCATCGGTCTCATCGGACCAGGGAAGGACGGGGAATGAAGTTGGCCGTGCCCTTTCAAAGGAACCGTCCCGACTTTTGCCTGGAGCGATCCAGGGAAATCACGGAAAACCTAAATCAGGATGGCCGGACGCGGGATTGAACCGTCGTCCTCCTGAATGCGAGTCCTGTGTGCTAAGGTGCCATTGGGCGGTCCAACCGATATCTGAGGACTCCAGCGAAAAACTACAAAATAGACTACGTGGGTGCGAGTGTTACCCATGTGTATCGTCTAAGACTCCACGCAGCACTGCAACAGGTACATTAGTGTGTCTAAAATGCTACACTGTTTAAAGTGTTATTTGAGAACAAAAAACTTAGCACTTCAGTTACGATAAACTGATACCGGATTTCAATAAAACCTGCTATAACGGAAACCAAATGAAAACCGAAAAACACCGGTTATTCGGAACTACAATAACGGTATGGGTTTCAACCGCTCCGTTTCTCCTATCCCTACTCTTTAACGGGAAACTGAAGGACAGATCTCTGCATTTGTAAGCATCTTGCATCGCTAAACTCTACCCCCTCCCACACCCACCCTCCCAAAAGTCGATAGCACGCAATGCAAGCACCTTTGGATCGCGGGTCCAGACAAGATTAACAAAACTTCTCCTCCCAACATGAACTAAGGATCTCAGTATAAAATAGGAGGTGGATGAGGAAAGTAATGAGACTGACATTTTATATACACTCCTGGAAATGGAAAAAAGAACACATTGACACCGGTGTGTCAGACCCACCATACTTGCTCCGGACACTGCGAGAGGGCTGTACAAGCAATGATCACACGCACGGCACAGCGGACACACCAGGAACCGCGGTGTTGGCCGTCGAATGGCGCTAGCTGCGCAGCATTTGTGCACCGCCGCCGTCAGTGTCAGCCAGTTTGCCGTGGCTTATGGAGCTCCATCGCAGTCTTTAACACTGGTAGCATGCCGCGACAGCGTGGACGTGAACCGTATGTGCAGTTGACGGACTTTGAGCGAGGGCGTATAGTGGGCATGCGGGAGGCCGGGTGGACGTACCGCCGAATTGCTCAACACGTGGGGCGTGAGGTCTCCACAGTACATCGATGTTGTCGCCAGTGGTCGGCGGAAGGTGCACGTGCCCGTCGACCTGGGACCGGACCGCAGCGACGCACGGATGCACGCCAAGACCGTAGGATCCTACGCAGTGCCGTAGGGGACCGCAACGCCACTTCCCAGCAAATTAGGGACACTGTTGCTCCTGGGGTATCGGCGAGGACCATTCGCAACCGTCTCCATGAAGCTGGGCTTCGGTCCCGCACACCGTTAGGCCGTCTTCCGCTCACGCCCCAACATCGTGCAGCCCGCCTCCAGTGGTGTCGCGACAGGCGTGAATGGAGGGACGAATGGAGACGTGTCGTCTTCAGCGATGAGAGTCGCTTCTGCCTTGGTGCCAATGATGGTCGTATGCGTGTTTGGCGCCGTGCAGGTGAGCGCCACAATCAGGACTGCATACGACCGAGGCACACAGGGCCAACACCCGGCATCATGGTGTGGGAAGCGATCTCCTACAATGGCCGTACACCACTGGTGATCGTCGAGGGGACACTGAATAGTGCACGGTACATCCAAACCTTCATCGAACCCATCGTTCTACCATTCCTAGACCGGCAAGGGAACTTGCTGTTCCAACAGGACAATGCACGTCCGCATGTATCCCGTGCCACCCAACGTGCTCTAGAAGGTGTAAGTCAACTACCCTGGCCAGCAAGATCTCCGGATCTGTCCCCCATTGAGCATGTTTGGGACTGGATGAAGCGTCGTCTCACGCGGTCTGCACGTCCAGCACGAACGCTGGTCCAACTGAGGCGCCAGGTGGAAGTGGCATGGCAAGCCGTTTCACAGGACTACATCCAGCATCTCTACGATCGTCTCCATGGGAGAATAGCAGCCTGCATTGCTGCGAAAGGTGGATATACACTGTACTAGTGCCGACATTGTGCATGCTCTGTTGCCTGTGTCTATGTGCCTGTGGTTCTGTCAGTGTGATCATGTGATGTATCTGACCCCAGGAATGTGTCAATAAAGTTTCCCCTTCCTGGGACAATGAATTCACGGTGTTCTTATTTCAATTTCCAGGAGTGTATCAAAGTTTCCCTTTTTTTTTTTTTTTCGAAGAACAGTATTGCCCCCTTCAAAGTAGTTCTCTTCGGCAGCCACACACCGACGAAGTCGCTGTTTCTGGGCTTGGCAGCACCATTGAAAGGCTTCAACTGATGTAAACTAATATCAACTGGTAGGGCCTTTAACAAGTCTGTCACATTCTTTTGCATTTTCTCCAGAATCCAAAAATGACGTTCGTTTGGACATTTTTCAATTTCTGGAAAAGAAAAAAGTCACAAGGAATTATATCAAGTGAATACGAGGGTAATGGAATAACAGGAATGCCTTTTCATGTCAAAAACTCCGTTATGGAAGTGGCCGTGTGATATGAGGCATTGTCATGACGCAGCATCCACTTCTCCGCAGTGTGCGATCCCACTCGATTCACTGTTTTCCCGAGACACTTGCCCGACAGTTTTTCCTGCAGGAACAATCTCCTAAGAGCAAAAAGGTTCGACGTTTTCGTCAATTTCTGAATCTGAAGATCTCAAAATTGACTCTAAGCACTATGAGACTTAACATCTGAGATCATCAGTCCCCTAGACTTAGAACTACTTTTATCTAACTAACCTAAGGACATCACACACATCCATGCCCGAGGCAGGATTCGAACCTGTGACCGTAGCAGCAGCGCAGTTCCGGACTGAAGTGTCAGAACCGCTCGGTCACAGCGGTCGGCTTGAAGATCTCCCTGAGATAGGTTCATCTGCAACGTGTTCTCAGTCTCCCAAAAATGATTTGTACTCTAGATAAGGAATGTTCCCCATAGGCCTGTTGAACTTTTGAAAAGTCACACTCGCGGATTCCTCAAGTTTAACAGAAAACTTGTTGGCATACCGTTGCTCTACATTCCGTTGGTGGCGCTCTCAAATATCACATGATACCTCTACGGAGTTAAAACTCGGACTGAGTATCTGGAAGGGTTGAACACACTGGTCTAAATAATTAGAACACAGAATTACCAGATGGCTGTTCTCAGATCTCACCACATTTCTTACATGCCTTGCACGTGGGTAACAGGGAATTAGGATTCTTTTGTGTTAAGTAATAAGAGGAACCATGTTTTTCATTTTTGGCGTCGTCACTCCCCGGTATTCGTGGACTCCAAAACGTTTCGGGGTAAAATTGATGGACGATCAGCATTTACCTCCGTTGTGTACTAAGTGAGGGGTACAAACATTAATTAGCGTAACTTTCTGTTGGGGTGTGTGGGGCAGGCCGCTTAACTAGTGTAAAGTCATAAAATTTAGTGCAGAAAGATACAGTGCGTGCCCAACGACCAGCAATTGACAACAGCAGCTTGAATATGGGGTTAAATATTAGAATTAACACTATAATGGACTGCAAATTTACTGTAAATGGGAGTTAATAGCTTTCGACGACTGTTTGGTTAACTTTATGAAGATATGGTACTCGGGAACGTTTTCCCAAATTACACAAAGCGTCGACAGCGCTGAATAAACTCTTTGCACCAAGTGTCTCATAATGTCGTTTAATTACAGTAATTGTCTATTTAATATTCGTCTATTTAACTGAAAGGAGACAACCACATTAGCCGTGCTTGCTAAAACGATATACTCGGTAACTGAGGTAACAACAGAAGAAATTATAATGGCATTATTACTCTGTAATGAGCCATCACAGAACGTGAATACTTTGTAGCAAACAGAAAACATCCCGTAACAACTGAGAAATTTATTCCGTGGGGACAGGTGTACGCTGTATTATGTGTGGCCAGTGCACTTTACCCGCTCGTAAACAGCGGTTGGTAATTTTGCTTCATGAGTGAGCCCACTCCTAGTATGTATCAGTTTTATTGTACTGTGGGACCACAATGACTGGAAAGAGCAACACCAACGTTATTTGTGCTCGAAACTACTCCACATGCCTAAGGTAATTAGGCACCGGTTGTAACACCCTCACTGTGATAATCACTTCTGGACGGGCCATTACCGTCTGGTGAACTAATATTATGCAAAAACAGTGTGTACTGTTTCTATAGCGTTTCTAGGTAAAATACGGCGTCCATCTTACTGCAATGGCTAGTTAAATCCGCTTCTTTTATTTTCACCAAAGATTCCGGCATAAGAAGTCACCCTCATTGTGCCAACGGTCGTGACAAAAATAGCGGGGGAGCGGACAGAGGTTCATGATCACTCTTTTGTGCTAGGGGTGGGAAACTGCCAACAAAGACGGGCGGATCAGCAAAGCTCGACCGCATGAAGATGCAGAAGGCAATGGAAACCACTGCATTAAATATAAATAACGTGTATCCACAGGACACGTGGTCTATAATTGAAAAAGCGTCATGATGATCTCTGAATTGGCAAAACATTCTGGAATAGTACCCGATTCGGATCTCTGGGAGGTGGTGACCATGAGGAAAAGACTGAATAACCAACGAAAGGATAACGTTCTGCGAGTCGGGGAGTGGGACGTCAGGAGCTTGAACGTGATAGGAAAGCTAAACTATCTGAAAAGGGAAATCCAAAGGCTCAATCTATATATAGTAGGGATCAGTGCAGTGGAATGGAAAGAAGACAAGGATTTCTGGTCAGATAAGTATAGGGTGATATCAACAGCAGCAGAAAATTATACAACGGTAGTAGTATTAGTTATGAATGGGATGGTAGGACAGAGTGTGTGCTGGTGTAAACATTTCAGTGATAGAGTTGTTCTTATCAGAATCGACAGCAAACCAGCACCGACAACTATAGTTCACGTATACAGGCCTACGTCGCAAGCTGAAGATGAAGAGATAGAGGAAGTGTAAGAGGATACTGAAGCGGTAATACGGTACACAAAGGGAGATGAAGATCTTGTAGTCATGGGCGACTGGAATGAGGTAGTTGGGGAAGGAGTAGAAGAAAATGTTACAGAATAAAATGAGATTGGGATAAGGAATGAGAGAGGAGAAATTTCGGTTAGTAATAGCGAATATTCTGTTCAAGAATCACAAGGTGAGAAGGTATACCTGGAAAAGGGCTGGTGATACAGGAAGATTTCATTTAGATTACATCATGGTAGGGCAGAGATTCCGAAATCAGATACTCGGTTGTAAGCCGTTTCCAGGAGCAGGTCACAATGTAGTAGTGATGAGGAGTAGGCTACAGTTTAAGACTTTAGTCAGGTAGAATCAATACTCAAAGAAGTGGGATTCGGAAGTACTAAGGAATGACGAGATACTCTTGAAATTCTCTAAGGCTATAGATATGACAATCACAAAAATCTCAGTAAGCAGTACAGTTGAAGAGGAATGTACATCGATAAAAGGGCAGGAACAGAAGGTGGAAAGAAACATATAGGTACAAAGAAGGTAACTGCGAAGAAACACTGGGTAATAGAAGAAATACTTCAGTTGATCGATGAAAGAAGGAAATATAAACATGTTCAGGAAAATGCAGGAATACAGAAATACATGTCGCTGAGGAATGAATGAAACAGGAAGTGCAGGGAAGTTAAGGCGAAATGGCTCCATGAAAAATGTGAGGAAATCGAAAAAGAAGTGATCGTTGGAAGGACAAACTCAGCATACGGGAAATTCAAAATACCTTCAGTGTTATTAAAAGCAAGGGTGGGAAGATCAAGAATGCAACGGGAATTCCACTGTTAAGTGCGTTGAAGAAGCTGATTGTGGGAAGAATACACTGAAAGCCCCTATGAGGTGGATGGTTTGTCTGATGTGATAGAAGAAGAAGCAGGAGTCGGTTTGGAAGAGATGGGGGATCCAGTATTAGAATCAGAATTTAGGGGAGCTTGGCAGGACTTAAGATCAGGTAAGGCAGAAGGAGTAGGTAATATTCCAACATAATTTCTAAAACGTCTATATAAGTTGGTGTGTAGAATGTATGAGTCTGGCACCACACCTTCTGACTTTCGGAAAAATATCATCCAAACAATTCCGAAAACTGCAGAGCTGACATGTGCGAGAATTATAGCACCAGACAGACCATTCTGACGTTGCGGTTGATAATGGAAGCAAGACTTAAGAAAAATCAAGCATTTGTCGACCTGGAAGAAGCGTTCGACAATGAAAAATGGTGCAAGATGTCCGAAATTCTGAGAAAAATCGGAGTAAGCTATAGGGGGAGACTGGGTAATATATAATATGAACAAGATCCAAGTGGGAATATTGTGAGTGGACGACCAAGAACGAAGTGCTCGGATAAAAAGGGTGTAAGACTACTGTTCAAAATGCACAGCGAAGATGCAATGATGGAAATGAAAGAAAGATGTCGGAGTGAAATTAAAATTCAAGGTGGAAGGATATCAATGATGCGTATTGCTGATGACATTACTATCTTGAGTTAAACAGAAGAGGAATTACATGATCATCTGAATGGAATGATGAGTGTAATGAGTACAGAATATGAATTAAGAATAAATGTAAGAAAGATGAAAGTAATGAGAAGTAGCAGAAATGAGAACAACAAGAAACTTGAGAATGAGATTTTCACTCTGCAGCGGAGTGTGCGCAGATATGAAACTTCCTGGCAGATTAAAACTGCGTGCTGGACTCAGATACGAACTCGGGACATTTGCACATCGCGGGCAAATGCTCTACCATCTGAGCGACCCAAGCACGACTCAGGCTCGTCCTCACAGCCAGTACCCTGTCTCCTAACTTCCAAAGGCGCCGAGAACGAAGAATGTAACATCAGGTTTGATGGTCACGAAGTAGATGAAGCTACGGAATACTAATACTTATGCAGTAAAATAATCAATCACGGACGGAGCAAGGAGGACATCAAAAGCTGGCTACCACTGGCAAAAAGGGCATTCCTGACCGAGAGGAGTCTACTAGTATCAAACATGGGTCTTAATTTTAAGAAGTATCCGAGAATGTACGTTTGGATCACAGTATTGTATGGTAGTGAAACACATGGACTGTAGGAAAACCGAAACAGACAGAATCGAAGTGTTTGAGACGAATTTGTATGGGAATTTAGTATGGGACCCTTACCAGGTTGGATTAATAGAAGAGATAGACATGATCCAGCGAAAAGCAGCGCGATTCGTCATGGGGACATTTAGTCAGCGCGAGAGCGTTACGGAGATGCTGAACAAGCTCCAGTGGCGGACACTTCAAGAAAGGCGTTACGCAATACGGAGAGGTTTATTATCGAAATTACGAGAGAGCACATTCCGGGAAGAGATGGGCAACATATTACTACCGCCCACATATATCTCGCGTAATGATCACAACGAAAAGATCCGAGAAATTAGAGCAAATACGGAGACTTACAAGCAGTCGTTCTTTCCACGCACAATTCGTGAATGGAACAGGGAAGGGGGGATCAGATAGTGGTACAATAAGTACCCTCCGCCACACACCGTAAGGTGGCTCGCGGAGTATAGATGTAGATGTAGATGTAGAATTTTGAAAATCAGGTGGACTGATACGGTAAGGAATGAGGAGGTGCTGAGCAGAAATGGAGGGGAAAGGGATATCTGGAAAACAGAGAAGGAGAAGGGATAGGATGATAGAACATCTATTAAGACATCAAGGAATGATTTCCATGGTACTAAAGGTATCCGCAGAGGGAAAAAACTGTAGAGGAAGACAGAGATTGGAATTCATGCAGCAAATAATTGCAAGCGCTACTCTGAGATGAAGAGATTGCTACAGGAGTGGAATTCGTGGAGGGCAGTATGAAACCAGTTTGATGACTGACGACTCAAAAAAAAAACAAAAAAAAACAAAAAAACAAACAAACGGTTGAAGTGTATAAAAATGGATCCATTGCTGAATGACAGAAGGAAGAAAATGAGTAGGGAACTCCTTCAATTAATCTGTTCGGCCTTGGGCGCCTTGCCACGGTTCACACGGCTCACTCCCCGTCGGATGTTCGAGTCTTCCCTCGGGCATGGGGGTGTTCGTTGTCCTTAGCGTAAGCTTTTTTATGATCCATCTTTGATGTGACGTCACATGTGATGAACTGCTGTCGAAACTGATCGTCAATATTTTATAAACTTTTAATCTTCAGTTACTTATTGTAAGTTTATTTGTGTTAATATTTTCTGTAAAATCAGCTTATTAGTGGATTTTCAAGAACCTCAGTTTTCTTCCTGATTTTGTTATTCATAAGTGTGCTTACTTCGTTTGTGCAAACCTCACGCCTCAGTAATGTGGTTACATTTTGCGACGTGCAACTGCTGCGGTATCGGTTATAAAACTAAGTTCTGAAGAAGTTATTTGTGCACTGTTATACAGTTATTAAACTCAATAGTTTTCAGTGGTGTTTCGTACTGTTTGTGGCGAAATAACGGTTTAATAAACGTTCGCTCGCTGTGGTTTTTAGTTTTCAGTGCGTTGAAGTAGTTTAGTAAATTTCGTGCATTAGTTTTCAGCTTACGTTTCTTATTGTTTCTAGTGAAATATTTCAGTAAAAATTTCATTCAGTATTTTAATTTCGTTTAGTGTTCCAGTGACCGCTTGACTTTTTGATTTTAGTTAATAAATTTGTGAAGTTTTGTTGGTATTGTATTAGCTGCATTGTAGTAGTGTATTAATATTAGTAGTTGCTTTCTTAGTAGACAGAAAAATTCTAGACCGCTATTGTTAGTTCTATAAATAGTTCTACTGGTGTAACTGAGCTTAGGTAACATAAAAGCATAGTTTTTTTCAGTAACTGACAAATTTTACCATGAGTGAGAAGTGTGGGCTCTGTCGTAGGTTTGTGAGTAGTGGTTTACGCTGTAGGATTTGTTCAAAGTATTTTCATTGGGGAGAATGCAGCGGGGAAGCCAGTGGACATTCTAGCGCGATCCTCTCCTGGGAATGCAGAATCTGTAGTAGAAATAAGTTGACAGAGGAGCTGGTGCATAAGGTCTGTGTCCTTCAGGTGCAGTTACAACGCGCAAAGGAGGAACTAGATAGGTTGAGGAGGGTGAGGGGTGGTGGGGAATGGGAACTGGCAGTTGGCAAGAAAGCATCTAGGAGAAGGAGGAGGTATTCAGACAGTTATACTTTGTGCACATGCAATAGATTTGACCAACTGTCAGAATTGACTGGAGAGGAGCCTCCTGAAGCCGTAGATGTAGGGAACATTCAGCAGTCGTCAACAGTTAGGAGGTCTAGGTCGGTTGCAAAGTCTAACAGAAAGAAGAAGGTTCTGCTGCTAGGTAGTTCGCATGGTAGATGTGTGGGCCAGCAGTTGCATGAAGTGTTGGGGAGTCAGCACCAGGTCACCAGCATTGTGAAGCCTAGTGCAGGTTTGGCTCAGGTGACTGACAGCATAGGGGAGATATGTAGGAATTTTACGATCAGGTAATGATAGTGGGTGGAGCAGGGAACAGTCTTGATAGGAATGGGGAGTATGATGTAGGTGGTGACCTGGTGAAGATACCTACCCAAACTGGTGGCACTAACATGCACTTCGTGCAACTGTTTCAGCTTCAATATCTGCCTCATCTTAATGTGGATGTAAGGCGCGTTAACATGGGACTGGAGAGGGCACTGGAGGCAGAGGGCTGGGTCATATTTCAGTGGCGCCAGCTGGGTCTATCAATACGTCATATTTCACTAGGCATGGCATCCACCTCAATAGGTAAGGGGAAGGGAAGGTTGGCGAAGCTTATCGGTGACAGTTTGTTGGGTGGTGGTGGGATCACTCATGGGAAAATTCCTGTCGCAGTTGGTGTTTGAGCTGCACGTTTTTTTAGATTGAAGTCAGCTGATAGATATACCTGATTAAAGGAAGTCCCTCTAACTAAGGGCTTGCCTTCAGAGGATGTCATGTTTCCAAATAGAGAAGGAATTAGCATATTTCATCAAAATATAAGAGGTATTAGAGATAAAGTTAGTGAACTGCTTATAGATGTTGACTCTGAAATTATTGGTATATCGGAGCACCACTTAAATAATTTGACAATTCAGAGGCTTCCTTTACCAGGATACAGATTAGCTGGCTGTTTTTCAAGGAATTCCTTGTTGGGGTGGGGGAGTGACTATGTATGTAAAAAACAGTATTCCATTTGAGTCCATAGACGTATCTCGACACTGCACTGAACAGATATTTGAATGTTGTGCAGGGGCAGTTAAGTTTAGTGAACCTAAACTTCTAATTGTTGTTGTTTATAGGTCCCCTAACTCTGACTTCAGAGCAATTTTGCTCAAGCTACAGGGGGTTCTTGACTCACTTTGTAGGAAATACCATAAATTAGTTACATGTAGTGACTTCAGTATAAATTTTGTGTATGATGGTGCAAGGAAAGGTATGTTGGTAGATCTCCTAAACTCATTTGATCTGGTGCAGGATGTTTTCTTGCAACTGTGGTGCAGGGAAACAGATGCACAGCCATAGACGATATTTTTATTCATTCTTTATTACTAGATGGGCAGTCTGTTAGTAAAAGGGAGAATGGCCTTTCAGACCATGATGCACAAATTTTCACACTAAAAGGCTTTTATACTCAAAGAAATGTCGCATATGATTACAAACTATATAGGACAGTTAATCCAACGGCAATAGAGAGTTTTCTAAACCTCATCAAGGAACAAGAGTGGCAGGATGTTTATAGTGCCGATAACATAGATGATAAATATAATGCTTTCCTTAATACATTTCTCATGCTCTTTGACAGTTGCTTTCCATTAGGACGTTCTAAACGGGTTAGTAGCAGTAGTGAGTAGACCAGGTGGCTGTCTAGTGGGATAAGGATATCATGTAGAACAAAGTGGGAATTATATCAAAATGTTAGAAGTTGTCACAATCAAGCACAGTAGCCCAGTGCAAACAGTATTGTAAGGTGCTTAAAATGTTATTATGAAGGCAAAAAGTATGTGGTATGCAAATAGAATAGCTAATTCACAGGATAAAATTAAAATCATATGATTAGTTGTGAAGGAATTATCTGGTCATCAGCACAACGTCGACGATATAAAGTCAGTTCGTAGCAAAACTATTACTGTTACAGATAAATCATATACATGTACAACATTTAACTATCATTTTCTGAGCACTGCTGGCGAATTAAAGAAAAATTTACTTTCTACAGCGAATCATATAGCTTTCTTGGCAAATGCCTTTCAAAGACTGATGCCTGCAATACTCCTCTGTAATGCAGACAAGGGGGAGATTGAGTCAATAATTAAATCACTGCGGACTAAGGACTCTCATGGATATATGGAGTGCCTAGCAGAATATTAAAGTACTGTGCTGCACATGTTAGCCCTGCCTTTAGCCATATTTGTAACTTTTGCTTTGGGGATGCTCAGTTTCCTGAACTTTTAAAGTACTCAGTAGTAAAGCCGCTTTGTAAAAAGGGAAAAAGGGATAATGGAGACAATTATAGACCTATTTTTATGTCATCAGTGTTTGCTAAAGTTATTGAAAAGGCTGTGTATGTAAGGATAATTGATCATTTTATATCAAACGATTTGCTATCAAATGCTCAGTTCGGCATTAGAAGTTGTTTAACAACCTGAAAATGCTATTTTCTCTTTTCTCTGTGGGGTACTGGGTGGGTTAAACAAAAAGTTCTGAACGCTAGGCATATTTTTTTAATTAACTAAGGTGTTTGATTGTGTTGATCACAAAATAGTGCTCCAGAAGTAGGGGTCTGAGTGGGGTACAGTCAAGTGGAGGGTGCCCAAGGGATCAGTGTTGGAGCCACTCCTGGTAGTAAGGGATGTCGTGTGCAACGTTGGCTCGGTTTCAAATAGTGCACTTCATGACCTAAGTTCATGGCTTGTACAAAATAAACTAACTCTAAATCACAGTAAGACTCAGTGTTTACAGTTTCTAACATCCAATTCAACAAAACCTGATGTTTTAATTTCACAGAATGGGCATATGATTAGTGAAACTGAACAATTGAAATTTCTAGGTGTTGACATAGATAGTAAACTGTCGTGGAAAGCCCACGTCCAGGATCTTGTTCAAAGACTGAAAGCTACCATTTTTACTATTCTAACTGTATCTGAAGTTAGTGATCGTTCGACACGAAAATTAGTCTACTTTGCTTATTTTCATTCGCTTATGTTGTATGGTATTATATTTTGGGGCAACTCTTCCCGTTCTAAAAAAATATGTTTTGCTCAGAAATGGGCAGTTCGGGCACAATGTGGTTTAGGTTCACGAACCTCTTGTAGACCCCTGTTCACTAGACTGGGTATTTTGACATTGGCCTCTCAATATATATACATATTCCTTAATGTCATTTCCTGTTACCAATACTAGCTTATTCCTAAGAATAAGCAGCTTTCACTCAGTTAATACACGACAGAAATCAAACCTCCATTTGGGCCGGACTTCCTTAACTCTTGGGAGGAAAGATGTGCAGTGTACTGCTGCATTAATTTTCAATAAGCTATCACTCGAATTCAAAAATCTTAGCTGTAATCCACGCGCTTTCAAATCGAAACTGAAGAGTTTCCTCATGGGTCATTTCATCTATTCTGTCGAGGAGTTCCTTGAAAATTTAAGCTGATTCTTGTTGTACAGTTGATTGCGTTTATTTAAACTTATGGATTGACTTTTCCGGGTTCATAAACATTTTATTTTTATCTGTTATTACTTTTATGTTGTAATTTCATGTACTGACACGTTCCATAACCTTGTAAATTTGATTCTCAATTTGGTCCTACGGAACCTTGACGTGTAAATAAACACAAAAATGAAGTGCTGAAGCCGAAGAACCGATGACCTCAGCGGATTGGGCTCATAGGAACTTACCACCAAATCTAGATTTTACTCTGAACTTTAGCTGTTAGAAATAAGGTTATCTATTCTTCTGAGATAGATATACAGAACTGCCACATTCTATTTATATTGTTATCTTTTGTGCGACTCTAAAGTGTTGAGTGTCTCAGACGGAGCATTAAGCAACGAAGGATAGGGAAACCTATACAGTGGAAGACGAATGGCTATATTTATAACATGATATGGTGAAAAGTATCAAACAAGCAAGAAGACAAGAGTCGGTAGAAATTTTAAAGTTTTGAAGATGGCTGAGTGGTCAGCAACCGTTTACAAAGTGAAATTAACAGCATTATCAGCCCTCGGTCACAAAAAAGGAGTTTTTTGACCCAGGTTACAGCACTACTATGATTGCCCAAACCTGGGTCAAAAGACTCCTTTTCTGTGACCGAGGGCTGCTATTATTGTTAATTTTACTTTGTAAATGGGGCAGCTATTGCTGTCGTGGTCTAGGGGTATCGTCTTTGATTCATAGTCAAAACGTCTTCGGTCCCGGGCCCGAATACCGCTACTGCTTAAATTCTGATCAATAATCAGCATTGGCGACCGAAGACTTCCGGCATAAGAAGTCACCCTCATTCTGACAACGGCCTTGTCAAAGAGGGCGGAGGACTGGACAGAGGTTCTGGGCACTCTCTTGTCCTAAGGATTGGAAACTGCCCCTAAAGGCGGGAGAATCAGCAATGATCAACGGCATGAGGATGCAGAAGGCAATGGAAACCAATGCATTAAAGACATGTAACGTGTGTCCACAGGACTAAGTGTAAGGTCAATGAGTTGGATGCGAGTTTTGCAACTATGAAATACTTTCCTACATTATAGTAGCGAATATTAAATTTGAACTAATACTGCGAAAATTTTGTACTTGGATAGCTTAGATTGAAAATCTTTCTGTTTATTTCAAAGGGAAACAATTGACTTTCTGAAACATTGTCTGTCGTACACAACTTGAAACAGGTCATGTCGACTAAACCATATGGAAGAACTGACAGCGACGTATATCGGAAGGCAGTAAGGTCTCTTGCCTTTTGGTTTGGCAGTACTCGATAGCCATTTCTAGGCGTAAGTAAATGAAGAAAGGCAGCGCGTTTTTCTTATCAAGTAAGGTCTTCATCAATTTAGTTTTAATGTAATCTACGAGTAACTGCTGATGTTTGATATTAACGTGAAAAGGATTCCGTAGACAGGGAAAGAATCTGTTCTTGGGAAACTACTTCTATAGTGACCAAAAGGCATTAAATGATCTTGTGTGTTCCAGCAGCGGTATGAATAAAATGATAGTAATAATGACGGTAGTAAACGAATTATCCGGTAACTTCACACTTCAAAGTGGATTTTCTCGAAACAAGAATTTTGCTCAATTTGTGAAAATTCAAAATGGCTTTACTTCGAGCCTATGATGCCTAGAATAGTCTTTACATCCTGCTGACATGAGAATAGCATAATCTCCGCATGATAAGCTTGCTTCTACTTAACTATTTAATAGACTCGCACTTTTTCCACCGTGACTATTTTTGTAAGCTAAACACATCATCCGTTTCAGCACACTCTTGAGGCTGGAAAATGTGGCCACAGTGGTCTGATGGAACGAATTATCACAGGTGCACTGCGTGGGTTCAGGAATTTACTTTTAAGAGGCAGAAACAGATTTATTTTACCTCTGGTAACCTCAAGAGAAAGACGTTATAATCCATAATCCGCATTAAACATCACGTTCCTTCAGTACCAACTGGGCAGAGCCGGTTTACGTTGGGTAATGACATAGCGGAAGTCATGGCAAACAGAAATACAGTCGCCAGTAAACTTACTTACATTAGAACATTTTATTTTATTTGATGAACCGATAGCCATTTAAAGGAACAGGTCTCTTATTTTACGTGTACTCAATTGAACTAGAGACGTTGAAAAATTTGGTGCTGGACTATGATTCGACTTCGTATCTCCTCTTTCGAGGATCTGAATCTCTCAGAAAAGTACAGTTCAATCATTTCGTTCCTTTTCCCAAGACTGCAATCTTCTCTAGGTCTCCTCCAAAGGATCCAGTACAAAAATATTCATAATTTCATTTCAAGCCCTATCAAGTGCAAACCCACCTGCTAGTGAAAATTAACGTGCATTTTTAATGTCTGTTCATATATTGCCAACAGTCGCAATACGGGTCGTTGTCTCTGGTCTAATAAGCACACCTCTTACTGTTGGTGAGTAAGCAACTGATACTTAAGCTATATTCGTGGATGCACGGTGGGTGTACAGTTCGACTGTCGCTTAGGCACAAAAGTTTGCATCCTTATTTTAGATTCAAACACCTAGCAGCTCGTAAGAAAAACCGATACGAACCATTTGATTTTTCTTAGTTAACAATCCGATTACGTGTTGGGTTCGTATCTCCGTCACAGAACTTCACACCATGCACTTCACCTTTAAATGCATGCACACTTTGTTACTTCAGAATGGAGGTATATCAGACATCTTTCGTGGTTAGCTAACAGGGACGAAAGGGTCTTGATAGGAGTCCCCTGTTTATTACAAAAATTGTCGTCTTTTATTTTCAAGTTTAGATTTGATTACTGGCATTGCCAAAAATTTCGGTAATTCATGGCTCTTCATGGCTAGTCCTCAATATGATGTTATTAGATTAGATTAGACAAATTCTTGTTGCATAGATCATGAATACGACATTTCGTAATGGTGTGGAACATGTAATTTTAGATGAAAGATTTCTTTACACACTATGATTCAATTTCTTTGCAGCAATGTTTTACACACACACTCTCTCTATCTCATGCTTTTTTATTTCTCTCTCTCTCTCTCCCTCTCTCTCTCTCTCTCTCTCTCTGTGTGTGTGTGTGTGTGTGTGTGTGTGTGTGTGACACACACACACACACACACACACACACACACACACATTCTTTTTTTTATTTTTATTTCTTTGTTGTTCTCGACTATAGGCGAAGCACGAAAACGCCTGTGAATGAGTTTCTTACGAAAGAAATATAAAAACAACTATGAGTGTTACTGATTTATGATGCTTAGTTTGCAGTCAATTCTGAGTATTATTAGTAACTACGCTCCAGTCCCTAAACCTAGTGACAGAAATGCGAATCAGACGCATTACGTATTCCACGCCGTAGCAGCTGCGACTTGGAGACACCAGCTATGGTCACTTCGCAGCCCGCTGTAGGATCACATCGGCTCGTCATCTTCCTGCTGGTACTGTAACTGAGATTTGGTAACAAGGCAACGTATGTTTGACAACTCAGTGATCGATGAGTTACTTCCTTGTGTGCACGGAGGAGGAGGAGGAGGAGGAGATTAGTGTTTAACGTCCCGTCGACAACGAGGTCATTAGAGACGGAGCGCAAGCTCGGGTGAGGGAAGGATGGGGAAGGAAATCGGCCGTGCGCTTTCAAAGGAACCATCCCGGCATTTGCCTGAAGCGATATAGGTAAATCACGGAAAACCTAAATCAGGATGGCCGGAGACGGGATTGAACCGTCGTCCTCCCGAATGCGAGTCCAGTGAGCTAACCACTGCGCCACCTCGCTCGGTGTGTGTGTGCACGGAATTAAGCCTCAAAGTTCACTTGATTTTACCTGTCATTTCCATTGAATAATCTCAGTTATTATCGCTTGAGGTGTAACAAAAGATCGTAAACTTACGGTTTTAGCCCAGGAAAGTCGTTGCAGGTGGAAATCGCAGCCAATCTCGTTCTTTAAATAGCGGTTTATGAGTTCTAGCCACTATTGGCCTCGTAAGAGGAAGCTAAGACACATACTCCTTCGCCAGCTCTGTGGTAACGTGCTGACCTGTAAAAAAGCGTCTGTTATGGTTCGCAGGTTCAGTCTCACTGACTCCATCGTTTTAAACCCCTCTGTGAAAGAGCTACAAGCAATCAGATCAAACATCAATAAGGAAATCGCAAGAAAATACTTTCAGCTCATAATGCAACGGTGAAAAACTTACAATGTTGCACAACAGGTAACGCCTCTTTCCGCTGCTGACAAGCAAATTTTGGGTTTCTAGAAATACATAACTATATTTATGAAAAGCCACATTTGCATACGTCTTGAGTATGACACAGTATACCAATTAAGCATAGACCCAATCAAAATCTAAGTGAGTAGTATTTTACTAATTCGTGTCGATAGAGGCATGCATGTGTACAGAAACTCAGTTTTATTAAAACAGACTATCGTCGTAAGGTTATCGTGGGTAGTTTTATTTCATTTCTTATAATAAAGTTCACAATTTTCGTAAGGTTTCGTTTAGTGTTGTTGAAACAATAGTAAACATGAGAGCGAAATTAATCATCAACGATATATGCGAATTCTCTGATGTTATCTATAACAGTCTGGCAATGCACATGCAGTTTATTGATTACATATATGTAGAAAGCTTGTTCTGAGTTAAAGCTGTCAAACAATGTTTGAAGAAGAATAAAATGCCACTACCACACGACAGCTAATGTAGAAAATACTTTTCTGACGTATTTGGGCACGATGCGCTCTCCCCATACATAATACAAAAGCTTCGAGGTACATCTGCTGCCTGGCTGTCTATTAAACCTGAAAAGAACAAAATGTCACAGAAGTTAGCCCTTTTTTCCACATACGACTATTTTGGGTTGAGAAGTGAAGGGAATTATGTTCAAAGTTCCATTAGATTGGTAACTTCAGCAGACAGCAGAATTGAGTTTTAAAAAAATTTAGCAGTAAATGTATTCGAACTCGCGACATTTTATCGACGGTGCACGACACTTACCATTACACTACTAGCTGACACATGGCTACAACGCCTCCAGAGCTGAACAACAATTCCTCCAGAACTTCTGCATACCACAGCGCTGCGAAATAATGCAAATGGCCGGGTCTAGACTTCTAAGAGAAACAGTTACAGCTTTTCTTTTGCGCTGCACGACGTTTTTTACAAACAGATAGCGCAGTAGAATAGCTCAAGTGGAATGGAACACTTCATATTTAAATTTCTGCATCCTACACTGTTGGCAGTTCTATGTAGGTGGCAGTTACATGATTTTATTTCGGTGATTACAAAATAGAGTCGAATGTATGCACTGGGTAGCCGAGGCAGCTAGTTCATGGTGATTCGGTCAACCAAGTAAATGAATTTACTGAACATGCTGCAATTTACTACAGAGAACCTGTGTGTCAGAATTCTCATCCAGTGTGGTGCAGCGGTGTTATGATAGAAAAATGATTCGCAGACGAGAGGATTTGGTGGTCTGTTGGACTGATGATAGGTTCTTATACCTATGGTCTGGGTTCGATTCCCACTTTTGCCAAAGATTTTAGATAGGGAGAGAAAGATTCCATTCTCTTCTGGCTACACCAAGTGAAGAAGATATAATGGCAGTGTGGTCTGAAATTCACATTAAAGATGATATTCTTTCTCTGCCAAGTGAACGTCAGGTTGAACCACAATAAAGTCTGGAGTGGCGACATGTAGAAACTCTATCACCTGTTACCTTTCCTATACTAGTTATTTATTTCTAGTGACGAAACAAACGCTATGTAGGGTCACAGGACACTTATTCCACCTTTTATCTGAGTTTCTGTATGTCGATAAAATTGGTTCTGAACTGAGAATGCAACTCAGACCGCCCTTAACGCTGAATTTGATCCCTTCGTGACAATACAGCTCGGCTACAACTTGTTGTTTGTTCAAAACTGCAGATTCCTCAACATCTCCACATATTACGCGTGAATGAATTCGAATCCTGGCTCGGCACTAAAGATTTCATTATGTATTAACAAGCTCTAGCATGAGAACACCTATCTGCTGTTGGATAATAATTTTGATTTTTAATGTTTTTTCATTCGTTGTCAACATTAACGATATCTGACGTTTTTGACTCCCAGTGGGACATAGAACTATTTGCGAGATCACTGTAAGTTCAAGATTTTATTCCGAGCTTCTGGTGGAGAAAAATTTATTAGCTGACGTCTCTTTGTGTGTAGTCAACAACGATATGTGTCGGGCTCTATTCCCAGTGAGCACTGAACTCTTAGTCATATTATTTCTAGTTCAAACATGCTCACATGTCGCTGCTGGTGCAACAAACCCATATTTAACGTACGTTTTCTCAAGAATATAACAGCGATCGGTGCCGGGTTGGAGTCCTGGGAAGGAAAAAACTAATGTTTCGTCTCGTCATTTCAGTTACAACATCTAGCTACCGCCGAGAAAATCCGATATGTCACAGTTGGTTGTGCTTCGATATCAATCCGAGTAAGTTCTGGGTTCGAATCCCTATCCAACACAAAGCTTTGCCTCACGGCCTTTCAAGTAAGTTACTTGTGAAGAAGCAATAGTTAACATCTCTCGTAGTTCGTTAACAGGGACAGTAGATGCTGGGTAGGAATTCGCGTCCGTTAAAAATGTTTGCGTTATTAATTTAAAGTTGATATTTGCTAACTGCTACTGTCTAAAATCGAGGTATATCACTCTCTGTATGCCTAATCAGGAATTAATGTTAGTTTGCGTGAGTCACGAAATCTTTGCTTAGTCTGCATGACCTGGATTTGAATCCATATGCAGAACGAGATGGTTCGGCGTGTCATCTGCAGTTCATACATATTCTCAACTAGCTGCTCGTGGATAACTTAAATTTTTAATGTCATTTTGTGTTAAATAATAATACTGTATGTTACTTTGAAGAAGAAATCATGAATACGACGAACTTACTACGTGCATTACCTATCTGACGTAATAATGAGAGTGGTAACGTTTCATGTATGTCATTTATTGTAATAAATGTGAGCTTACAAGCCTTAAGGACAGTCTTATCTGTGATAAGGCATTCCCTGATATTTGTAGCATCGTGGTATTACTTTACATCGTGAGTTACTGCGATACAGAGCAGTGTTTTCTAGTGGTGACCTGTTGGAACCATTTTCAATAGTCAAACGACTGTACCAAGGAGCGATTAGAGGACCTGCTAGACAGCCGCGTTATGTCGGTTGCATGCGAATCAGGCGAAATGCAGTTCAGGTCGTTCGGATACTTTTGAGCACGACTGTACATGACCAAGTCGCAAGCTGAAGATGAAGAGATAGATAAAATGTGTGAAGATATTGAAAAGGTAATACAGTATGTAAAGGGGAATGAAAATCTAATAGTCAAGGGTTACTGGAATGCAGATGTTAGTTAGATTACATCATGACAGACAGAGATTCCGAAATTAGATACTGGATTGCAAGGCGTACCCCGGAACAGACACAAACTCAGATCACAATGTAGTAGTGATGAAGAGTAGGCTGAAGTTTAAGACATTAGTCAAGAAGAATCAATGCGCAACGAAGTGGGTCACGGAAGTACTAAGGAATGACGAGATACACTTGAAGTTCTCTAAGGCTATAGATACAGCAATAAGGAATTGATCAGAAGTCAGTATAGTTGAAGAGGAATGGTCATCTCTAAAAAAGGCTATCACAGAAGTTGGGAAGGAAAACAGGTACAAAGAAGGTTCGTTTTATTGATGAAGCAGCCAAATTAGCCACAAAAGCAGTATACAGGGTGAGTCACCTAACGTTACCGCTGGATATATTTCGTAAACCACATCAAATACTGACGAACCGATTCCACAGACCGAACGTGAGGAGAGGTGCTAGTGTAATTGTTTAATACAAACCATACAAAAATGCACGGAAGTATGTTTTTTAACACAAACCTACGTTTTTTTAAATGGAACCACGTTAGTTTTGTTAGCACATCTGAACATATACACAAATACGTAATCAGTGCCGTTTGTTGCATTGTAAAATGTTAATTACATCCGGAGATATTGTAACCTAAAGTTGACGCTTGAAACCTCCGACGTTCAGTTGCGTGTTGTAAGAAACACGGGCCACGGGCGTTTCATAGGACGTGGAGGACGCATAAATTGGCCAGCTCGTTCTCCTGATCTTACACCTCTGGACTTCTTTCTGTGGGGTAGGTTAAAGGAGAATGTGTACCGTGATGTGCCTACAATCCCAGAGGATATGAAACAACGTATTGTGGCAGCCTGCGCCGACATTACACCAGATGTACTGCGGCGTGTACGACATTCATTACGCCAGAGATTGCAATTGTGTGCAGCAAATGATGGCCACCACATTGAACATCTATTGGCCTGACATGTCGGGACACACTCTATTCCACTCCGTAATTGAAAACGGAAACCACGTGTGTACGTGTACCTCACCCCTCATGGTAATGTACATGTGCGTCAGTGAAAAAGACCAATAAAAAGGAGTTAGCATGTGGACTTAATGTGCTGTTCCAGCCTCTTCTGTACCTAAGTTCCAGCACCGTTCCCTTTGGATCCCTACGTAATTCGGTGCTCTGCGATACACACGATCGAAAAGCGGAGGAGTGGTACTCAAGCGTCAACTTTAGGTTACAATATCTCCGGATGTAATTAACATTTCACAATGCAACAAACGGCACTGGTTACGTATTTGTTTATATGTTCAGATGTGCCAACAAAACTAACGTGGTTCAATTTAAAAAAACGTAGGTTTGTGTTAAAAAACATACTTCCGTGCATTTTTTTATGGTTTGTATTAACCAATTACACTAGCCCCTCTCCTCACGTTCGGTCTGTGGAATCGATTCGTCAGTATTTGATGTGGTTTACGAAATACACTCCTGGAAATTGAAATAAGAACACCGTGAATTCATTGTCCCAGGAAGGGGAAACTTTATTGACACATTCCTGGGGTCAGATACATCACATGATCACACTGACAGAACCACAGGCACATAGACACAGGCAACAGAGCATGCATAATGTCGGCACTAGTACAGTGTATATCCACCTTTCGCAGCAATGCAGGCTGCTATTCTCCCATGGAGACGATCGTAAAGATGCTGGATGTAGTCCTGTGGAACGGCTTGCCATGCCATTTCCACCTGGCGCCTCAGTTGGACCAGCGTTCGTGCTGGACGTGCAGACCGCGTGAGACGACGCTTCATCCAGTCCCAAACATGCTCAATAGGGGACAGATCCGGAGATCTTGCTGGCCAGGGTAGTTGACTTACACCTTCTAGAGCACGTTGGGTGGCACGGGATACATGCGGACGTGCATTGTCCTGTTGGAACAGCAAGTTCCCTTGCCGGTCTAGGAATGGTAGAACGATGGGTTCGATGACGGTTTGGATGTACCGTGCACTATTCAGTGTCTCCTCGACGATCACCAGTGGTGTACGGCCAGTGTAGGAGATCGCTCCCCACACCATGATGCCGGGTGTTGGCCCTGTGTGCCTCGGTCGTATGCAGTCCTGATTGTGGCGCTCACCTGCACGGCGCCAAACACGCATACGACCATCATTGGCACCAAGGCAGAAGCGACTCTCATCGCTGAAGACGACACGTCTCCATTCGTCCCTCCATTCACGCCTGTCGCGACACCACTGGAGGCGGGCTGCACGATGTTGGGGCGTGAGCGGAAGACGGCCTAACGGTGTGCGGGACCGTAGCCCAGCTTCATGGAGACGGTTGCGAATGGTCCTCGCCGATACCCCAGAAGCAACAGTGTCCCTAATTTGCTGGGAAGTGGCGGTGCGGTCCCCTACGGCACTGCGTAGGATCCTACGGTCTTGGCGTGCATCCGTGCGTCGCTGCGGTCCGGTCCCAGGTCGACGGGCACGTGCACCTTCCGCCGACCACTGGCGACAACATCGATGTACTGTGGAGACCTCACGCCCCACGTGTTGAGCAATTCGGCGGTACGTCCACCCGGCCTCCCGCATGCCCACTATACGCCCTCGCTCAAAGTCCGTCAACTGCACATACGGTTCACGTCCACGCTGTCGCGGCATGCTACCAGTGTTAAAGACTGCGATGGAGCTCCGTATGCCACGGCAAACTGGCTGACACTGATGACGGCGGTGCACAAATGCTGCGCAGCTAGCGCCATTCGACGGCCAACACCGCGGTTCCTGGTGTGTCCGCTGTGCCGTGCGTGTGATCATTGCTTGTACAGCCCTCTCGCAGTGTCCGGAGCAAGAATGGTGGGTCTGACACACCGGTGTCAATGTGTTCTTTTTTCCATTTCCAGGAGTGTATATCCAGCGGTAATGTTGGGTGACTCACCCTGTATACGTCTCTGTTCCTAAAAATTGGGAAACCACTGCAGCGAAGACCGCATTTAAACATATCTTCTTGAAAAGTGGGGGAAATCAATAGAATGGCAATGTAATGTCTTTTAAAAAATATCAGTAAAATTAGTCACGAAAAAGTAAATAGTGTTAGATGTTGCAGAAAACAGTGTGGATGCCAAACATTCGAGAAAACTATGCGAAAAGTGCTGTGTGCTATTTTGTGCTGTATATTTGCAAATCGCCTGAATTTACTGCTGCTGCTGCTGTCTCTACTGCTCCTGCTCCAATGAAGTTCGGATTGGCAATGAATCTCAGAATACTGAGTGGACACTAAGGAAGGGCAATGGTGTTGGTGGGGGAATGACCAATAGCAGAACAGTGGGAGTGGTGGGTACCATTTTTATGGGACAAAAATTAACATAATTAAAAATGACAGCCATTACTTTAAGCTAAATGCATTGAACACCTGAGTAACCATATAACACTAGCCAGCAAGTTGGCGCCCAGTATAACGCCCTCTGACAAACTAGCGTTATCCTCTGGGAGGAATTTTAGTTGTTTGTTTGACTGTGTGTACACCTAATGGAGGGTATCGAAACATTAATTTCGTATAAGTGGCTATTAATAGAAAACTGAAAGACCTTACTTTGGAGGTAATACTAATACTGAAATTCATAAAAATGAAATAATAAACGGTCGCCAGCATAATTAAGCATCATAATTTGAAACATTATGTTTTAAGAAAAATGAATATGAGTTACTAAATTGACTTTTATTAATACTCCTTTTAAATAGTGCAATGAATACACACGACTACCGGACGAACTGAGAAGTGGGCAGCAGTAGTTGCTATTTACATAAATCAGCAATCGTAGCAAATTTAGAAGTTATTTCACTCGTAGTAATAATAGTTACTGTTGCAATCAATAGCTAACTCAGCGCTACGATGTTACTAAAAATCTCACGAGACTAAAATTGGGCATGGCAAGAGTCCCGGTTTACCTAGCATACAGACACCACAAATGAGGTTAGATAACATTACACTTTTTCTACTCACCCTTTTATGGAAATGTTTCCGGTTACCTTAGCAAAACCAATATTTAGCTTACCTTTCTTTCAATAGAAAAGAATATAGTCGGGACCCATAAATTGAAACTGTCTTTACAGGAAAATTCTGTGACTATTTCAGAAATATTACCTGTGAAGCAGGTATTTTTATGGTAACACTACACACTTTGGCACCGAACTTTAGCAGATTTAGTACAAAAGCAAACCATTAGTTGGTTAGAAACAGGATACTCGGTTTCTGCACATTTAGAATAGGACCCAGCATTGGTTTCATAATCAGAACTATTTTATGGTTCACACACATGTTTTTATCACTGAAATTATCATCGAATAACACTTACACAATCATACTGGTTCATACTAAGATACATATCTGAGTTGCTGAAGCTGGCGGAGCAGTGGCGCAAAAATGGTGACAAGCACGTGAGGGCTACCTGGTCTCACACTCTTGATGTTGAATGCTCTTTATAAATTCTAATTGGCGAAGAATTATCCTTGTTTTAGAGCCATTCCATAATAACAAGAGCACCATACGACAGCCGACTCCGAGGCAATTTCAATATAAATTGGCTTTCAAACGCCTCACTCGGTACCCTCGATGTTAACCGTATAACCGCTAGCCACTGACTGCCTAGCGTGCTCACATCATAGTCGCCCAGATCGACGCAAAACCTACCTTTTAACGCGCGCTTAGCCACTTCCATAGCGGAGGGGGCTCCCTACAACTTTTATACTATACAACACAAGTTACCTAAACATGAACCAGCATTCAAAGTACAATTTCTCTTACTGAACATACATATTTTACAAAGTTTCATTATTCTTGAACATTATTTTAGTTTTCATAATACATAATTACAAACTTCAACTTTCTCTCTGACAATTCAATGACCTTCATTCGTAAAGAACAAACACTTCTTTGTCACATACATATAATTACACAGTATAAATTACTTACTATTGATATTGGTGTTACAACCATGCCGCCATCTTGTTCATAAGTGGTAGTCATCGTGACAGTTATTGACCATTAATAAAGCCTAAACAAACAAAACATGCGCCCCAGTGAACTGTTTGTTTACATAATGACCTTTACATCAGGCTATCGGAAATGGCTGAGAACAATGCTCCCCATTCGGCTAGAACTCTCATACAGAGACTGCTAGGATATAATGAGATTTGATGCTATGGTTATCTAAAACACGTAATGTACTGAACGGCTTCATTAAGACTGATGAGGGAATGAAATCCATTGACAGTTTAAAAATCCACTTCCTAAGCAAGGCATCTACTCTTATTAATCATAGGAGGCGCAAGGGAATGGTCGAAAGCACGTAGACGAAGAGACTAACGGATCACACTCGATGAAAACTAACATTTATTAACACGATGTATACTGTCCTCTTGTTAAGCAACCTTTTAATAAGCAAAAAAAAAAAAACCCTTATAGTTCCTTCCAGAGTTTAATTCCTTAAGAAAGTCTATGTATATTATTCTGTCTATAAGGGATCATACCATTAGAAAGTTGGCACGCAGTTGCTCTTGTGAACACGTTAAAAATCCAGGTCACTTGCTACGGCAGTGAAAGAAAGAAACAGGAAGATAAATTTACCAATAATTCCTACGAATTTCCAGTGGTTATCTTTAAATGTGCCTTGTGATAGCCGTGGTGGCTCATTTCACCTTCCCACCATCTATAGTTTCTAGCGGCATCTCACAAGGTGGCCCATATTACTCCCTTGTGTGAGTATCGCTGCCCTGGATAGGCTTCAAAACCGGCCGCTAGATGATGATGATGATGATGATGTTTGGTTTGTTGTGCGCTCAACTGCGCGGTTATCAGCACCCGTACAAATTCCCAATCTTTTCTCAGTCAAAACTCGCCACTTTCATGAATGATGATGAAATGAGGGGACAACACTAACATCCAGTCATCTCGAGGCAGGTGAAAATCCCTGACCCCGCCGGTAGTCAAACCCGGGGCGGCCGCTAGAGCAGCTTCTGGGGGCCTTCGGAAAGGCAGTGCACGCAGTTTTTCGTGTAGTGAGGAAATGGGAACCAATGAAATTTGGTGCGGATCGGCTCGACGTCTTTTCCAGATCATCATTCACTCTTCTTCGCCAAAACTGGGTAGAAGGGAAAGCGTTTGGTTCGCCTATTCCGCGTGTTTTTTATTTGACTCTATGTGATCGTTGGATCAATTTATTACCCTGTCTGTATTTTCGAAGTGACTTGTGTTAATCTGGTAGCCAGCGTTCTCTCTAAAAATTTACGATGGTTAGTGTTGTTATGGCTACGCAATAGGCTCAGCTTCCACTCATAATTGTATCAGCGGCCTATGATTATCTAGTCTCGTTTTTTTTTGTCGTGTTTGTTTCTAAATTGTTTTATGAGACTGAATAAACTTTGGTGCCGTCCCGTTGTCACTGTGAGCTTGTACCATGGGAAGCGACGAGAGGATGTTGTTTGGTGGCCGGTATCCTCTTTCTATAAAACAAACTGCACGCATATATTAACGGGGTTCTATATTAACCAGAACAGGAAGCCACTTAAGATAGTACAGGTGTTGTGGTACGAGTTCTTCCGTAATAGTCCAGGTTAGCCTCACTGGTGGTGAAGTACATGTCGCACGTGTACACTACCCTGGGCACTAGGTACGGACTGACTCTGAGCTAGAAGCAGAGATAACTGTGACTGCACACCCACTGGGCTGCGACTGATGACCTGACTCGTTGACTCACAGGATGACTGACTGACCCTCCGGTCCGCTCCGGCCATCTAAATACTAGCAGTCGAGAGGGCGTTGGCCGAGCATTGCTTGCGAGTCTCTATTTGTCCTCTCTCCTGATAGGCCCGTTGCTACCATCTACTATTGAGTTTCTTGCAACCTCTTTGCCACCCGGTGAGCTGGCGACAGCTTACGCCAGCACACTAACTCTCTCTCAATTTTAATATATGTTTTCACTATGTTTTAGAAAATGGCCCTTAAACCTTTGTGTGTCACGTCTTCTAACTGGTTTGATGCGGTCCGCCACGAATTCGTGTCCTCTGCCAACCTCTTCATCTCAGAGTAGTACCTGTAACCTTCGTTCTCAATTACTTGCTGGATGTATTCCAAACTCTGTCTTTCTCTACAGTTTTTGCCCTCTACAGCTCTCTCTAACACCATGGATTCATTCCCTCATCTCTTAAGCTGTTCTATCATCCTGTCCCTTCTCCTTGTCAGTGTTTTCCACATACTCCTTTCCTCTCTGAGTTTGTGCACAACCTCCTCACTATACACTTTATCAGTCTACCTAATTTTCAACATTCATCTGTAGCTCCACACCTCAAATGCTTCGATGCTCTACTGTTCCGGTTTTCCCACAGTCTGTGTTTCACTACTATACAATGCTATGCTCCAGAAGCACATTCTCAGAAATTTTTTCCTCAAATTGAGGCCTATTTTTGATAGTAGTAGACTTCTCTTGGCCATGAATGTCCTTTTTGTCAGTGCTAGTCTGCTTTTGATGTCCATCTTGCTCTGTCCGTCATTGGTTATTTTGCTGCCTAGATAGTAGAATTCTGTAACTTCATCTACTTCGTATCCATGAATCTTGATGTTAAGTTTTTCACTTTTCTCAATCCTGCTACTTCTCATTATTTTGTCTTTCTTCGGTTGACTCTCAGCCCATATTTTGTACTTCCTAACTGTTCATTCTTTTCAGCAGATCGTGTAATTCTTCTTCCTTTTCGCTCAGGATAGTAATGTCATCAGCGAATCATATCACTGATATCTTCTCACGTTGAATTTTAATTCCACTCTTGAACCTTTCTTTTAGTTCCATCATTGCTTCTTCAATGTACAGATTGAATAGGAAGGTGATAGTCTACACCCTTGTTTTATACCCTTTTTAATCCGAGCATTCCGTTCTCCGTCGTCCACTTTTATTATTCCCTCTTCGTTCTTGTAAGTATTTTATATTACCCTTCTTCCTAAAGCCTACCCCTATTTTTCTCAGAGTTTCGAACATCTTCCACCATTGTACACTGCCGAACCATTTTTACAGTTCGACAAATGGTATGAACGTGTCTTGATTTTTGACAACCGCAACGTCAGAATTGCTTCTCTGGTGCCTTTACCTTTCCTAAAGCCAAACTGACCGTCATCTAGCACATTATCAATTTTCTGTTCAATTCATATTGTAACAGTTGTGTTACTAAATGTGACACTTCTGTCACTCAATGTAACTGGGTTTTCTCTTTTGATGCTGTCAATTGTCAGGATGAGCATTCTAAAGAATTCTGTCAGGGTGAAAATATTAAATAAATTAACTTTTCTCTCTTAACAACATGTGGGCAGGGTGGGTTCTTCCTTGGCTCGGGTATGAGGTCGAATGAAACATCAGTTTTACATAAGATAACTTTTATTGAAGATTTGTACAACTGTATCTTACGGGATGTTCTGGTTCGGAGAGCGGCAGCTGTGTCGTTTGTGAAGTTTTCTGCTGTGGCAGCGGCGGCGGCGGCGGCGGCGGCGGCGTCTGATTACGCGTAGCGGTGTGTATCTCGTGTCGCCGTCTGGCCCAGTTGACTGGAGACGCGCAGCGCGAGGTGGCCCGTTTAATTATTGCGAGCGAAGTCGTGCATCGGATGGTGGTACCTTGGATGTGGCATCCCAGTGTTTCTCTTCTCTAAGCGGCCGCGTGTGTTGTGCGTCAACAAGCGGAGCGGCGCGGCGGGGCAAGGCCAGTGTCCCGAACTCGAACCACGGACTCCCGCTTGCCAGTCTTCGGCTGTCAGGTCTTCATCCCAGCTCACAGGTGACTGCTGAGGTGAGGCCGTCTCCTTCCCGTCCTCACGAGTCACCCGGGTACGTAAAAATCAGACTTCAAATACCTTTTAACTTCTGTCTTCTGGCGCCGCGGCTGCTGCTTGCTATTCCATTACAGCGGCGGACTTGGTGCGTCTGTGCAAGATGCAGTCTCTTCTTGCATGACGGTCTTCAGCACCGAAACTGACTGAAAACTACTGATACTCTTCTTTTCTTCCTTCGTCTCTCGTCTTCATCTCCGTCCCCGTCTCCGTCTTCGTCTTCGTCCCCGTTTTCATCTGTCTTCATCGGTCGGGCCCACCGCGTCTCGCGTATTTATTCACTTCAGTTCACTGCAGGTGAACGACTTCATGGCCATTGCCTCTTCTGTCACGTTGAAAATCTTCTTGAAGAATCTTCTTGACCTGGGTCATTGGCTCTTGGAATGTAGGCGGGGGCCTCTGATCGCATGTGACGACTGAGAAACACGTGAGCCGGTCATTGCCTCTTCCGTCACATTGAAAAGCTTCTCGAAGAATCTTCTTAACGTCGGTCATTGGCTCTTGGAATGTAGGCGAGGGCCTTTGCTCACATGCGATAACTGAGAAACACATGAGCCGGTCGGGCGATGCCCTGACGGCTGAATCGACAGCGCCCGCTTACGTGGAACTTGCTGACTTCACGGTCATTGTCTCTTCTGTTCTGCTGTTCTGCCCGCTGAATGCCAGTATGTAACTCTCTAAACTAAACCAAGTTTTCCATTTATATTCTAATTTCTAGTTCACTTTGATTTCACTAATTTATTTACTTAAGTACCACTCAACAATATGTATATTATTCTTGAAAGCTACTTGGATGAATGAGCTGTTAAGCAGATTGAGCGACAATTCTCGCACTACTCGGTTGTTGCAGTCTTCGGAATTGTATGGATGATATTTTTCCGAAAGTCAGATGTTATGTTGCCAGACATTCCACACACCAACATGAATAGTCATTTTGTTGACATTTCGTCCAGCTGTTTTAGAAACTCTAATGAAATGTTATCTATCCCGTCCGCCTTTTTTGATCCTCAAAGCTCACTTAAATTCTGATTCTAATACTGGATCCCCTATCTCTTCTGAGTCAACTCCTGTTTCTTCTTCTGTCACATCAGACCACTCTTTCCCTTCATAGAGGCCTTCAGTGTACTCTTTCCACCTATCTGCGCTCTTGTTTGCATTTAACACTGGCATTCCCATTGCAGTCTCAATGTTAACACCCTTGCTTTTAATTCCACCCACGGTTGTTTTGACTTTCCGACGTGCTCAGTCAGTCCTTCCAGCAATGATTGCTTTTTCGATTTCCTCACATTTTTCTTGCGTCTTATCTTCCCCGCACTTCCTATTTATTTTATTCCTTATCGACTTGTATTTCCGTGTTCCTGAGTTTCCGTGAACATTTTTGCACTTGCTTCTTTCATCGATCAACTGAAGTATTTGCTCTTTTACGCATGGTTTCTTCGCAGCGATCTGCTTTGTATCTCTGTTTTTCTTTCCAAATTCTGATTGCCCTTTTTAGAGATTTCCACTCCTTTTCAACTGTACTGCGTACTAAGCTATTTCTCATTGCAGTATCTATAGCCTAAGAGAATTACAATCCAGCATCATAATTCGGAATGTCTGTCTGGCCATGATGTAATCTAACTGAAATCTTCCCGTATCACCCAGCCTTTTCCAAGTTCACCTCCTGTTCTTGTGATTCTTGAACAGAGTATTCGTTATTAGTAGCTGAAATTTATTACAGAACTCAATTAGTCTTCCTCCTCTTTCATTCCTTGTCTCGAGCCCACATTTTCCCGTAACCTTTTCTTCCACTCCATCCTCTACAACTGCATTCCATTCCCTCATGAACACTAGATTTTCATCTCCCGTACCGTATTATCCCTACAAAATCCTCATGTATTTTCTCTATCTCTTCATCTTCAGCTTGCAACGTTGGCATGTATGCCTGAACTATAGTTGTCCGAGTTGGTTTTCTGTCACTGAAAGGTTCACAGGAATACACACTCTGCCCTACCTTCCTATTCATAACGAATCATACTCCAGTTATACCATTTTCTGCTGCTGTTAATATTACCCTATACTCATCCGACAAGAAATCCTTTTCTTTCCATTTCACTGATCCCTACCGCATCTAGATTGAGCCTTTGCATTTGCCTTTTTACGTTTTATAACTTCCCTACCACGTTCAAGCTTCTGACATTGCACGCCCCGACTCATAGGACGTTATCCTTTCGTTGGTTATCGAATCTTTTTCTCCTGATCACCTCGCACTTGGCAACTCCCTCCCGGAGATCCGAATGCGGAACTATTCCGGAAACTTTTGTCGATGGAGAGATCATCATGACACGTTTTCAGTTACAGGCCACATGTCCTGTGGATACACGTTATGTGTCTTTGATGCAGTGGTTTCCATTGCCTTCTGCACCCTCATGCCGTTTATCATTGCTGATTCTTCCGCCTTTAGGGACAGTTTCCTAGCCCAAGGACAACTGTGGCCTGAACCTCTCTCCGCTCCTCCGCCCTCTTTGTCAAGGCCTTGGTAGAATGAGGGTGACTTCTTATGCCGGAAGTCTTCGGCCACCAACGTTGATTATTAATGAAAATTTATGCCAGTGGGCAGGGTGTGTGTGTGTGTGTGGGGGGGGGGGTTCCAAACCCGGGACCAAGGACGTTTAGATTACTAATAAGAAACGCTACCCACAGACAACGGGTTCCTATTTATGTCGCTTCCTGGAAGAATTTACTGCTCCCATTGAGCGGTTCTGTTTAACACATTACGTTTTTAGCTAAACTTGTTTCCTAGAGCGTGTGATCCGATTGGAAACGTTCTGTAAGTGCAATCGTGGTTAAACAATAACCTTCACTTGTAGCGTAATTCAGTGAGACATTTATGTTCCGTGTTTTTTAACAGCACATACTAAGTTCCCGAGAGAGCCTTTCCTGTCGGCTGCTTCTTACCGCTTGGTCTGGCTTGCTTGCGGCTTTATGGGCGGCTGTCTAGCATAACCCGGGGCCACTTGCGTTTTGTTTGCAGTCGCGCGTCTAGTCTGTCTGTACCCAAGTTGTGTACCTTACATTATCTGACTTGCATTGTAAATGGAAGCCTACTGCTGGCGAAGCATGTTGTTCATGTTATTGTTCTGTTCAGTACATATCCTGACCTTCTTCTAAATTTTACTGTAGTTATTTGGTATAAGCCTTTTGGGCAACTGTAAAGACGAAGTGCTGTGGATTGTTAACTACTTAGTATTTATCTTCTGAGGGTCTGCCTAATGTCTTGAATTTGCGCTCCCTTGAAGAAATTTATATATAACTCAGTATTCAAATGGTTCAAATGGCTCTGAGCACTATGGGACTTAACATGTGTGGTCATCAGTCCCCTAGAACTTAGAACTACTTAAACTTAACTAACCTAAGGACATCACACACATCCATGCCCGAGGCAGGATTCGAACCTGCGACCGTAGCAGTCGCGCGGTCCCGGACTGAGCGCCTAGAACCGCTAGACCACCGCGGCCGGCAACTCAGTATTAATTATTTAATTGTTTTGTTTTCTTACACCTTGTTTGGGGCCATTATTACTGTAATTTAGTGACTCTATCTTTCACCATTTTGAAGACCTTCAAGTCTATAAGTTAAAGATGACAAATTAACTTCGAATTTTCGTACCTGTTTTTCTTAAATGGGGCGTGTTGTTACTTTAAAAAAAATGAATGGTTGTGGGAAAAAGGATAAATGATGTTAGTTAAAGGGGCCTAGGCCTCCATGGTATTTCCCTGATCCTAGTAAATCCTGATTTCAGTGACGATTTAGTCTGGTCAAGAAATCTGTACAGTACAGTGAAGATATCATAACAGGGGTAACTAATGAAAAACACGTCGTTCTTCCAAAATCTAAGTCGAAAAGCGGTAAAACTGACTGAGCCGTGGTAAAAAATTGCTGTTTTGTAGAGCGCGCCGCAGCGCGTTGTGTGAAGGAGTGGCCCTCCGTTTCTGGCGGTGGCGCCGCTGTGGTAATCGCAGCTTTGGTGTCTCCCTCTGGTGGTAAAGCGGAAAGGTTGCCTGTTCACGTGCATTTAAGGGGCGGTATCAGTTCGGCAGGGGTCAGTCGGAGTGAGGCTAGGTCAGTTTCGTGTCACCAGTTGCTGGACTGTCTCTCGTTTGCATTTGTGTGGCAGTTAGTGTTTGTCTGTCGTCGGAGTGCTAGTATGTCTCCCATTTGGATCGAACTTTAAAGCCAAGAAATGAGAGTCTGCGGTTCGGGTTGTTTAGTAACCCCACCCTGTCAAACTGCCATACGTTAATAGCTGCCTCTGTCATGTTTGTCGGATTCGGTGTTAACGAATTTATTGCTTAAAGGCCGAATTCTTGAAATATGTTTTTATCTTGTCTATCATCTTGCGAGGTGGTATATGTATAATGTAGAACATGTTGTACATTTTATGTAAGTCTGCATTTTATGGGTTTTATTTAAATAGTTATTTTAGGTTATAAGGTTGCCACCCTTCCACCGTAAGAGCCCTTTAAAAAAAAAAATACAAATTGCACTTTCCGTGGCAAATCATTTGAGTGTTGTACCATTTCCATCCCTCTTACGGGGTGCATAGTTTACGTGTTTGTGTGAATTATTAATTTTTTTTTAGTTTAAAGCAATCTGGTGTGTTCCAGATTCGTACCAGTGTACTCTTTCAGAGGTTGTTGTGAGCGGTCATGACTACGGCCGTGTTGAAAGGGAGCAGGCAAGCTTCTCAGCCCGAAGGCTCATACTGTTGATATTGTTCTTTCTGTCTCTAAATAAAATTGTAACTTGATATTTCGAGGGTGCTTTTCTGCTTATAATTTTAAATTTGTTTTGAAAAAGCTTTTACGAATAAAATTTACATTTGTTAAAAGTAATTTCATTTTCCATCAGTTACTTCTTGGCAACTACTTCCAAGCTCACCTAGTGTGATTAAATGTGTTAATGTTCTTGATGAATTGCTAGTAAATAAAGTAAATTCTTTAAGAAAAGATTTCGAAAGTAAATTTACGGTTCACTGACACATGCAAAATTTAGCTGGATAACGTCCGTGATATCTCAATTTAATTACTGCACGTTTTACCTACATTACGAAACGAAACCACTAAAGAGATTCCCAAACTAAACGTTTCATCCTAAGAGAGTGGACTCGTTGCACCGACACACCGCGTCTTACTGTTGCCAAAATCTTCCTAAGACATCCCAAACGGCCGGACGAAGTGTCCGAGCGGTTCTAGGCGCTACAGTCTGGAACCGCGCGACCGCTACGGTCGCAGGTTCGAATCCTGCCTCGGGCATGGATGTGTGTGACGTCCATAGGTTATTTAGGTTTAAGTAGTTCTGAGTTCTAGGGGACTAATGACCACAGAAGTTAAGTCCCATGGTGCTCAGAGCCATTTGAACCATCCAAAACGTTGTGCTCTGGTAATCGCTTCCTGAGTGGGGTTGGTCGCCATCCGATACGTCACGAAAAACGACCACTTCTGCGCCAAACACTTCGTCAAATTTGGTGAATACTAAAAAATCCAGCGCTCTTATTGAGCCTCCCATCAGTTTACTGAACAAAAATTGTATCAAGAGTTCGATGAAAAATTCCGCGATTCGCACATTGGTGTGAATGACCAATCACACGCAGGTCGAACTGTTGTTTTCCGGTCGGCCACGCCACAAGCCAGCTTTGAACGCAAAAAGTTCATTGTTCATTTCCACGCTCCCATAAAAATGGTTCAAATGGCTGAGCACTATGGGACTTAACATCTGAGGTCATCAGTCCCCTATAACTTAGAACTACTTAAACCTAACTCACCCAAGGACATCACACACATCCATACCCGAGGCAGGATTCGAGCCTACGACCGTAGCGGTCGCACGGTTCCAGACTGTAGCGTCTACAACCGCTCGCCCCCCACGCTCCTACAACGAGAACCAAGGAAGTTCTACTGATTCTACAATCGCTCATGTATTCCCAATTACTCATAAACCGCAGACCTAACCGTGATTAGGATATGGTTAAGGTTAATGTAGGATGCTGAAATAGATAGAAGGAAATAAAATCATTAAAGTTGGTTCTCCACATAGTCCTTCTCCAAGGCATGATTATATAATAAGGAAATGGGAGAAAAGCAATCTGCCGGACTAGGCCAAGTCAGTTATTAGGAAATGTGGCTTGATCGAATAGTTACAAGAAAACAGAGTCGTTAACCACTGTGACTGTCATATGAAGTGCTTGAAGTGCTGACCTGGAGCACTGACATCTACACGCATATAAAGAAGATTGTCCGTTTGTTTGTTTGTAATTCTTTGAGATGTAAAGTTTCATTCCGATTTTGATGAAATGTTGTACACTTTACCTTCAATATAAGCGGAAGATCAGTGCTACATAGGATTTCGTAATCTGGCTTGAAACACATATGTACGTAACATATAAAAGGGGAAAGTTTGTTACCAAAAATCTCTAAGAGTTCAGGGTCGACTACTTCAGATTACTACATAATACCCTAACGATACGCTCAAACAATGAAAACAATTAATGAAAAATCAAATACCTAACAGACGAAATATAAGGTAGCAAACTGACTGTAATTCCTATTACGAGAATAAATTAGAGCGGTATTATCGTCTTGGAGGTAGTACCGTCAAAGGTAACTAGATCGCGGTACGAGCGAAAGCTCAAGAATTTGACAGAAACATGATTGCAAAATCTGCCATATGACATACATCCTGTAAGTTATTTTAATCCGTGTTTCACAGTCATTTTTATTATTAAAATCCAGAGTGCCATACAAATACGAAGGCAGGTCGTGGATGTAGTACCAACAAAAGTCACTAGATCACGGAGTGACCAAAAGATCGAACAGAACCGTAGATTTCCCGAACTGTGACATAAATTGTTCGAACAGCTCGACATATGCCCAAACACAGGACTACTTGAAACAGCCAAAACTGGGCTGAAACAGCAGCGGACGAATTCTCTAAAAACACAAAGCAATGCTTAATCCAAAATGTTACAACAGATGGTGCAACTAATCATCTTCTCATCCAAGGAAAAAATGAAGTTTACGAAAATTTACTTGAAAAAAATTAATTAAAAATGCTAATAGAAAATCATTTCGTTGTTATCGAAATATAACAGAAACTTTAATTTTTATTTAAAAAGGAATCAAACCGTAATGTATGATATTATTGTCATTACTAAACTTCTGTACCAAATTGGTGTGTATTTACAAAAGTCAGAAGCGGAAACCTAGAACATGACTTTTGTGACTTCCGCAAGTGAAGATGTATTCCTTTGACATCCTGTAATTCAAATATCATCTTCGACTTAATGCGGCTTTCATTCGCTATGAGTATCAACAAAGCCCAGGGCCAATCACTGTGCGCGGCCGATATTAAACGTCCCGCGCAACGCTGTGTAATGCAGCTAGCATGCCACAAACCCACTCCAGACAGACATGATTGCTCCTTTGATTTCATCTGGACTTAGGCCCGCGATATTCAATTCATGTCCTAGATAATCATAGACTTCTTTTAATCTACTCCGTTCATTGGTCTGCACTGTGCAACCCTCTTCATATCTGAATAGCCACTACTCTCTACATCCATGTGAACCCGTTGACTGAACTCAATGCTTGGTGTCCTCCAACACGTTCCACCATCACACTTCTGTCCATTACCAAAATGACTACCCTGGACGCCTCAGGAACTTTTTTGAACGGATTCCCTCTTTTATTCAACCTGTTGTGCCAAAAGAAATTTTTTCTTCAATTACGTTCAGTACATTCCCATTAACTATTCTATTTACCGAGCTAACGTACAGCTTTTTCTGTAACACCACCATTAAAAGCTTCTATTCTCTTCTTGTCTTAACAATGTAATGCCCACGTTCCACTTTCGTAAAAGGGTACACTCTAGATAAGTACCTTCAAAAATATTTTTAACCCTTTTATTTATATACAGTATTAATCCATCTTTTACAGAAACGTCTTTCTCGATGTTACCAGCCTCCATTTTATATCCTCTGTAGCTTAGGCATCATCACTTACTTTGCTCTCCAAATAATAACTCATTTACTCCTTTTGGTGTCTCATTTCCTAATCTAACACCCTCATCGCCTGTTTCAATTCTACTACTTTCAAATAACCTTGTTTTATTTTTTATGTTTAACTTACACTCTCTTCCCATTACATTTTCCACTCTATTCAGCTGCTCTTCCAAATCTCTTGCCTTTCTTAACAGAATTACCGTGTCTTCTTCGAACGTCAAAAATTTTTATTCGTGTCCCTGAACTTTAATTGCCTTTCAAAACACGTTTTTCTTTAATGCCGTTGTGTTGTTGAAACTGGTAAGGGTTTTGAGTCATTACTGCTCAGACAGGTTTGTTGGATACCTGCACGAATTCTCTCCTGTGCCAACTTCTTCATCTCGGAGTATCAGTTATTTGTTGTATGTATTCCAATCTCCGTCTCACTTTACAGCTTTTACCCTCTACAGATCCCTCTAGTACAATGGAAGTGATTCCCTTATGTCTTTATACATGTCCCCCCCCCCCATCCTGTCCCTTCTTGTTGTCAGTGTTTTGTACATATTCTCCGTAGAGCCTTCTCATTCCTTACCTTATCATTCCACCTAATTTTCAGAAGTCTTCTCAAATGTTTCGATGTTCTTGTTTTCCCGTTTCCCACAATCAATGTTTCAATAACAGTACCGTACTCCAAATGTTCATTCACAGAAATTTCTTCCTCAGATTAAGACCTAGTAGATTTGTTTGGCCGAGAATGCTCTTTTTGCCTGTGATAGTCTTCCCTTTATGTCCCTGTTGCTCTGTCCGTCATGGGTTATTTTTCTGCCTAGGTAGTAGAATTATTTAACTTCATGTACTTTATGATCACCAATCCTAACGGTTAATTGTCTCGGTGTTCTCATTTCTACTACTTCTCATTACTTTCGTCTTTCTTCGATTTAGCCCTCAATCCATATTCTACGGTCATTCTATTCAACAGATCCTGTAATTCTTCTTTACTTTCACTGAGAAAGCAATGTCATCAGCGAATCTTGTCATTGATATCGTTTCACAATGATTTTTAACCCCACTCTTGTAGTGTGATTACCGTCACTGCTTCTTCGGTGCAGATTGAACAGTAGGGGCGAAAAACTACATCCCTGTTGGGCTGGTGCGTTTCTGGCGCCAGTTTCCATCGATCGTCATTTTGATCTTTGAGTCGACTTCGATGCTTATTTGTCTTCTGCTCATCTTTGGCGGCGCGGATTTAACGGCAGCGCGTGCGCTCTGTTGGGGAGGTGTGTCGGGATCGGCGGGGAGTGAGAGTCACGTGGGACTGTGTACGTAGGCAGGACGGCGAGAGGGCGAGTCGGACAACGAAGGAGCGTGGCCAGCGGCTACGGCGTGTTGAGTCGTGAGGGCAGATCCACCGCCCATGGTGATTTGGTTTTCCTAGAGGTCTGAAGGACAAGCTCCTTCGAGTCTGTTATAAGCTACGCCGGCCGATTGAATTGCAGATGTCGAGTTGTGTCGGTGTGTTGCGTGGGGCTTAATTGAAAAGGCCAGAGTACTAAAAATTCTTTGGAATTGTTTTAGTTGTTTATCACTTACCTCGGTGTCGTGACTAACTATCTTGACGGCAGTTGAGGAAATGTGGCTACGCCCAACCAACGGACATGAAGCGTGGTGAAAGACGTAGCTATAAGTGCAACGAGTAGTAAGTCCGGCTCTGGCGTTTCAAGAAACGCCGAGATACGTCCTCTATTCTAATTTGTAGTTCATTTGGTAGTTGGGCGTGTAAATGTGCGCCGAGATAATTCTTGTCATCTTAGCTTTAGGACATGATTTTTGGCGAACTTATTAATCAAAGTTTAAGGGCTGGCACTGGCCAAGTAACTCAAGGAGGCTAATTTGGTTCTATTCATTGTATTGATCGCCTGTTCTCTAGATAAGATTGGGTAGTTTCTGTCTCAGAATATTGTCTGCCGTTGATTTGTGTTGTGTTACAGATAATTGGCAGCGGTCGACGCGAGCATACTGGGAGCAGAGCACCACGAGGGCACAGAGATATTTAAGGCCCTGTCCTCTCCTTTACGTCTTGGGTTATGTTGTCACTGTTGCGTGGTTCTATCTTTCTGATGGAGAACTATAGCATCTGAAGTTAAATTGCAGTGCAAAGTTGAGTACATTTATATGTCATTTCCTGTCTTGTGAATCTCTCGTAATGATTTGAATCCTTCGTCTGTTCGCGTCTATCGCTAATTCACACGCAATATTGAAGCAACCTAATTTTAGGGGTATTGTCATATGGTCAAGTTCTACTCGTAATCATTGTAATAATATTGTTGATTAATCAACTGAAAAAGTAAATTTCAAGATTGCTTTGGATACAATTAAAGCACCGCCTTAAATATTTTAGTCATCTGTATATAAACTACTGGCCATTAAAATTGCTACACCAAGAAGAAATGCAGATGATAAATGGGTATTCATTAGACAAACATATTACACTAGAACTGACATGTGATTACATTTTCACGAAATTTGGGTGCATAGATCCTGAGATATAAGTTCCCAGAGCAACCACCTCTGGCCCTAATACCGGCCTTGATACGCCTGGGCATTGAGTCAAACAGAGCTTGGATGGCGTGTACAGTTACAGCTGCCCATGCAGCTTCAACACGATACCACAGTTCATCAAGAGTAGTGACTGGCATATTGTGATGAACCAGTTGCTCGGCCACCATTGACCAGACGTTTTGAATTGGTGAGAGATCTGGAGAATGTGCTGGCCAGGGCAGCAGTCGAAAATTTTCTGTATCCAGGAACGCCCGTACAGTACCTGCAACATGCGGTCGTGCATTATCCTCCTGAAATGTAGGGTTTCGCAGGGATCGAATGAAGGGTAGATCCACGGGTCGTAACATATCTGAAATGTAACGTCCACTGTTCAAAGTGCCGTCACTGCGAACAAGAGGTGACCGAGACGTGTAACCAATGGCACCCCATACCATCACGGCGGGTAATAACGCCAGTATGGCGATGACGAATACACACTTCGAATGTGCGTTCACCGCAATGTCGCCAAACACGGATGCGAGCATCATGATGCTGTACACAGAACCTAAATTCATCCGAAAAAATTACGTTTTGCCATTCGTGCACTCAGGTTCGTCGTTGAGTACACCATCGCAGGCGCTCCTGTCTGTGATGCAGCTTCAAGGGTAACCGTAGCCATGGTCTCCGAGCTGATAGTCTATGCTGCTGCAAATGTCGTCGAACTGTTCGTGCAGATGGTTGTTGTCTTGCAAACGTCCCCATCTGTTGACTCAGGGATCGAGACGTGGCTGCACGATCCGTTAGAGCCATGCGGATAAGATGCCTGACAACTCGACTGCTAGTGATACGAGGCCGTTGGGATCCAGGACGGCATTCCCTCCTGAACCCACCGATTCCATATTCTGCTGACAGTCACTGGATCTCTACCAACGTGAGCTGCGATGTCGCGATACGATAAATCGCAATCGCGATAGGCTACAATCCGACCTTTATCGAAGTCGGAAACGTTCAAATGGCTCTGAGTACTATGGGACTTAACTTCTGAGGTCATCAGTCCCCTAGAACTTATAACTACTTAAACCTAAGGAATCACACACATCCATGCCCGAGGCAGGATTCGAACCTGCGAGCGTAGCGCTCACGCGGTTCCAGACTGTAGCGCCTAGAACCGCTCGGCCCTTCCGGCCGGCTCGGAAACGTGATGGTACGCACTTCTCATCCTTACCGGAGGCATCAGAACAACGTTTCACCAGGCAACGCCGGTCAACTGCTGGTTGAAGATGAGAAATCGGTTGGAAACTTTCCTCATGGCAGCACGTTGTAGGTGTCGCAACCGGCGTCAACCTTGCGTCAATGCTCTGAAAAGCTAATAATATGGACATCAAAGCATCTTCTTCCTGTCTGTTAAATTTCGGGTCTGTAGCACGTCCTCTTCGTGGTGTAGCAATTTTAATGGCCAGCAGTGTAGTTTTGTTTAGGAAAGTTGGTTAGCCAAACCTAAAAAGATCTGTATTCTTACCCGAAATTTGTTCCTCAGCTGATTGTAAGTAATGAGAGTTCTGATGGGAATTGTATGGACATTTGTAGTATTTAAGTGAAGCTTTACCTGAGTGTATTTACCTAGTCATATTCAAATTTCAAGTTTCATGAGTCTTGTTCCGGTTAAAGAAATTTATTTGTTATTTGTGCAAGTGATCTTGGCTTGTAAGACAGTCTCCTGTATTATTGTGACTGCGATTTTATAATGCTTTTGATTGTAATAAAATATGTAGCAACTACAACGGATTACTACTGCGATTTTGGTATGTCACTAACATTACACATTCCAATGGGCCTACGTACACAATCCCACGTGACTCTCACTCCCCGCCGATCCCGACACACCTGCCCAGCAGAGCGCACGCGCTGCCGTTAAATCCGCGTCGCCAAAGATAAGGAGAAGACAAATAGGCATCGCAGTCGACTCAAAGATAAAAATGACGATCGATGGAAACTGGCGCAAGAAACGCACCAGCTCACCTTTGTTACACTATTTTTAATCCGAGGACTTCGGTCTGGCTCTTCCACTCTTATTCTTCCCTCTTAACTCTTGTACATAGTATTACCCGTTTTTCCCCTATATCTTTCCCCTTTTTCTCAGCATTTCAGTGTGCTACTGATGATGGTTACCATTTGGTTCCTTTCTTATCTCGGCGCCCATATGAGCTGGTGGAACGTGACCGCGGCAGCGTCCCAGGACGCGGGGGCGGAGGGCCTCCAGACACGGCGCTCTGCCCCCGCCGAGACACCGGCGCCACCGCAACATGACGCGGCCGTCCGCGCTGTCAGCGCCGGAGCCATATGCGTCCGGGCAGCTGCTAGCGCCTGCATAAAACAGCCGGCCAGCCGTCAGTTATTTACTGCGTCCTGTATCGGCGCGAGCCGAGCTCTGCTTGCGGCCCGCTGGCCGGTAGGAGGGGGCGCTCGGGCTCGCTGTCGGCTGCTGTCGTCTGCACGGCTGGGTGGCGCTTACTAGAAATAAAATGATGTCCGTCTCTTTACTTGTGAAAATAAAACCACCCAATATTGAAGTCTGAGAGGTACTGAAAAAAAAAGAAATATCCGGAAAAAAAAAAATGCCTGACATTACCCCGAGTGTGTGCCGTCCACCAGACGAGGAAACAAGGAGCAGCAGGCAGCACCAGCTGTACCATTCACTGCCCATTACTTACTATTTAAGGGATTAACATTGCAAAATCACAAGCCGACCGCGGTGGCCGAGCGGTTCTAGAGGCTCAGTACCGAACAGCGCGGCTGGTGCGATCGCAGGTTCGCATCCTGCCTCGGGCATGGATGTGTGTGATGTCCTTAGGTTTAAGTAGTTCTAAGTCTAGGGGACTGATGACCTCAGATGTTAAGCCCGATAGTACTCAGAGCCATTTGAACCCTTTTTTTTTTTTTTGCGAAATCACAGGTTAAGCGCCATGTAAACAATTGAAAATGTGAAATGCTGGTACGTTAATAACAGATGTGAACGCCGGAATGTTGAATGCATGCATGCAAATATGTATGCATTGTGTTGTACAGGTGCCGGATGTCAGTTTGTTGGAGGTCCATGTCTGTTGCACAAGGTCGGTCAATACAAGAACGATAAACGTTACTTGTCGATTACGCTGCAGTTGTCGTCCGATGATATCCCATACGCGTTCGATTGGAGACAGATCTGGCAACATGTCAACACACTGTAGAGCATGCCGTGTTAAAACAGCGGTAGGTGAGCGAGCGTTATCCTGTCGGAAAACACCTTCTGGAATGCTCTTCATAAATGGCAGCACAACAGATCGAATCAGCAGACTGCGTACATATTTGCAATCAGGGAGAGTGCAATAACCACGGGAGTGCTCCTGCTGTCATGCGAAATCGCGTCCCAGACCATAGTTCCAGGTGTGGATCCAGCATGTCTAGCACGCAGACAGATTGGTTGCGCCGGCCGGAGTGGCCGAGCGGTTCTAGGCGCCACAGTCTGGAACCGCGCGACCGCTACGTTCGCAAGTTCGAATCCTGCCTCGGGCCTGACACTACTGAAATACCAATTGACGGATCCCTAGAATGTAGGGTGTCTGACTGGGAGCTCTCCCGAAGTAACAGATTTGTAACATTTCGTTGTGTCACTGTCGTGCCAACTGCTGCTCAAATTGCTGCTGCAGATGCAGTACGATGCGCCACAGCCATGGACCGATAACCGATAACTCTTCTTTCTCTGTAGTGGCACGTGGCCGTCCACAGCCCGATCTTCTTGTGACTGTAGTCTCTCGTGGGAATCGCTGCCAGCAATCATGTTGAGTGGCTACATTCCTGCTAAGTCTTTCTGCAACATCGCAGAGTGATTGCACAGCTTCTCGTAGCCTTACTATATGACCTCTATCGAGCTTGGTGAGCTGTTTGCAATGGCGTCTTTGAAGCCTTAAAGGCATATCTCGACTAAGATCAACTTATCACATCCAATAACGCTCACGACCGTTACAGAGAATATTTAAGCCAAACCTGATTTACATCTTTATAGTAGCGCTACTAGCGCCACTCTTATGGGACTGACGCCAAAGTTGAACAGACATCATAACCCATGTATAGAAACACGCCTACCAACTTCTGCTTACGTCGCACAACTAATTCTTGGTGTTAAGATATTTTCTGTCAGTGTATTTACAACATACAGCTTGATCACTTGTGTATAGATAAATATTAGCGGCCTGTCCTGGCTTCACGCGGGTGGCACTGCCTACGGCGGAAAGACTTGTCTGGCGTAGCAGTAAAAGAAACAAGGCTACCTTTCAGTGATAACATTCCTTCAATATTTCCTGTAATTAACTTTCACAAACAAAAACAAATGGAGGACTTTAAATTATAATTTTTACAGATATGAATAGATTCGGGTAAACTTTCGCTGCTGTCTGAATTTACTGCAAATGTTCCTGATTTTCCTATCACACTGCTTCCTTTGTAACTGTCCAACTCCCAGCTCCCATCTTTGCCACATGATACCACTCAAGATGCCCATTAAATATGCAACAGATAACAACGCGTATACGATATACTTATTGTTATTATAATTCTAAATTATATACAGAAACCATCCCCCTGAATCAGTCTATTACTGAAAACCGCTTCAAAATCCATACGGCACTTCCCGAGATTTACGTACACATAAGCCGGCGGGGCAGGTTAATTCATGACGGTTTAGAAATTTTTGAGAACATTTCTCTTGGAGTACAACGGTTTTCTCTGTTGCTTAAAAGTGAACATGAACCGTCACAGCCGCAAGGACCTTCTTTTTATACGAGTTTACCGGTTTCGTTCTGTTTAGACTATCTTCATACCCCACACCGTAATGGCAGACGGTGGCTGTGAACAGAGCAGGCTATACAACTCCACGAACGCTAACTTCTCACGAACGCTAACTGAGCAGTTAGCGTTCGTGGGGTTGTTGTGCCTGCTCCGTTCACAGCCATCATGGTGTGAGGTCTGAAGATGGTCTAAAATAGACCAAAACCTATTGTGACTGTTCATCTTCATTTTTAAGCTTCGTGGTTGAGTCAATTTGCACCAAAGATTAATAAAATACTAGCTGCGTAGCCGACGTTCCTGCGTATGTATTTACTCCAGTCTTCCACTAGTCCATCTTCTCCTTCACCCACTCTCTGTCCACCGCCACCATCCTCCTCTCACTGTCCACCTCCACCACCCCCAATGTCTCTCCACCTCCTCCTGCTCACATCTCTCTCCATCTCCTCCACCCCCTCTCTCCGTCAATCGGCTGCTTCCCCTCTGTGAGTCTGCTCCTCCTCCTGCTGTCCATTTGCTCCTTCCCGTCCCGATTTCTCGATCCCCTTCCCCTCCCCCTCTATCAGTCTCCTCCTCCCTCTTAGTAACGATCTCCTCCTCCCGCCCTCTCTGTCCATCTACCCGTCCCCTCTCTCCCTGTTCATCACCTGGCTTTTCCTGTCGATCTCTTATCTCCTCCCTGTGTCTATCTTCTCGTCCCTTCCTCTGTCCACTTGCCATCTGTCTGTCCATCTCCTCCTCCTCCTCCCCCATCTTCAAAAATGGCTCTGAGCACTATGGGACTCAGCTGCTGAGGTCATTAGTCCCCTAGAACTTAGAACTAGTTAAACCTAACTAACCTAAGGACATCACAAACATCCATGCCCGAGGCAGGATTCGAACCTGCGACCGTAGCGGTCTTGCGGTTCCAGACTGCAGCGCCTTTAACCGTACGGCCACTTCGGCCGGCCTCCCCCATCTTCCTGCCTGTCTTTTCCTTCCCCTGTCTGAAAATATTGTCCTCTTTCCTTTTTCTGTCCATCTCCTCCTGTCCTCTCTATTTCCTCCTCCTCCTCCTCCTCTTCCTCCTCCTCCGTCTCCTCCTCCAATCAGTTCCTAACTCCTCCTTCCTCCTTCCCCCTCCCTGTCGCCGACCGTTGTGGCCGAGCGGTTATATGCGCTTCAGTACAGAACCGCGCTGCTGCTACGTGCTACGGTCGCAGGTTTGAATCCTGCCTCTGGCATGGATATGTGTGATGTCCTTAGGTTAGTTAGCTTTAAGTAGTTCTAAGTCTTGCGAGTGATGACTTCAGATGTTAAGTCCGATAGTGCTCAAAGCCATTTGAACCTTCTGAACCCTCCCTGTCTGTCCATCTCCCCATCCCCCTCCACTCTCATGTTATCACACTCAGCTAATTAGAAGGCTAGCGCTTCTTGACCTTGCAGTATTTCTATCCAGATTGTAAGTAATATGTGTACCAAATTTGACTGAAATCGTTCCATGGATTCAAAATGAGATTTTTAACAGTTGCATCATTCGCATACGCACTTGGGAGATATATTTCAGACGTATATAACATATTTCATGCGTATTTGTACACAAATTTCAGCTGTATGTTTAATGAATTTCGCCCTGCAGTTTCATTTTTATGGAACTTAATGTTTATGACGTTATATCTCCTGAATTATGTAGCGTACAATGATAATTTTTCTAGCTGCATCCAGCGGTATACGTGAATATCGCCTGCTAAATGCGTTGCAAATTGAGTGAATAACAAAGAAGTAATGCATTAAAACGTTATGCAGTTTTTCACGCATCTCACAGCGGAAGGTGGGTAGTAGTCGCGGAGAACAGAGAAAATTTATTTTTGCTTTGTTATTGAGTAGAAAGAAAATTCTTTTTAAAGTTTTAGTTGCTATGCTGCAATGATATTGACAAGAGATCGGTCGGCAAGCAATGCAGATGGGTTTGTGTTTGCCGTTAGAGTAGATCAGACTGCCTCTGTGGTGAGGAAACGTGTTTCACCCTGGACACTGAGCCAGGCAGCAATCTTGAACTGTTGCTGGAGTACACTGATACTGCAAAACAGGAGAAGAACGTGTTGTTTATTCACAAAAAATAGATCAACAGACCTCCAAGGAAAAGGCGTCATATGAACAAAATGATGATGCCACGGCACTGAGGGACGAAGCAATATCACTAGTGCTGGATTTCCAGCGAAGCAGTGGTTCATCTTATCAACCATTACTCTAACAAAACTACCGAAGTTTCCAGAAGGTTATCTGGCTGATGCGTACAAGATGTGGACAAAACTTCCAAGGGAAAAAGATGGGAATGTTGATCCTCCCCGTCAGTGTCGTCCTGGATTAGCACTTATGACACTTATGACACGGCATCTGAAAATTAAAACAATTTTCGCTTAGAGAAGGAAAGACTGTGTTACAGAAGTTCGGAAAAGGGCTGAAACAACGTCATTCGTGAAACCAAAAAAATTCTGCGAGATGAACTACGTGATCATTTTATAGCAAAGAGACAGGAAAACGCAATAATACTCGACGGCAAGTTAAATTTTGGGCTCTGAAAATGAAGCAGGGGACTGACCGTAACAGTTCGCTGCATTTCAAAGCTTCCAATTGTGAGTAAAGAAATTTAACTGAACAAGGCTGTCTGTCGTAAAATAACCCAGGAAGTTAGCAAGACGTTTGTTGAAGGGGATGCTGAATTACCGATATTCATTCAACAAAAAGCTTATCAGTTCGTGAGAGAAATCAGGTCCCTAATTGAAGAAAAACGTCTGTCATCCGGTCAAGTAATTGATGCCAAGCGATCGAGAATTCATAAAGATTAACGATCTGGACGAAGTTTTGAAGTGAAAGGGGAAAGCATGTCTTTGGCCTGATTGGATCCATAGCAACAACCACACACTACAATAATGCTTGGAATTGTGATGTACGATACGCTGCTACCCCATTCGTATGTGCATGTACGGGAGTCCACCGGCCATTTTCCTGCAAATATGAACATAAATTTACTGAACATAAAGGCGTTTCCTAGCAAATCTGCTAATATGACAAAGAGGGATTCAATAATCTTCCTAGAACAAGTACTGTGGCCAGATGCAGAAGGAAAACTAAAGCCCTTGTTTTGGTTGACTCCTGAACAGCCAACAGAAATGACGAACTGCGCAACTCTACAGTTGGTCAAGGCGTTGAATTGGTCAAGACGCTGATTCCAGAAAAGTCAACAGGCATTGTGCAACCCGATAAACTTTTCTTCTTCCGTCCATACAAAAATTTGGTGAAAAGTATCATAGGTACAATTATGCTATCTTCTGACAATGACATTTAACATATGGTATAGAGACCACTTCAGACACGTTCGATCGTTGGTATATTTGCAGTTTTCTGATGTGATATTCTCCAACTTAATCAATTTTGTATTTTTTCAGTGTGGTTACACCAAGGACTTCCCTGGTGTACTTAAAACATACTTGGAGTACTGCTTCGAAGAAGGGTAAACGGAAGAGTGTTTTTTTTTTAGAATTGTGACCAAACTGCTTTCATTAAATGTGTGGACTGCGAGAACTGACCATGCTGTTACTGCTGACACGCATATTTTTTGCCTCCAACAGTGCAGTTAATAAACTAAAGTGTCATATTATTAACTATTTGTCTAATATAATCCATTTGTGTAATAAATCATTCATACTTACAACACTCATCGCAACTTTCACGACAGATATGTGCTGTTGTACCAGTCCACAACAGCTACAATTTTTAAGGTGTACGTATATTCAGTTTGTTTCGTTTTTGTTTTGTTTTTTATAAGGGCGCCAAAACAGCTCCGGTCAATAATATAATAAAAATAAGTATAATAAATGTTTAGATACATGGAAATGATAGCCGGTCTGGGTGGCCGAGAGGTTCTAGGCGCTACAGTCTGGAACCGCGCGACCGATACGGTCGCCGGTTCGAATCCTGCCTCGGGCATGGATGTGTGTGATGTCCTTAGGTTAGCTGGGTTTAAGTAGTTCTAAGTTCTATGGGACTGATGACTTCAGAAGTTAAGTCCCATAGTGCTCAGAGCCATTTGAACCATATGAAAATGATGAGTTTAATTTTTCGGCGTGTCGGACAAGCACAATAAGTTGTGCTATGCCTGTAAATGAGTAAAGAATCTTTACGTATTAGTTCTACACAGACGAACTAGTCTTTCTCTTGTTGTACATTTATGCTTACCAATTAATAATACTACGTCCGATCGCCGCATCCACCTAAAAAATCTTGACCGTGTCCATGATATTGTAATCGGATCGTCGTGTAACTCCGAAGTAGACAGGTGGGATTCTTGGATTTTATATTACAGTACTATTTGGGATAGTGACTCACACAAGTTCACTGATAAAATAATGCTATATTCTATAAAAAATACAAACTTTTTACTGATTCTCTCAACCAAAATGGCTACCGTCGATTACGCTCTAAAATAACGTGCGTTCACTTACGTTCACTAACACAAAGCGAGTCCTTCCTCTTACCGAGGCACAGGAAAAAGTCTTACGTTTTTTACCACTTGAAAATCAAAAATACATGACGGTACACGCAGGCTCTACGCTGGGCTGCCGCATCATCTTTTCTCTTAGCCTTTGAAGAAAACGAAAACATAAAAGCAAGAAATGCAAAAGGTACATCACAGGTCATGCACGCCCTAGTCAAAACTATAGAACAGAAGGACACAGCGGAGTTAAAAAAGGACTATACATCAGTCTCAATTGACATAAGACAACTAAAAACAGAGACGTGGGGAAAGGGCTACAAAAGACACTGTACAGAAACGGAGGTCCAAAACCAAAAATTAAATGGTCTTCGCCATATTACTTTGACGGATAAAAAATAAAACGCGGTCGACAACCCACGCGTCATTTGCTAAAATGATCGATAACTCAGACGGCAAACCCGAGGGGGAACGTAAACGGTTAAAAATGAGCATTCCGTCAGGAAGTGGTGGACTGTTACAACTTGGGCGCAATGTGTAAAAGGTGGTGAGGGAGCGCCACTTATCAAATGACGATGGCTAGAATAGCAGTGTCCAGTACGCAACCTAGTTAAAGTAACCTCGCCAACAAAAAGGAAGCCGGAGATGCCCAGCGGGAAAGAGGCCATTGTAGGGTTAATGGCGATAGCAAAGAGGACGACGCTCAGGACGGAACTCTGAGGCACGCTCGTTTTCTGGATGAAGGTGTCCGACACGCCGTGGTAAAGCCTTAGTAAGCTGTCATTTGGATATGACGGTACCTTAGGCCAACGTCCAGGAAATGTGCCCTCTGCCCAGAAGCAGAAAGTGTTTGCTTGCAAGAGAAAGGTATTGCAACATCTGAACGTGTACAGCGTCTGGCCCTGGGGAGGAGGATGAACTGAGAGCATGGTCTAGCTCCCTCATAGTAAAGGCGGCATTGTAGCACTCACGATTCTGAGAAGAGAAGGGTATCGTCCGAGCCTCCTCCACTCGTTTCCGATAAGGAAGGCAGGGTGAGAGTGGGAAGCGCTCGAAATTTCCGCAGAATTGCAGCCCAAGGTGTTGGAGAAAGCAATAGCGTCTACGATGACATCATCCTGTAACGCCGGAAATGCATATCCTCCTATTTTCATCTATTGTACTATTATTTTTTTTCCTTGTTTTGTTACCTCAAGATATGACATTTCTGTCTCTTTATATATTGTAATTGTTTTACTGTTTGTATATATATATTTATGCACTTATGTCGATGTATAATTGGTTTGTTTAGTAAATATTATTTGTATTTTTACGCTGGGTCTTGCCTAGGGAAAACTGCTATCGAACGATTACATCGATGGGTCGTGTGAAGAATCAAAGTGTGTAGGATCTTTGGGAGTGTTAACTCTGCCGCGTGGGGCGCGGGCAGAGGGAGTCTGGCGGGAGTAGCGAGTGGAGCAGGTGTTGTGTGACGCTCCCGCGAGTTGCCGCGCTTTCGGGGTTTGGCAGCATGTAATTGCCCTCGACTCGCGATGATAGTTTCTGACATGGTGTCGCGGACGGGAAGCATTAGCTGGCGCACATCAAGAGCCCGTTTCGCCTGGTGACCGTGTCGAGAAGAAGGCGCGCCAACATCCAGCTTCTGCAACAGCGACGGCCGACAATGAGTGACTGTCGCCTCCTCCTCGATCGACGGCTTCAAACCTTCAATCAACCAACAAGGAAGACTAAAAGCACGTAAAGTTTCAGAACTGTATGGCAGACCTCAGCTTTTCAAATTGTTCCATTTGCCTCGCAAAATTACAGCAACTTAGCATGAACCTTTGTTGCTCATTGTCCCAATTGCATTGCCAAGCAGGGTCCCTTCCTTTTCCGAAATGAACCCGAGTGTCGTTGAAATTCAAACGCCAGCATTAAAATAATATAATTAGATTTCACTGCTTTAATTTCAAAGTTCAGTAGCTGGCTACAATATTTAGGTTACACGAGCACAAATTTAGAGTGCGAGTTTTGTTAGCATATTTTAGCTTACCTGTGACTGCAGCTCAGCTTGGTACGTACTAAATTTTACTATTGTTAATAGTTCAGAATCATTTAATTCAAGTTCAAAGTTAAATCTCTTGTTTCTAAATTGCATAAAGTTGCTTTTGAAATGATTGTTGAGGTAGTCCAAGACTAACCGTATTTTACTGGATTTCGATGTGCTTCAGAAAGAAAGCTCACTATTAACTTCAGTCACTAAATTAACTTTCGATTTTCCGGTTTTATTAATTCTTTTGCTAAATTAAGTCAGAGTGTAGCGAAATTTATTACTTCTGACAAACTTTCAGTTTTCACACTACACATGTCAACCTTCAGTTGCCACGCTTCTAGTGTTAATTATATGTGTAATAACCTTTCTTTTTCAGTTACTATAGTAATTGTCCTCAGGACTGGCGACCGTGATTTCCCCCAGATCTCAAATATCTAATTACCGCTAGTTAATTGTTAACGTAACGGCCGCACATTTACTTTCTTTATTAACTTTACCCCTTTTCAAAATTAATTTCCACCAGTTTCATTTGCATTTTTCCTTTCATTTAGATGTAACCCTTTCCTCCCTCTTTACCGATAGATTAACTTCGGTGACGATTGCTTTTCCCAAATTTCCATTAGGTACACGCGGTTTAATTTTTCACTGTCATTAAGGTCGATAAGTGAGGAGAGAGGTTACACGTGGTGACCTGGTGACAGGACAATATTCAAATTTGAGGTTGTTCTGGACACGAATTTTGCATTGTGCTAATCTCGTAACAAAGTACTGGTTACGAAATGGTCGATACGTCAGCGAGAATATTCGTGTGAGGAATCCTAATTAGAGTTGAGATTTTGCATTTATATTGAAAATTATTAAAATGAGTGAAGGCAACAATTACCAAAATTTGGTAGACTTGGATACGGAACAATCGGTCGAACAGTGGGAAACGCGCACAGCGGTACCCATTGTTCCGGGGCAGGCGGCTAGCATGAAAGATGCGACCGCCGAAGCGCAACAAAGAGCAGAAATGGAATTCCAGACTTTAGAAAATGTTTCGGAATCGGAAGTGAAAATCAAATCTGAATCCCTTGATGACGAATACGGGGGGACAATGAAAGAGGAAGCCGCTACGGAAGTAAAACCGGTGGTTTCCGGGAATTTAACTGATTTATTGAATGTTTTGATTAACGAAATCAAGAGTCAATCGGCAGAAATTAAAGATCAGGCTGCCAAGCAAGAAGCTCAGGCTGCCGAGCAAGCAGCTCAGGCTGCCAAGCAAGTAGCTCAGTCTGAAAAAATTGAACGAATGCTAGACAATCAGAACAAAGCTATTAATGTTGTTAACAACAATGTTGAAGTTGTTAACACAAAAGTTGATAAAATCAAAGACGATATTGTCGTGATTAATACCGAAATCGGTAACCTTAAACAGGAAATGATAGGCGTTCAGGCGGAAATTGCGAGCATAAATACTCGTTTTGATTCCGAAATTAGCAGAATCGAGAAAAGTGTAGGAGACGCAGTTGCTCCGATCATCGAGAATAAGGTGACGGAACAAATTCAATTAGTGAGAAAAGAGGATCAACAGAAGGTGGAAACTTTAATGGCTTTAGTATCCGAAGTAGATACCAAAGTGACGAAGCAGGCTAACACCTGCGAAGAGAAAAAGAGGGAAGTGGAAACGCTTGCGACAACCACTTGCCAAGTGATTGCGAGGGTGTCGGAATTAGAAAGGAAACTTGACGAAAAACAGAGCTATGTGCCAATCTGTGCACATAGTTCGGAGTTGTTGACGAAAGAGGAGCGGTTCGACCCCTTGAAAAAAGGCGGTATACACCCGACGGATTTCATTAAAAATTGTGAAAGAGTTTTACCCAGATCATGGACTAATGAGAGAAAAATTAATGCGGTTATTGATGTGTTGGCTGGTGATGCCAAGCGTTGGGGCCTAAACCTCAACATTACGAACCTGACTTTTGACGAGTTTAAAAATTTGTTTCTGGCTGAATACTGGTCAGAGCAAAAACAGCAAAGTGTCTGGCGCGAATATGTCGTATCGAGGCCTTTCGATGCGAAATCGCGCGGCTCGATGAAGGAGTTTTGTGAGGGCTGGATCCGCAAGTTGGAATATTTGCGTGATCGCCGCACGGAATCCGAAATAGTCTGGAAACTCTACAAAAAGCTTCCAGATGATACAAAACGCTACGTAGGAAGCAATTACAGGACAATAAATGATTTCCTGGAAAGAGTGGAGGACGAGGACAATTGGCGCAATAATCGCGACAGTGGTAGAGGCCGTGGTAACAACAACGGGTACCACAGCAACCACACCAACGATAACCATGGGAATAATGCATACCGCGACCATGGCAGCAATAACAATAATGGTTCGGACCGTAATAACAATTGGTACAATGCAAATAATAACCGGAATGACGGAAACCAGTATCATACTAGCGTGATACGGGCTGCGCAGAATAGTAATAACGCCAGAGGGTGTGACCAGCAGCCTTTGCAGTATCCAGGGAACGTATCTGCTGGGACGAGACAGGGAAACCATTAGCCGCGCCGGTGAGGGGCCGACCAGGCGTGGAGAAATTTTGGCGGCCCAATAACAGGAGAAAACCCAGGTGTCGTCGTTATGAAAATTCCGTATGGAATAATCAACGGCGGGAGAGTGTGCCAGTGTTAGGAGAAAGGAGTGCGCCCACAAGTAATAGATCAGCTGTAGACACGGCAGTAGGAAGTACATTCACTGTCAGTGAGAACAATTTAAGTAGTGTTCCGGAAATCGATTATAAAGTGGCAGCTGTAATACCCACAGCGGAACTGGAGATTGAGTTTAAGAATGATTCGCAAGTGTTGAAAGAAGATCAGAAGTCGGATAAAACGTCCGTCATCGATCGAGGGGATGCAGAGAGGGATGAGGTCTGGTTAAGGCAGTTCGGTCGCTTATACGACGAACTAAGAGATTATAGGGGCCTGTACGGGAGAAGTGTTTATGGGGAGCGCGGGCAGGATTTGCCGCGTCTCATCCCGCAGGAAGATAGTGATTGTGAAGTGATAGAAAGTTCTGGCCCTAACCGGCAGATTTTACTAGAAATAGTTGATGTTAATGGGGAGCACGAGCAAGATGCGTCGTGTTTCGTCCCGCAGGAGTTGAATGTTGAAGTAGTAACGGAAAGTTCTGGCCCTAACCGGCAGACTTTACCGAAAGTTGTAATGGTAGAAGTAGCCGACCCATCCGACGCGAACATCCAGTTTAAACATTGCGAGAGTATTAAGGAGAAAGATTACGAAAATTTTAGTGATAGCCGGACACGATTGGTAGAAAAGCACGTAGATTACAGCGTGTATGAGGTTAGAGCTGACATTGTACGGTCAGAAGATAACAGTGTGGGTTACGCAGATCTAGAGGAAGTAATTGCAGATACTACTGGGCACATTTCTCCAGGTAGATTGGCAGATAAGATCAATCTGATTAAAGAGGAATCAACGAAGGTGACAATTAGTGAATTGATAGCAAAGCAACACTCACTAGTTGACGAGTTACAGGAAAAGGTTTCGGTATTGGAGGCGACGCTACAGACTAAGCCTCAGGACAAACGTGTTGAAATTAAAACTGTATGTGAACAGAGGCTGAAAAAGCCGCCAGATAAACCGGATTTAGGATCAAAGCCGGATGGTTTGTTCTGGAATGACCTGGATATAGAGGAGGATTTACTGTGGGAAAATAAAGAAACAGTCGAGGACAAGTGTAGACAGATAGTAGGGTCTGTTAATATGCACGACCTACAACTAAACGCGTTGATGGACACTGGTGCAGAACTGAGTGCTGTATCTGGGAAAATATTTGAGTTACTGAAAAACAGACCCGGCATCGTAGTTATGCCAGTAACAGGAGTGAAAATTATCGGTGCTACTGGGAAGGCCAGTAAACCGGTCACAAAACAGATTTTTGTCAAGTTCGAGATATGTGGGCCACGATTTGAACAAGAGTTTGTCGTCGTGCCAGATTTAACTACGGAAGTAATTATCGGGTTAGATTGGCTATTAAAGTACCGTGCAGTGATTAACTGCGAAAGCAAAACTTTGACATGTATGTCACTAGATAAAACAATGGTAGTTGGTTTTGACGAGGCAGGAGACGGTGTGCATAGGCAATACCAGCCTATACACATTGTTAACTGGCCGGATGACATTGACGTAGGAATGAGTTTGAACTGCCGTAACATGAGGAATCTCAGCATTCACAAAAGTGTAGAAAGTGAATTGGAAGAGATAATCAAATTCCCTCCACGGATTGACATTAGTATTGGTGTGAAAAAAGATCGTTTGCGACAAGTAATGAAGCTTAAAGCCGATGCTCGCATACGTCGTCATGACGCTAAAGCGCGTTTTGCTAAGTTTGCGATCGGAGACTTGGTACTTGTAAAAGCTCATGAGAAATCGAGCGAGATAGACAATGAAATCTCTAAATTTAAGTTTGTTTATAATGGACCATATAAAGTCATTGGTATACCTCACACAAATGCTTATTGCTTAGAGTATCCAAGCTCTGGAAAGCTATTAGGTATACGAAACATTGTAGACCTGAAATTGTACCAACCAAGGATTGATTAGTACCACAGATAGGGTAATTTGTACAGTATGTAGATATAGAGTGTAAGATTTAAGGATGTGCCATGTGGCGATGCTTTTGCCTGAGCTAGAGGTCATTAAAGAAGTTGTAATTAATAAGTAATTTATGTTGATTAAATGATTTAAGAGTTACTGAATATTAATCAATTTAAAAATCCAAGCTGCTAGTTTAAGTTTTCAGCTGAGTCACAGTAGATTAAGCAATGTAAATATGGTTTTGTAACTAGCTGTAAGATTCCATGAATATGTGTTTTACTAGTCATTGCCGATGTACTTAGACGCTGTTTCAAGTTTCAGGCTTGTACATGTGTGATGATGGACAGTGTTGAGTTATCCACTGTGATAGTGTTAATGGACTCCTTGAGATTACTCGGGAGTGAGTTTTTCCGAAAGAATTCAGTGAAACGGACGTTCTGGAAATGCCGTTACACAGGCGGGCGCAACAATACTGGCGAGGCGGTGCCGCTGTCGGCTCTTGTGCCGCTGTCGGCATTCTTTGTACTTGCGAGTACGGAAGGCGGAATTGTTTTTCTTCCCTGACAGATGATGTGAAAGAATTCTGCTGTCAATACTTATGTTTTTTTCGATCTACTGAATATTATTTTCTTGTTTAGCATTAAGTGGACTCTCATGGCAAGCGTATTAATTACGAAAAGGTTATATAAAATGTGTATCCTATGTAATTAATAATTAATTTGCGTATTTTGATCTACCTGTTTTTATGACCATGCAATCTAATTAATTTTGCAAATAGTATTCCATTTCTCATAGTGTTACGAATTTTAATGAGTTTGGAATAGCTAAACCATTTTCTATATTTTCTATGAATTTTAATATGTTGTCAACCTGTTTTATTTTGTGCAAGGTGACAGAGTGGAATAAGATTAGGAGTGTCTCCACTCAATTATTATGGTCTAAAAATTGATTTATGGTTAATTAGACGAATGCTAACTTTTGTTGAAGTTTTGAGCATATGCATTTCCGCTGTTTCTTTTTTGGGACATTTTCTGAGTCTGTTTACGTTACACGAACATCCTCAGACAATGTGGGGCACGTGTAACGCCGGAAATGCATATCCTCCTATTTTCATCTATTGTACTATTATTTTTTTTCCTTGTTTTGTTACCTCAAGATATGACATTTCTGTCTCTTTATATATTGTAATTGTTTTACTGTTTGTATATATATATTTATGCACTTATGTCGATGTATAATTGGTTTGTTTCGTAAATATTATTTGTATTTTTACGCTGGGTCTTGCCTAGGGAAAACTGCTATCGAACGATTACATCGATGGGTCGTGTGAAGAATCAAAGTGTGTAGGATCTTTGGGAGTGTTAACTCTGCCGCGTGGGGCGCGGGCAGAGGGAGTCTGGCGGGAGTAGCGAGTGGAGCAGGTGTTGTGTGACGCTCCCGCGAGTTGCCGCGCTTTCGGGGTTTGGCAGCATGTAATTGCGCTCGACTCGCGATGATAGTTTCTGACATGGTGTCGCGGACGGGAAGCATTAGCTGGCGCCCATCGAGAGCCCGTTTCGCCTGGTGACCGTGTCGAGAAGAAGGCGCGCCAACATCCAGCTTCTGCAACAGCGACGGCCGACAATGAGTGACTGTCGCCACCTCCTCGATCGACGGCTTCAAACCTTCAATCAACCAACAAGGAAGACTAAAAGCCCGTAAAGTTTCAGAACTGTATGGCAGACCTCAGCTTTTCAAATTGTTCCATTTGCCTCGCAAAATTACAGCAACTTAGCATGAACCTTTGTTGCTCATTGTCCCAATTGCATTGCCAAGCAGGGTCCCTTCCTTTTCCGAAATGAACCCGAGTGTCGTTGAAATTCAAACGCCAGCATTAAAATAATATAATTAGATTTCACTGCTTTAATTTCAAAGTTCAGTAGCTGGCTACAATATTTAGGTTACACGAGCACAAATTTAGAGTGCGAGTTTTGTTAGCATATTTTAGCTTACCTGTGACTGCAGCTCAGCTTGGTACGTACTAAATTTTACTATTGTTAATAGTTCAGAATCATTTAATTCAAGTTCAAAGTTAAATCTCTTGTTTCTAAATTGCATAAAGTTGCTTTTGAAATGATTGTTGAGGTAGTCCAAGACTAACCGTATTTTACTGGATTTCGATGTGCTTCAGAAAGAAAGCTCACTATTAACTTCAGTCACTAAATTAACTTTCGATTTTCCGGTTTTATTAATTCTTTTGCTAAATTAAGTCAGAGTGTAGCGAAATTTATTACTTCTGACAAACTTTCAGTTTTCACACTACACATGTCAACCTTCAGTTGCCACGCTTCTAGTGTTAATTATATGTGTAATAACCTTTCTTTTTCAGTTACTATAGTAATTGTCCTCAGGACTGGCGACCGTGATTTCCCCCAGATCTCAAATATCTAATTACCGCTAGTTAATTGTTAACGTAACGGCCGCACATTTACTTTCTTTATTAACTTTACCCCGTTTCAAAATTAATTTCCACCAGTTTCATTTGCATTTTTCCTTTCATTTAGATGTAACCCTTTCCTCCCTCTTTACCGATAGATTAACTTCGGTGACGATTGCTTTTCCCAAATTTCCATTAGGTACACGCGGTTTAATTTTTCACTGTCATTAAGGTCGATAAGTGAGGGGGGAGGTTACAATCCTCTACTGTCAGGCCGGAAACTGGCTAATGGATCTTGGTCCCAGAGCGCTGTCGGAGGTTGGCCCACACGACAGACGAAGGTTGGTTGCTTGTGTTGGGGAAGGAGACCAAACAGCGAGGTCATCGGTCTCGGGAAGAACGGGGAAGGAAGTCGGCCGTGCCCGTTGAAAGGAACCATCCCGGCATTTGCCTGGAGCGATTCAGGGAAATCACAGAAGACCTAAATCATGATGGCCGGAAGCGGGATTGAACCGTCGTCCTCCCAAATGTGAGTCCAGTGTCTAACCACTGCGCCACCTCGCTCGGTGACAGACGAAGGGGTGGAACTGTTAAAAGAACTAGTGAATGATATCCATCTAGCTTTTGCTATGCCGCAGAACGCAACGACGCTTTGCGCGCATCTGTTTATAATGACGGCAGTTTGCCATCGTAGCACGACGCTTAAACACACGGAGAGCACGTCTCCGCGCGCGATGTGCGTCGCGACATACCTCAGTCAACCAAGGGACTGCGACACGGCGGGGTAGAGGGGAAGTGTGAGCAATGGAAAGTTCTGTAGCAGTAAGGATGAAGTTTGTGAGATAGTCCACATGGTCATCACAACTGGGAAAATCTTGTTCTTTGAAGGCCGCCAGGGAGGAGTAAAGCCGCCAGTCAGCCTTAGTAAGCTGCTATTGGGGTATGCATACAGGTGGGGTAAGAGATAGCAAATGGACAGCACTTGGGAAATCCTCGCTCGAGTAAGTGTCAGAAAAAAAGGTTGACTCAAGACGATGGAAAAACTGAGCAGCGCAGAAGGATAGGTCCAAATGGGAATAGGTGTGCGAGGAGTAAAAAAAAAAAAATTGTTCAAGTGGCTCTAAGCACTATGGGACTTTGTAAGTAGGCTGTTTAGATTTTTATATTGGTAACGCCACGTAGCGCTCTGTATGAAAATCACTGGCTGTGCTGTGTGCAGCCTGTGGCCGGTTGGCATTGTTGTAATATTCGCTATTGTGGTGTTGGGCAGTTGGACGTGAACGCAGTTGGAGGTGAGCCGCCAGCAGTGGTGGATGTGGGGAGAGAGATGGCGGAGTTTTGAGAGTGGATGATCTGGACGTGTGTCCATCAGAGACAGTAAATTTGCAAGACTGGATGTCATGAACTGATACATATATTATGACTTTTGAACACTATTAAGGTAAATACATTGTTTGTTCTCTATCAAAATCTTTCATTTGCCAACTATGCCTATCGATAGTTAGTGACTTCAGTAGTTAGAATCATTTATTTAGCTGGCAGTATTGGCGCTCGCTGTATTGCAGTAGTTCGAGTAACGAAGATTTTTGTGAGGTAAGTGATTCATGAAAGGTATAGGATATCATTAGTCAGGGCTATTCTTTCGTAGGAATTATTGAAAGTCAGATTGCGTTGTGCTAAAAATATTGTGTGTCAGTTTATTGATGATCTGAATAAGTAAAGTGAGAAATGTCTGCGCACGTTCGGTTTTGCTTAGCTGTTTGAAAATCAAATAACGTTAGTGGTTTGTCAGCACAATCATTCATAAATTTTTCCAAGGGGACGCTTCAACTTAACATCTGAGCTCATCAGTCCCGTAGACTTAGAGCTACTTAAACCTAACTAACCTAAGGACATCACACACATCCATGCCCGAGGCAGGATTCGAATCTGCGACCGTAGCAACAGCGCGGTTCCGGACTGAAGCGCCTAGAACCGCTCGGTCACATCGGCTGGTTGCGAGGAGTCAGAAAGGAATGTCGGTGCTCCAGCGTTAAGGCAGAAGTGGTTGAGTCGATTAGAAAGCTCATCCAAGAGGGCACCTCTTTGACAGGTTCTGGGAGAACCCCAAGGGGAATGATGCACACTAAAGTCACCAAGGAGCAGAAATGGGTGAAGTAGTTGCCCAATAAGCTGAAGGAAGTCTGCCCTGGTGACATCGGAGACAGTAAATTTGTAAGACTGGATGTCATGAACTGATATATATATTATGACTTTTGAACACTATTAAGGTAAATACATTGTTGTGGAGCACGTACTGTAGGCTATGTGCTGATATGCTTATGAATTGATGGGAAATATTCTAACATCTGCACACCTGATTATGAGAAGTGTCTTTCTACGAGAGTTGAGAGAATTTCTACTGACTTATGAAATGCCATATAGCTATTGAATGATTTTTTTGTGCTTTGCTTTACATAGTTGCTTATTTCATTTGATATCTGGTTTCCAGCTGTGTTGCAGCATTGGTTTTATAAAATAAAATTAAATGCATTTGATAATGTGAACACTTTCTGTCAACAGATCTATTAAATAATAATTTTATGATACACATTCTTCTAGAAAGGAGCACTTGGAAAGGAAAGAACAATAAGAAGGGACTAATAACAGTAACTGCATACATAATTTTCTTTTCAACTACTTGGTAATTTTTTTGGTAGAATAAGTTGTTGTGGTGCGCCACTTTAATGACATAGACACTAAGATGTGAATAGACGTTTCCCGTATCTGCATTGTTGTATTTAGTGTACTATTTTTTCTGCTTGAGCTATGTCATATTTAGGTATAAGTTATTGCATTTGCTGCTGCTGTTTGCCAGGCATAGTGCTACTGAATTTCACTTTGTATTAGTCCGTGAAGCCAGTTTTACTACTGATTTATTTTTCTTGTTGCTGCACATTGGCTCATATTAGTTGTAATGTTGCATTTGCTCTGCTAATTTAGATTTACTGGTGCTGGCTTTGCCAATCTGCATTTTTTTGTCATTGCTGTTTCTGTTGTTTTGTGCTGCTGCATTGCCTTGTCCCTCAGTTTATACGTCTGAGCTCAGTAGATTTAAGTTAGCTTAAGAGGGGGTAGGCTATATAAGAGAATCAGTTGTGATGAATTGGAAGAAATACATTGAGAAGTTATATGAAAAAGATTTGGGCAAAATGACTAGTGTACAATGAAGAATCATTATTTTGAAAGAGAATATGAACAAAACAGTAGGGTTTAGGGACAACAGGTATAGATAGGACTTTTTGGGAATAATGATGAATGATGGGAGATCTCCAAAAAGTAAAGAAAGTTTTGTTTGCAAAATACTGCAGTAAAGCAAACCCTGTCCTTTCCTTTTGTGTTATTCCACTATGTGTCTGTGTACCCTTGTGTATCTGTGTTCTTCATGTCTTTATGTGTTTATCTCATAAGAATTATGTTGTAGAATTTTTCTAATACTATGTTATTTACTTTGTAAAGATGTTTAGACATTATTTATTCTTTTCTGTTTTAATGCTCAAGTGTTACATTAATGTTTCGAAAACTATTCTCATTATTTTATTTATTTATTTATGTCGTAATTCCTGTAACACTGATGTACAAGTTTATTTCTATTCTTTTGTAAAGCCCATATTACTACAAATGTTGTCTGTACTATTATGTTCTTTAATGATGTATTTTGTACCTTTGTAATTGTATTCTAATGTTGGAAATTTATAATTGTGTAGACACCAGTTCTCCAAATTAAGTTTCATATCACTGCACGCATTTCTGTTGGTCATAGTATATGCACAATATGTGAGAAGTTGGGACTGTTAGTGTTTGCACATGTGTTAATAATTCAGCAAGGGACTGGTTACTTTGTGAGTGCACCATTGGTGGTTTATGGACTTGCTATATTGTCCGCAATGGTGATTGTGATTGTGATTGTGCACCTGCACAGTCACAACAGATGGCTGCTGGCCGTCTCTACAAGCACTACAGTGGGTCTGTACCTTTGATGGCCCACCAATACCATACTCTCTACCAGGACTACAGTGGGTCTGCTCTGTGATGACCTACCTACCAATATTCTTTTACTTCGACTGACTCTGCTGTGGGTTTGCTATGTTGTGGACCATTACCTGTCTGCATGTCAAGAGTCAGCATTATCTTTTTGTTGGAAGGACAACTCTACTTCTTCAAGACTGCATGGAAATCCACTACTTCCGTGTGCATTTGCTTTTACTGCTCAGACTTTGTGCATAAAATTGTAATTAATTCTGTGATGAAAGATCATGACTGTCTTAATGGACCGTGAGAAAATTTTAGCTTTTGACCAACATTGTATCGATAAGTGTGTGCATTTGATGTATTTGTTAGAGTTAATATAAAATTTTTTTGACAAATATGTATTGGCCAGTGTCCAAAACAATTTGTAAAATTTTTTGTGGGGAGCATGGGGGCTATGTAAGTAGGCTGTTTAGGTTTTTATATTGGTAACGCCACGTAGCGCTCTGTGTGAAAATCACTGGCTGCGCTATGTGCAGTCTGTGGCTGGTTGGCATTGTTGTAATATTCGCTATTATAGTGTTGGGCAGTTGGATGTGAACAGCGCGTAACGTTGCGCAGTTGGAGGTGAGCCGCCAGCAGTGGTGGATAAGGGGAGAGAGATGGCGGAGTTTTGAGAGCGGATGATCTGGACGTGTGTCCATCAGAGACAGGAAATTTTTAAGACTGGATATCATGAACTGATATATATATTATGACTTTTGAACATTATTAAGGTAAATACATTGTTTGTTCTCTATCAAAATCTTTCATTTGCCAACTATGCCTATCAGTAGTTAGTGACTTCAGTAGTTAGAATCTTTTATTTAGCTGGTAGTATTGGCGCTTGCTGTATTGCAGTAGTTCGAGTAACGAAGACTTTGTGAGGTAAGTGATTCATGAAAGGCGTAGGTCATTATTAGTCAGGGCCATTCTTTCGTAGGAATTATTGAAAGTCAGATTGCGTTGTGCTAAAAATATTGTGTGTCAGTTTATTGATGATCTGAATAAGTAAAGTGAGAAATGTCTGTGCACGTTCGGTTTTGCTCAGCTGCTTGAAAATCAAATAACGTAAGGGGTTTATCAGCACAATCATTCATAAATTTTACTGAGGGGACGTTTCAACTTAACAGCTGAGGTCATCAGTCCCATAGACATAGAACTACTTTAACTTAACTAACATAAGACATCATACACCCATGCCCGAGGCAGGATTCGAATCTGCGACCGTAGCAACAGCGCGGTTCCGGGCTGAAGCGCCTAGAACCGCTCGGTCACATAGGCCGGCTGCGAGGAATCAGAAAGGAATGTCGGTGCTCCAGCGTTAAGGCAGAAGTGGTTGAGTTGATTAGAAAGCTCATCCAAGAGGGCACCTCTTTGAGAGGTTCTGGGAGAACCCCAAGGGGGATGATGCACACTAAATTCACCAAGTAGCAGAAATGGGTGAAGTAGTTGCTCAATAAGCTGAAGGAAGTCTGCCCTGGTGACATCGAACGATGGAACGATGTAAATGGTACAAAGTAAACCCGTCAGGTGAGGAAGGAAAAGGCGAACTGCAACAGCTAGAAGATGGGTAGGCAGGGAGGTGGGCTGACTTTGAACGTCATCTCGCAAGAGCAGCATGGCGCCCCTATGAGATTGAATGCCGACCTCAGGCTCAAAACGAACCAGGATCAAATATGAAAGCTCAAAGTGGTGACGAGGACGAAATTTTGTTTCCTGAAGGCGGGCTACAAGGGGGCGATGCGCTGCTAAAACCAGCCGCAAATTCTCTTTATGCGACTGAAGGCCGCGAACTTGGAGGAAAGTGACGAGGAGGGAGAAATGAAGGGGTGTCATGTCGGTGGCTACCGCGTGACAGTCTGCAAAGACTCGTTTCTACAGAGCACAGACGCAGGACGATCCTTCTCCATGAGGTCCACAGAAGCCTCAGCTTGCTTGTGCTGTCGGTCTGTGGAGTCTAACGAAGAAAAAAAGGTTGGTTGTGCGCACCGGCGGGCTGAGGTATCACACCGCAACACCGTCGAAGAGGATCTTCGAGCCGGCGAAGGAGGAAACTGTTTGCCTTTGTTGGTCTTATGTGAGCCTTTCCGGTCAGCAGAGGAGGACTCAGGTGTTGTTTGGCAGGAGGGAAGTAGGAAGTCTTCGCGACGTACTCCTTCTGTCCTTTCCAGCCTATGGGTTATGTAGCTGGTGATTTCGCCCTTTGAGGCGAAAGTTTGATGGCTTGTTGCACAGCATCACAGGGGGATGTCGATGCTATCTTGACACTGGGCGATTTCACAACCTCAGAGCTGAATTTTAGGTCACATGTCTGCGTGGCCATGTCCTTCATGGAGCGAGAGGTAGCAAGAACAGAGCCATAAGTGCTAGACGGAAGAACGCAGGGTTTGTATTTAGATGTTAACTTGCGGGCGACTGGGTAAGGCACCTTTTTCCTTACCCAGATCTCCTGGACAGTCCACTCATCAAGATACACGGGACATCCCGAGAGGAAGCGGCATGGCCGCCATTGCTGTTCATACAGCGGGGAGAAGGAGGCGGACAATCGCCCTCATGCGCATCCCCGATGCGCAGGTTACACATTTGGTTGTGTGTCGACAAGACGTTCTGCTGTGGTTGAAACTGGTAACAGCGCATCGGGTTCGGAACTTGCGGTCGGATTGTGATAATTTCATAGCCTGCTTTGATCTTGGATGGAGGCACCACTCTATAAAAAGCAAGAAAAAGAGGTCGGGTGGGCACTAAAGAGAATCTAACTTTTTCATCACCCGATGGACGGCAATGACACGCTAGTCAGAGAGGTAAGATTGGATTGCGGCCTCAGTTAGACCGTCGAGAAGCCTAGTGTAAATAACACCACAGGAAGAATTCAGAGTTCTATGGGCCTCGACATGAACAGGACAGCATTAAAGAAGCGAGGCGGCAAGCACTTGTTGCGCTTGAGAAACAGAGGTAGTGTCCAAAAGCAAAGTGCCATTCCGTAAAAGAGAGCAGGATTTCGCAGGGCCGGCAATCGCATAAGTATCTTTCTGAACAATAAACGGATTTATTGCTGCGAAAAACTGACCATCTTCTGTACGTGAAACCACGAGGAACCGTGGTGCAGCTGGAAGGGTCTTTGAATCATAAGCCTAATTACGTTTACGTTTCGTAGACGTTGATTGTGAAGGTGATTGGCTCATTGCGGGAAAATGCCCCATGACTGACAGCGTCTCCGATGGCACGCTTCTTCCAACTGGGGGCCACCTTCACAAAGGGGCGCATTAGGTGATTATTCACACCTCAGGCCAGACCTCCCGAACACCTGACAGAGGGAACGATCGTCAACTTGGGAAGGTAGGAGCTCAGGCAATCAGCCCTCCCTGAGCCTGGCCTTATAAGGGGGTACCTGCAAACCCTACCTGTCGACCTGGGGTTTGGAATTAAGCGTTAGCCGCGTGGGATTAACCGATCGGACTTAGGCGCTGCAGTCAGGGACTGTGCGGCTGGTCCCAAAGGTGGTTCGAGTCCTCCCTGGAGCATGGGTGTTTGGTTAAGTAGTGTGTAAGCTTAGGGACTGATGACCTTAGCACTTAAGTACCATAAGATTTCACACACATTTGAACAATTAAGCCTTACCCAGTCACCTGTCACGCGTCAGACGCGTCGACCGACCGTCAGGAGCGCACAGGGCAGAAGAGCAAAAAGAAGAATCTCAAACGCTGACGTGGAGGAACGAGAGGAGAAGGGAAACAAAGAAAGGAAAAAGGGATCTAAAGACAGTGATGAGACTGTTCTTGCGTCAGCGACAGACAATGCAGAACATTCCAGTAATACCCCCGAGATGTTCCCCAAGGGAGGGGAAAAAGAACAGCAAGAGGACAGACATGCAGCACGGAAGGGGAAAGATGCTGCAAAGGCTGAGGTCTCGTGATAGCCAAGCACGAACCCGCCAAAGCGTAGCGAGCCCCGTGGGGGAACGTATATTTTGTTACTGTAGTAACTTCGTGTTGCGAATAGAGTTAGTAGCAACGAAGTAATGAATTTAAACGACTTGTGTGATGTGGTAGTTTTTCACACATGTCTGCGTTTATGACGAACAATGATTTAATTTTTCTGGTATATTCAGTGGTATATGGTAATACAGTCTGCAAAATTTGTCACCAAAACAGTTAGTAGTAATGAAAAAATGGCTCTGAGCACCATGCGACTTAACTTCTGAGGTCATCAGTCGCCTAGAACTTAGAACTAATTAAACCTAACTAACCTAAGGACATCACACACATCCATGCCCGAGGCAGGATTCGAACCTGCGACCGTAGTGGTCGCGCGGTTCCAGACTGAAGCGCCGAGAACCGCTCGGCCACATCGGCCGACAGCAGTAATGAAGTAATAAATTTAAATCTCATGCTTCATGTGGCAGTTTTACTGCATGAAACAGCGAAATTGTAGCACGCATTTTTCTTTGTATCGTTTTGTGGAGGTGTCAGCGAGAAAAAGTTTCGTAAAGGTTTGAGATTATGTGCAAAGTTTGCTCCAAGTTTCCAACTTTTCTCTTTCTCAAATAGTAGATAAGTGTGGGTATTTTCGAATGGCGGCCTACACTGTTGTTTCAACCCCACCCCTAACGCTCTCACATGTGGGTTTTTAGGAATAGTGTGGAACATGCATACATACATACGTAAATCTGTTTTTTTAATTTGTATGGATGTATACAAACCTTACTCGTGAATTAATCGACCTACTAGTCAACACCTTATTAGGATCCTTACGCTAGTTCCTGTGATTAACCGTCACCTGCCGACAGAAAACGAGACATGGGACTAATTTATAATATACGTAGGTATTTATAGATTCAGATCAAGCTTCGCTGCTCTCTGGAATTGCGGCGGATTGTTAGTTCTACTATTTTGTCCACCAGACAGCACCTTCTCTGTTGCTGGCCAGCACATAGCTCCCAGCATTTCCACGAGATGTCTTTCCTAACGCCAGTACCAAAAACTTAATTATTATTTAAAATAAATGTTTTGAATTCCATCGAAAGTACCATTAAGAAGTATCCTTTATTTATTTGTAGTGACTATCTGCAGACATTATGTTCATTTTCAAATCATCTACCTTGGAAAGTAACTTACAGAATTCGAAACATTTATTTCAATAAAGGAAAAGTTGCTGACCTAATTTTACTTACTGTGCGAACTCAATTTAGTAGGAACAACGCGTTATTAAATGTAATTTGAGGGTGTATAGGATGTAAAGTTTTCTGCATACAATACACACTAGAAGCTGCAACCTCTCGCAGCATCAGCTCCAGCCCCGCTGGGTATCAAATGGAAGTGAAGTTCGATGACGGATACGGATATGTCATTCCGTGATGCTTCAGCTTTGTCCCAGAGTTCACCAATCACAGTGGCTGGCGGGTGATGGTGTGATATTCTCTTATCAACCCCTTATCGGACGTTTTCAGATGGTGAAAAACGTGCACAGCGTGCAGCCCAGTGCAACACTCGAATACCGTCTGCAGTGAGGTAGGACAGGGCAGCAAGGGCAACATGCGGTCTTGTGGAAAGATGACGTCACAGACGTCTCGACGATTGCGCACAGCCACCAGCCTGAATACGTGAGAAATATGACGACTGCTGTCCAAATTACCGTTGATATTAACCACAGGTGATCGCGGTGTCCACCCAATTTTACCCCATAATATCACAGCAGGTTCAGGGCCATATGAAGATACAAATAACTACCGTCTACGTCTACACACACACACACACACACACACACACACACACACACACACACACACACACACACACATTCCGAAAGCCACCGTGATGCGTGGTGGAGGGTACAGAGCAGCTCTACTTTCTTTCCTCTTCCACTCGCAAACAGAGTGATGGGAAACGACTGCCTATACCCCTCCGTACGAGCCCTAATTTCTCTTATCTTCGTGCACATTATACGAAATGTTCATCGATGGCAGTAGAATCGTTCTACAGTCAGCTTCTAATGCCGATTCTCTCAATTTTCCCGCAAATATTGCCCGAAAAGAATGTCGTCTTCCTCCCATGGATTCCCACTGGAGTTCGCGAAGCATCTCCGTAACATTCGGGAGTTGATCGAACGTACCGGTAATTTGTTACCCGCCTCCAAACTGCTTGGATGTCTTACTTTAATCTGACCTGGTAGGGATCCCAAACATTTGAGAAGTACACAAGAATAGGTCACACTAGTTTTCTTTACGTGATCTACTTTACAGATGAACTACGCTTCCCTTCAATTCTCCCAATAAACCGAAGTCGACCATTCGCCTTCCCCACTACCGTCCTTATGTGCTCAATCCATTTCATATCGCTTTCCAACATTACGCTCGAGTATGTTATAGACGCGGCTATATCAAGACGTACACTACGAATGTTGTACTGAGACATTACGGGATTGTCTTTTCTATTCACCTGTACTAATTTACATTTTTCACCATATAGAAACTTTGTCTAATTCATTTTTTATCTTCTTTCGCTCACTCAACGAAGGAAGCTTATCGTACATCATAGCATCACCAGTAAACAGCCGCAGATTGCTGCTCATCCTGTTCTTCATATCATTTATTTATGCAGACAATTAGAGCGATCCTATTACACTTCCCTGGGGCACTCCTGACTACACCCATTTCTCTGATGCATAGACGCAGTCTAAGGCAACGTACTGGGTTCTGTTACTTAGCAAGTCTTCGAACCACTCACATATCTGGGAACCCTCTCCATAAACTCGTACTTCCGTTAAGTGTGCAGTGGGCACCGTGTCAAATGCTTTCCTCTGCCTATTGTCCTTCATCTATAGTTCGCAGAGTATCTTGCGAAAAAAGGACAAGCTGAGTTGGGCACAAGGGATGCTTTCTAAATCTGTTCTGATTTATGGACAGCAGCTGTTGCGTCTCAAGGAAAGACAATATTCGAACTGAGAATATGTTCAAGAATTTTCCTTCAAACTGACGTTAAGGACATTGGTAAGCAGGTATCACTTGCCCTTTTTTCCAGTCGTTTGCGACTTTGCTCTGGAAGAGAGATTCGCGATAAATATGAGTGAGGGGTCTATGCCGTAGAGTACTCTTTGTGAAATAGAATTGGGGTTCCATCCGGACTTGAAGACTTATTTGTTTTCCAATTCTCTCAGCTCATTCTTTACGTCCGGGATGCCTATAACTATGTCCTACATACGGGAGTTTTTACGGCGGTGCCGGCCTGAGTGGCCGTGCGGTTCTAGGCGCTACAGTCTGGAGCCGAACGACCGCTACGGTCGAAGGTTCGAGTCCTGCCTCGGGCATGGATGTGTGTGATGTCCTTAGGTTAGTTAGGTTTAATTAGTTCTAAGTTCTAGGCAACTGATGACCTCAGAAGTTAAGTCTCATAGTGCTCAGAGCCATTTGAACAATTTTTTACGGCGTTCAAACGACGCTACGGTGTGTTTCAACGATCCTCCTGCGTGAATGACACGTTCCTTATGTATCTTTGCCAGTCCATAAAGCTTGGGAGATCCGGCGGCAAGAGGCATTAATTAATATGTTACTCTGAAGGCTAACAGTTAGTGCGACCAGCTCGCCCACCTGCATCTTGCAGTATTATTACCGCCCAAACTGGGTCTCTGTTTACACCATGTTGTAAAGTCGCAGACATTTGTTGAAACGCTAAAGAAAATGAAAACAGACCGAAACGACGTAATGGTTAGTCTGGGCGTGGTGTGACTTTTTACGAGGGTGGCAGTACAAGACACGTTGGATCTTTTGACCCAACAATATCCATCTGGAATCATCAAGTTGTTCCTTCATGTTCCGAACGACAACGTACTTCTTGTACCTCGACGAATATTATGGAATGACAGCTGGCACATTGACGAGCTCACTATTGTCTCCCACAGTCGCGAATTTCTTCATGGAGACCTTTGATGAGCAGGCTCTGAACTCTGTGGTGTTGCGTCGGTCTTGCTTCCTTAGGTACGTCGATGACACCTTCCTGATATGGCCTTACGGAGAAAATACACTGCAGCAGTTCGTGGATCACATGCACAGTGCCCATCCCAATATGAAATTTACATCGAGGTGGAGGAGGGTGGCATGCTACAGTTCTTAGGTGTTTTAGTTGAGCTGAGGGCAGGCCGGCTTGGTCATTCGGCGTACAGGAAACCGACGTACACTGATCAATATCTGAACGCCGGTAGTTTTCACCAACGTGTAAACAAGAAAGCGGTTCTGAACACGTTAATACACAAACCCAAAGTTATTTCTGACTACGAGCACCTAAGTCTGAATTGCAGCACTTGAGGCACGTGCTCAGAGAGAAGGGCTACAGGAAAAGAGACATTAAAAACGCTTTCAGGTGTCACCGAAGAAGGACAGCTTGTGAATCAGCAGAAGAAGCGAGGCCGGCGGCTTGCCTGCCTTACTGTGGCCCAACGAGCAGCAAGTTAGGACGTGTACTGCAGGCACATGGATTGAGGCCAGTGTTCCGGCCCGCCCCCAAGATACGAACATAAAGACGACATATATCTCCGTGTGCCCGGTGTGCATGGTGTCCCTTGCGAGTGAGGCAGCATCTATATAGGTCAGACAATTCGCATAGTTGCAGAGCGTTGTACCGAGCAAAATAGACATATGAAGCAAAGGGAGCTCGAGAAGTCGGCAACTACTGAACATTGCCTCGAAAATTGACACAAAATACAGAGAACATGAGAGTTTTGACTTATGCATCAAAATACTGGGACTCCGTTATAAAAGAGGCGGCTGAAATTAGAATGAATAGCAACAATTTCTACAGACCAGCGGTACAAACTGAATAGGGCGTGAGGGTGCGCTTTGGATGTCGAAAGAAAGCGAAGACGGATGCTTAACGCTTCCAGGGACGCGAGAGCGGCAGTTTCAAACGTGGTTCCAGCCTCTCGCGCCACCTGACCTCTCTCGGTCCGCAGCGCGGACAGGAGCTGCTGTCGCCTGTCAGACTCACATTCAGCGCAAGCGTCGTTTCGGCCCTCTCTGATTAGCGCCAGCGGCCGTAATCGTAGCTATATAAGCGGGAAATAGGGCCAGCTTCGGGAGTCCTGGACGTTTCCAGAGCCTTCGACAGCGTGTGGCACGACGGCCTTGTGTATAAACTACTTACACAAGGCCTACCGCCGGCCGGAATGGCCGTGCGGTTCTAGGCGCTACAGTCTGGAGCCGAGCGACCGCTACGGTCGCAGGTTCGAATCCTGCCTCGGGCTTGGATGTGTATGATGTCCTTAGGTTAGTTAGGTTTAAGTAGTTCTAAGTTCTGGGGGACTGATGACCTCAGTTGTTAAGTTCCATAGTGCTCAGAGCCATTTGAACCATTTGATCCAAGGCCTACCGGTGTTGCACGCCCGCCTGCACAAATCCTACCTGACTGGGCGCACCTTCCACGTGCGCGCCGACGACGGGACGTCGACAGCACGTCCCATAGTAGCTGGAGTACTGCAAGGGTCCGTCATCGGCCCCTTGCTCTACTCACTGTACACCGCCGTCGTCCTGAGGAGGCAGGGCGTGCAAGTTGCGCTCTACACGGACGATACGGCGCTCTACGGCAGAAGCATCAACGCCAGGCTGATGCGTCACCGCCTGCAATCGGCTTGCGACGTCCTTGGGGCTTGGGCCACCAAATGGTGGCTCATGTTCAACGCAGCCAAAAGTCAGGCGGTGATCTTCACCAGAAAGAAGATTCCTGCCGACCTATAGCCACTCAGCATCATGAGAGGCCCCATTCCATGGTCGAACACCGGACGCTACCTAGGCGTCACTCTGGACCGGCGCCTGACGTGGAAGGCGCACATCAGTGAAGTAAGGGGTAAAGCGCTTGTACCCCTTACTCAACCCAGCGACGACCCTGCCCCCACACTGTGGCATAACCCTCTACCTAACACGCATCAGGCCTGTGTTAGAGTACGCTTCTGTGGTGTGGGGCAACGCTGCCAACTCGTCCATCACCAGGCTGCAGACGGTCCAGAACAAGGCGCTTAGGTTAGCGCTTCACCTGCCACGTGACTTCAGCACTGGAGAACCCCGTTGCTCAAGCACCGATTCCGGCAGGCGGCCCATCGTTTTTAAGCGGCCGCCCGGACGTCAGAGAACGAGCTTATTCGCAACTTTGGACACCAAGTGCACTGGCGCCCGACCACACGGTGGCCAGACCTGTTTCTGGAGTGAAGGCACGCTGCAACACAAGCCAGATGCAGTAAAAAAGAAAAAGAAGAAACGCAACCGTGAGGAAGATCCCGAACAGAGGACTACTACAAACTCTCCCAGGCAGAAGTAGGAAAGGCGTGATCCGCTCACCCTACAACACACCGGAGTACGAAGTTCCGTGCATTTGCGTAGTGTAGCGTAGCCTCGGGAGCCACGAGACTTCAGCACCGGAGAACTAGACAGAATAGCGAGAGTACCGCTGCTCACACACCGATTCCGGCAAGCGGCGCATCCTTTTTATGCGGCCGCGCGGATATCGGAGAACGACATCGTCCGCAAGTTTGGCAACCAAGTGCACTGGCGCCGACCACAAGGTGGCCTGACCTGTTGCTGGTGTAAAGGAACGCCGCAACATGAGCAAGAAGACCCACTGGCAGCAACGCAACCGTGAGGACGATTCAAACGAGAAGACAACACTCAGCACCCCCAGGAAGAAGTAGGAAAGGCGTGATCCGCCCATCCCACAACTAACCGGAGCATGAAGCTCCGCGAACTAGCGAAGCGAAGCCTCGGGAGTCAGTAGTTTTACTTCCGATGACGATGGCGGAGCTAGCCATCAGAAGCTCGGGAATTTTACTCGAACTGACCCGGCTTGTAAATTGAGAAAATTTTATTTTGTTACTGCAGTGTCAAAGGCCTTTGTGACTGTTGTCATAACAAAAAGGAAATCAGTGAGTTACATAACCTCGTTTTAAAGCAAATATTTCTTCGCGAAGCATGGAGGTAGACAAGAGCATTCTTAAGGCAGCTAGGCTCTTTTAACTGTGCACTCAGTAGTGCAGGTGCCCATATTTTCGGTGAAATGAACAGCACAGCTGTCGGTATTGAGTGCAGAAGGGTAACTGCAAAAAAAAAAAAAAAAAAAAAAAAAAAAAAAAAAAAAAAAAAAAAAAAAAAAGAAGCTCTGTGCAACCGTCCCCTAGAACTTAGAACTACTTAAACGTAACTAACCTAAGGACAACACACACATCCATACCCGAGGCAGGATTCGAACCTGCGATCGTAGCGGTCGCGCGGTTCCAGACTGTAGCGCCTAGAACCACTCGGCCACCACGGCCGGCGGGTAACTGCAGTTAAGCAATGGGAAGGCATGAGTGGAAAGAATATAATGGGGCCTTAACGAGAGGGAGGAACTGCCAGCTGACATGATAGAGGAGGAAATGAAAGTCGATGTCGAAGACAGAGGGGATCCTGTTACACGCTGACTCTGACAGAGCTCTGGGAGAGTCTCAATCCAGTAAGCCAGAACGGATACGTAATATTCCTCTGGAATTTCCAAAATTACTGGGAAGTGACAATCAAACGACATTCTGAATTCGTGTGTGGAATCTATAATACTGGAGACATATCGCTAGACATTCTGAAAAGTATTATCCACGTAATTCCGAAGATAGAAATGGCAGAAAAGTGCGAAAACCATTTAGCTTAATAGCATGTCCATCAAAGTTGATGAAAAAGATAATATACAGAGGAATGGGAAAGAAAACAGAATCTATTAGATGACGATGAACTTGGCTTTAGGAAAGGTAAAGTCAACAGAGACGCAATGCAGACATTGTGGTTGATAATCGAAACAACACAAGCAAAATCGAGTCATATTTATAGGACCTGTCAACCTAAGCCAACCGCTCCACGGTGTGAAACGTTGCAAGATGTTTAAAATGTCAGAAAAGTAGGTGCTACCTATAGCGAAGAGATGCAATATACAGTACGTAAAAGAGAAGAATGAGACAGGAGAAAGACTAATTGAGTTCTGCGACAAATTTCAGCTACTAATAGTGAATGCTCTGTTCAAAAATCACAAGTGGAGCTATACCTGAAAAAGGCCGGGTGATACAAAAAGACATCATCATGGGTAAGCAGAGATTCCGAAATTAGTTACTGGATTGTAAGGCTTACCCAAGAACAGATACTTAGCGGTGACGTAGAGTATGCTAAGGTTTAAGAAACTACTCAGGAAGAATCAATGCGCAAATAAGTGGGATACGGAAGCACTAAGGAGTGGAGTTGTACGCTTGATGTTCTCTGATGCTGTAGATACTGCGGTAAGGAATAGCTCGGTAGGCAGTTCAGTTGAAGAGGAATGGACATCTCTAAAATGGGCAATCACAGAAGCTGGAAAGAGAAACATAGGTACAAAGATGGTAACTGCGAAGAAACCATGGATAAAAGAAGAAATACTTAAGTTAATCTATGAAAGAAGGAAGTACAAAAATGTTCAGGGAAATTCAGGAACCCAGAAATACAAGTCACTTTGGAATAACTAGGAAGTGCAGGCACGGTAAATGTTACGAAATCGGAAAAGAAACGATTGTAGGTGTGTGTGAAATCTTATGGGACTTAAATGATTGTAGGAAGGATTGACTCAGCATACAAGAAAGTCAAACCAACCTTCGGTGAAATTAAAGGGAAGTGTGGTAACATTAAGTGTGAGCGGCGTGGCGGATTTAGAAATGTAACGTAAATTTTTGCTCACTGTCTCTCATCGTAGTGTGCAGTACAGAAGTTCCACCTACCTCGGTACGGCGTCTGATCACCAGTCTGTTTCTCTGCATACGTAGATACTGTCCAGACGATATTAAAAACAGCGTTGAAGAAAAACACCATCAATACTTACGTTTTAAAAGTCCGCGTAAACTCTGATAGCAAGCTATCCTGTAATATCTTATAACAAATTTCGGGTGGAAGACGATTGCTTCATCTCTTTAGAAAAATGGCAAAATTCTACCAGTATTTCTTTTATTTCTTAGGTTCAAATTTAAACACTTGCTATCAGCCCGTATTCAATTAACGAATAATATCATTGTCCTCTGCTCACAGTTCATAGAAACCTGTACACACACAAGGCAGCCAAGAATGCACTTAAGTCCGACCCGAATTATTACGCGATTTACAGTCATTACTCTGCTACAATATACGAGTTCCACATTCGATCCTTTTTCAGTGGATTTCTAATAAGGAAATTGCTCAGCAAATATTCCATAGACGAATATGAAATACACCAAGCGGAATTTTACAAAGCCGAAAGTTCACATGTGGTTCTCTTTCCAACAAAACAATCCAAAAACTTCCAAACTTCACAAAACTGTCCGTAAATGCAACTGCTATTATGGCCACACAATCTGGACGCGATAAGCCCATTATTTCTTCATTTTACACATAATAAAGACGGAAGCGTTCAACATGACCTGCGAGACCGATATCTGACTAGCAACTCCTCTTCAGTCTGCTTCTCTCCCAGTATAACTACCTAGCAGTGCACGGGAACTGCTTAACTCTGATTGGTTGGTCAAAATGACCAGTCAATCAGAACTGTCTATCGAGATTATTCTCTCGCCAAAACTGTCCTATGTCATTTCAATAAGTAAATATTAATATAATATTTAACAAAACCAAACGAAAAGAAAACTAATCTTGAAATAAATTTAGAAACTTATTACTCTGCAAACGGCTTTTCTGGCTGCCTTCTCACAAAAGCAAGTACCCTTGGACATACGTCATCAGCACGTTGGGGAAATTACATTTCTCATTGCAACTTGCTTGCTTAACACTTTTCCATGATACAGTTAAATAATGTTTAACATGGGATAATATTGAAATTTTACGTATGTCCAACATACACGCTCTCACTCATTCCCATTCATTCCACAACAACAAAACCAATAGATATTAATTAAATAATAAGCTTTTCTGCATTTTATATTACGAAAATGAAAAGTAGTTAACGTTTTTAATATTGAAAATTCAAAAAAATTGACCTAACATTTTGTGAACTTCAGTAATGATTCCAAATGATACCCGAAAGAGAAACTGTTATTAACCCTAACTGACTTTAATCTTATAAGTGTCAGTTTGGGGTGGTTTAGGTAATTTTCTCAAGATAAGCCATGACGGTCGAGGCAAGGAGGACAACAAAAGCAGACTGGCGCTAGCAAAAGGGGCGTTTCTGGACAAGAGAATCTACAAGTATCAAACACAGACCTTAATGTGAGGAAAAAATTTCTATTAACGGAGCACAGCATTGTATGGTAGTGAAATATGGACTGTGGGAAAACTGGAAAAGAAGAGAATCGAAGCATTTGAGATGAGGTGCTACAGATTAATGTTGAAAATCAGGTGGAATCAGGAGGTAAGGAATGAAGAGGTTTTCCGCAGACTCTGCGAAGAAAGGAAATTATGGAAAAAACTAGCAAGAAGAAGGAACATCCGAGGTAATATAGGGAGCTGTAGTGGGGAAAAACTGTAGAGGAAGACAGAGATTGGAATACACCCAGCAAATAATTGAGAACTTAGGTTACAAGTGCTACCTCTGAGACGAAAAGGTTAGCACAAGAGGGGAACTCGTTGTGGCGGGCTGGATCAAACTAGTCAGTGTATTTATGGCTAAAACAAACAAACAAACAAAAAAACAATATCATTGAGTATGGGAGAACAAGAACAAAGTGCTCGAATTAAAAGGATTGCTCGACAGGGGTGCAGTTATTCTGCTAGAGTGTGCAGTGTTTACATTAAGTAAGCTACTTCGGAAATAAAAGGTAGCTACACGAGTGGGATTAAAATACAAGGTGAAAGAGTAACGATTGTTAATAATGTTGCTGTCCTCAATGAAATCGAGAAACAGTTACAGGACATACTGAAAGGAACGAAGTGGCTAATGAGTACGTACTATGGTTTGAGAGGAATCCGAAGAAAGACGAAAATTAGTGAGTAGTAGTAGAAATTATATTAATGAGAAACTTACTATCATTGGCAACCACGAAGTAGACGAATAACAGGAATTTTGCTATGATGGTCGAAGCACGCGCGACATACAAAGCGTAATACAGTCAAAGGAGGCATTCCTGATCAAAAGAAAGCCACTAGTATCAAAAATTGTGTTAATTTGGGGGAAACATTTCTGAGACTGCACGTCTGGAACACAGGATTCTATGAAAGTGAATCACGAGCTGGGGGGAGAGTAGAAAAGGAGCCAATCCAAAAATATTTGATGTGCTATAGATTGACTACTGACGTGCATAAAATACAAGATCAACCACAAACAGAACAATTGGCAACCTATTTAATGAGCCAAAGACCCAATCTGTCTACTGCTATTTAATAAATTACATCCCATTAAACATGCGATTACTGTGAAAATGGTTAGAAATCATACTAAAAACATTAAATAAAAAATTCGTAATTCCAATCACAAATGGTAATGGTTCCATGTGACATCATGTACTTAGTTACATAACATACAAGCAACCTTAAGTGAGGCGTCGATAGATTATGCTTCTCAACTGTTGTGGAATTGTATACTCAAATCATTTGCACATGTTATTACTGAGTGTTTTTCTAATAACTGACAGTATAAAACCATTATAACGAAAAACCTAACAGCATAGGATAAATATCGCGTTTAGTTGGTGGATAGTGTAGTACCTCATTATAATGCTTTTTGTATTTCCTTGTCTCGGTAAATTTCTTTCATCTCCTTTCCATCATTAGACCTAAGTATATTAATGTGATCAGAATTATGGTTATCCCCATTATTGAGATTGTGTGATTGGTGTGGCCCTCATACCGTTCCACGACCAAAGTCAGTGGGCGAAATGAGGTCGTCTTTAATTTATCTCTTCAGACAGGTTCGGACGATTGTCCTCTACCGCTTCAACTCTCTGAACAATGTGTTTGAGGTAGCCAATTTTGCACTTTACTCTATTCGTGATTTAGCCTAACGTTATGGTTGGCTGATGGTATGGTTTGGTGTTGGTACGTTTTGAGCAGGTAGTGGACCACTGTTTTGTTGCCACTGTCTTGCGTAATTATGTTGCCATCTGTTGATACACTGATTTCTGTTATTGTTGTCATTCTTATTCGGAATGTAACAGTGGAATATGTTATAAAATCTGCTTTTCCTACTAATATCTGGTGTATTATTATTAAACTGAGGTCGGAAGTTATTGTTCTGTCTTCCTTGCATGTGTGATCGATTGTTCTGAAAATTACGATTTCTCTTTGCGTTGCCGCCGTTATCGAAACTCGTCGACGGAGAATCACATCCATTACCTTTATTATTATTTTGTTTCGTTTACTCGTGTAACAACCTAGGGAATCCAACACAGTCAGGAAATTTTCTAAATATATCTGGTACTTAACTAACTTCTCTTGTGTGTTGAAAGGTAATTTGGCCTTTAAAAGCCTTAACACATGGTGATGCGAAATATTTCAGTCCCAGTATTTTGTCTTGTTCAAATATGGTTCGAAACACTTTCACATTGTACCCTGTTAGGGGATAAGCTTGCTTCCATAACTTTTCTTGTACGCAAGTGGACCATAATTGGCTAGAAATGCCTTTTCAAAGTGTGTAAATCACATTTTTCTGCTGTTTCTGTAACCCAGAGAGCTGGGTCTCAATGCATGTGCACTATAGGGGATGAAATCTTTTGGTGCTCAGACTATGTTTTCGATAAGACACCTGGAAATGCTTTTATGAGTACAACCAGGTTTCATTCTGACGTACAGAAAAAAATTTTAAAGCCTCCTTTGTACATTTATTCTGCTGTTATAACAACTTCTTATTTGTTCATCGAGTTTAAGTAATAAAGCTTCAAAAGGGTCTATTACAGTCTACATACTGTAATTATTACAGAAAGTCCCGGCTCAGTTTCGGTTCCACTCAAAATTGTGCAAATTTTCTGAATTTGTGTTTCTGCAGAGGTTTCCTCTCCTACAAAATGATCATCAATAATCTGAGTTGTTGAATCCATATTTCTGAACAATTTTGCTTCTACCGTAACCTATTTAAATACTCACAGGCGATATATATTATTATTAACTGCTGGAAATGCCTACTGGAAAAATGATAAATGTGCTAACTTTACAAAAATGGATGGCCACAGTTCAATAATCAACGTCTGATGACCATTCCATTTTCGTAAATCGAAAGCACAAAACAGCAATATTGTGTTTGCATCATATCCGAAGTTTTGTAAAAATCAAAAATTCTTTCCAAAATCACACGAGCCACGGATCTTCTGTCATTTAAGCCTTCATTATGTTCCGGAAATACAGACGGATGTCCTTACCTTTTACTACATACGTAAATATGTAGCCGCATTTCTTATACAAATGGTGAAATTATTGGACAGGTCGAATGTCGTATTCTTGCTTCAAGTCTCAATTAACTTTCACTGTTATTTTCAGCTCAACTCTCATACGATGTGGAACATGAAACAGAAATTATTTCATACAAAGTACACAAATCAAACTTGCACCTTATATTCGTATCTACCCGTTTTTCGCGTCCTCCAGCGGACACCCCTTTATAACTGACCTCTTTTCATATTTGTCTTACAACAAGAAGATAATTAAATCTTTGTTATCGGATTGCAGTAATATTTCGTGAGGGTCAGTTATAAATTCGGTGTAACTGAGAAAACGATTCGCTTAGCTAAACAGTATATCTGATGAAGGGCTGAATTTTTAGCGGAGACTGCAGGTGATAAATTCTTTTTAACTTTTATTTTAAATCTTTTTTTCTTAAAACAAACTCAAGCTCAAGCGAAAGTTCATGAGTAGCTTCGGCTTTGTGGTTGCGTTTGAAATTTTTTTTTACTGGAAATTACTTTACATCGCTCTACCTATTAAAAGCATCGAATTTCAAAGTAATAAAATAATGAGCCGGTTCTGATAAACGATAGACACAAGAAATTGCTATCTAAAATGAAAATAAGTTAACTGTACCACGTAAATCCACACTAGCTTCCACTACTACAACCACAGTGGCCAGATTTAACTTCATTTCTTCAGTGTAGCAAAAAGATAGAAAATTACGTAAAGAAACTTAAGTAACTTAAATAATTATTATTTCATTCAGAACAATAAATTTTCATACGTTAATACAGATGTACTTTCAGATGCAATTTCAATTAGACCGAAGGCACCAATGAACGTTTCATTATAGTACATGGTAACATAAAACGAAGAAAAAAGAGAAAAGCGTAGTTAGAGTAATTAATTAACAAATGAATAAGCCGCAGAGTGAGGAGAAATACTATGGAATAGATACTTCCGCCGTAACGTACTGTTTATTATTTGAGATTTCTTTAGCCAAGACTATGTAACGAAAATTACAAAATACCTTGAGCAGTGAATAAATGTTAGATATTAAGTGCTTAAATAGTTTGAAACTGAAATAGGTTAGCAATTCCTTACATCTTTCCCTTAGCATATAAGTAATAAACTTATGTAATGTAGCTGTGTTTTCGTAACATGTTATACTCTAACGTCCCATGAACAGAAATTGAAGTACTGAGGTAGTAACAATTAATCCCTATTACAGTTCCGATTTAGTACAAAACATATTAACTTGTTATGAAAGTGTTAGTCCACTGAATACTCCACATCAATCAGTTTCATCATGCAACTAGAGTGATCTTCCGAATGATAAGATTCAGAACAGTGTATATAAAACCAAAGTCAGACTCGGGGTAGAGAATCATCTCCTGATGGATAAGATAGTGATTTACCTCGAAAGCTTATGTTAGAGCAATTAACACAATAGCTTTGAACACGAAAAATTTTATACGAGGAGACTTTCTCTATAAACTTGTATGTCACAGGTTCACCTATTCTTCATTTATACTTAGCCTATGGTCCCAACTGCATAATTTGGAGAGAGAAAACCTTGTTTTCTAAGTTATAGCATAATAAAAACTTTCAACATCGACATGATGCATTTTCCAGAACAAGCAGACATAGAGTTTCAAATTCCTCATTCCAGTTAGCACGACAGCACCGTAAATTTTCAGCTTAGAAATACGAGCTCTACCTTGGTTCAGCCCTAAGCTGTTAAGAGTGAATTCCCACAGGTGCGAGGGGGTTTGAAGTATTTCCTACATGAACCTAGTCGAATTCTAAGATTGGTTTATGCTTCTAGTAAACAACCTACAACACGTAGCTTTCAAAATATTTTTGGACAATTTAAATAAATTAAAACAACATTAAAAAATAAAAGATATGAAAACAGTACAGTACGCTGTTATTCGACGTACTCAAATTGGAAATAGGTGATCTTTGTTTATTGAAAGTCGTGGATCCAAAACAATTTATTAGTGAAGATCACAGGTATAATATGTGTCCCACCAGTTGGTGATGTTCATGAACAAAAAATGTTTTGTGGTCAGACGATGTCTAACTTGGCTGAAAGCAGCTATTAATAAAAAATTTTACTTTCAATCATCATTATTAAAGGATTTTTCTGAATCCACAAGTTTCATAATGCAACACATTTATTACACTACCGGCCATTAAAATTGCTACACCACGAAGAGGCGCGAAATTTAACCGACAGGAAGAAGATGCTGCGATATGCAAATGATTAGCTTTTCAGAGCATTCACACAAGGTTGGGGCCGGTGGCGACACCTACAACGTGCTGACATGACGAAAGTTTCCAACCGATTTCTCATACACAAACATCAATTGACCGGTGTTGCCTGGTGAAACGTTGTTGTGATGCCTCGTGTAAGGAGGAGAAATGCGTATCGTCACGTTTCCGACTTTGATAAACGTCGGATTTTGTAGCCGATTGCGTTTCCGGCTTATCGTATCGCGATATTGCTGCTCGCGTTGGTCAAGAACCAATGACTGTTAGCAGAATATGGAATCGGTGGGTTCAGGAGGGTAATACGGAATGCCGTGCTGGATCCCAACCGCCTCGTATCACTAGCGGTCGAGATGATAGGCATCTTATCAGCATGACTGTAACGGATCGGATGGGGACGTTTGCAAGACGACAACCATCTGAACGAACAGTTCGACGACGTTTGCAGCAGCATGGACTATCAGCTCTGAGACCATGGCTGCGGTTGCCCTTGACGCTGCATCACAGACAGGAGCGCCTGCGATGGTGTACTCAACGACGAACCTGGGTGCACGAATGTCAAAACGTCATTTGTTCGGATGAATCCAGATTCTGTTTACAGCATCATGATGGTTGCATCCATGTTTGGCGACATCGCGGTGAACGCACATTGGAAGCGTGTATTCGTCATCGCCATATTGGCGTTATTACCCGGCGTGATGGTATGGGGTGCCATTGGTTACACGTCTCGGTCACCTCTTGTTCGCATTGACGGCACTTTGAATAGTGGACGCTACATTTCAGATGTGTTACGATCCGTGGCTCTACCCTTCATTTTATCGCTGCAAAACCCTGCATTTCAGCAGGATAATGCACGACCGCATGTTGCAGGTCCTGAACGGGCCTTTCTGGATACGGAAAATGTTCGACTGCTGCCATGGCCAACACGTTCTCCAGATCTCTCACCAATTGAAACGTCTGGTCAATGGTGACCGAGCAACTGGCTCGTCACAATATGCCCGTCACTACTGCTGATGAACTGTGGTATCGTGTTGAAACTGAATGGGCAGTTGTACCCGCACATGCCATCCAAGCTCTGTCTGATTCAATGCCCAGGCGTATCAAGGCCGTTATTACGGCCAGAGGTGGTTGTTCTGGGTACTAATTTCTCAGGATCTATGCACCCAAATTGCGTGAAAATGTAATCACATGTCAGTTGTAGTATAATATATTTGTCCAATGAATACCCGTTTATCATCTGCATTTCTTCTTGGTGTAGCAATTTTAATGGCCAGTAGTGTAACATGATCAGATGAGTGGACTTTAAAACAAAAAAATTATTATAGATATGAAAGTAAGTTAATCAATATCTTATCTGATCGACCTTGAAGAATATTAAAGAACGGAATCTTTTGCTGGATACTTTTCTTTAATACGAATAATGAATTTATCAGTCATTCGATTTTCTTCTTCCTCCTCTTTTTCAGGATTTTCAATTTTTAGTGCAACCAACCATTATAGGTATTTAATAAATCTAGTCTTGCATTTTCTAAATTTATTACTTAACTCACCGTAAGCAGTGCATTTTGCTACATGAGAATTTAATTACAGATTATTAACTCAAATAATTGATTTCCAATTTCCAATATTAATATCGAAGGCTTGTTTTACATATACTAATGCAATATTCTTGCTTTTTGTGCATCAAAGTAATCTGCCTTCCAAAATATACTGAGTGGATCACTACTAATCTTTAGGGATAGCATTAGACTTTGTGTATCTCGAACCATACTTAGCTTTTGAGGCAAAACAAATTTGAAATCCCACGGAAAATACGTGGTAAGACCGTTTAAATAGTAAATGATTAGATGGCACATTCTAATAGCAAGTACTAGTAGATACTACTAAAAGGTAGTTTAAATGACTCTTAAATAAACTGGCAAGGCACCAGGAGACAAAGGATTTCATTTTAAATGATAATGGAAAGAACACCTATGTCGGTGTTCTCATGGAAAGAATGGGACAAGTTCAAGGTTGCTTCATCTGTTTACATTACACTCGTTAGGTCAGTTTGGTTGCAAATTCGAACACTTTTCTTACTGTGTTACTTTCTTATAGTGTTTAGTTTGATGTGTAATACTAATGTAGTCTTCTCAAAATCTTGAAAATGTGCGAATCATCAGAAGACGAAGGTCAGAAGCCATGTGTTAATCAGCTAAAAACAGTAAAACTTATGATCGAATGAGTAACGTTTGTATGGACATGTCTCACCAGTGGGACAGTGACAACTCATTGTTGGAGTATTTCACACAAATTAAAACCTACGAAATACAGCAGCTCATCAAGAATTTTGATTTGTTGGGTGGTTGGAATGATCAACCTTCCTGTTTAATCATTCAATTTCTGTGAAATTAGTTGCTTGGAGAAGGCCTAGCCATGACGATTCCAGTATCAGACACTGCTCTTTGTGGTGCGTTATAAGAAGCAAACGGAATTATACCATGAGTGAAATTGCTGTTTGCCAAAAGATCTATATTGCTTTTCTTGGAATTATCGTTTTACAGTTTCAACAATCATCAGTGATGCAATATTTTATACTTACACTGCAGATGCGAATGAAATAATTAGTTGTTTGGAAAATTATGTAAGTGGAATTTTTGATCCAAAAGTTTGCATTCTTGTAATATTCTGTGATTTCTGCTCGGGGCAGAGTAACACCCATGCAGTTTTCGTGTACCTTCACTGTTTCATTCTTATCATTAAGAGATTATATAGTGTCAAAACAGTATTTTCAGTACGAGGACACTCTTAACACTCTTACATGAAATGTGATGAAAACTGTGGTTTGATACAAAGAAAGTTATTTCAGAGTTACCAGTGCATTTGTAATCCAATGAGTGAATCCAAGAATTACAAAGCCATACCCGTTTATCAAGAAATTATATGAGATTGGATGCCCTTTTTTAAAGCATGTTACAAACTGAAATGTTCTTTCAAGGCAATCCCTGTGAAATCTTCCCAAAAAGAATAGCTGAGGGCTACTTTGATGTTTACACCACATGCTTCACGTGGTCACTTGGTTTACACAAAGAGTGTAACTCCACAATAATTTTGATAGTTAAAATAAATTACATCGAAACCCAATTTACAAAAGAAAAACCTCGAACTGGTTACTATCGTCTTACTATTAACGTTATGGGTCAAACAATTGTATAAGCACGTGGTACTGGTCTCACAAAGTACACCCCACGCGGGTTGAACATAAAGAAAAGTTGCTATGTTGAAAAACATTGTCAAGACGAGACGTTATAATCTTACGCACATTCGCATTTAAAATTGATGATCTTAGAGTTACTGATCAACACGTGGTTCCACTTTACTCACAAAGTAGTGAGAAAGCAACTACCGGAAGATATTGTGAACTTCACACTCGAATTACACTGCGTTGCAATTTAAGATAACATTAGATATTTTAGAGCTAAACCTGAAATAAAGATGATTAAATTTTCAGTTAGGCTGAACTTAAGAAATCCATTGTCCTACGGTCTTAGCAGACTCGCGCTTAGCCGGAGATCTTACCACTTCAGACTGACCTGGGCCCCTACCGAGCGTGCTTAACAGATACAAACGGAAGTGACCAGAGATGCAGCTTCCTATACCAACATGACAAGGGACGGACAGGACCATACTAAGAATAGAAACCTCTCTGCTTTTAGAAAACGTAGCTACCTGTTCCGACGTTGGTGCTACTGTTCTCTAGCAGACAGGCTTGTCTGCTACCATCAAGCATGCAACTAGAAATACATTTGCTCATTCATCCTCTCACACAGAAGGGAAGGGGGATGACAGTATCTTATCATATACAGTATATAAAAGAAAGCTGATGTAGGTTCCGTATGAGACTGTGTGACATGAATTACATATAAACTGTGTTTTGAAGAGTAGTAGTGTGACAGATCGTTCTTGCTTATGTGTAAAAGTAACACATTTCACTGCTCAGTCTCCTCCCAGATAGTTAGAAACACCACAGTAAATTTAGAAGAGGAATTTATGCTGTAAATGACAACAGATTTAAGAAATTAACATGAAAGAAATCCAACAGAGTCCTTTCACTGTCTTTGCGTATATTGTGTCTTTATCATATAATACCATTTGCTTTTTTCCTATTGTAGTTCCTAGACAATAAATGATTTCGGCACCATAATTACATTGGTTACAGTCGACTGGAGAGATTTCTGCACCTTTTTATAGTGTTGAAAGTTTAAATTTCCTCTCTCGAGAAATGTACAAAATGTGACTTATCCCATTTCTTTGTATGCTCTTTCTCCTTTTGGTTAAAATTCTATGGACACCAAAGCATTTAATTCAGAGTGACAATCATTTCGCAACATGAACAAATATGCACTAGGAAGGCTACTGTACACCAAGGGCTAGTTGTTGCTGGAGTGTTAACATTCTCCCCCGAATGGTTATGTTTCAGTTACTTTACTTTTCTCTCATTTTAATAGCACGAAATGAACAGCGCCACATTTGCAATTCTGACGGCCCATCTGCAACAGATACTAACATACAGCGCTCTCGAGTTCAAGTCCTCAAGAGCGCAGATTAACACAGTGGCAATCGGATTGCAAGCAAATAATCGCGGATGTACTTCTGAAATGAGGAATTATGAAAAAGTGGAACAGCCAATGGATCCATTTTATATTACTATCGAAAGCAAATTGCAGGTTTTGCGGAACAGCCAGATAATCCCGTCTCTCTTGTGCAGAGTTTCGGTAAGCCGGCTTCTGCCGGGCCTAGCTGGAGTGCCCGCTTGCTCATTCTCACTTGATTTCTACATATAGAGGTCGGTAATATACACTCCTGGAAATTGAAATAAGAACACCGTGAATTCATTGTCCCAGGAAGGGGAAACTTTATTGACACATTCCTGGGGTCAGATACATCACATGATCACACTGACAGAACCACAGGCACATAGACACAGGCAACAGAGCATGCACAATGTCGGCACTAGTACAGTGTATATCCACCTTTCGCAGCAATGCAGGCTGCTATTCTCCCATGGAGACGATCGTAGAGATGCTGGATGTAGTCCTGTGGAACGGCTTGCCATGCCATTTCCACCTGGCGCCTCAGTTGGACCAGCGTTCGTGCTGGACGTGCAGACCGCGTGAGACGACGCTTCATCCAGTCCCAAACATGCTCAATGGGGGACAGATCCGGAGATCTTGCTGGCCAGGGTAGTTGACTTACACCTTCTAGAGCACGTTGGGTGGCACGGGATACATGCGGACGTGCATTGTCCTGTTGGAACAGCAAGTTCCCTTGCCGGTCTAGGAATGGTAGAACGATGGGTTTGATGACGGTTTGGATGTACCGTGCACTATTCAGTGTCCCCTCGACGATCACCAGTGGTGTACGGCCAGTGTAGGAGATCGCTCCCCACACCATGATGCCGGGTGTTGGCCCTGTGTGCCTCGGTCGTATGCAGTCCTGATTGTGGCGCTCACCTGCACGGCGCCAAACACGCATACGACCATCATTGGCACCAAGGCAGAAGCGACCCTCATCGCTGAAGACGACACGTCTCCATTCGTCCCTCCATTCACGCCTGTCGCGACACCACTGGAGGCGGGCTGCACGATGTTGGGGCGTGAGCGGAAGACGGCCTAACGGTGTGCGGGACAGTAGCCCAGCTTCATGGAGACGGTTGCGAATGGTCCTCGCCTATACCCCAGGAGCAACAGTGTCCCTAATTTGCTGGGAAGTGGCGGTGCGGTCCCCTACGGCACTGCGTAGGATCCTACGGTCTTGGCGTGCATCCGTGCGTCGCTGCGGTCCGGTCCCAGGTCGACGGGCACGTGCACCTTCCGCCGACCACTGGCGACAACATCGATGTACTGTGGAGACCTCACGCCCCACGTGTTGAGCAATTTGGCGGTACGTCCACCCGGCCTCCCGCATGCCCACTATACGCCCTCGCTCAAAGTCCGTCAACTGCACATACGGTTCAAGTCCACGCTGTCGCGGCGTGCTACCAGTGTTAAAGACTGCGATGGAGCTCCGTCTGCCACGGCAAACTGGCTGACACTGACGGCGGCGGTGCACAAATGCTGCGCAGCTAGCGCCATTCGACGGCCAACACCGCGGTTCCTGGTGTGTCCGCTGTGCCGTGCGTGTGATCATTGCTTGTACAGCCCTCTCGCAGTGTCCGGAGCAAGTATGGTGGGTCTGACACACCGGTGTCAATGTGTTCTTTTTTCCATTTCCAGGAGTGTACCACTAACTGTCATCATGCCCGTTCATTACCCAGTTCATAATTTAGGGGACACACAGACTTTCCATTTAATATTGCAACTTAGAAATTACCCTCACAACCCTGCACTGTAGCGTCGTGTAACAAATAGATAGTGGGCAAACACATCACAATTTTCAACAGCTTGTACACTGTGTACAAAATCTTAAGTATTTACAGTACATTGCAGTACCGGAATGATTACTCAGCTGGGCAGCATCACAAATACATGCACTTGTGTAATTGATTAATACATAACGTGCCATGACGCGAAAGGGTGATACATTTTTGGGAGAAAGGATTCCACAAATACACTGCTAGACATCAAAATTGCAGTACAGTGAGAATGACAAGCAACAAACGTAAAATTCGCTACGCAATGTCAGTACAATCACACGATATAGGTAAGAGCAACTCAGTCTACACTCTCTATATACACGGTCCCGTCACATTAATATGACCACCGTTCGACGGTAACGTGCAATAATCACTCACAGACAGCAGGTGTCAACACTAGCATTGGAGGATATATGAAATGAGTTGTGGGGAGGGGGGGGGGAGGTAACTCTAATAATAGTGCAGTCGTCGTCTTAGTAGTAATGTGGAAACAGAGCGATACGTGTCCAAAAGGACATGATCGTTGATTTTCCAGCCAAAGGTGGAATCGTTTCCGTAACGGCTAAAAGCGTAAACTGTTAGTGTGCCGCCGTGGCTATAGTATATTGTGAGCGCCAAATGGCGTTATCCGAAACTGGCGCCGAGCGAACTATGGTGCACCACGCTCCACACATGACAGGGAGATGTGAGCGGGCGAACAGGTGGACGAAGGGATTACCAACAGTGTCTCTTCAATGATCGTTCAGCGAACGTTGGTAAGTCTGGCACTCCGCAGCAGGCACCTAATTCATGCGCCTATGATGACTCCTGTGCATTGGCATCGGAGGCAACTTATCGTCCACTGAGTGGCGACATATGACCTTTTGAGATAAATCTTGTTTTGTGCTCCACCGGACAGATGGCCGTTGCCGCGTGCGGCGTGAAACGTTTGAAACTAAACACCCTGTAACAGCCGTAGAAAGGGTCCAAAGCGGAAGAGGGAGCGTTATGGGCTGGGGAATGCTTTCGTCGTATTCCCTGGGTTATTCTGCAAGTCACAATGAATCAACAAAATATGCATCTGTCCTTGGGGTCCATGTCCACCCCCGGATGTAGAGTGTTTTTTTCTCGACGATATGTCAGTTACCAGCAGGACAACGCAACGTGTCACGAAGCTTGAAGTGTATGTGCGTGGTTCGAAGAGCATCATGATTAGTTTACCGTACTCCCCTGGGACCAAGGTCCTCAAATTTAAATCCAATCGAGAATCTGTAGGACCACCTCTAACGGTATGGATCCTCAACGTAGAAACATAGCGCAGCTGGCCACGGTTCTACATCCCTGTCGGTACGTCCAGAGCCTCGCTGACTCTTTCTGCACGTCTCGCAGCGGACCGCGCTGCAAAATGTGATTATTCAGGCATCTGACAAGTGATCACATTAATGTGACCGACCACTGTAACAAAATATTACGCAAGTTTTCTCAGTCGCACACGAATTTTGGTTGTCTTTGAGAAGGTCGTGTTAGATCTCATGCTAGAAGGCGAAACTTCAGCAAACATTTGCAGTATGTAACAACAGCAGCCTCTTTCCCAGAAAAACTTGTGGTTTGTCTTTTTTTGGTTCGTAAATATTTTATTTTTATCTGTAATTACTTTTACCTTGGAGATCTGCTCCTCAATTTGGTCCTACAAAACTAAATGGTTAAAAGAAGGCTTCTTTGATTTTTGTGTTCCAAATCTCTCAACCATGCAGGTTCGCACAGCCACATCATTTACTTCTAGTCAGGAAACTGGCTCGTTTGTCTTAAGACAAGTATCCACATGGATATCTTTCATTTTATATTTCATTACAATATTTAACGTATTGTAAGTAATCCCGTTTTATGCTTTACTAATCTCTACATTACAATAGTATAGCTATTTCACTACTTGTAACTTCACTTAACTACTTGCCAACACAACGCAAATCATTTTTCAAAATTGTTCAAACGGCTCTAAGCACTATAGGTCTTAACATCTGAGGTCATAAATCCCCTAGACTTAGAACTACTTAAACCTAACTAATCTAAGGACATCACACACATCCATGCCCGAGGTAGGATCTGAGCCTGCGACCGTAGCACAGAACTGCAAATCATGTTTTAACTTACTTAATACACTCCTGGAAATTGAAATAAGAACACCATGAATTCATTGTCCCAGGAAGGGGAAACTTTATTGACACATTCCTGGGGTCAGATACATCACATGATCACACTGACAGAACCACAGGCACATAGACACAGGCAACAGAGCATGCACAATGTCGGCACTAGTACAGTGTATATCCACCTTTCGCAGCAATGCAGGCTGCTATTCTACCATGGAGACGATCGTAGAGATGCTGGATGTAGTCCTGTGGAACGGCTTGCCATGCCATTTCCACCTGGCGCCTCAGTTGGACCAGCGTTCGTGCTGGACGTGCAGACCGCGTGAGACGACGCTTCATCCAGTCCCAAACATGCTCAATGGGGGACAGATCCGGAGATCTTGCTGGCCAGGGTAGTTGACTTACCCCTTCTAGAGCACGTTGGGTGGCACGGGATACATGCGGACGTGCATTGTCCTGTTGGAACAGCAAGTTCCCTTGCCGGTCTAGGAATGGTAGAACGATGGGTTCGATGACGGTTTGGATGTACCGTGCACTATTCAGTGTCCCCTCGACGATCACCAGTGGTGTACGGCCAGTGTAGGAGATCGCTCCCCACACCATGATGCCGGGTGTTGGCCCTGTGTGTGGCGCTCACCTGCACGGCGCCAAACACGCATACGACCATCATTGGCACCAAGGCAGAAGCGACTCTCATCGCTGAAGACGACACGTCTCCATTCGTCCCTCCATTCACGCCTGTCACGACACCACTGGAGGCGGGCTGCACGATGTTGGGGCGTGAGCGGAAGACGGCCTAACGTTGTGCGGGACCGTAGCTCAGCTTCATGGAGACGGTTGTGAATGGTCCTCGCCGATACCCCAGGAGCAACAGTGTCCCTAATTTGCTGGGAAGTGGCGGTGCGGTCCCCTACGGCACTGCGTAGGATCCTACAGTCTTGGCGTGCATCCATGCGTCGCTGCGGTCCGGTCCCAGGTCGACGGACACTTGCACCTTCCGCCGACCACTGGCGACAACATCGATGTACTGTGGAGACCTCACGCCCCACGTGTTGAGCAATTCGGCGGTACGTCCACCCGGCCTCCCGCATGCCCACTATACGCCCTCGCTCAAAGTCCGTCAACTGCACATACGGTTCACGTCCACGCTGCCAGTGTTAAAGACTGCGATGGAGCTCCGTATGCCACGGCAAACTGGCTGACACTGACGGCGGCGGTGCACAAATGCTGCGCAGCTAGCGCCATTCGACGGCCAACACCGCGGTTCCTGGTGTGTCCGCTGTGCCGTGCGTGTGATCATTGCTTGTACAGCCCTCTGGCAGTGTCCGGAGCAAGTATGGTGGGTCTGACACACCGGTGTCAATGTGTTCTTTTTTCCATTTCCAGGAGTGTACAATTACTACTTTTCCTATAATATATACATTTTTGAATGGAGACTACCACCCCGTGCAAACCCCGACGAGTTTTTGTCCGTGCCTAATAGGATGCTAGCCGCTACGAGCATTGAAAGCACTATCAAAGTGTTGTCAGATTCTTAACTCATACTCAAAACCTTATCAACTATTCTTTGTTGTTATTACACAGTTTCGAGCATTTAAACGGCAAGATCGAATCTGTATTGGTTTGCACTCACGCTCCTAGTGCGACTGCAGGGATTCGCTATTGAGTGGAAAGGTACTGAGTCATAATGAATTTATTAAAGTTTCTAAAAAGACTAATTAAATTTATTTTTAAAAAACAAAAATACAAGAATAACATTAACAGTTTGCTTCCAGAACTGAAAAGATTAAATTTCGATAACACAACTGATAGCAAACACCTCAAAACGCCAACACTAGGAAATCCTTTTAGTAAAGAATATTAAATGAAGTAAAAATACCTTTACATTACAATTAGCAAAACATATGATAAAATGAATATGTCACAAATATCAATCATCGTCTATTGCCAGTAATTGTCAAATCGCCATTCCTTTCGAAGTAGCCAAAACGACTGACAAATGTGGTTCAAATTTATGATGTTAGAGGCGGTGGCAAAGGCAACGCCAATAGCAATAATTCCTCCTTCTCTACTAACACAGGACGGCGGTTGCCTATACGATAGGACTAGCAACCTTCATTAAAAATTTCAGTCATGGTACACAGGCATCTTTAAATAGACCACAGTTAACAAGAGATACAATCACCTAACCTGAAACACAGAGACAACTCGTTAATTATCTAGTTAAAAGTAAACATACTACAAATGCAGTAAAGTAAGAACGTTATCCAGGAAACTTCGACTTTACCACTGAGACATAAAATTTTTCTTTAGTTTTTCTTTTAATAGATGCAAACAGTTTAGTAAACAGCTCGAGCTCGTTATACTAGCCAGCAGGTAACTACAAACATGCCTCAGAAATAAGGTGGCTAGACTAAACGATTTTCAATGACTACGAAGCACAATTCGTAAATCAGAAGAATTACATCTTTACCTATAGATTCTAAAATCAGTTTGGAAAAGTGGCAGCCACAAGTCGTATTGACAGAACTGAACTCAAGTCGTACCAGGAAAAACGTTCATAAATAACACATTTATATATATAACAACGGGCAACCAGTTTACGGAGTCACAATAGCCGTCACGCGACACCAAGTGACATGCACACTCATCGGATACTCAGCGTGATTTCTCGTAAAATCCAGCGCCCACTGACAAACGCTTGCTCAGAGAGCGCCGAGAGTAGGATGCAACGAAGATTACTTTTTGTCGGAAACCAACGTGGATCATTCAGCAGACGCCACCGCGTACACTACTTGCAAAGATCAGACCGGACTCCAACCCGGCACCACAATGGACACAAACTGCTTGCAACTTCAATAGAAGAGGACACGCCGAAAACTGTTCGCCCTGCCGAAGTCGCTTTCAACGAGCAATGTCACGGCTGCGACCACCACTCGGCCTCGCCAAACACACAATGAGAAAAGGCACCACTCTTGCGAACGGATCCCGTCAGACACTTGGCCACAACAACGCGCCGCCTCACTTGCGCTCCTCGCCGTCCGTGTCACTCTCTCCTCTTCTCCAGGTCGCCGCACCCCTTAACTACCTTCTCCTCCGACCTGCCCTCTACCGGAGACAGTAACGCTCCATGCGCTTTTGGGGCCAGAGGCATTCCAAATCCGCAGGAGGTTCCTTCTACCAGCGTCCACTGTATCCGGACACTGCTGCCACAAAGTTAATATCTTTCCTTATATCTTCCATTAGATGAGGGCATAAACACCAAGTATTATACAAGAGGAGTACAGTAAGTCGAGCAACATATTTTTTCTCGACCAATTAGGTTGAAATTATGCGGAACTTTTTGTGCCACATAGTGGAAGATTCGAGCTTTTCATGAAATTTCGACAGGTGGCGGTGTTACACGTAGGCTTCAAAATGGCGTCTGAAACGGAGGTGCGTTCCAAGCAAAGTGCTGTCATCGAGTATCTACTGGCGGAAAACGAGGGCATAGGAGTTATTCATAAGCGCACGCAAAATGTCTACGGAGACCTCCAGCTCGCCGGCCGGAAATTGAAAAAACGACTTCGGCGTGTTCTTCAGAACAAAAATTGCAAACGAACCTCTCCTTCTCCATGATAACTCAAGACCTCACTCAAGTTTCAGACAGGAGCCCGGCAGTTCAACAAACTTCATTGGATTGCTCTTCCCCATCCGCCCTACAGCCCCGATCTCGCACTTTCCTATTTGACCCAATGAAGGATGCTCTCCGCGGTCGACGAAGACACCGTCGATACCGCTTACGGCCTACCGGATACCCCGTAAATTCCATGAAGTCTTTCTTGGACAGTGCGGCTGTTTTCAGAGAAGTCGCAAGCGTGGAAATCTGTAGCGAAATGCACGAAGACCTGCACGGGTCGGGTGTTGGCAGTACATCCTCAACATAAACACATAACGTATTAAACAGGAGTGAGATCTGTTGTCATAAAATCATAAGAATTCAGAAAGACCACTGTAAATAGCCACATGGGTACGGAGCGACAAGTCATGGGATAGCGATGTACACGTATGGAGATGAAGCTAATATCGGGTACACAAGGTATAAAAGGGAAGTGCATTGGCGGATCTGCCATTTGTACTCAGGTGATTCATCTGAAATGCTTTCCGACGTGATTATGGCCGCATGACAAAAAATAACAGACTTTGAATGCGGAATGGTAGTTGGAACCAGACGCACGGGACATTCTACTTCGGAAATAGTTAGGGAATTCAACATTCAGAGCCCCACAGTGAAAAGATTGTGCCGAGATTACCAAATTTCAGCCATTACCTCTCACCACGGACAACGCAGCGTCCGACAGCCTTCACTTAACGACCAAGAGCAGCGTAGTTTCTTAAAGTTGTCGATGCTAAGAGACAGTTAACACTGTGTGAAATTACCGCAGAAATCGATGTATTCGTAAGTCAGTTCTGTGAAATTTGGCGTTATTGTGCTATGGCAACAGATGACCGACTGGAGTGCCTTTGCTAACAGCACAATATCGCCTGCAGCGCCTCTTCTGAGAGCGTGACCATAGCGATTGGAAACAGGCGACTGGGAAACCGTGACCTAATCAGGTGGGTTCCGATTTCGGTTGGTAAAAGCTGATGGTAGTATTCGAATGTGTCGCAGACCCCACGATACCATTGACCCAAATTGTCAACGAGGCACTGTTCACGTTGATGGTGGCGCCATAACGGTGTAGGCTGTGGTTACATGGAACGGATAGTGGTTCAAATGGTTCAAATGGCTCTGAGCACTATGGGACTTAACTACTAAGGTCATCAGTCCCCTAGAACTTAGAACTACTTAAACCTAACTAACCTAATGACATCACACACATCCATGCCCGAGGCAGGATTCGAACCTGCGACCGTAGCGGTCACGCGGTTCCAAACTGACGCTCTTAGAACCGCACGGCCACACCGGCCGGCGAACGGATAGTGTTCCCTGGTTCAACTGAACTCATCATTGACTATAAATAGTTCTGTTCGGCTACTTGAAGATCATTTGCAGTCATTCATGAACTTCCTGTTCCAAACGACTACGGAATTTTTATGGATGGGATTCGCACTGTGTCATCGTGCCACAATTGTTCTCGTGTTCCTTAAGAACATTCTGGACAGTTCGAGCGAATGAATGACCCCCATGAATCCCATCGAACATTTATGAGACGTCATTGGGAGATTATCTTGTGAACAAAATCCTCCACTAACAACACTTCCGTAATTATGGCTGGCTATACGGGCAGCAAGGCTCAATATTTCTGCAAGAGACTTCCAACAGCTTTTCGAGTCTATGCCAAGTCGAGTTACTGCACAACACCGCTCAAAATGATGTCCGGCAGCCGGCCGCGGTGGCCGAACGATTCTAGTCGCTTCAGTCCGGAACCGCGCGACTGCTACGGTCGCAGGTTCGAATCCTGCCTCGGGCATGGATGTGTGTGATGTCCTTAGGTCAATTAGGTTTAAGTAGTTCTAGGTTCTAGGGGACTGATGACCTCCAATGTTAAGTCCCATAGTGCTCAGAGCCATTTGAACCATTTTTGATGTCCGGCACGATATTGGTAGGTATCCGATGGCTCTTTTCACCACAGCGTAAAGTGGATCGACCACATAAAGCTAATCGCAGGTAAGGCAAATGAAGCTACCCCACCCCTAAAGGAGGCAGTTTTGCAACTGTATGGTAATAAATATTAAAATAAGTGAAATTGAATTTGGCTCATGTCATTGCCGTTGGGTTTAAGAGTTTGTACCTGTAGCTTTCTTAATAAAATTAAAATTGGTTGTGCCTGATACACAAAATCATAATATAAAACTGTTAGTTGATATATAGGTGTTGCATGCAACTAATTTCTCAAACAATTAATTTAGAGTTGAATATCAAACGTAGTTTATTTCATTTATTGCACTTATTAAATAACTGATTAGCGTACAATCTACCAGCTGCATAGAATCAGACTAAAATATAGTGGTTATAAACGCACTATAAACATTAAATAAATCTGGTAAAACCGCAAAATTATTTTAAGTGCATGATGTCAGTGTCGCAAAACGTATCTGTCCAGATCAGCGCTAATCTCGATAGTCAAAAGCCCTTTCAGCAAATTTTCGTAAGCGTTGACTGATGTAAAATATTCAGTCGTCATTGAAAAGGCTGCGCGCCCAGTTTACTATATGGTAGTTCTAAACGCCAACTGGCACAATTAGCGATAACCCACGTCTGTGTGACACTCGATGAAATTATTGTAAGCGCCAACTGAAGCAAAACTCAGTTATCTTTGTCGAAATTCAAATTACTGTGGATTTACTCTAAGTCCGCACCAGCTATACATGTGAAAATCACAATTTGTCCTAACCGCGATCGAAAGTGTAAGTGTAGATGGCTGCTGTCCCAAAAAAACTACTTTCGTGAAATCGCCCAGAATAACATGGATTCTGCCGGAGGACCTGCATATGGACGACTGCTGAAAAGCATAGATGGCGGGCCCCTGGCCCCCTTTTATAACATCAGTTCCCCTAGCTCTGGAATTTCCGAGAATTTTCGTCACTCACCGCGTTAGAAGAATCACGTTTGATACAGAAATGCGTTCTTAAAGCTAGAGTTTTCCTTAGAAGTCTACTGAAAGGCTGATTAAATTCATCATCACACTCTACATCGAATGATTAGTTTCAACGAACTTGTTCTGGCTTCAGCGTATTAGCTCCATCGCTTCTTGGGCCAACCTACTCTTACATATGCTGCAAAACTTTTAGGATACCTAGATATCTACACTGTTGCATTTTGTCTCCTTTCTGCTTCCAGTTCCCTTTGTAAATGTCAATTTTTTTCCGTCATTGCCAATGTTTTAAGCCAATTTCAATATTTTCGTTTCTCATTCTGTATTCTGGTTTACATCCTTTAAATAGATCGAGGAATTTCATTCTTGACGTCATTACTCATTCTATTTATGTCTTACTTGTTTGCTATCCAAACCTCAGATTCTTAACGTAGCACTGAAACAGCAAATGTTATAGATAATTACGGTTGCGTTTCTTTAATCAAGATACGTGTCGCAGGCCACGTAGTTAAAATGACCTACTTAGTCGATGATTTGATTTGTCTCACTATTTTTAGAATAGACCTCTTGTTTTCCTGAATGCCATTATTAATTTTTCCACTGGAGTGCTTATTATAGTCTGGTTGTCAGCATACATTAATGTTTCCTTATAATGGATTATTCCTTTGTCATTTTTTGTTTCCTCCTTTCTTTTTTTAACCATCTTTTTGCATATAAAGTGAATATATTTGAACAAAGACAGCAACGTTGTATAAGTCCTTGGTTCGCTATAATGCCATTCTCACTTTTGAGTTCCTTTTTATTACAAAATGATATATTACAATAAAAAAGGTTAATCAGTTCCCCACATTGTTATTTATAATGATTATAAATTGTAGATGAAGGCATCTGTGTTCAGTTTTTGTTGGCTGAGCCTCGAACGTTTATGACACACATTTAGATGGCACAGCAATTTTTTTGTGAAATGATCCCCTCTTTCAATTCTTGTCAACCAAATTTATATATATATTCAATGGAATTTAAGTTACAGGTCATTTATTAATTAAACCTAGAAATCTTGTAACTGTTGCAATTGAAATCTGTCTGCGTTGTCCACTACATGTTGCAATGCTGTTATGTAGCTGTCTTTGGTAATTAATTGCGCTGGCTTTAATTAAGCATCTTGTTCAGTCTTCTCCCATTGGCTAACTGAGTACATAAATGAACATCTAGGTTGCTCATGTGCGGCTGATCCCGGCTGAGGTTCGAGTCCTCCCTCGGGCATGGGTGTGTGTGTTTGTCCTTAGGATAATTTAGGTTAAGTAGTGTGTAAACTTAGGGACTGATGACCTTAGCATTTAAGTCCCATAAGATTTCATACACACATTTAGGTTGCTCACTGCATGTCTCTTCATGTGCACTACTGTATAATAGGTCGATCGTTCTTGTAGATAATTTTTTTGCGATTGTTGCTACAGATATGGTGAAAGTTCGTTACAGATACCTCTTTGGTTAATAATTAAGTAAGTACATTATTTGCTTATTTGATCTACAATATAAGCTGGATCGTCTTCCTCCGCCCTCCAAGTTTGTGTAGCTTATTCTGCTGTAAGTTTTATGGTGTGTGCTGGACGTGCAGAAGTTAGTAAAAAGCTAACCAGTCCATTGTCAGAGCTGCAGTGTTAGACGTGACGTCACTTCTAGACCTGTGCGAATCTGAGATGAACGCGTGATCCGGCCGGCTCTCGCGTCAGTGGCGGGGGCGGGTGGTTGGATTTGGGATGGGGCTGTCAAGTGTTTGAATGACTTGCTGGCGATCTGCTACAACTACGATGTTCGCCTCAACTACTGCAGGCAACCGAAAATCACCTACTGTCTCTTTACTGTACGTCGTCTCATAGCTTACTGTACTCTTGTTCGATCAATACTGTTATCCGCAGGATCTATAATTGATAATAAAATAGGGAAGATGCATAGAACATAGTGTTCCGTCACAGGTTTACTTACTAAGCACAAAAGTGTCAAAGAAGCGTTCCTTTTCATAGTGTGCTTCACTGTTAAAACTCCATGAGTGCACATGCCCAGAAGAATAAACCAATAAATTTCTTTCTGCTGCATGTATCTCGCGTAAAGACCATGAAGGTGTAATGAGAGAGATTGGATTTCACATACAGGCATACCAACGACCATCCTTCCCGCAGAACAGGAAAGGGAGCAAAAGACAGTGATACAACAAGCACCCTCTGCCAAAAACAATAAGATGTCTTGTGGAGTACAGGTGTAAATGTAGAGACTGTATGACCTACGGGCCACACAAACACATAAATCTGTAGTTTATCGCACTTTCTGACAATTCTGGAGCAATTCCATAGTTCATTCATTTACTAATTCTAAAGATTGCCAATGAGAAGCTGTAGGATCACAAACTGATGCATAGTATCTGGCAGTAGGTTCCTATGTCGGTCTATGGTGGGGGGTAGGGATGGGGGTGGGGGGGGGGGGAAGGCAGGGAGGGGCTTATGATAGACCTCCTCCTTTCTTTCTAGACGAATCAGCTTCCATTCCACAGTCCTGGCAATGTCTGGGATCCATGCAGTGTGAAGAGTTACGTCTGCAGTGATGCAGCTTCAGGAGCCCACAACGAGGTGGTGGTTTGCGATGCACTCATTGATGACCGGTTATTGTGGTCCAGTACTGAACTGGCAAGTCATGCTCTGCACTTTGTCAGTACATCCACTGTTGCAATGCGCGATTGTCTCCGGCAGTCCAGTCATCGACACTATTGCCTAGGGGAGCTGATTGAGGTAACGGCTGTTTTACTCACATAGAGGTACTGTGCACTGTACACAGCGTGGCACGTGGAAAGTTCAGTGCCTTCACGTCCTCTGAATATTTTGTTCATTGGGGCACCTGCAATCCCCTTGCTATAGTACATCTCGCTAATTATGCTGTCTTCTATCACATTGCCATTCGGTACTAAGTATGTCGACATCCCAGGCATTCGACACACCAAGTTATTCCACATGCCGTGTCAACACACTTGAGTTTATTTTACGTGCTCACATTTGTCTTGAACATTACGGGAGCCAAGTAAAATTATTGTTAGAGATACAGAGGAACTTCAGAGCTTGTCGTACTTTTGCACATCCATAGAAATGTCATTAGTGTTCATAGCAATACATTAATAAATCATAGAATTTGTTGCCCGTGACTCCGTGCTAAGGTAATACGATTTTTTGATAGCAAATTGCTATTTGACACCATATCTGTCCTAATTTTTACACTGCACCACTTTTACTGAACATGGTGGAAAAAATGAAGTATCAAGTGGGGTTGTTTAACGCATTGTAAGGTGTATGATTTTCTGATTTATTTAGTTCGTCTTACAATATAATTTTATTTTAATGTGCTCAGTCGAAGTCTGCTTAATCTAAAGCTATAGAAGCTTACTATATATAAGCTATATAAATGAAGCACGAAGTCCAGTGTTGAACAAGCTCAATCTACACCTGAAAAATTCGCTATTTCCATAACCATTCATCACATTCACACCTACTGCACTCTTAATGGCACCAATAAGAGAAGAATACATGTATTTTTTTTCGAATTCATCACTCTAAACCTCATGTTTAGAATGAGCATCAGCATCGTCTTGTACATTGTCGTCACTCAAGTCTACCTCTGATTCAGATTCAAGTGATGAAGTCTGAAGTTTCCCTTCATAATTTGTACGTTTTTCTTAACACGTCCTGATTTCCTCTTTTTAATGTTTTTTTTTATTTTTTTATTTTCCGATCTTTACAATTTATTTCACCTTCCTTTTCTCTTCTCTAATTTTCTGCAACACTTTATAAGAAGTAGCCGTCACTATTGTGGAACGTTGTTTTTCTCTGTTTTGCTACATCTGTTACTATTCGCAACCGTATAATTATCACAAAAATAAACCTATAATACTCTAGATTCATCCAACGCACTTAGTCATTGAGAATCATATACTTGAATGCGTTGGTTGATTAAATACGTTACAAAAGATATGTATCCAATTTAGTCTATTAAATGTTCTCTAGATTTAATGCATTCCCAGCGGAGCATCCCCAGGTTTGCCTCTGTCTTTATTTATTCTAGTAGTCTATTAGCCTCCTCCTCCATCCTTTCTCTGTCCACCTCCTCTTCACCTCTTTCGCTGTCCATCTCCAGTTTTCCCCTCGCCGGGCGGTGTGGCAGGGCGAGCGGCTCTAGGCGCTTCAGTCTGGAACCGCGAGACTGCTACGGTCGAAGGTTCGAATCCTGCCTCGGGCATGGATGTGTGTGATGTCCTTAGGTTAGTTAGAATTATGTAGTTCTAAGTTCTAGGGGACTGATGACCTCAGAAGTTAAGTCCCATAGTGCTCAGAGCCATTTTGTTGTCCCCTCTAATTACATCTCTTCGTCCTAATTCCCTCTTCTCCTTCCCCTTTCTTTGTCAGTCTCCTCGTCCCCCCTCCCCTGTCCATCATGTCCTCCCCCTCTTTCCATCTATTTCCACCTCTTTCTTCTGTCCATTTCCTCCTCCACGTGTGTCTGTTCATCTCCTCCCACATCGCTGTGTCTCTTCCTCCTCCTTTCTGGCCATTCCCTGCTCTTACCTTTGTCTGTCCATCTTCATCTCCTCGCCTCTCTCTGTCCATTTCCCCCTATCTCTAACTCCTCCTCCTATTTGTTCCTATCTCCTACTTCCGCCTTCCTCATCCTCCCTTCTATCTCCGAGTTATTATACTCTCCGCAATAAGAGGCTGGAGGTTATTATTTATTTAGTATTTTTTCCATATTGTAACCAATACGTGCACCAAATTTGAATGAAAGTGTTCCATGGGTCTAGGATGAGCTTGTTTCCTTTGGCTTTATTCTCATATGTACATTTCAAATATATTTCACACATATTTAACAAATTTCAAGCATATTTGTATAGCTACATATTCACCTGTATCTCTAGCTAAATTCACCTGCGGCTTCATTTTCACTCAGCTTAAAGTTTATGACATCGTATTTCCTGTAATATAGGCCGCACAATGAGATATACAGTAATATAATTTTGCACATGCATCCACTGGTATGTATACCTTCTGTCTATAAAATCTATTTTGAATAGAGTTACTAGTAAAGAAGTACAAAATTGAAACATCCTGCTTGACGCGGTAGTTTATCACGCATCTCCGTATTCGACACCATATGTTCAGAAATATGTCGTGCAATGATATTTTTGTAGGTACATTCAGCGGCGAATACGAATACTGTCAGCGAAAAGCCCTGATAACAACAACAATGAAGTAATAAGTATTGCAGAAAGCCCTAGTTTTTCACGCATGCGGGGTTTATGACGTATCTCTTGAACTAGCTGTTATACAATGATGTAATTTTTGTGGTACACCCAGTGGTGTATGTGAATACTGTCTGAAAAATTTGTTACGAATACAGTTAGTAGTAAATCCATTAAAACGTCATGCTTCATGTGGCAGTTTTGCGGCATGAACAGTGAAAGTGTGGTAACCTTTTGATCGTTTTGTAAGGGTCATCAGCGAGAGAAAGTTCTGTACATGTTTGAGGTTATGTGCAAAGTTTGTTACAAGTCTCTAACCGCTCCCATTCTCAAATACTAGGTAACTAAAGTATGGGTATTCTCGTGTAGCGAGCAACATTGCTTTTCCATCCCCCCTCCCCCCCTTTAATAATTGGGTGGTTCTTAGTTCCACAGTGATTCTTTCCAGAAAGTTAATGGTAGTGTACCATGTTTGGTTGAAATCGGTTCAGTGGTTTACAAGGCGATGTGGAACACAGAAACATTTTTATAATTTGTGTGGATTTAATAATAAATTGAGTAGATGTCCTTAATTGTGAAAATTCACAATAGAAAAATTACTACGGTGATAAAACACTTATTTCGCTGTACTAGCTCTGTGGCAATGATGACTTCATCCTGCTGAGTAAGTTGCATCAACAGCAACTAGAGTGTAGAATCGTTCAGAAGTTTACTGGTTTATAAAATGACAAGATGTAGTGATACATCATATTACGCGCCGCATCTAATCCCCTCATTATCCTTTACACCTGGTGGTAGTCTCTAACATAGACAGTGTACTGTTTAAACTGTTTCAATACGTGGGAAGAAAATACTAAGAAGCTTGTGTAAACTTTATTTCAAGCAGAAATAACAAAACAAAATTGCTAACATACTACAAACGGAGAAAGACTGATTTATTGAAATGTGACATCACATCTCAGAGCACATTCTAAATTGTGGTTTCTGCTATAGAAAAGAGGAACCCGAGAAGATAAAAGGAAACGGGACAGAAACGAATTAAAGCAGAATTCGAAGTAAAGTAAGCTGTGAAATCGAGAAACGAGAATGAAAAATAATGAGTTCGAATTTTCCAAGTGCTCCATGATCATTCCCTTATTTCTAATTATACAACACCCTAATTGTTACAGGAAAGGTACATTTAAATCCTTGTAGACTAACTCACAGTGTAATAGTCAGACCAACAACGCCATGCGTTATCAGAGAGCGACAGTCTAACTCTGTTACTGGAGCCCCGTAGGTGAGTAACCGCAGCAGGAATAATCGCCGTAATTGGAACCAGAAATGCGAATCTGCCAGTGCCAGCAGCCGTCGCTGCCACGGGTCCTGACCGCGCCTCGCTAGCACCAAATGTCGCTGAAAGTCGGCGCATTCAGCTTTCGAGGAAAGCAAGCACACGGGTTGCGCTCACAATGCTTTCCACTCACCCGGCTGCCTACACTAATAGGTTCAATCTGGAAGTTTTTTCACTCTACAGCCATAGTAAATGTTCTTGAATAACAACTGTTATGGTTTCAATAGCAGCAATCAAAGCATATTGATATTTACCTAGGACAAAAAAAAATGGCTCTGAGCACTATGGGACTTAACTACTGTGGTCATCAGTCCCCTAGAACTTAGAACTACTTAAACGTAACTAACCTAAGGACATCACACACATCCATGCCCGAGGCAGGATTCGAACCTGCGACCGTAGCAGTCGCGCGGTTCCGGACTGCGCGCCTAGAACCGCTAGACCACGGCGGCCGGCCCTAGGACAAAGCTCCCTCGAAATCGTTAACTGCCCATACAATGAATATGGATCAACATCACCACTTCATTTTACTTTCAACACATATTATCTGCCATCGTAATGCATGAAGTAACGGAGTTCATAACGTGTTCCCATGTGTATCAATGCCGGCCGGTGTGGCCGTGCGTTTCTAGGCGCTTCAGTCTGGAACCGCGTGACCGCTACGGTCGCAGGTTCGAATCCTGCCTCGGGCATGGCTGTGTGTGATGTCCTTAGGTTGGTTAGGTTTAAGTAGTTCTAAGTTGTAGGGGACTGATGACCTCCGAAGTTATGTCCCATAGTGCTCAGAGCCATTTTTTGTGTATCAATTAGTGCATTTACTTGCGTTTGTCCACCTACTTCATGTTTCACTTATCTTTTCTGTCAGCAAAACTAAAAACTTTAAAAGCTAGCTATTTTACGCGTTAAAGAGATATATATCATCAGCATCTTCGGTAATTAGTAAATGCCTATTACTCATCCTCACTGTCTAATGGAATGAACGAAATACTTTGTTTTGTTTCATATCCATGTAAAATAAATATCTATTTATATTCTGTCAGCAAACATAGTTCACTTTTTCTGCATTAAAGAAGTTACGTAATGGTAGTTATTTAAATAAATCCGACAAGTTGCATGTTCATCGTCTGGTAATCATTATATTTCGCTCTTTCCCATGAGCAAATTACAGAAAATGATCAACACTTCTGATACACTTGAAAGCTATGTACACATTACCATTTTCACCTATTATGAGAAGATTTTATCCAGAAGACACAGTTCACTGTTACACGGATATGGGAAGCATGTACATGGTTAAGAGAGCTGCTTCAGTGGCTGGGGTAACTATGTTGAAAAATAGTTGAAAATGTCTATATTATTATATTAACTCATTCTGATGTCTATACCTATTTCGTATGCTTAAAAAAAACCTTAAAATAATTGGTGGAAACCACCGTAAATATGCCTTTCCTTTACATTTAATATTTTCTGCTCTGTCAGTTTCCATTACCGTCGGCATTTATCGATCAAGTTACTATATTTCTAGGGATTTTTTCGTGTTTACCGTCTTTATTCTACTAGTATGCCGCGTGGTTTGAGGCGCCATGTCACGGATTGCGCGGCCCCGGCCGGATGTTCGAGTCCTCCGCCGGACATGTGTGTATATGAGTGTGTGTGTGTGTGTGTGTGTGTGTGTGTGTGTGTGTCTTGTTCTTAGCATAAGTTAGTTTAAGTAGTGTGTAAGTCTATGGATCGATGACCTCAACAGTTTGGTCCCTTAGGAATTCACACACATTTGAACATTTTCTATTAGTATAATAAAATGCTCTGTGTAAATTGAGGACAGGATAGATAAAATAACAGAACATAGTACCTCGGTGAAAAATGATGAAAGTGAGGGAGCAAGTTCCCTGAGATCACAGAGTTCCGTTAAGGAAATTGGACGTCACTTGGCTTGATGTCAGTGTGACTATAGCGCCATATGGGGCTTGCCACGCAACACGATTCACGTGAAGGTACGGGGAAAAAACTGAGTGTCAGTCAGCGAGCAATTACGGTGTGCTGTGGAGGTGTTCATTACAACAAGGCCCGGAGACAACACCTGGATTACACGAGGAAAGAGAGGATATTCGTCGAATGGACTGCCCTGCCCTCCCACCGATTAAATCCCATCGGTAACGTATGGGACACATTGGAGAAATGTACTTCAGCAAATCCAGGTACAGTTGTCAAACGCGCTTGTGGAGGAATGGAAAGCTGTACCACAAGAGCTCTCTATCAGCCTTGTGCCCAGCATGGTAGCACGTCGCAGGGCATTCATTCCCGTGCGTGGTGATTACGCGTCCTATTAAGAACTATATCCCGTCTTTAGTAATGTCCAGGAAACCATCATAAGTCGCGGTGACTTAAGTGAAGTTGTTGTTTTTATTAAAAGTGTCATTCCTGTTCGTCACAGTATGTATTTCTTACTTTGTTACTACAAAGTATCCGTTCTTTCTATGTGTGTCCCAAGTTTCATCAGTTTATGTTACTTGGCAGTGACACATCATGTGAAATTTACTTTGTCCTCAGGTTTTGCACACCAGTGTTATATCTCGGTTTTTTTAGACCACTTCAGTAATTTGTAATTACAGAGACAAACATCAAAGCACGCAGAAAAATTTATGCTGGATATGATAAACTGTAACTATTACTGATTGATAGGCTGCGGGAGTGTTACATAACACCATCCCAATAGTTGCACGAGATTTGTTTGTAACATAATGAAGACGATGGTTGTTGGTCCGATAGGAGAACCCATCGACATTAACAAGGCTTTTTTCGTTGGAAGATTCAGGCAACCCACCACGAAATGTGCAGTTTTGCCCATCTCTTCACATCAGTCATCTGTTCCCAAAGCGCTATGGTCGCAGGTTCGAATCCTGCCTCGGGCATGGATGTGTGTGATGTCCTCAGGTTAGTTAGGTTTAAGTAGTTCTAAGTTAAGTCTCATAGTGCTCAGAGCCATTTTTTTTGTTCCCAACGTCCTCAGTTATGTGTATATTATAATCTACCTCTAGTACCATAAAAGTGCATTATGTCTTAGTACATGTTCTATCGTCCTCTGGCTTCCTCTATTTCGTGATTTTCACACACTCCTTCCCTGGCTTATAATGTGAAGACTAGATTTGTGACCAGTGTATTGAATTTTGCAGCATTCTTCAAAACAACGCATTACACAAGTTTCGGGTCCAAGATTCACATCAGTTAAATGCTGTGTGAAATATCAGTGGACGTTGCAGGATAAAGAGGAATGAGCATGGGAAATGTGCAGGCCATTTATCAACAGTCATTTGTTACTTTACAAGATTCCAACAATCTTTTGTTTCACAGATAACAAACGTTAATAAAATACAAATGATAATGGCTGCTAGCAATGAACGTAATTATGAAGGCGCAGCTATTGGGAATTTGCGGTAACGTCTTATGGAACCAAACTGCTATGTTCATCGGTCCCTAAGCTTATGCACTACTTAATCTAACTTAAACTAACTCACACACCCATGTCCAAGGGAGGACTCGAACCTCCAATGGGGGGAGCCGTGCGGACCGTGACAAAACGCCCTTAGACCGCACGGCTACCCCGCGCGGCTGCGCAACTATTGAGTGACAATAATTAGCGCCAGCAACAGATTTAATATGTTAACAGCAGCTCAGATATCAATGGAAATTTGGGTAAAATAACTAAGGAAAGGCATTCATGAAATTACTCCAAACTTTCTTCATTTAAGACAAATGATGATCAATTAGTTAATTTAAACGAAGAAGAAGCAGAAATTTAGGAAGGTCTAAGAAGAAAAAAAATTTTTTTGCTTGTTAGTCCTTCCTAAATTGGTACAATCTAATACAACTCAAACATGAGCTTAGCGCTGGCCAAACAATGTTAACAATGATGTTCAAGATTACAATTCCAAGATTTGGCTGGTCAAACAGGGTGCTTGACATAATGAGCATAACTTACAAGAAGTGTAGTAGCATGAAATTTCACAAATATGATAACACGATCTGAGGCCCGTTAACTATTACTATTTTATGCGACGAGCGCAGAACAATCGCATAGCAAATATCCAGTATTTCATCAATCAGAGAAGCCTCTTAGGCATAATCGAGATATTGACGTGGAAAAATAGTAAAACACCATTAAAAAATTGGCCGTTACATCAATATTAAAACTATTACGTTAAAAGAAAACTTCAAACAGGAAAACATGGAAGGGGCAGGTACGGCCGGCAAGATCTCAGTAAGGTGGTTTAAAATAACGGGCAATTCAGGTTACATTAACGCCCAATTGCTACGAGATAGAAACTCAAACACATAGCTTAAGCGACTTAAAAGGTAACAAGGAAACTTGAGGGCTAACACTCAGACGGCTAAAATAGTAACTGTATTCGAACAACAAATATTAATTTTTATGAAAGGGGCTAATCTCACCAGAGTTATCGAACTTAAATACCCAAATGAGCAAGATTCACTGGGCCGCTAGCGTCTACTTACCATGGCCGTAGTCAATTTTATGGTCATTACATGAGCAAAATCTTCCAATACAAATAAGGCTCAATTTCGACCTGAGTGATCACTAATGCACGTAGCTCCCTAGCAGACACTGAACAAGCTGCAACTAAAATCGATTGTAAAATTCATCAAATACGGCACTCAGATAACTTCAAACAGAGGCACAAGAAACTAAATTTAATAGTGGAAAGAGAGCGGAGGAGAACCACAGGCAATCCAGCGTAGAGGGAGCAACTTCAACACGGGAGCACATGTGTCAATCAAATACCTTACAGCCAAATGGCCGAACAGACGACACCAGAATACGAAGAGCACTTCAACACCCAAATCAGCAACTACGACCCCTTCATGCAGGATAAACCGGTTGCGTCATCATTGTTGTTGTTGTTGTGGTCTTCAGTCCTGAGACTGGTTTGATGCAGCTCTCCATGCTACTCTATCCTGTGCAAACTTCTTCATCTCCCAGTACCTACTGCAACCTACATCCTTCTGAATCTGCTTAGTGTATTCACCTCTTGGTCTCCCTCTACTAGTTTTACCCCCCACGCTGCCCTCCAATACTAAATTGGTGATCCCTTGATGCCTCAGAACATGTCCTACCAACCGATCCCTTCTTCTGGTCAAGTTGTGCCACAAACTTCTCTTCTCCCCAATCCTATTCAATACTTTCTCATTAGTTATGTGATCTACCCATCTAATCTTCAGCATTCTTCTGTAGCACCACATTTCGAAAGCTTCTATTCTCTTCTGGTCCAAACTATTTATCGTCCATGTTTCACTTCCATACATGACTACACACCATACAAATACTTTCAGAAATGACTTCCTCACACTTAAATCTATACTCGATGTTAACAAACTTCTCTTCTTCAGAAACGCTTTCCTTGCCATTGCCAGTCAACATTTTATATCCTCTCTACTTCGACCATCATCAGTAATTTTGCTCCCCAAATAGCAAAACTCCTTTACTACTTTAAGCGTCTCATTTCCTAATCTAATTCCCTCAGCATCACCCGACTTAATTCGACTACATTCCATTATCCTCGTTTTGTTTTTGTTGATGTTCATCTTATATCCTCCTTTCAAGACACTGTCCATTCCATTCAACTGCTCTTCCAAGTCCTTTGCTGTCTCTGACAGAATTACAATGTCATCGGCGAACCTCAAAGTTTTTATTTCTTCTCCATGGATTTTAATACCTACTCCGAATTTTTCTTTTGTTTCCTTTACTGCTTGCTCAATATACAGATTGAACAACATCGGGGAGAGGCTACAACCCTGTCTTACTCCCTTCCCAACCACTGCTTCCCTTTAATGTCCCTCGACTCTTACAACTGCCACCTGGTTTCTGTACAAATTGTAAATAGCCTTTCGCTCCCTGTATGTTACCCCTCCCACCTTTAGAATTTGAAAGAGAGTATTCCAGTCAACATTGTCAAAAGCTTTCTCTAAGTCTACAAATGCTAGAAACGTAGGTTTGCCTTTCCTTAATCTTTCTTCTAAGATAAGTCGTAAGGTATTAGGCACAAGTATTTCTGACCAACTCAACTCTGTCGACCACAGGCTTCTAAGACAATTGTGGGCCAGTAAGCTCTGTGAGCAAAGTTCAATGTAAGTCACATATGCCTCTGGCCCGCCTCTTACTGACAGCGACCTACTGTCTGCCAATGTCGTCAACAGCCCGGTCCAACAAACTACAACGGACTAGACAGAGACGTATCGCACGAGCAAGCAAACATCTAAGAAGATAGAACGCGAGTCGACACAGCTCACAGTGCCCATACGTAGAGCCTCAGAAATTTCTTTGTAATTTATGAGACTACATAATTGTCTTGCTATTCTCTAACATCGGATTTTTTTTTGTCTTTTTTTTTTTCATCAGTCTGCTGACTGGTTTGATGCGGCCCGCCACGAATTGCTTTCCTGTGCTAACCTCTTCATCTCAGAGTAGCACTTGCAACCTACGTCCTCAATTATTCGCTTGACGCATTCCAATCTCTGTCTTCCTCTACAGTTTTTGCCCTCTACAGCTCCCTCTAGTACCGTGGAAGTCATTCCCTCATGTCTTAGCAGATGTCCTATCATCCTGTCCCTTCTCCTTGTCAGTGTTTTCCACATATTCCTTTCCTCTCCGATTCTGCGTAGAACCTCTTCATTCCTTACCTTATCAGTCCACCTAATTTTCAACATTCGTCTATAGCACCACATCTCAAATGCTTCGATTCGCTTCTGGTCCGGTTTTCCCACAGTTCATGTTTCACTACCATACAATGCTGTACTCCAAACGTACATCCTCAGAAATTTCTTCCTCAAATTAAGGCCGTTATTTGATATTAGTAGACTTCTCTTGGCCAGAATTGCCTTTTTTGCCATAGCGAGTCTGCTTTTGATGTCCTCCTTGCTCCGTCCGTCATTGGTTATTTTACTGCCCAGGTAGCAGAATTCCTTAACTTCATTGACTTCGTGACCATCAATCCTCATGTTAAGTTTCTTGCTGTTCTCATTTCTACTACTTCTCATTACCTTCGTCTTTCTCCGATTTACTCTCAAACCATACTGTGTACTCATTAGACTGTTCATTCCGTTCAGCAGATCATTTAATTCTTCTTCACTTTCACTCACGATAGCAATGTCATCAGCGAATCGTATCATTGATATCCTTTCACCTTGTATTTTAATTCCACTCCTGAACCTTTCTTTTATTTCCATCATTGCTTCCTCGATGTACAGATTGAAGAGTAGGGGCGAAAGGCTACAGCCTTGTCTTACACCCTTCTTAATACGAGCACTTCGTTCTTGATCGTCCACTCATATTATTCCCTCTTGGTTGTTGTACATATTGTATACGACCCGTCTCTCCCTACAGCTTATCCCTACTTTTTTCAGAATCTCGAACAGCTTGCACCATTTTATATTGTCGAACGCTTTTTCCAGGTCGACAAATCCTATGAAAGTGTCTTCGATTTTTCTTTTGCCTTGCTTCCATTATTAGCCGTAACGTCAGAATTGCCTCTCTCGTCCCTTTACTTTTCCTGAAGCCAAACTGATCGTCACCTAGCGCATTCTCAATTTTCTTTTCCATTCTTCTGTATATTATTCTTGTAAGCAGCTTCGATGCATGAGCTGTTAAGCTGATTGTGCGATAATTCTCGCACTTGTCAGCTCTTGCCGTCTTCGGAATTGTGTGGATGATGCTTTTCCGAAAGTCAGATGGTATATCGCCAGACTCATATATTCTACACACCAACGTGAATAGTCGTTTTGTTGCCACTTCCCCCAATGATTTTAGAAATTCTGATGGAGTGTTATGTATCCCTTCTGCCTTATTTGACCGTAAGTCCTCCAAAGCTCTTTTAAATTCCGATTCTAATACTGGATCCCCTATCTCTTCTAAATCGACTCCTGTTTCTTCTTCTGTCACATCAGACAAATCATAGAGGCTTTCAATGTATTCTTTCCACCTATCTCCTCTGCATTTAACAGTGGAATTCCCGTTGCACTCTTAATGTTACCACCGTTGCTTTTAATGTCACCAAAGGTTGTTTTGACTTTCCTGTATGCTGATCTGTCCTTTCGACAATCATATCTTTTTCGATGTCTTCACATTTTTCCTGCAGCCATTTCTAGCTTCCCTGCACTTCGTATTTATTTCATTCCTCAGCGACTTGTATTTCTGTATTCCTGATTTTCCCGGAACATGTTTGTACTTCCTCCTTTCATCAATCAGCTGAAGTATTTCTTCTGTTACCCATGGTTTCTTCGCAGCTACCTTCTTTGTACCTATGTTTTCTTTCTCAATTTCTGTGATGGCCCTTTTTAGAGATGTCCATTCCTCTTCAACTGTACTGCCTACTGCGCTATTCCTTATTGCTGTATCTATAGCGTTAGAGAACTTCAAACGTATCTCGTCATTTCTTAGTACTTTCGTATCCCACTTCTTTGCGTATTGATTCTTCCTGACTAAGGTCTTGAACTTCAGCCTACTCTTCGTCACTACTATATTGTGATATGAGTCTATATCTGCTCCTGGGTACGCCTTACAATCCAGTATCTGATTTCGGAATCTCTGTCTGACCATGATGTAATCTAATTGAATTCTTCCCTTACCTCCCGGCCTTTTCCAAGTGTACCTCCTCCTCTTGTGATTGTTGAACAGGGTATTCGCTATTACTAGCTGAAACTTGTTACAGAACTCAATTAGTCTTTCTCCTCTTTCATTCCTTGTCCCAAGTCCACATTCTCCTGTAACCTTTTCTTCTACTCCTTCCCTACAACTGCATTCCAGTTGCCCATGACTATTAGATTTTCGTCCCCCTTTACATACTGCATTACCCTTTCAATATCCTCATACACTTTCTCTATCTGTTCACCTTCAGCTTGCGACGTCGGCATGTATACCTGAACTATCGTTGTCGGTGTTGGTCTGCTGTCGATTCTGATCAGAACAACCCGTTCACTGAACTGTTCACAGTAACACACCCTCTGCCCTACCTTCCTATTCATAAAGAATCCTACACCTGTTATACCATTTTCTGCTGCTGTTTTGCCAATGGAGAGATCATCATGACACTTCTTCAATTACAGGCCACATGTCCTGTGGATACACGTTACGTGTATAATTTTATTTTCTTTCCGGTATTTCCTAGAGTACTTAAATCATATAATGCAGAATATCACCTTAGGGCGTAGATCTGCAGACTTCTTTTGGAGAGGAATGGTCTCTGGAATCTGTCGTACAACTGTCTCTCTTTGTTCATATACACTATGTGATCAGAAGTATCCGGACACCCCCAAAACATACGTTTTTCATATTAGGTACATTTTGCTGCCACCTACTGCCAGTTACTCCATATCAGGATCCTCAGTAGTCATTAGACATCTTGCGAGAGAAGAATGGGGCGCTCCGCGGAACTCACGGACATAGAAAGTGGTCAGGTGATTGGGTGTCACTTGTGTCATACGTCTGTACGCGAGATTTCCACGCTCCTAAACATCCCTAGGTCCATTGTTTCCGATGTGACAATGAAGTGGAAACACGAAGGGTCACCTACAGCACAAAAGTGTACGAGGCCGACATCGTCTGTTGACTGACAGAGACCGCCGACAGTTAAAGAGGGTCGTAAAGTGCAATAGGCAGACATCTATCTAGACCATCATACATAAATTCCAAACTGCAGCAGGATCCACCAAAAGTACTATGAAAGTTAGCCGGGAGGTGAGAGAAGTTGGATTTCATGGTCGAGCGGCTGCTCGTAAGCCACACACCACGCCGGTAAATGCCAAACGACGCCTCGCTTGGCGTAAGGAGCGTAAACATTGGACGATTGAACAGTGGAAGAACGTTGTGTGAAGTGACGAATCACGGTACACAATGTGGCGATCCGATGGAAGGGTGTGGGTATGGCGAATGCCCCGTGAACGTGTTTTTCAAATGGTTCAAATGGCTGTGAGCACTATGGGACTTAACATCTGAGGTCATCAGTCCTTAGATCTTAGAACTACTTGAACCTAGCTAACCTAAGGACATCACACACATCCATACCCAAGGCAGGATTCGAAGCTGCGACTGTAGCGGTCGCACGTTGCTAGACTGATGCGCCTAGAACCGCTCGGCCACAATGGCCGGCGAACGTCATTTAAACGCGTGTGTAGTGCCAACAGTAAAATTCGGGAGCGGAGGTGTTATTGTGTGGTCGTGTTTTTCATGGATGGGCCTTGCTTCCCTTCTTGTTTTGCGTGGCACTGTCACAGCACAGACCTACATTGATGTTTTAAGCACCTTCTTGCTTCCGCTGTCAAAGAGTAATTCGAGGATGGCTATTGCGTCTTTAAACACGATCCAGCACCTGTTCATAATGCACGGCCTGTGGCTTCTTCGTTACAGGAAAAAACGTCCCTGTAATGGACTGGCCTGCACAGAGTCCTGACCTGAACCGTATAGAACATCTCTGGGATGTTTTGGAACGCCGACGTAGTGCCAGACCTTCCCGACCGATATCGATACTTCTTCTCAGTGCAGCACTCCGTGAAAAATGGGCTGCCATTCCCTATGAAATCTTCCAGTACCTGACTGAACGTGTGCTTCCATCAGGGCTAAGGGTGGGACAACACCATACCGAATTCCAACATTACCGATGGAGGGCGTCACGAACTTGTAAGTCATTTTCAGCCAGCTATCAATATACTTTTGATAACATAGTGCATTTATAAGAATTCCTTCATTTCTTCTGATACATGGGAACAGCTTAGTAACAAATTTCATTCTTGAATGTTTAAACAGTGTGATTCCTCTGGATGGCTTTGTTGAAGACCAGGGATGAAAAGGACACGCGACAGCGTTGTTATGGACAATAAAACGTGGTGTCTTAATGAAAAAACACTCTGTGCATGCCACTGACGAAGCGTAAGTTCAATCTCGGCGGTTAATACGAATTCCTTACCTGCGCCTATCTTTTCATTTCAGAGTAGCAATTCCAACCTACGTCCTCAGTTACTTGCTGGATGTATTTCAGTCCCTGTTTTCCCCTACAGTTTTCACCCTCTGTAGCTCCCTCTCTCTGTAGCCCCTTCTCTCTTAACACACGTCTTATCATCCTCTTCCACTTTTTTCTCTGTGATTTCTATTTATTTCTTTCCTCGTCGATTCTGTGGAGAACCATCTCATTCCTTACCTTATCAGTCCAACTGCTTCGATTCCCTTCTGTTGCAGTTTTCGCATAGTTCATGTTACACTACCATCCAATGTTGACCTCAAAACGTACATTCTCAGAAATTTCTCCCTCAAATTACGACCTGTGTTTGAAACCAGTAGACTCTTATTGTGCAGCAATGCCCTTTGCGCCATTTGACACTAGTAACCTTTCCTTGGCCAGGAATACACTTTTTGCCAGTGCTGGTCTGTTGTTTATGTCCTCCGTGCTTCGTCCATCATGGGTTATTATGTTTCCATCCTTAGCAGAATTCCTTGACATCGTCTGCTTCGTGATCGCCAATTCTGATGTTAAGTTCATCGCTTTCTCATTTCTGCTACTACTCATTACTTCTCACTTTTTTGATTTACTCTCAATTAATATTCTGTACCCAGCAGACGGTTCATTTTATGCAACAGATCCTTTAATTCTTCTTCACTATCACTGAGGATAGCAATGTCATCAGCGAATCTTAGCACTGATATCCTTCCACCCTTAATTTTAATCCCGCTCGTAAATCTTTGTTTCATTTCCATCATTGCTACTTCGACGTATAGATCGAACAGCAGGGGGCGAAAGACTACACTCCTGCATTACACCCTTTTTAATCCGAACACTTCATTCTTGGTGTCCCTCCGTTATCGTTCACTCTTGCTTCTCGTACGTTGTATATCATCTATCATTCCCTACTTTTCTCAGAACTTCAAATGTCTTGCATGATTTTACATTGTCCAACGCATTTTCCAAGTCCACAAATCCTGTGAACGTATTTTAATTTTTCTACAGTCTTGTTTCGATTATCAACCGCAATATCAAAACCGCCTCTCTGGTGTGTTTCTTTTCTAAAGCCAAACTGATCATCATCTAACAGATCCTCAGTTTTTGTTCCGTCTTCCTGAGCATTATTATTGTCGGCAACTTGGATGCATGGACTGTTAAGGTGACTGTGAGATAATTTTCGCACTTTTCGGCTTTCGCAATCTTGGGAACGGGTTGGATGAGTTTTTTTCCGAAAGTCTGATGGTATAGCGCCTGTTTCATACATTCTACACAACAATGTGAAAAGTCATCTTGTTGCCGTTTCCCTTAATGTTTTCAGAAATTCCAATGGAATATTAGCCTTTCCTCCTGCATTAGCTAATCTTGAGTCCTCCAGGGCTCTTTAAAATTCCGACTCTAACACTAGTCCCCTCTTCTCTGTCGACTCTTGTTTCTTATTCTATCAAGTCATCAGACAAGTCCTGCTCTTACAGATGCGTTCAGTTTCCTTTTCCACCTATCCGCTCTCTCCTCTGCATTTAACTGTTTAATTTCTGTTGCACTCTTAACGTTGGCGTGATTGCTTTTAATTTTACTCAAGGTTGTTTTGACTTTCCTACATGCTGATTCAGTCCTTCCGACAGTCAATTCTATTTCGATTTCTTCACATTTTTCATGCAGTCATTTCGTCTTAGCTGCCCTGCGCTTCCTACTTATTTCATTCTTAAGTGACCTATATCTATTAATTATTGAATTTCCTTAACATATTTGCACTTCCTTCCTTCGTTGATAATTTGAAATATTTCTTCTGACACCTATGGTTCCCTCGCAGCTACGTTCCTTGTATTCGTATTTTTCATTCCAAATTCAGTGACTGGAATTTTTAGAGGTGTCCAATGCTCTTCAACTGAACTACCTACTGAGCTATTCATTGTAGCACTATCTGCAGCCTCAGAGAACTTCTAGCTTATCTCTACATTCTTTGGTATTTCCGTATCCCACTTTTTTGCACACTGTTTCTTCCCGACTAGTCTCTTAAATTTCAGTCTACTCTTCATCACTACTAAATTGTGAACTGAGTCTATATCCACCTTACACCTTACAATCCAATGTCTGATTTCGAAGTCTCTGAATTACCGTGATGCAACCTAACTGAAATCTTCCAGTATTTCGCAGAATTTTCCAACTACATTTCCTACTCTTGTGTTTCTTGAACATACTCTTCGCTGTTCTAGCTCAAATTTATTGCAGAACTCATTTAGTTTCTCCTTTCGCTTTTCTACTAAAAAACCCATTTTCTATCGTAACCCATTCTTCTACTCTTTCGCCTACAACCATATCACATTCCCTTCCCTCATGACTATCAGGTTTTCATCTTTAACGTGTCTGAATTCCTCCTCCCCTAGCCGCCAAAAATGCTCTCGATGACGATTTCTTCCACCATCAATTTTTGTCCTGGCTTCTTTTGAGACGAACGCCACAAAGATGCTTCAGTGAACTAAATGAGCAGTTCAATACATGTAATTTTTTCAAGCTAAAACCCTATTTTGATGGAAGTGGAGAACTAGTTATTAATTGTACAGGCTGAATTGAGTGAAAGTGGAGAACTAGTTATTAACTGTACAGGCTGAATTGAATGAAATCTCTTTACTTCTTAAACAGTTCCAAATAATAAAAATATCATGTTCTCCAGGATGGCTGGCGGCCAATGCCCGCTGAACGAATGGAACGCGCCTTCTCCGCCCTGCTGCTGAAAATCGTAATCCCGGTGAAATCTCAGGGAGGCATCCAGAAGAACCGACTGGTGATACATATCCCTGGACGAAACTGCAACACGCTGCGGGAGGATTCTTGAAACTACGATCTAAATTACTACTTTCGTCCTGCAAGGGACTTAGCACAGACTAAATATCTGGCCCAATCGATGACGTCAACAACAATAACAAAACTTAAAGTTTCTTTAACGTGACCGTAAGGGCCCAAAGTTCAGTAAGTATGTAAATAACATTCATCCTGTCCTCTTTTAAATAGTGCGAGTATGCTCCTGAAGGCCTCTGGTGTGCGATTCCAGCGCCAGGAATACTACAACTTAACACTACTGTATTTTTATGTATCACAGATCTCAAGGTCGGCAGGCAACTTAAATAGCAGGAGAAGCAGACCTAAAGCATTAGGAACAGAACTCTCAAAATTTACGGTACTTTATAAAGGGCTTAAGTCTGACCAAGCTCAACTAATCTGCTCAAATAAAAATAATTTACTGCAACACCAGCTGCCCACAGAATCTCAAAATCAGCTAGAGACACCGATGAACTTGATCATTGCCGTTTTAGAAACCATACAAAAGTGACAGTCCACCAGTTTTTCAGTTTTGATTAATCCGATAACAGCAGCACTGGGTAGTTACTATTTTATTTTTGTAATTTCTTGCGTGTTTGAGTGCCTACTAGACACAACCGTTTATTTTAATAACAGTGTAGTGTACAGTATCGCCGTTGCTATCGACCCTCGTATCGTACAGGCTTTTGTTTGTTTGGTTAGAACAGCTCAGTGTCGGTTAGACCGTCAGTGAGAGAGCACTTCGATTTCCTGCTGCTAATAAGGCGAGTACACCGTTCGCTTGTAGGGTAAACATAGTCATGTGTAGGGACTGTGGTTGTTGTGAGCGGACGCAAGGAGAATTGGCCACTCTTCGGGGGCAGGTGGAGGCTTTGTCTGTTAGGCTCATCGAGCTCGAGGCGCAGGCGTCGGCTCGTAGTGGCGTTGGGGCAACTGTGGTGAGACCTATGCCTACTTCGGTGGCCTTGGAATCGCATGGAACCCCTGATGTCGCTGCGTCTTCCGGCAGTGAGCATCTTACCGGTCAGCCATCACTCCAGGGTGAATGGCGGACAGTGGTGGGCTCGCGCTTGCCTGGCCGAAAGGCGAAGGTGGGATCTGGCCGCGTGGCAGCTGCCTTACCCCTTTCCAACAGGTACGGGGTGCTTCCTAGTGGTGATGACATCGTTTCCGAGCCACCACAGGATGCCTCGCCTGTTGGGCCAGTGGCCGATTCTCCGGCAAGGTCCCGACAGTCACAGAGGGCGGGCCTATTAGTTATAGGGAGCTCCAACGTTAGGCGGGTTATGGAGCCCCTTAGGAAAATAGCGGGTAGGTCGGGGAAGAATGCCAGTGTGCACTCGGTGTGCTTGCCGGGGGGTCTCGTCCGTAATGTGGAGGAGGCCCTTCCGGCAGCTATTGAACGCACTGGGTGTGACCGGCTGCAGATAGTAGCACATGTCGGAACGAATGACGCCTGCCGCTTGGGTTCTGAGGCCATCCTTGGTTCCTTCCGGCGGCTGGCTGATTTGGTGAAGACAACCAGCATCGCACGCGGAGTGCAAGCTGAGCTTAATATCTGCAGCATAGTGCCCAGAGTCGATCGCGGTCCTCTGGTTTGGAGCCGTGTGGAGGGTCTAAACCAGAGGCTCAGACGACTCTGCGACTATAATGGTTGCAAATTCATCGACCTCCGTTATTGGGTGGAGAACTGTAGGGCCCCCCTAGACAGGTCAGGCGTGCACTACACACCGGAAGCAGCTACTAGGGTAGCAGAGTACGTGTGGCGTGCACACGGGGGTTTTTTAGGTTAGAGGGACCCCCCCTTGGGCGAAACGATAAAATACCTGACGGCTTACCAGAGAGGACATTATCATCGTTGATAAAGAATGTCCGTCCTCAGAGACCAAAAACAGGAAAAGCTAACGTAATATTGGTAAACTGCAGGAGTATCCAGGGCAAGGTTCCTGAATTAGTATCTCTTATTGAAGGAAATAGTGCGCATATAGTATTAGGAACGGAAAGTTGGTTAAAACCGGAAGTGAACAGTAACGAAATCCTAGACACAGAATGGAATATATACCGCAAGGATAGGATAAACGCCAATGGTGGAGGAGTATTTATAGCAGTAAAGAATTCAATAATATCCAGTGAAGTTATTAGCGAATGCGAATGTGAAATAATCTGGGTTAAGTTAAGTATCAAAGGTGGGTCAGATATGATAGTCGGATGCTTCTATAGACCACCTGCATCAGCAACCGTAGTAGTTGAGCGCCTCAGAGAGAACCTGCAGAACGTCGTGAAGAAGTTTCGTGATCATACTATTGTAATAGGGGGAGACTTCAATCTACCAGGTATAGAATGGGATAGTCACACAATCAGAACTGGAGCCAGGGACAGAGACTCTTGTGACATTATCCTGACTGCCTTGTCCGAGAATTACTTCGAGCAGATAGTTAGAGAACCAACTCGTGAAGCTAACGTTTTAGACCTCATAGCAACAAATAGACCGGAACTTTTCGACTCCGTGAATGTAGAAGAGGGTATCAGTGATCATAAGTCAGTGGTTGCATCAATGACTACAAGTGTAATAAGAAATGCCAAGAAAGGAAGGAAAATATATTTGCTTAACAAGAGTGATAGGGCACAAATCGCAGAATATCTGAGTGACCACCATCAAACGTTCATTTCTGAGGAAGAGGATGTGGAACAAAAATGGAAAAAATTCAGAAACATCGTCCAGTACGCCTTAGATAAGTTCGTACCGACTAAGGTCCAAAGCGAGGGGAAAGATCCACCGTGGTATAACAATCATGTACGAAAGGTACTACGGAAACAAAGAAAGCTTCATCATAGGTTTAAGAGTAGTCGAATCATAGCTGATAAGGAAAAGCTGAACGAAGCGAAAAAGAGCGTAAAGAGAGCAATGAGAGAAGCATTCAACGAATTCGAACATAAAACATTGGCAAACAATCTAAACAAGAACCCTAAAAAGTTTTGGTCATATGTAAAATCGGTAAGCGGATCTAAATCCCCTATTCAGTCACTCGTTGACCACGATGGAACCGAAACAGAGGACGACCGAAGAAAGGCAGAAATACTGAATTCAGTGTTCCGAAACTGTTTCACTGCGGAAAATCGTAACACGGTTCCTGACTTCAGCCGTCGCACGGACGCCAAAATGGAAAATATTGAAATAAACGATATCGGAATTGAAAAACAACTGCTATCACTTAGTAGCGGAAAAGCATCCGGACCAGACGAGATACCCTTAAGATTCTACAGTGATTATGCTAAAGAACTTGCCCCCTTTCTATCAGCAATTTATCGTAGATCGCTGGAAGAACGTAAAGTACCTAGCGACTGGAAGAAAGCGCAGGTCGTTCCCATTTTCAAGAAGGGTCATAAATCAGATGCGAATAATTATAGGCCTATTTCGCTTACGTCAATCTGTTGTAGAATAATGGAACATGTTTTGTGTTCTCGTATTATGACGTTCTTAGATAATACAAATCTCCTTCATCATAACCAACATGGATTCCGCAAACAGAGATCATGTGAAACTCAGCTCGCCCTATTTGCCCAAGAAATTCACAGTGCCGTAGACACTGGCGAGCAGATTGATGCCGTATTCCTGGACTTCAGGAAGGCATTTGATACGGTTCCGCACTTACGTTTAGTGAAAAAAATACGAGCTTACGGAATATCGGACCAGGTTTGTGATTGGATTCAGGATTTCCTAGAAGAAAGGACACAACATGTCATTCTTAACGGTTCAAAATCTGCAGATGTAGAGGTAATTTCGGGAGTACCGCAGGGAAGCGTGATAGGACCTTTATTGTTTACAATATACATAAATGACTTAGTTGACAACATCGGTAGCTCCGTGAGGCTATTTGCAGATGACACGGTTGTCTACAAGAAAGTAGCAACATCAGAAGACTCGTACGTACTCCAGGAGGACCTGCAGAGGATTAATGCATGGTGCGACAGCTGGCAGCTTTCCCTAAACGTAGATAAATGTAATATAATGCGCATACATAGGGGCAGAAATCCATTCCAGTACGATTATGCCATAGGTGGTAAATCATTGGAAGCGGTAACGACCGTAAAATACTTAGGAGTTACTATCCGGAGCGATCTGAAGTGGAATGATCACATAAAACAAATAGTGGGAAAAGCAGGCGCCAGGTTGAGATTCATAGGAAGAATTCTAAGAAAATGTGACTCATCGACGAAAGAAGTAGCTTACAAAACGCTTGTTCGTCCGATTCTTGAGTATTGCTCATCAGTATGGGACCCTTACCAGGTTGGATTAATAGAAGAGATAGACATGATCCAGCGAAAAGCAGCGCGATTCGTCATGGGGACATTTAGTCAGCGCGAGAGCGTTACGGAGATGCTGAACAAGCTCCAGTGGCGGACACTTCAAGAAAGGCGTTACGCAATACGGAGAGGTTTATTATCGAAATTACGAGAGAGCACATTCCGGGAAGAGATGGGCAACATATTACTACCGCCCACATATATCTCGCGTAATGATCACAACGAAAAGATCCGAGAAATTAGAGCAAATACGGAGACTTACAAGCAGTCGTTCTTCCCACGCACAATTCGTGAATGGAACAGGGAAGGGGGGATCAGATAGTGGTACAATAAGTACCCTCCGCCACACACCGTAAGGTGGCTCGCGGAGTATAGATGTAGATGTAGATGTAGATGTAGAGAAATTTGACGCGTACCACACTCTAGAGGCAACCGTTATATTAGTAACGGTCGTTTCCGTCACTGTGCGACGGCAGGCACGCGCTATAACACTACTTTCCAGATAATAGGCTTAAACAACCAACGTTGTTGTCGTAGCCAGTCTTCAATCCACAACGGCAACATTACACAACTTCTTGAGACGGAGTAATATATGGCTTTTCCTTCTTATAACTTGAAGAAAACGTTTTCGTGTCGTCTTTCATCTCTGTAAGGCACCGTTGACCACCTTGCGGACAACGGTGAAGCTATATACAATAGACAGCGACCGAGCACTGAACATCCACCACTCTTGCCTACAAATTGCACAAGCCTGAACCTGGACTGTGGCCGATGCAATAACCAGAAACAGTGAGCAACAACGTTAGGACACTACATACGAGGACGTGCTTAAGAACACCAGATCGCAGAGCTTGTCGCCAGACTACAGACGAGCTATCGAAATCCACAAACCTGGCCCACACCAACTCTGCCTCGTTGCCGTATTTTTCAACGCTGTGCTCGTAAACACCGGCAGTCAGGAACTGAGAGCCTGACGAAACGTGTACCACATCTCGCGGCCAACGCGGACGCAGCTAGCGCCGCCGCACCGCAACACGGGCACATAGGATCTTAAACATTCCGTGGAATACAGAGGAACTAGTCAAGGTGTTTTTGAAACACACCTTGTTTCTGAAAGATGATTCTGCTCTTTATACGTAATCACACTTTGCAATTAGCCAACGTCAGCTGCATAAGGCATTATCAAGCACATGTCACCAAAATTGAATGTGCAAATTGGTTAATAAGTTTAGACCATCTGTTTCCATAGCAACGTGGCAGGAATTGATGAAAATGTAATAGCGCTGCGATAAGATACTAAGCCACTACGTAAGAAACAAGGTCGCGCACTTAACAAAAGAGCTGTTAGCTTAACCCATGTATGGCCCACGTTATTTGTAACTGCTGTTGTGAATATGGAAATCTTTACTGACTGGAGACCTGTGCAGACAAACTGGCCATGGTCTTAAGAATACCACTAACAAAAAATGTTGAAATGTGTTTGAAATCTTATGGGACGTAACTGCTAAGGTCATCAGTCCCTAAGCTTACACACTAGTTAACCTAAATTATCCTAAGGACAAACACACACACACCCATGCCCGAGGGAGGACTCGAACCTCCGCCGGGACCAGCCACAGAGTCCATGACTGCAGCACCTTAGACCGCTCGGCTAATCCCGCGCGGCGAATACCACTAACAACTGAACATTTATGGTACGTGTACAGATTTACAATACGAGAATACAAGTACAGCCGTCACTTTTTAAGGTCAAATTCATGCACAACGACGTGCATGAACAGTCATAAAGAAAAGGAACTCCACATAACCAATTTCCATGTAACTTGTCATGCACTTCTTATTCAAAAATCTCTCTTAAAGAAATAATATACGAGTTCAAAAAGCTGATAATTGACACGGAAAATGTGTTAAAACAAACAACATCGCTCAATTTTAAATCATTTACATAATAACACAAACACATAAGCTGAAAAACATTATATAAAAGCCCGTTAATCCGGCAGTCGGTAGTGCGGCATGTTCAATAATCCGACATCTCTTCATATATGCTGAATATTTCGGACGCGTTTGGCGGAATTTGGTTCCGCTCGGTAGTAGTAAAAAATTCCGAGTAGTGTAGTGCCAAAAATTGTTTTAGTTACCGATCATAAAGCTTCTGCCATGCACCAGTTTTCTACAGCAATTGATAAGTGGTCTTTCTTATAATGTAATCCCGATAAGTGCTGCTCTATTTCGCAGTTACAGTAGTGCTTCGTACTGTTGTAGGGATGATTTCTCAACCAAGCACTTCTCAAACCAAAGTGTAAGTGAAACGTGGACATGTTACCCTAACGCGACAAGGAGAGAAATTCCGCCTTATGCAAGACACCTTTCTAATTTTGTTTTGACCCGGTATGTTTCCCCAGTTTTCGCACAATCTTCAGTGGATTTATTTGTTTATTTTTCTTCTCGCCTGAAGATATTGGATGTCTATGCTAACAGCGTTTGATCTACTACCCAATCTACAGCTTGTCATAGTTTTTGATCTTGCGGTGTTTTCAGTTTTTTGTCTGGAGGTAAAACGCTCATTTCTTTCGCCTTGGTCACTGCTCCCTCGTGGAACGTCCGTTGCAGCACAAGAACTGAAGCCAAGATTAAGTGTTGTGTCATGCAGTGGGGAACAACAGATAATAGCAGGACTGAGTGGACAACAAGTTTATTCCACAACAAGGGAAAAGCCGAAAGAGAGTAATGCTACGCAGCAATGAATGATCCAGAGCAGCCACTGAGACGGCTATCAGAAGAGCTTGTGGATTACACAGAGGTCGGAGTTGAGAGAACAAGAATCCCTTGGGTAACCCAGTTCCAAAGCGGCGTTCAAATCCTCATGATGGTGATCTGAGTGGTGTGACGTCATGGTATCAGTAGTAGCATAGCCCAAGTCGAAACTGCTGGAATGAGGGGCTGCATGTGTTTACAAAGTCCCGAACAGCACACCACGTACCCACCGTCGATGAGTCTAATGGAAGGTGACATAGCGAGATGCGCGCGGTACAGTATTTCAGTTTTTTCACGTGGTTACGGCCCGCATCTCGTGGTCGTGCGGTAGCGTTCTCGCTTCACACGCCCGGGCTCCCGGGTTCGATTCCCGGCGGGGTCAGGGAATTTCTCTGCCTCGTGATGGCTGGGTTTTGTGTGCTGTCCTTAGGTTAGTTAGGTTTAAGTACTAAGTTCTAGGGGACTGATGACCATAGATGTTAAGTCCCATAGTGCTCAGAGCCATTTGAACCATTTTCACATGGTTACGACGGCCGGGCGTTGCTACAACGCAGCGGAGGCAGCTATGCCCAAGGGCCACAACTGCGCTGTCCAGCTCGCCGGCACAGCGCCTGCGCTAACAACTGGCTGCGGGCAGTCTCACATAGATAGGCACAGTCCGCTACAGAACCGATTCAAAAAGCCAGATCCTCCGAAAGAGTAGATAATGCGTGATTCGGAAAAAGCGAATGGTAGCTCACTTCATTTCAAAATGCGTCTCTGGTGGCTGTTATGAGCGGAATGAAAGTTCTGCCGTAAGCTGTCTTAATGGCGCCCCACACCGCATCCTTAAGAAAACGTTTCCCAAGCTACAAAAAGCGTGTTATAGACCATGTGCACATGTGGATTTGCGTACTTTATTCGTACATGAAGATTTTCCCATCCAGGAAAACAACAGGAAATGAAGAAAGCTCCATTGCCTTTTCAGTTTATTGATTGTTGGACCATACTCATTCAACCACCTCAATAATAGTGTTAATTATGACGACATGAAAGTTAGCAGAATACATCACACAGTCTCCGATGGAAAAAAATCTTTGACCTGGCCAGGAATCGAAACTGGGTCCTTTTGCTTAGCACTCCCCCACACTCACCGCACAACTGCCGAGGCAAAAGAGATCTGATTTCTTCAGAACGCCACGTTAACAGAGATTAGGCTTCCAGTATCAAGTTTCCGCTCCTGATTTTAAAAGAATATCTCAAATTTCAGATGCTCAGTTAACGTTTACATACTTTTGAGTAAGTTGTTACTTCTTATTGTTTGACTTAGCATACCGCTGGAATGTCTTATCATCACCACATAACCTGCGGTCTTCAGCCACCGCGCGATCAGAGTGTACTGCATCCGGGTATCACTCCCCTCCCAACAGCTCAGCGCTTCCCACCGCTACCGCCGATCAGACCATAAGCCGTCCCGCTACACTGCTACCCACCACTCTCAGCGATCGGACTGCAAGGTAACTCATTAGCTCCCTGCTCGCCATCACTAATGGATTGGATTGCAAGGTAGCTCACTGTTCATCACCACTCTCGTGGACGAAATTGTATGGAGCAGATCACATGGCGACTTGAGACATCACCGTGTTCTCTGCGCTCTAGGCACAATGTTACAGCTTGTGGCTCGCTTTCTTTAGTGAGCACCTCTCCATCCGCGTACAGTTCTTTATAAAAATATTAGTATGTATAATACATAATTGTTTTAACGTTTTTAGCGTGAATTATAGTCTATGTATACCGGTTGTTTCAGGAGAAATTGTCAATATTCGGGGATATGATAGAAACGGACATTTGAAGCAAAAAACTAAATGTAGACATATGCTCTATTTCAAATGGTTTCTTTTATACGTTTTTTCTTGAATAATACGGAATCCGCAGCCTCTAGCGAAAACATGTCGCAGGACTAAATTAAACTACATTATATTTACTATAGAGAGATCCTACTCATCTTTTCTCAAGGACTTATGGGTTCCGTGAAGAGAGTGAGAGAACACTGAAAATTTTGCGCAACATGCATGCACTAAGGTGTATTAATTAGGTTTGGTAAGCCAATATGAGGTGGTTTCCTGACTTTACAGACCATGTGTCCAATATCAAATTATTCGTTTCGACTTTGTCTACACTACTGTGGTGCAGTGGAACCACGGTTAACGAGCACCTCTCATAACGCGAAATTCGCATTACGAGCAAAACAAACTGTAAAAAAAGTTACTCTCGTAACGAGCCATTTTTCGCATAACGAGTGACGGCGATTTAGTGTGACGTCACCAGTCGTTCGTGAGTGAGGGGGAAAACGTTCAACGATATGTACACCTTTCACTGTCGGCAGTGGCATATGAAAAATGTTTTTAGTACGTACTGTAGTCTGAGCTTACCGCTCTCTCTGCTACCATGTTAGTGCAGCTTGTGATCACAAATTTTTTAAACCTGTTTTCCCACAGTGCTTTTTTATGTGCAAATTTTAATAACCTTCGTAGAAATGTCCCCGAAGATAAAGGCGCAAGAAGACGACCATAAGAGAACGAAAATTACCATAGAAATGAAACGTGGTATCATTGAAAAACGCAAACGTGGTATGAGTATTGCTGATTTAGCAGGCACACACAGTCGATCTACGCCGGCCGTTCTGGCCGAGCCGTTCTAGGCGCTTCCGTCCGGAACCACGCAGCTGCTAATGTCGCAGCTTCGAATCCCGCCTCGGGCATTGATATTTTTGATGTCCTTAGGTTAGTTACGTTTAAGTAGTTCTAAGTCTAGGGGACTGATGACCTCAGATGTTAAGTCACATAGTGCTTAGAGCCATTTGAACCAGTCCATCTACATCAACTATCTACCCTACCCTCAAAATGAAGGCCAAGGTTAAGGAGATGTAATACCTGTCAGAACAAGGACAGAAAACCAACAGTAGAAATTGAGTAGGATAAAAAATTAAAACGTGCTGAAGCTTCGTTAGCTCACCAAGCACAACTTAGAAAACATGAATATGTGAAAACCTTGGGTAAGGTACAGAGGCACCGAATTGGGGCGGAGTGTTCCGAAAAGCTATCATTAAACCCTGCTTGTTGAAATAGAAGTGTCAGCTGAAGTATACTGACCCGTGAAAACTGTGGACATTCCTCATGAACGAAGCTATTTACTAGCAAACAATCTATCAAATAAAATTTGGGGTTTATACCCACATAAACATCCCAAGAAATTTATTTCATAAATAAAACATTTTTAATGTGTATATCTGTGTAAATATTTCATTTCCATTTTCATGCACATAGTATAGTTAGTTGTGGGAAGAAAAGTCTAAAGGTGTGATGACTGGGTGTTGTGTGATGTCCTTAGATTAGTTAGGTTTAAGTAGTTCTAAGTTCTAGGGGACTGATGACCATGGATGTTAAGTCCCATAGTGCTCAGAGCTATTTCAACCATTTGAAAAGTCTCAAGGCAATTATGTGGATATTGTAAAGAGAAGCTGAAATGCATTTAAAGGACACTAAAAATGACTTTGCCAAAACTCCATTTTACTTACAAAGCTAACATCTTTCTTATAATGACGTCTCACGTAATAAATTGTAAATATTAGTATAGTTCTCTAAACAGAATTTGTAGATAGTGTATCAGTTTTAAGATTATTCATTTATAATTTTCGCTCCAAAATATGTGATTAGTTTTAAATAACTGTGCACTATTCATGTTAGAAGCACATGTCTCACAACCTCAAGATGAAAGTTCTGAATAATATTACGTGTACACATGTACATAAATACTAAAGAATATATTTTCTTTAAGATGAACTGTGTCAATTCATTAACCGGTAGGCAAGGAGCTCTACTTTGCAATTAAACTATATGCTTATTTTGGCACTTACTGATGTCCTCGGACATTAGTTTTGCATTTTTGAGATTTTTTTTTCTTTTTTAGTGCTATCTTATCGGTATGGCACAAGATTGGGAATTGCTCTTGAACTGGGTTTTCCTCGGGATAAAGAAATGAACTGAGTGCCATGTACGAACGAAACACATACATGTAAAGCACGGCCGCACAGCAGATAAAATAATGGCCAAACACAGTTCGCATCGCGAATTTTGAAAGATATTGCCAAAACTGATATAATTAATGTTCATCTACAGCCACATTCCAATATAAATATCAAAGAAGTATCGTAAAGTTATGTCGTACCCAATGATCCCCACACAGCAAACAAATAAGCTAATTTGGACGTTAGATGAAACGCATATCTTCAGTATCAGCGTAATTTGGCTCAAAATACTAAATGTAATTGAAAATGAGTAACAAAACGAATGCCAAAGTCATTGCTATTAAAGACTTTCAGAGAAAGCTCCAGTACGTGAACTTTGCGTGCAGATAAACCAAGCTGTGCAACGGAACTAGTCTGTGAGCACAGTGAACATACCAATGTAGCAAAGAGCATAATAATGTTGACGCTTACCTTCAGTGCAGTGTTCAATCACGTTTGCGGGTACAGCATCCTGTGTAGAAACTCTTAGGTAAAGCACAAGTAGCCGTTCTAGGGAACTCGCACTGCTACGAACTGAGTTTACACAGTGTGCAACGCTTCTGGGTTACGTTCTCCACGAACCTCTGGATTGTCGCGCTGGAGTATGAGCCACAGCCTAGTAAGCGCAGCATTTCAAAACATGGGGACTTGTCACCACTAAGCTATGAACACTCTTTCAGTGCAACCAATGGTAGCGTTACATACCAATAAATAAACTGCAATGCTCATTGTAAACAGATAACAATCATGAAAAGACAACGTGGATAACAGCACAGATAGCAAAACTTCACTGAGGCAAACGAAACGCAAAGAAAAGAAATAAATGGACAGAACTAACTGTAAACTATCACCACGAACAGAAAATACAATTATTACAAGCATCCATAGGACAATATGCACCCTGCTTCGCCCAAACCGCGTAATTGTATGCTTGTAAGTTAATGCATAATCGATTGTATTCCATGTACGACCTACCAGAGATGCCTGAACTACGGAATAGGAAGACGTAGCCACTTGTATGCAACTGCAAATCCTGGCACATCTTCCCATGTTCCCGTCGGTGTCTAAGAGTCCTGGCATCAACTACCATCTACCAGCAAGAACGGTCGTTCCGGCAATCCGTCGCAAGATCTATCATGGTATCTACAAATCATTGTATTCGACGTTGTGAAACTGTGAAAAATTCTTAATCGAACTGAATTCTGTAAAGATTTACGATTTTGATTTGTGAGAAAGAACATTTATAGCAAACTCACATAATGGGACATTTAAATGAAACGTAACAGACTCTTACATGAAAGAATCGTTTAAAAACTGATATTTTATGTAGTAATGCCGTTTGACATGTGCTATCATGAACATTTTATGGACTTCAAAATGTAATGTAATTTCAAAATGGTATGAGAGAATTACTATTAATTTCTGCAATATTTGTACTGTCTTGTAACATGTAAAATGTAACCGTATTATGCTATCAAAACATTCACATAATTTTCAGTGAAGAAATAGACTGAGGCCTGTACGTCCATTCCTTGATTTTTTTACCTAAGTTTCCTTGGGACCGCGCCTAAATATGCGGAAGAGTAACTACAGTCGGGGTTCTTCTGCTCCGTGTTGTAGGGAAGCAGCCTACTCACGCTGTAGTAAATTCACATCAATTTCCATTGTGTGCCAGCCAGTCTGCTGTAACTAGCTCTGACGTCATAAATGTTGCGCAATACTTTAAAAATCAAGCAAAGAACCTAAAACTTTTCTAGCATGTCAGAAATAATACTAAATTAATGTGTGTTAAATATCAGTTCGATAACTTCAGTCATTTTCGAAATTTGGGCGTTTTTCTGAAAAAATCATTGGCGCAACAGAAAAGAGCTAGAGACTTCAAAATTTATATTTAGATTCATCTTTCATAATGATCTAATAAAAATAGTACTTTGGATTTCACAAATTAAGATTTTAGTGGAAATTCATGATTTTCTGTTTTTCATCTCAAAACTGAAGGAAGCAAGATAGATTAAGTAGGCTAATAAATAAGGCTAGGATGTTTAGATTTAAATAGGTTGGAGGTCCGCTATGACTATGAAGATGTGTAAAGTTTCTTTTTAATACCTATAAAATTATAGCGATAGCGGATCTCAAAAGGGCCAGTTCAGAGCTCATATACTGCGTGCAGTATAATTAAATTAATTCTCTCGCCCGAAATATTTAACTTAACCACGTCAAAATTTTATTATCAATACTTACCTACGTGTTGAATGCACGTTTAAATTAATAGCTTCTTCGGCCATCAGCAAAAGAAGCTATAAATTATTATGTAACTTGAAGTGGTGCGTTACTAGCCCAGCGGCTAGTCGAGAGAGCCGAAAAGATCAGGCGTTCCCTTCGCCGTCCGCACCGTGGGTTTATATATAAGGACGCTGCGCGAGGAAGTAAGGCCCCAGTTCTCTCCAGACGCTGAATGACACGCCATCTGTGTCGGGAGCCGCATCGCATCAGTGTCACTGCTACAAACAGCCTCGGGTGCCGTATTAAGTTACTAGAGATACGCGGAACCATGAAAACATTTTATGTGAAGTGTTAATTCTGGAATGATTTTCATTATCTAGCTTCAGTTTGCGTATTGTCGTATTTTCACGTGCCGTCGCGGGACAGACATTATACCAAATATTTAGCGTGGCGTTTGATGAAATATTTTCATCAAATTATGGCGAGCATTCTTTGTGACATTTAATTCGGACTTTATAGTTGCATCAGCGCATTAGACTCTGAACTGCTCTGTTAGTTAGGTTGTAGGGATACTTGTGTTTTTTATCAGTGAATTTCAGAATATACTCAACTATTTTGGAAAACCGTTTTTGATTAGAAATCCCGGACAATCTCCTAATTCCTCAGAGCTATAAGTTGCAGCTATAATTGTATCTCAAATGAAGTGGGCACTAGGATCTCTATTACTGGTTCCATGTTTTTATTAAATCACTTTCTGGGTGCCACAAAGTGAATAGAGAGCCAGTGTTGAGAACGGCGAAAGACAGCATTAACAACATTCTAAAAGCCAGAAACTGATTCTACATGCAAGCGTTTATCCAGCAATCAGATTTAATAATTGTTTTTACAAAATCATCCGCCGCCCCACATATGGTGCATCGGCCCGGAATGTTACAACATTCAAACAAGGATATAACAGATTTATTATTATTACAACTCATCCGCCGCCCCGCATATGGTGCATCGGCCGGGAATGTTACAACATTCAAACAAGGATACAACAACAGTAGATTTTCTTCCAACTCATCCGCCGCCCCACAGTGTCACGCTAAGCTCTTCATTGAAGTGTGACACTCCCCCTCTAGAAACATTGGCTGAGGTGACGTGGAGGTAGTGAGCGGTGGTGCGACACTCTCTTACTTCGACAACTTTGCCTGTCAGATTAACGTTCATATTTTATGTGGATGAGTAACTACAGTCGGGATTAGTTAGAACACAAGCCTCAGTCAAATTACAAGGGCAACTGTAAAGTGTAAAGGTAAATATACTCAAATAATCGCCCTATTTCTAAAATGAAAGAAGAGGTATCCATGTAACATGTAAAACTATGAAGTTATACCCATGAACTATGTAAACATCAAATGAAGTGACTTTAGATAAATGTTGATCTTCAGCTGTCAAAAATGTGATCTCAACATTTAAGGAGCATGTTAGAACCTCCCAAACATTTATACGAAATTTGCCCAAAGTAATATGACTATGCCAGGCACCTCTGGATAATATATCGACAATCATACAGAGACCATTATGTGTGATTAGTATAAACAGTAGTTAAACAAGAGCACAGCTTTCTTTCTTGCTCTACTCTTTTCCTTCCGAAATTATGATTGTCTCTCACGGTTAGCTTGTTTCATCATACGCAATTAATTCTGCGGATTCGATGAAATGGTCTTAGGAGACTTTTATTGGACTGTTACCTAATTATTTGCAACTGGAACTGTTATTAGAAATCAGAATATCAAATGCTTGCATTTTAATGCTGCGCGATTCGTGTACATGATCGTTTGTTTTAAATACACTACTGGCGATTAAAATGCTACAGCAAGAAGAAATGCAGATGATAAACGGGTATTCATTGGACAAATATATTATACTAGAATTGACATGTGATTACATTTTCACGCAATTTGGGTGCATAGATCCTGAGAAATCAGTACCCAGTACCTCTGGCCGTAATAACGGTCTTGATACGCCTGTGCATTGAGTCAAACAGAGCTTGGATGGCGTGTACAGTTACATCTGCCCATGCAGCTTCAACACGAATCCACAGTTCATCAAGAGTAGTGACTGGCGTATTGTGACGAGCCAGCTGCTCGGCCACCATTGACCAGACGTTTTCAGTTGGTGGGAGGTCTGGAGAATGTGCTGGCCAGGGCAGCAGTCGAACATTTTCTGTATCCAGAAAGGCCCGTACAGGACCTGCTACATGCGGTCGGGCATTATCCTGCTGAACTGTAGGGTTTCGCAGGGATCGAATGAAGGGTAGAGCCACGGGTCGTAACACATCTGAAATGTAACGTCCAGTGTTCAAATTGCCGTCAGTGCGAACAAGAGGTGACCGAGACGTGTAACCAATGGCAGCCCATACCATTACGCCGGGTGATACGCCAGTATGGCGATGAGGAATACATGCTTCCAATGTGCGTTCAGCGCGATGCCGCCAAACATGGATGCGACCATCATGATGCTCTAAACAGAACCTGGACTCATCCGAAAAAATGAAGTTTTGCCATTAATGCACCCAGGTTCGTCGTTGAGTACACCATCGCTGGCGCTCCTGTCTGTGATGCAGCGTCAAGAGTAACCGCAGCCGTGGTCTCCGAGCTGATAGTCCATGCTGTTGCAAACGTCGTCCAACTGTTCGTGCAGATGGTTGTTGTCTTGCAAACGTCCCCATCTGTTGACTCAGGGATCGGGCCGTGGCTGCACGATCCGTTACAGCCATGCGGATAAGATGCCTGTCATCTCGACTGCTAGTGATACGAGGCCGTTGGGATCCAGCACGGTGTTCCGTATTACCCTCCTGAACCCACCGCTTCCATATTCTGCTAACAGTCATTGGATTTCGACCAACGCGAGCAGCAACGTCGCGATACGATAAACCGCAATCGCGATAGGCTACAATCCGACTTTTATCAAAGTCGGAAAGGTGATGGTCGCATTTCTCCTCCTTACACGAGGCATCACAACAACGTTTCATCAGGCATTGCCAGTCAACTGCTGTTTGTGTATGAGAAATCGGTTGGAAACTTTCCTCATGTCAGCACGTCGTAGGTGTCGACGCCGGCGCCAACCTTGCGTGAATGCTCCGAAAAGCTAATCATTTGCATATCACAGTACCGTCTTCCAGTCGGTTAAATTTCGCGTCTGTAGCACATCATCTTCGTGGTGTAGCAATTTTAATAGCCAGTAGTGTATCAGGCATAAAATGTGTGCTGTGTGGGCTAGTGTAAGTTGACTTTTATTTCTCTAAAATATACTGCCAAAGTTTAATCATATTTCATTTAAAAACCTGTCATTCCCTTACTAATTGATAATTTTGTGTGTTTTCTTAAATACGGAAGCATTTCTTTTGGTCATAGTTTGCGTGTGTCGCTTGTTTTTGAAATGCGACAGAACCTGAAGTCATTTTAATATTACGAAGTCCGATAATCAGGTTAATAATAATTTCCTCAAGGAAACATACTTATACTCACAGTCATATCAAATTTTAGCAAATATTTGCCCTCCAAGCAAAAACTTTGCGCCGTTACTACTTTCAGAAAAACTGCATTAATGTTCGTAAAATTCAGAATTAAATCTGTAATTTAATGACAAAGGCCACAGTACCATTAGAGTTGCCACCTTTGCTTCTCATTTTAATACAAAAAAGTTCACAACTCGAAATTGCCTTCCATAATAATTGTAAGTAAAATAATTAGATCGCAATTAAAAGGCAGTGACGTTAAAACCTTTGCAACTCCTGTACTATTAACAAACTAGATTCTGATAACCCCATTGTGTCCACTCTGATCACCAACCCTGGAATGCTGTGCACCTTTACAAACACATTCCACTGTCCTTACACCTACACCTATACTCCATCATAGCCGAACAAAATTTCAGGCTGCTCCCTCTCTGCGACAGTGATAGCCGCCCTCACATTTTCTCCTTCTACAAACTCTTCCCACCTATCTCACTCCATAACAGGGCTCCTTTCTCGTTTTCCTTCTCTATCCATCCCTATACCTCTCCTCTTGTAAACACTACCCTGCCAAAACACCAAACTCCTCCTCATCTTCTGCATTTGCCACATTCTGGTTCCACTTGCGGTTTAATGACAATTTCCTGAGCGTGATTTTTAGACTGTTTTCCACGCTCGTTCAGGGGAATCCTGAGTTGATCCCCAGTTTCTGCCAGAGGTAAAATGCGACTTACATACAGGACACAGTTTACACAAGTCACACAAGGCGGGCGCACACGACCTAGCTCTCCTAAGTAACTGACGGCTGCAGCGACAGGAAGGCCATCCAGTCACTGTATCAAATTAAATAACTTTGCCACATCTTGAACACAGCAGATCCCGTACTACAATGGATTTATGATAAGAGGAGGAAGATAAAGCAGCTCACAACCATATTCCACATTCCGTCGTTGCATCGTACATCTCAAGATCTGATTTCAAACTGTCTCCACCAACATTTGAATATTTAACACTTCTTCCTCGTCTACAAACTGTGATCTTTTTGCGTTATAGACATTTCGCAGGTAATCCTCCTTCTTTGAGTCACTCCGGAATCTCTATTCGATCCGACCGTCCTGCGAATCTTTCGGGCTTTCCCTAATTGCGACGGCCAATATTATCTTTGCTATGCCTTAGTCTGAGAATTTTCTGTGGCCGTTCCATATTTATCAAATATAGGTCTTCTTCTCTTGAAAACTGTAAGATTTTACTCAGTTTTTATTTATGATTCCGAAAAGTAATGAGCTTTTTATCAAAATATGGAAGTGTAGAGTCGAGGAGCTGTATACTCACAGCATTAATATTTCGCGAAAGACATTTCCTTAGTAGTAAGAGCAGTGTTGTTTCTTTTTGTCGGTGACTGGGAACGAACTGACAGCTAAGACATAAATAAAATTTTATATCTAAGAAATTCAACTTACAATACATTCTAGTAATACAAATGTGATACACGGCTTGTTTCAAAGAGATTCGCCCGTTTTCATAACACTATCACTTCTGTTTCTAAACAGAGTGGCCGAGCGGTTCTAGGCACTACGGTTGCAGGTTCGAATCTTGCCTCGGGCATGGATGTGTGTGATGTCCTTAGGTTAGTTAGGTTTAAGTAGTTCTAAGTTCTAGGATACTGATGACCACAGAAGATCCATAGTGCTCAGAGCCATTTTTTTGTTTCTAAGATCTTCACATGGTTTCATAATACTGTCTCTTCTATATATAGGCAGTCAGAAACGTGGAGTGGATTTTAACTTACGTTTCGAAACTAAAAGTGTATCCTGATGCCAGATATAAATCGCCGGTTTATTTGATTGCCAGTAGGCATTTTCCTAGTGCAGCAAGCACACTTGCTCGCTGTGATAATGGTTCGCCGTAACAATTTAATATGAGTTTATTACTTTCAAATTAGTAGTTGACTCTTACAGATCTTCGGAGGTCTTGTGTTCGTTTTTAATGCATGTACATTTCCTAATGTGACCAGATGCGTTTTACAGACCTCCCTTTATTCGCCATTAGATTTATGAAATGCTTCCATATATGAACAAGACCCAATCCAATTTTCTTGGGTCATCATTCACTACAGTGTTTTCGCTTCTATCTTGCCAGCCGCAGTACATCGTGGTCTGGCGGGCAGAAACAGAGGGTGCACAAACCGTGAACACGGGGCCGGAGCTTAACGAGGTTCCTTGTAGCGCAGGCTGGCGTGTACCGCGGGCAGCTGCTTGTTAGGCGCACATGCCCCGGCAGCCTGCCGATGTCCTGCCGTCGCTACCTGCTCTTCCTCACCTAACAGTCCCTCCTCTGCAAAGCACTCAGCTCTGCATATACACAAAACCGTATCCCGTAACTTAATGGCTCATGGGTCTGTGTAAACTATGTGACAAAAATTAAAATAATAAAAGTCTCGTTCGTTTGGGAACTACAGGTGAACCCATATAACCATCACCTACATAATGCAGCTTCGGCCGGAACCTCAGAAGTGTTATCTGAACGATGTTGTTCAAAGTGAAAAGGAAATTAGGACTGAAAGTATCTGCGCAACGTTCTCCTAATTTCTTTTGACAGAACGAATTTTTCCTTGAGAAGTCTTAGAATAGGCAAACCTTAAACTACACCTGACCTTCTAGCTCATATTTAGGATCTAAATAAGTATTTGAGACAGCAACATCTTTACCTGAACCACGCTCATGAGCACGAACCATTGATTACAGAAAGAATCAGTGGCTGATATAAACTACCTATTGTTATTATTATTATTATTATTATTATTACTTTTAACAAAGTCATGAAACGAATCGCACAAAATCGTTCAGCGGCTGCCGGACATGACGATATTTCAGCGTTAATGATCAGTTCCCTCGTGAACCCACTACCGCCGAAAGCAAGGAACATTTTAATCATTCTCTGAGTTCAAAACTTTGCCAAGAGCCTGGGGGCGAGGATTCATAAAACCATTACCCAGGAAGTCATTTACCTAAGAACTCTCAAATGTCAGGTTCATCAACATTCTAAGAGCATTATCTAAGGCATTAGAGTACACAGGAACCGATGAGATCACCAATTACTTAACCTCAAATTACCTTTTAGATGAATACCAGTCAGGTTTCCACAAACCTCATAGTACAGCTACTGCCCTTATAAAAGTGACTAACTGAAGCCAGCAATCATAAAACAAGACGTTACTATAATGTGCTTGGAATTCAGAAAAGCTTTGACAGTCTACTTCCTAGAAGTAAAAGCCAAAGTTTTTCTTCAGGTGCGGAATAATTGATCCACTCAAACTCTGTGTTCCGCCAATAGTGTGTATGATCGGACAAAAAGGTCACAATGCAGGAGAGCAGGATCAGGGTTCTCACAAGGACCAAAGTCGGTCCATTGCTTTTCTCATCATTTGTTAGCAAAGTGTTCAATATTCTTTCGTGTTGCCGTTATCATTATAAACTGACGATCTTCAGTTACATCTAGACCAACAACCTTGACCACAATTTTGCCCGCATCTCGTGGTCGTGCGGTAGCGTTCTCGCTTCCCACGCCCCGGTTCCCGGGTTCGATTCCCGGCGGGGTCAGGGATTTTCTCTGCCTCGTGATGGCTGGGTGTTGTGTGCTGTCCTTAGGTTAGTTAGGTTTAAGTAGTTCTAGGGGACTTATGACCACAGCAGTTGAGTCCCATAGTGCTCAGAGCCATTTGAACCATTTTGAACCTTGACCACACCCTTTCAGCGTGTAAACACCGACTTTCTTGCCTTATCTATGAGGGCACATAAGAGATTTCAAACGTAATCCATAAAAACGTAGAAAATCGCAGTCGCTCACAAAAGAGTCATTACCTCCAGTGCATAAAATCTCTACCATTCTCCATCCTAAAAGGGACACATATAACTTTTTCTTTTTTTCCAAAAAATTTGGGGCAGCTCTAGATCATCACTTAAACTGTGCTGAACACATGACCTGGAGTCTGTAAAGAGGTATCAGCGCCACTTCATTCACCACGACAGTGTAAAAGACTATTTCATCTTCAGCTTAAAAGGAACAATATAGAACCACTAATACTCTCCATATCTGATTATGGTGATCCTATTCTTTGTATGGGACCACATGATGGCTGGAACTGGTGATGAATGCTTGTGTGCGATACATTTGTAACATTCGCTATTCAGATCTATCACTACCGCCAACGAATAATGATCATGGCTATTTTCCGATACGAATAGAAACTATCATATCCTGTGTCCGTTCTACTGACCTTTCAGTCATTTCATTCCCTATTTGTTGTTTCCAACTCTTACATTACTACCAGAACAGCACCGCAGAAATACTCTTTATCAACAAAGTGAAATCGTCTCTGGACAACAACATAACACAGCAATTTTCTAAAAATCTTGTGTATCGAGAAGCAGAGTTTAGATAGATCTGCTTCAAAATATCGCAGAAATTATATTCCTTTCGAATTTCGGAACTCAGCTACTGCATCGCCTATCACAATAAATATTTCTTCCGTACATTTTCGGCACCTCACTCTTGTCAACCCCCTCCCCCCATTTTGTCTATAGAGTCCTCTACTGAACTCTATTCTTTTTTAACAGACTCTGCCACTGTCATTTCAATCATTTATGTCATTATCTTTTATACTAAATACATCCTTAAATGGGTTAATTAGTAATCTTAATGTCTTTTGTTGCCATTATTTATATTACCTTCTCATTATTGATGTTTATTATTGTTATTAATATTATTCTTTTTTGTTATTTGTGTTGATAATTATAAATGTCCTCAGAATAATTTCTCACATGTACATATTTGCACCTAAAGCACATTAAATTGAGATTACTTTGTAACGTTTTAAGGTATGTGTTGTTCATGGCCCAGTGCTAGAGAGGGACAAAAGGAACTAATCTGATCCTGTTAAATGAGCGATAATTAAATACATAATACGAGCAATACTTGGGAATACTTTGAACTAACATTCGTATGTTGACTCCTTCGACCATGAATTACCTCCTCTGATAACACTTCCAATGAACGTGCTTTTCCAACCACTATGGTTGTGACTGCTTCCAGTAAATGGGTGCCAATGACTTATTTAAATATCAACGACTTGTTTAGCCTATGTGGCCAATTACTTCTTACTGTACCGCACAAGCTCGTCAGTCTAGGACCACTATCATATAGCATGAATCGAGGAGGCACGAGATTCAAAACTGATCTACAGCACACATTTCGTGAGATTATTCTAGTCACAGGGATGCTAATACAACTCCTGAGCCAAACACCACGATAAAGAAATGTTTTGCTGTGTGGTGAATTTTACTGTTGAAATCCAAGGCACTCTTCCCAAGGAAAGACACTTAAAGCATTTACATCGTCCCACGCATCCCACGAAATAATGACAGTTACAAAACCAGATAAATCTGTGTAGATGTAGAGATTGTTGTTAGCAACACCAAGCTTATACCTTATACTGTTTTTATTCCTTCTATTTTTATCGGCAGTGTCTTATCTAAACGAGTATATATATATAATATCTTCAAATTGAAATGTATAAATTCCCTTCAGGGCCTGAAATTTGCAAGAAATCCTCTTTCTTTACCGCATGTGCTGTTTGTGTGTGTTTGTGTTTGTGTTTGTGTGTGTGTGTGTGTGTGTGTGTGTGTGTGTGTGTGTGTGTGTGTGTGTGTGCGTGTGTGTGAGAGAGAGAGAGAGCTAACCTTGCAAAAACATCGTTATAAAAATGTTGGCTAGCAAATGTTAGTGCTGTTGGCTCAATAAATCAATTACTATCGGGTAATCTCGTACTGTGGATTTACTGTTTTACCTAGGCAGCTACAAAAGTCAGAAACATGAAAGTCTTTCCCTTTTATTGATGGATTAACTTGAATCTTACAACCTTGTACAGATATAGAGTTGACAGAAACATCACTTCTATAAATTCTACTCTAGTAGAGAGGCACAGAGTGAGAAAAATTAGTGATGGGCTCTCTACTACATGGGCTCTACTACATGGGTAGTAACATCGAAATGAATCAAGACAGACTCACATCAGAAAATAGTGAATAAAATAATTAAAGATATGAAAACATTTGGCGCGCCGTTATTTAAAGCTGATCACGAAGGCAACTCTGTCACCTAAACCACAAGTATAATATATTTCTTCATTTATTTGTTAGTTTGTTTGATAGATATTTCCCAATAGAAACATGTGGGAAAAATGATGTGCTAAGAAGCAACTGAACTGAATGACTAATGACATTGCAATGTCATGTAGGGGCGAATGGAAGCTCTATCACAAAATGGAGGACGGTCATAGACCAGAAACATAATTCCATTGCGAATAATACTGCAAGGACTTGATAAATAACATCAGAAGGTTAAAACAATCCATTTAACTCAGAAAAAATTAGAAATATTCTGGGGAATATGAAAGTGATATCAGAGCAGAATATAGTACCTCCCTATTACCATGGACTTGTAACATTTTAACTGTTTCGACTCACATGAGTCATTATCAAGAACAATATCCTGTTACAACTGTAACAAATCGAACTGCTTGGTCACTTGGCATGAGGTTTTAACGACTTTATACACCTCCGTGCATCTCATATTGCATGGTGTTTGACGAGAAACGAAGCAAAATTATTTAATCAAGTACTGTCAAAAAGCGACGACTTAGTCTTGCATGTCTCCACTTCCTTACACAAATGAATCATATATGCAATTATTTAAATGTAGCTACACTTAACAAATACCAATTTTGAGACAAGCTTTATGTAATGTAAATGTACAGTATATAAATTCGAAGATAACACTTTTGAGAATCAACTGCTACTGTATTAATCCAATCACCACAGATTCAGTGCTTTTTCTGTTACATTAATAATTATGAAACGAATTGTCAGTAGTTTGCCATGTCAGAAGCAGTGTAGTTGAGAATATGATGCAAAATTCCTTCCACAGCATATTCACGTTAAGATTGACGAAATATGCCATATTGACAACCTTTCGGAATCAATCATGAAGCAAAAAGCTGCAATATTTGCTGCGCCATAATTTTGCTTGTAAATATCTTGCATCCACAGCTACAATAAAAGTGAGACGAATTATTGCGAAAATACTACTTATCGCCTTCCTCCATTAATTGCACCAACGTGAGAACAAAATGTGTACGTTTTGAAGAGCAGGCCATTACATGACCTCAGTATTGCCTGCCACTCCCATTTCAATCTATCTCTCGTAATCGTCGTTCCAAATTAAGTGCATTGGAGAAACTGCTAACCCTCTGCGAGCGCTCTCCTCTGGTCACTCTACTGTTCATTTCTCTTGTAAGATATGGTTTCCCTAAACAGAAACGGCCAGGGAAAAATGTTGTCAAGTCAGAGGACTAGTGGCTTTCTAATTTCGTTAGCTGAATACATTTGTCAATATAATACATCACTCAGGAAAACCAGTCTTACAAATGTGACTTTTGAAAACATAATTATATGACCGTGAGATAAAGTGTTCAGTTGCCAGCCACAATATACCTTTACGCCTTCTACGATCATTTTATAGCACCTTTCTTCCCACATACGCACTGAAATAATCAGCTAGAAGTTTTATCTGATACTGATAACACACTACAGAAATGTACATTTAATGTTGTTTCGTAACTATGTGAATAAAATGGGCGCTACATGACTGCTATACGTATTTCTCTTGTTAGAAGATAATTCTGATGATGACGCATGGAATCGAAACTACTAAATTAAGTCCATCCATTGTGATCAAGGCAACTTTGAATAAAGAACTTTTTTTTTAAATAGAGGGCGTGCTAAAATATCTAAGGATGGGGACTCACCTAGTCTAACAAGATTAGTTAGCAGATTTTCACTTCACCCCAGAGTCATTATGAGGGTGGGGGGTATAATTTTTAACCTTTAAGGCTCATTCCCAGAAAATCGCAACACAGATGAAAATTCTGTCTCCGATTTAAGCCTTTTGTTCGACAGGACCAGAGGCGTCACAATTTGTTCTGCGCACAATAGTGGGAGTTTTAAAACAGTTAAAATAACTCATGGCCTAAATAATAGACTTTTGTAGTATTGTTTCCACATTAACTCTGAATAAAATTTAGTGGTGAGACGTACTTTGTTGTGTATTGTGAAATTTTGCGCACTCATGCTACAGATTACTAGGCCGTTAAAATCAACTGCAAATGGGATCGCTTTACTGACATAAGGAGACCAGTTTGCGGAAAAGAGATGCTTTTTGTTATTCTGTCATATCACGACGCGAAATGTTTCATATAGCATAATATCTAAGTTATTTCTCGCAAAGTAGGAAACGAGACGAACGATGGCTTGGACAGAAGATTATTTACGTGTGGGTTTGGATGGTTTCTTACCACCACTAGAGCAGCACTCCACAGGTACGCTACTTTTACGCATCAGATAGTCAATGATATTAATAAATATACGAAAAGAATAATGACGTAACCCAGGGGACAGGCCGAAACTTCCATGATGTGTGACCATAGACGTCAGTGGTTGAGTATTGTCCGTGAAAATCCATGTATGAAACATAGCTGTAAATCTTTTAGGTCGATAATTACTGGCAAAAGCTCATTCAGTGATTTAAGTTTCTCTTCAAGTGCACGAATGGGCACGCGTACATCAGTAAAGTGGTATACTACGGCGCGTTTCTCCCTGAGGTGATACGATATGTGATATCACATGATGCGTTAAAGGTCAACAGTACGGTTATCCGTGCGACACTTCGGTTCCCATAGGAAGGATAGGACAAGCAATAAGATGACGTAGGCGGAAATAGCCTCACATGTGGCACGCCGCTGCCAGCCTCGTCGTGGCCAACTTCCAGATATGTCACCTATATACTCATGACTGGAAAGAGGTGTGGGTCTCCTTCCAGCGTTAGAAACAATTTCGATGTCTAAGCTACACTTGGTACGCGGTACGTATGCCCAAACGTAAACTTGATAGCGGCTACACTGAAACTTATTACATTCATGAATGAACTCAGCATACCACAACAGTTAATATTCCTCATAAATTTGACTATGGGGAAAGTAGTACGTAACTTACAGATACAAGTAAATTACGCTCCAAGTTTGGAAATTGTGGACTGAGGGAAGGCGATGCACTTTCATGCATGCTTTTTAACAGAACACTAGAGGAGGTAATAAGGACACTTCAAATCAATACAGCTGGCACAATGTACAATAGTATGGTGCCAGTTCTGGTTTATTCAGATGATATGGATATTATGGCAAGAACAGAACTAGCTGGTAAAGAAACGTATAGGACACTGGTGGCAGGAGCAATAGAAATCGGACGGGAAGTGAAAATCAATAAAACCAAGTAAATTCGAGGAATACGACCAGAAATAAATACCATGTTACAAATTGACCAGGCGCAAATAGAATCTGTTTCTATTTGGGAACACTGCTAACAATATTATTATGGAAAGAAACGGCGCATCCACCTAGCTAATAAATGCTATGGGCTGGCCTCACAAATTAAGTCCAGATTTCTGTTCAGAAGAATAGACTTTAATACTAACATTTGGCTAAGAACCCGGACACTGACACAACAGTCTGAAGAGATAATAGAATGTTTTGAACGAAAGGTGTTATGTAAAATTTATGGGGCGACTAATGAAGGTGGAGCATGCCGCAGGCGACATAATTTTGAACTTAACAGAGTATATAAAGATTTTGAAATTATTATGTTATTTAAAATAGAACACCTGAAATGGGTCGGCACTGTTTTCGTCGTGGAACATGAGAACCCAACTAAAATAGCGCTGCTACAAAACCCAATGGGACCAAGAAACAAGGGAAGGCCAGGAGTTGGATACTTAGCTAACATACTCGTACAAGAAGATTCAAAAATTACTGGTGTCATACGCTGAAGGACGAATGGAATGATGTCCTAGAGCAGGTCAAGGTCCATAAAGGGCTATAGAACCAGGAAGAAGAAGAAGTGTACGCCTAAAATGCACCAAATGGAAACTGGCCAGTGGCTACATTTCTTCTACAAACTTTCCAAATTTGAGCGGTGTTTCACTTAATTTCGAAGTATCACAAAAACTACGGGCAATAGCGAAAAGAAAACCAACCGTGATATCAGACTACAGACACAAAAAAATGTTCAAATGTGTGTGAAATCTTATGGGACTTAACTGTTAAGGTCATCAGTCCCTAAGCTTACACACTACTTAACCTAAATTATCCTAAGGACAAACACACACACCCATGCCCGAGGGAGGACTGGAACCTCCGCCGGGACCAGCCGCGCAGTCCATGACTGCAGCGCCTCAGACCGCTCGGCTATTCCCGCGCGGCTACAGACACAAAAAGTTTACTTTTTTTATCGAGTGTTTTCGTCAAAAATCGAATAAGAAAGGCTGCGTAGTGGAGAACATTCGAATCCCAAAACAGTAGTTTTCAATTTCTTTATATGAAAAGTAAGTTTTGCTGAGAGAAAAACTGCACAGACGGATGTAGCACTGCTTCAAATACATAAAACAATTTTTTTCTTTTTTCTTAAGGAAAGGCTGAGAAGACTTGAAATTTCGTTCCCCGTGTGTTGCGTGAAGCAACCTGCACTCCGAGTTGCACCGAGACAAGAATCATACCGGAGTTGTATCAATGTCACTTCAGTGTGAAATAGTTACGTTGCGTTTACTACATTTCTGCGAGCCGCACACATGTGGGTTCCTTCTGCGTCGTATAACGAGTCTAATCGCATATCGTATCGCCTCAGCGAAAACCACGGCATCGCGACAGGAAAGAAGTGCAGCCACATAAATAAAACTGTCGTATTCAGAACGAGTAATTCTCGTCACGTGCGGAACTTGCAAACGCTGGAGCAACGCCAAATGAAAAGAAGGGAAATTATTCTCACCATTCAGCTTGCCAAGAACTGCGTCATTTCTCTATGGTCTGTTGCATCCCGATGTTCCAATATTTGCCAGAAGTTCACTTAGATCACAAATCTTCATTTGTTTTGATGACCCATGTATTGAAGGCATGACGATCTGTTGTTTTGTATTTATTACATCTGTTATGTCCGCAGCATGTGCAGCATTAGTTTCATACTACTGGCCATTAAAATTGCTACACCACGAAGATGACTTGTTACAGACGCGAAATTTAACCGACAGGAAAAAGATGCTGTGATATGCAAATGATTAGCTTATCAGAGCATTCACACAAGGTTGGCGCCGGTGGCGACACCTACAACGTGCTGACATGAGGAAAGTTTCCAAACGATTTCTCATACACAACGGTGAAACGTTGTTGTGATGCCTCGTGTAAGGAGGAGAACTGCGTACCATCAGGTTTCCAACTTTGATAAAGGTCGGATTGTAGCCTATTGCGATTGCCGTTAATAATATCGCGACATTGCTGTTCGCGTTGGTCGAGATCCAATGACTGTTAGCAGAATATGGAATCGGTGGGTTCAGGAGGGTAATACGGAACGCCGTGCTGGATCCCAAAGGCCTCGTATCACTAGCAGTCGAGATGACAGGCATCTTATCCGCATGGCTGTAACGGATCGTCCAGCCACGTCTCGATCCCTGAGTCAACCCATGGGGACGTTTGCGAGACAAAAACTATCTGAACGAACAGTTCGACGACGTTTGCAGCAGCATGGACTATTAGTCCGGAGACCATGGCTGCGGTTACCCTTGATGCTACATCACAGACAGGAGCGCCTGCGATGTTATACTCAACGACGAACCTGGGTGCACGAATGGGAATACGTCATTTTTTCGGATGAATCCAGATTCTGTTTACAGCAGCATGATGGTCGCATTCGTGTTTGGCGACATCGAGGTGAACGCACATTGGAAGCGTGTATTCATCATCGCCATACTGGCGTGTCACCCAGCGTGATGGTATGGGGTGCCATTGGTTACACGTCTCGGTCACCTCTTGTTCGCATTCACGGTATTTTGAACAGTGGACTTTACATTTCAGATGTGTTACGACCCGTGGCTCTAGCCTTCATTCGATCCCTGCGAAACCCTACATTTCAGCATGATAACGTACGACCGCATGTTGTACGCGCCTTTTTGAACACAGCAAATGTTCGACTGCTGCCCTGGCCAGCACATTCTCCAGATCTCCCACCAACTGAAAACGTCTGGTGAATGGTGGCAGAGCAATTGGCTCGTCACAATACGGCAGTCACTACTCTTGATGAACTGTGGTATCGTGTTGAAGCTGCATGGGCAGCTGTCCCTGTACCGTCTATCCAAACTCTGACTCAATGCCCAGGCGCATCAAGGCCTTTATTACGGCCAGAGGTGGTTGTTCTGGGTACTGATTTCTCAGGATCTGTGCACCCAAATTGCGTGAAACTGTAATCACATGTCAGTTCTAGTAGAATATATTTGTCTAATGAATACCCGTTTATCATCTGCATTTTTTCTTGGTGTAGCAATTTTGATGGCCAGTAGTATATATATGTGTGCGTGTGTGTGTCGTGGTGACGGCAGTGCGGCATTGAGTGAGCTACCGCTGTTGGATAAACCATTGGAGATCCTTACAGGAACATCTGGGGTGAAATTCTCGTCTTTCCGGCCGAACTTTCCCGCGCTCGCCTTAAATTAACGAAGGCTGAAGCCGGTCGTTTCGTAGCGGGTGTCTTTCATAATTCGCGGAACCGCGCTGTGTTGTTTCACAATAACTCACGAGTCACCTCTGTCCCAAAGAGCGACACAACTATGCCGAAACGAGGAAATACATTTACTTCTTCCTGCAAGACCAAGGCTCTGACAGGAGACGGTCAATGGCAGTGGCCGGCCGGTGTGGCGGTATGGTTCTAGGCGCTTCAGTCTGGAACCGCGTGACCGCTACGGTCGCAGGTTCGAATCCTGCGTCTGGCATGGATGTGTGTGATGTCCTTAGGTTAGTTAGGTTTAAGTAGTTCTAAGTTCTAGGGGACTGATGACCACAGAAGTTAAGTCCGATAGTGCTCAGAGCCATTTGAACCAATGGCAGTGCTACGCGCGCAACGTTCATTTAATTCCATCTTGGGTCTGAGATACGAAGATCCTCTCGTTTCTTTCTGCGCCATGGCCAACATGTGGTAACAGGCAGTATTGAAAAATGTGTGTTATGTTTCATATGGGTGTATTCGAACTACGACCTTCAGTGTAATGGTGACAATGCAGCAAGCGGTGATGATTTCTTTTGCTCTCATATGATCGAGAAGCATAGTATCACTCGACCTAGATAAAATTGTTCCTATCTTACCTTAACGTTTGCTTGGTGCAGAATGCTGGGTGTCTGTTCTCATTTTAAGCTGTTCCAGAACATGTTATAAACGGAATCCGCCTTTGTACAAGACATCTTTAAATTCAAGTGACTTAAAAAAAGCTTTTCAATCGTACGACTACGTCTCCAAACTGTTTGTAATGTTATTTTTTGTAATTCTGCGATGTTACATTCGCAATGATGTTACATATTCTGACTCGATATTTATTCTTCGCCATAATAGTTAAGCTGCACATCAAATCTGCTTGGGTATGGCATTGTGTTTCTCACATATTTTAACTTCGTCGGTTCAATATCTTACAACTTTTACCTTGACCTCAGGTATGTCGACGCTGATGCAGTTCTACGAGGTATTCTGTGGCTGAGTCGACGCGTTTTCAGATCATAGCATTCACCATACAAGCTCTACGTTTAGAGGATATTAGGTGAATAGGTAATAGACGACAGTCTTTTCTTTGCACAAATCGGACCTATAATGCTACATTTCTTATACTTTAAGACTAAAGGTTATTAGTATGACGTTTGAACTTCTTGCTCAAGTTCATTATTCAGCTGTATTACTTCCAAGCCGAGGATTCGACCCGCTGCTCTCTGAAAAATGTCAGATGGCGGCTGGATCTGTGGCACTGACAAGAAAATCTACGTAAGAGATACACTTCGATTCTGACTGGCTTTTGAGCATGTTGTAGTATGGAGCAAAACAAGAATGTATTTTTGTAGCGGAAAAAGGGTAGTAGATGTGTGGTCTAGGGGTAGCTTCTTTGATTTTAAACAAAACGTCATTGATCCCAGGTGCGAAACACGTCACCGCTTAAATTTTCATTAATAACTAGTATTAGCGGGCGAAGCCTTCCGGCAGAAGAAGTCACCCTCATTCTGCCAAAGGACTTATCAAACAGGCTGGAGGAGTGGACAGAGACTCAGGGCACTCTCTTGTCCTTTTGGTGGGAAACTGCCCCGAAATGTGAAAGAATCAGCAACTGTCAACGGCATAATGGTGCAAAAATCAATGAAAACCACTGCATTAAAGAAACATAACATGTATGCACAGGACAGGTGGCCTGTAACTGAAGAAGTATCATGACGATCTCTCCATTGGCAAAAGATTCCGGAATAGTCCTCCAGGCGGTGACTGCCATGTGGGAGGGGGGGGGGGGGGAGAGGTGGAGGGGAGATGAAGGTGAGAAAAAGATTTACTAAACAGCGAAAGAATAACGTTCTACGAGTCGGGGGGTGGAATGTCAAAAGCTTCAACTTGGCACTGAAGCTAGAATATCTGAAAAGGGGAAATGCAAAAGTTCAAGCTAGATATACACACATCACAAAAAGTTTTTCATCACCCCGATTCCCAGAGCTTCTGAAGATAGAAGTTAACTATTTATATTGTATCACAGACACAGTACCTTTCACTGTTCAGAGATGTCACTAAATCGTCCCAAAGATGTAAACAACCACGGATGAGCATCGCCTATTAAACGGAAGGGATCCAGTCCATTCCACCAGGAAGGAGGTACTCTGCTCGTAGTGTCTGTAGTTCAACTATGCCTAGACGGTCAATACCGCGGTTTGATCGCGTCCGCATTGTTACTTTGTGCCAAGAATGGCTCTCGACAAGGAAAGTGTCCAGGTGTCTCGCAGTGAACCAAAGCGATATTGTTCGGTCATGAAGGAGATACAGGGAGACGAACTGTCGATGACATGCCTCGCTCAGGCCGCCCAAGGGCTACTATTGCAGTGGATGACCGCTACTTACGGATTATGGCTCAGAAGAACCCTGACAGCAACGCCACCTTGATTAAATCCCGACGTCCAAGGCGACGTCCATCTTTGCAACCACGACACCATCCAGCGTGGTACAGATGGGCCCAACAACATGCCTAATGGACAGCTCAGGATTGGCAACACGTTCTCTTCACCGATGAGTGTCACATATGCCTCCAACCAGACAATCGTCAGAGACGTGTTTGGAGGCAACCCGGTTAGGCTGAACGCCTTTAACAAACCGTCCAGCGAGTGCAACAAGGTGGAGGTTCCCTGTTGTTTTGGGGTGGCGTTATGTGGGGCCGACGTACGCCGCTGGTGGTCATGGAAGGCCCTGTAACGGCTGTACGATACGTGAATGCCATCCTCCGACCGACAGTGCAACCATATAGGCAGCAGATTGGCGAGGCATTCGTTATCATAGACGACAGTTCACACCCCCATTGCGCACATCTTGTGAATGACTTTCTTCGGAATAACGACATCGCACGTTCTCCAGACATGAACCCTACCGAACCCGCCTGGGGTAGATTGAAAAGGTCTGTTTATGGACGACGTAACCCACACCATTCTCAGGGATCTACGTCGAATCGCCGTTGAGGAGCCCGCCGCTGTGGCCGAGCGGTTCTAGGCGCTTCAGTCTGGAACTGCGCTGCTGCTACTGTCGCAAATTCGAATCCTGCCTCGGGCATGGATGTGTATCATGTCCTTAGGTTATTTAGGTTTAAGTAGTTCTAACTCTAGGGGATTGGTGACCTCAGATGTTAAGTACCATAGTGCTTAAAGCCATTTGAACCATTTTTAGCCGTTGAGGAGTGGGAAAATCTGGACCAACAGTGCCTTGGTGAACTTGTGGATAGTATGCCATGACGAATATAGGTATGCATCAATGCAATATGACGTGCTACTGTGTATTAGAGCTACCGGTGTGTACAACAATCTGGACCACCACCACTGAGAGTCTCGCTGTATGGTGGTACAAAATGCAATGTGTGGTATTTTTGTGAGCAATAAAAAGGGCGGGAACGATGTTTATGTTGATCTCTATACCAATTTTCTGTACAAGTTCCTGAACTTTTATAGGATGTGTGTAGTAGGGGTCAGTTAAGTGAAATGGAAAGACAACGAGGATTTCTGGTCATACGAGTATTGGGTGATATCAACAGCGGCGGAAAATGGTGTAACGGGAACAGAATTCGCTATCAATAGGAGGGTAGGGTAGAGAGTGTGTCATTGTGAGCAGTTCTTATCATAATCGACAGCTAGCTAATACCGACAATGGTTGTTCAGATATAAACGCCGACGTCGCAAGCTGATGATAAGAAGTTAAGGTATATAACGATACTGAAAGGGTAATACAATACTTAAAGCGAAATGAAAATGTAACAGTACTGGGGGACTGGAATGCAGTTGTAGGGGAAGGAGTAGAAGAAAAGATTACAGGAGACAGTGAATGAGAGAGGACAAAGACTGAGTTCTATAATAAATTTCAATTAGTAATCGCGAATAATCTGTTCAAGAAATATAAAACGTATACTTGAAAAAGTCCGGGTGGTATGGGAAAAATTCAGATAGATTACACATCATGGTCAGACAGAGATTCCGAAATCAGGTACTGCATTATAAGGCTTACCGAGTAGCAGATAAAGGCTCAGATCATAATGTAGTACTTATGAAGAGTAGGCTGAAGTTCAAGAGTTTAGTAAGGAAGAATCAATACGCGAAGAATGGTTCAAATGGCTCTGAGCGCTGTGGGACTTAACTTCTCAGGTCATCAGTCCCCTAGAACTTATAAATACTTAAACCTACCTAACATAAAGACATCACACACATCCATACCCGAGGCAGGATTCGAAACTGCGACCGTAGAGGTCGCGCAGTTGCAGACTGAAGCGCCTAGAACCGCTCGGCCACCCAGGCCGGCATACGCGAAGAAGTGGGTTACGGATGTATTAAGGAATGACGTGATACCAGTTTGCAGTACAGTTGAAGAGGAATGGACATCCCTAACAAGGCCAATCACAGAAGTTGGAAAGAAAAACATAGGTACGAAGAATGTAACTGTGTAGAAACCATGGGTAACAAAAGAAATACATCAGCTGAGCTATAAAAGAAGGTAGTACAAAAATGTTCAGGGAAATTCAGGAACCCAGAATACAAGTTGCAGAGGAATCAAATGTATAGGAAGTGCAGAGAAGCTAAGACGAAATGGCTGCATGTAAAATGTGAATAAATCAAAGAAATGATTGTCGGAAGGACTGACTCCTTCGGTGAAATTAAAAGCAAGGGTGGTAACATAAAGAGTGCAATGGGAATTTCACTGTAAAGTGCAGAGGAGAGAGTGGATAGGTGGAAGGAGTACATTGAAGGCTTCTATGCGAGAGAATATTATCTGATGTTATAGAAGAAGAAATAGGAGTTAATTTAGAACAGATGGGGGATCGAATATTAGAATCAGAATTTAAGAGAAGGTTGGAGGAACTTATATCAAATAAGGCAGAAGGGATAAATAACATTCCATCATAATTTCTAACATCATTGGGGGAAGTGACAACAAACCGACTATTGATGTTGGTTTGCAGAATGTACGAGTCTGGCGACATATCATCTGAATTTCGGGAAAATATCATACACACAATTCCGATGACTGCGAGAGTTGACGAATGCGAGCTTAACGTCTCATGCATAGAAGTTGTTGACAATAATAATATATGGAAGAATGGAAAAGAAACTTGAGAATGTGTTAGATGACGACTAGTTAGGCTTTAAGAAAGGTGAAGGCACGAGAAAGGCAATTATGACGTTGCGGTTAATAATGGAAGCAAGAGTAATGAAAAATCAAGATGCGTTCACGGATGAAATGGTGTAAGATGTTCGAAATTCTGAGAAAAATAGGGGAAAGCTGTAAGAAGAGACGGATGATATACTGTATGTACAAGAGCCAATAGGGAATAATGAGAGTGGACGACCAAGAACGAAGTACTCGGCTTAAAAAGGTTGTAAGACAGGCATGTAGCCTTTCGCCCCTAGTCTTCAATCTCTACATCGAAGAAGCAATGATGGAACTAAAAGAAATATTCAAGAGTGGAATAAAATTCAAGGCGAAAACGTATCAATGATACGATTCGCTGATGACATTGCTATTCTGAGTGAAAGTGAAGAAGAATACATGATTTACTGAATGGAATGAGCAGTCTAATGAGTACACAATATAGATTAGAAGAAATCGAAGAAAGACGAAAGTAATGAGAAATAGCAGAAATGAGAACAGTGAGAAACTTAACATCAGGGTTGATGGTCACGAAATAGATGAAGATAAGCAATTCCTCTACCTAGGCAGCAAAATAAACATGACGATTGGAGCAACGAGGGCATTAAAAGCAGACTAGTGCTGGCAAAAAGGGCATTCCTGGCCAAGAGAGGTGAGAAGTCTACTGATAGCAAACATAGGCCTTAATTTGATGAAGAAATTTCTGAGAATGTACAATTGAACGATAGCATTGAATGGCAGTGGAACATGGACTGTGGGAAAATCGCAATCGAAGAGAATCGAAGCATTTGAGCTGTGGTGCTACCGACGAAAGTTGAAATTAGATTGAATGATAAGTAAGGAATGAAGAGGTCCTGCGCAGAAGCGAAGAGGAAAGGAAGGGTCAGGATTATAGGACGTCCGTTAAGACATCAGGCCTGTCTTCCATGGTACTAGAGGGAGCTGTAGAGGGCAAAAAATTCAGAGGAAGACAGAGATTGGAATACATCCAACAAATAATTGAGTACATAGGTTGTAAGTGCTTCTCTGAGATGAAGAGGTTGCACTGGAGAGAAATTCGTGGCGGGCCGCATCAAACCAGTCCGAAGACGACCGCTAAGGGGATGCAACATCCCCTTGAAAAAAGTTTAATATTTATTTGTTACTGTGTGAAGCTCTATACTTGGGAAGTAAGGGCAGACATGCACTGTGTTTACGAGGCAGCGGATGGATGTGCTCACACTAACCAATGTTTGTACGTTTAGCGGTTTCTGAATCATCGAGTGCCAAATCTACTCACACTCATTGCCATCGGCAGGTCCCTACTAGAGACAGGTTCACATGAGGTATATTTTCCACTGGCACGTTTTCCTAATCGCACATGTGCATTGTACTTCGAAATCTGATTTAGTCATTCTGTACTAGAGGTGGTAGGCCTGACAGCGCAGTCATCAACGCACAGTGCTTACATCCGGGACTGAAGAGGTCGTTAACACTGCTGGAAAGCACACCCTCAAGAGTTCGCGAAATGTTGCACGAGAAATGTGTGTAAGCCATTCCAAAATTTGGCGTTTGTGGCATGAAGATGATTTGTACCCCTACCGCTACATGAGGTTCACGCTCTTAACCCAGGCGATTTTCTACATCGAACTGAATTCCGCCAGTGGTTTTTGGGAAGGCGTGCCATTCAACCGGACATTCCGAGCCGTGTACTTTTTACTGATGTTTACATCTTCTACACAAGGGACACAATCATGACCTGTAGACACCACCTTTGTTTGTGGTTACCAAAATGGCTTCGCTCTCACATATGGGCCCGCTTGGTAGGCGATATATGTTCCTCTGGTGACTGAACACAAACGTACTTAATCTTGTTGGAACATGTTCCACTCAACGTGTGCAACGAATGTCGTTCCAAGACGATGGTGCACCTGCGCACTTCGCTCATGCAGTGCGAATGCACTTGAATGAAGCCTTTGGTAGGAAATGGATAGGGCGCGGTGGACTGGTGGCATTACTTGCGCGTTCCCGCGACGCAATGCGCAGTGATTTTTTTTTCTGATGGCGTCTAAAGTCTGTTGTCTATGAAACACCAGTTGAGACTGATGAAGAGCTAATAGCGCGCATTATGACACACTCAGATCAAATTTCCATTTTACAGGAGCATTTGGAAGAGAGCGACAGTGTCTCCAACGTCGTTGCACGGCGTGGATTCAAGCAAGAGAGCGTAATTTGGAGCACTTTTTGTATCTGTTTTCAAATAAAGCTTAAAGCTTATAAAAGTTCAATCCGACTTGTCATTTACCTTGATGACACAAATGCGTTGAAAACGTTGCCCTGCAGACCTGCCACAACGACGGCTCAAATGGCATGTGCGCCTACCCTCTCGGCGGCGCGTTACGACTCTCAACGACGCACGGCGCTGTACACTAAGGGTGCGGACATGGGTTGCTACGTGAAATATGCTTGTTATGATCCACTCTACAAGTACTCACTCTGTTCAATATGATATGGAAACTATGATCACTAACGAAGAAACTACTTTTGCGTCACAGTTACAAAATGTGATTAAAGATGCAATTGATAATGACATTCTATCGAGAGTCACACTTCTCTCAGGTACTAAGACGAAAGTTCGATATCAGATTATGTTCTGATTAAAGAAAATTATGAAGAAGGTTGTGAGGAAACGGTGAAAGATGATAAAAAAGCTAAACGTTACAGACTTGAATATAAACAGAAAGCTGTTACGTTTTGGAGCTGTGGTAAAAACAAATTTGAAATTGTTAATCAATGATACTGAAGGGTCACCAAGAGAGAAGATCTGTGTAAGGGGGACTCACTCTCCGCTGCAGATGGGAGGAGAAATGAAAAGTTATAAAAGTTAGTAAGGACTTCCAAGCGTGTATTAGACACATTTCAAGTGCCATGGACAAATGGTTCAAATGGATCTGAGCACTATGGGACTTAACATCTGAGGTCATCAGTCCCCTAGAACTTAGAACTACCTACACCTAACTAACCTAAGGACGTCACACACATCCATGCCCGAGGCAGGATTCGAACCCGCGACCATAGCGGCCTCGCGGTTCCAGACTGAAGCGCCTAGAACCGCTCAGCCACACCAGCCGGCTGCCATGGACAAATCGGTACCAATACACGATCCGGGTATAAAGAGGTGGGCATTACAAGCGGGGGATGATAATAACTGATGACATTTTTTCAAGGCTTCCTCAAAATGTTGTTGTTGTTGTTGTGGTCTTCAGTCCAGAGACTGGTTTGATGCAGCTCTCCATGCTACTCTATCCTGTGCAAGCTTTTTCATCTCCCAGTACCTACTGCAACCTACATCCTTCTGAATCTGCTTAGTGTATTCACCTCTTGGTCTCCCTCTACGAGTTTTACCCTCCACGCTGCCCTACAATACTAAATTGGTGATCCCTTGATGCCTCAGAACATGTCCTACCAACCGATCCCTTCTTCTGGTCAAGTTGTGCCACAAACTTCTCTTCTCCCCAATCCTATTCAATACTTCCTCATTAGTTATGTGATCTACCCATCTAATCTTCAGCATTCTTCTGTAGCACCACATTTCGAAAGCTTCTATTCTCTTCTTATCCAAACTATTTATCGTCCATGTTTCACTTGCATACATGGCTACACTCCAGACGAATACTTTCAGAAATGAATTCTTGACACTTAAATCAATACTGGATGTTAAAAAATTTCTCTTCTTCAGAAACGCTTTCCTTGCCATTGCCAGCCCTCGACTCTTATAACTGCCATCTGTTTTCTGTACAAATTGTAAATAGCCTTTCGCTCCCTGCATTTTACCCCTGCCACCTTTAGAATTTGAAAGAGAGTATTCCAGTCAACATTGTCAAAAGCTTTCTCTAAGTCTACAAATGCTAGAAACGTAGCACAAATAGCAAATAACGAAGAACTGAGAGGAGTAGCTTACGAAGTTTTGGATACTGTGAAACCGAAAATTGTATTGAGTTGAGAAACCAATGTGTGTAACTCTGACCAGTCAGATTTCAATTTGGAACTGCATGCAGTTATCCATCAGAGGAATAAGAAAACCTAAAATTCAGAAATATCCCTGAATGCCTTAAGGAACAGTTACACGAGCTGGAAGCAGATATTTAATGCTGCCGGTGATCATAAATTTGAAAGAAAAAGGTGGCAAGTTTGGACGAAAAGTTGAAAAAATTTATACAAAGCACATAATATCCTTGGGTTCACATCTCCAATCCGGTAAATTGACATCGTAGCTCGCCAGGGAACAGTTTGAACAAGTTTATATACCTAACAGGAATTAAATAAAACTTGCCGGCAGTTTAAAACTGTATGCTGGACCGAGATTCGAACTCGAGACCTTTGCCTTTCGCGGGCAAATGGTCTACCAACTGAGCTACCCAAGCACGACCACGCCCCGTCCTCACAGCTTTAATTCCGCCAGTACCTCGTCTCCTACCTTCCAAACTTCACAGAAGCTCTCCTGCGAACCTTGCAGACGAGGTACTGGCGGAATTAAAGCTGTGAGGACGGGGCGTGAGTCGTACTTGGGTAGCTCAGTTGGTAGAGCACTTGTCCGCGAAAGGAAAAGGTCCCGATTTCGAGTCTCGGTCAGGTACACAGTTTTAATCTGCCACGAAGTTTCATATCAGCGCACGCTCCGCTGTAGAGTGAAAATTTCATTCTAGAAACAACCCCCAGGTTGTGGCTAAGCCATTGTTTTGTTGTGGTCTTCAGTCCTGAGACTGGTTTGATGCAGCTCTCCATGCTACTCTATCCTGTGCAAGCTTTTTCATCTCCCAGTACCTACTGCAACCTACATCCTTCTGAATCTGCTTAGTGTATTCATCTCTTGGTCTCCCTCTACGATTTTTACCCTCCACGCTGCCCTCCAATACTAAATTGGTGATCCCTTGATGCCTCAGAACATGTCCTACCAACCGATCCCTTCTTCTGGTCAAGTTGTGCCACAAACTTCTCTTCTCCCCAATCCTATTCAATACTTCCTCATTAGTTATGTGATCTACCCATCTAATCTTCAGCATTCTTCTGTAGCACCACATTTCGAAAGCTTCTATTCTCTTCTTGTCCAAACTATTTATCGTCCATGTTTCACTTCCATACATGGCTACACTCCATACGAATACTTTCAGAAATGACTTCCTGACACTTAAATCAATACTGGATGTTAACAAATTTCTCTTCTTCAGAAACGCTTTCCTTGCCATTGCCAGTCTACATTTTATATCCTCTCTACTTCGACCATCATCAGTTATTTTGCTCCCCAAATAGCAAAACTCCTTTACTACTTTAAGTGCCTCATTTCCTAATCTAATTCCCTCAGCATCACCCGACTTAATTAGACTACATTCCATTATCCTTGTTTTGCTTTTGTTGATGTTCATCTTATATCCTCCTTTCAAGACACTGTCCATTCCATTCAACTGCTCTTCCAAGTCCTTTGCTGTCTCTGACAGAATTACAATGTCATCGGCGAACCTCAAAGTTTTTATTTCTTCTCCATGAATTTTAATACCTACTCCGAATTTTTCTTTTGTTTCCTTTACTGTTTGCTCAATATACAGATTGAACAACATCGGGGACAGACTACAACCCTGTCTTACTCCCTTCCCAACCACTGCTTCCCTTTCATGTTCCTCGACTCTTATAACTGCCATCTGGTTTCTGTACAAATTGTAAATAGCCTTTCGCTCCCTGTATTTTACCCCTGCCACCTTTAGAATTTTAAAGAGAGTATTCCAGTCAACATTGTCAAAAGCTTTTTCTATGTCTACAAATGCTAGAAACGTAGGTTTGTCTTTCCTTAATCTTTCTTCTAAGATAAGTCGTAAGGTCAGTATTGCCTCACGTGTTCCAGTGTTTCTACGGAATCCAAACTGATCTTCCCCGAGGTTGGCATCTACTAGTTTTTCCATTCGTCTATAAAGAATTCGTGTTAGTATTTTGCAGCTGTGACTTATTAAGCTGATAGTTCGGTAATTTTCACATCTGTCAACACCTGCTTTCTTTGGGATTGGAATTATTATATTCTTCTTGAAGTCTGAGGGTAATTCGCCTGTTTCATACATCTTGCTCACTAGATGGTAGAGTTTTGTCAGGACTGGCTCTCCCACGGCCGTCAGTAGTTCCAATGGAATATTGTCTACTCCGGGGGCCTTGTTTCGACTCAGGTCTTTCAGTGCTCTGTCAAACTCTTCACGCAGTATCATATCTCCCATTTCATCTTCATCTACATCCTCTTCCATTTCCATAATATTGTCCTCAAGTACATCGCCCTTGTATAGACCCTCTATATACTCCTTCCACCTTTCTCCATGTCTCCGCAATATCCTTTCTTCCAGGAGTGTTAGTTCTGCTAGGTTCGCAGAAGAATTTCTGTGAAGTTTGGAAGGTAGGAGACGAGGTACTGGCGGAATTAAGGCTAGTTTTATCACCTATTGATCTTTTTGAATTAGAAAAATCATCGTTACAATTTTAATTACTGTCACGTTGTAAGGGAATGTCGATTGTTGATTCATTGACACACCATTCTGCTTCTCATGAAATCCAGTCCTATCAGCATCCTTCTGTGTGGCTATACACCTTATCCGGAATCACAAGTGTGGCCAACAATGTTCCCTTCAATGATGTAACCTCCTCAGCTCCTTTTATCCACACTGTTGGGCACCGCCTGGCCTCCGTTCCTGTCTTGTAATGTTTGTGTATAATAATACATTCGACCAAATAAAATGCTGAATCAAATGCCTCACTATCCTGCAGCGGTTCTACTATACACATCATATCACTTGGTAACTGAGGCTCAATATTAACCCATAGCTATTTCCTGGTGCCTGAATATCATTACTCATTACTCACGGTTTAAATGGATTGTCCTATATACTAGACGCTCCTTGTGACAGATCAACATTGACAAAACTTTCACCTAGGTGGATTGTCTTCCCACATAGCTTCACTATAACTCATCGAAAGTCAATCGAGGCATGATGCTGAAGCATCAGGATGTAGCTCCCGATGTAGCTCTCGCTTAAATGAGACACCACCACACATATTGCCTAAACTTGGTTGTCCCAAAACGAAAAACTGAACATTAACATGCCCGAATGGTCGTATATCACTTACCTGTAGTCCATACAACTTGTAACGTGGTGGGTTGCAACACCTCCTATCTGCTAATTCTCTTGAGCCCAATAACGCATGTGCCCCATGTCTAATAATACTTTGTATTGCCTACCACCTATCACGCCCACTAGGGCACATCCCGCATCTGAATTCGTTTATACGGCATTTATCTTTAATGAGAGCTCCTATCGACGGCTCTGGGGTGTCCTCTTGAGTTTAACAGGTACTTCGTACCACTCAGGTCACTCTTACCACCATCCTCTATAAATTGTCGGAAATCTACGCAATCGCTATTACCCCTTCATGGCTGTTAACACTGCCTCTGCACATGCTCTGTATGCCTGCAATCAATTAATGGTCAAATTAATCGTCTCAGCAGTAACTGATTAAAGGACTCTACGATGTTCACGATTACTGCTCTAGTTCCTCGTTACCCAAAAATTTGTTGGTGTTATCCGGTTACTGCTGGTACCTTTGGAGTTAAAAGTGTAGATTCCTTCCTAGCCCCTACCCCCCTCCCTCCACCCCCCCTCTCCGACACACACACACACACACACACACACACACACACACACACACACACACACACACACACTTTTGCTTCCCCACATCACTTCAGATCGGCCTGCATGCGGTTCTTTAAAATACAATCGCTGAAATTGCTACTTGTGGCTGAACTGGCTTCCTGCACATAATTATTAGATCAATAAATATCAGATTTAGCCAGCTATTTCAGCTTTTAATTTGTCATTTGTAATTTTACCTATAAACTGTACAACGTTTGTGCTTTTCCATGTTTCGGTGATTTAATTTGTTCACGTAAATCATTTTAGATTCACTTAGCCGTATATTAACGTTTTATATTGTATATTAAATCGAAGGGGTCTATCCAGTCTTCTCATCTATCCCCCAGTAGTTAGACACACACGATTCACATCGTTGCCGCTTCCATGTCCTAGCGCACATTTGATCACCCTTACACATGCTGCTGGCTGGCCAGTTACTCGTGTTTTTCAGAAGTGTTTGGGCATTCTTTTGTGCATTTCCGACGTTGATGCCTACCTCTGTTTTTGGTAGGTTTTACGTAGTAATCAGTCTTTATAATCCTTTCCATAATTGCGGCATACCATCCGGTTTTTGGGTATGGTTTCCTTATTGTCGTTCCTGCACTACATGGTATAATTTTCTTTTTCAGTCGTCAAATTTTCATTCCATGTACAAGTTATTTGGACTGCTAGCTAACCTTTAGGTCATTCTCCATCAGGTCTTATTACTTTTAGGACACACACCTACCTTGCAGATGATTTATTTTATGGGACTGGCTATGAATGCTAGTTTTTTCCCCCTAATATGTGATGTATATCATGACGTGACTCCAAGGAGTACATTTTTATTTACGTTTCTGCTTAGATTTGGGTTTATTTATTTTTCTACATGATTGTCTTTCCCCTTACGTACAGACAAGTTAGATCCTACTGCTTCACTTTCCTAAACTGTGTGGTCTCTGCGGATAATTTTTTGTTTTATCGTAATTGAATTTTTATGTTGTTCACAAACTGCAACATAAGCCTTGCACGCTAATTAAGGCTATAGAACCATAGTCTTTTCCGAGTGGACTTCTGACCAAAAAGCGTTTCTGGTAGCTGGAATCGGAGATCTTTAATCCCGCTTTTTAAGTTCTTGTGGTGATATTTCCACAGAAACTTTCATCCCCTAAGATATATTTTCGTAGAAGCCAAAACAAATTTTCTTACATTTAGTTTAAATAATGTTTTAATATGACGAAATATTTTCAAAAAAATTTTCACACCTTATTTCACAACGTTATGGGCTGAATTTCGAAAAAAATAATACTGAAACAATTACCTTTTACTTCTAACCGTAATGACCGTCCGGGGTGGCCGAGCGGTTCTAGGCGCTACAGTCTGGAACCGCGCGACCGCTACGGTCGCAGGTTCGAATCCTGCCTCGGGCATGGATGTATGTGATGCCCTTAGGTTAGTTAGGTTTAAGTAGTTCTAAGTTCTAGGGGACTGATGACCTTAGAAGTTAAGTCCCTTAGTGCTCAGAGCCATTTGAACCATAACCATAATGCTAATTTTCGGATATTTAGTTTCAAAAATGGTTTTGTAACGGAATATATCCAAATATATCCATAAAACTTTAATCCCTCATTTTACTACTTTAAGGATTGAATATTCAAAACCCCGTGATCCAGAGGCAGCAACGCTAGCCACTATACCACGAACTGCGGACAGAATGATAAGACATCTGTTAAGACATCATGTTGCAACTTCCATGGTACTAGAGGGAGCTATAGAGAGTAAAAGCTGTAGAAGCAGACAGAGATTGGACTACACCCATTAAATAATTGAGGACGTACGTTGCAAGTGCTACTCTGAGATGAAAAGGTAGGAACAGCACAGGAATTCGTGGCAAGCACATCAGTGCACATTAATGTTTTACTGGAAACGTGTCAACTCAGAACATCATTACGTCTCATTCAAATGATAGATGCTCAAAATCCAGGCAAATATTCCACCGGCTCAATTGAGACACACATACTCCATAAAATCGTTCCAGAGACTACACTGCCACAAAGTGACTTCCGGTCACTTCAAGATTTTAGTGCGACTGAAGTGGATACTGAAGCACGCTGCTACAGCTCTGGGAGAGAGAGAGAGAGAGAGAGAGAGAGAGAGAGAGAGAGAGAGGAGTCAAGTTTACTAAATTTATAAGCAAATGATAGGAGTTTGTTAGATGAATAAAGAAGCGGAACGGATTCCTTACGTAATTGTAAGATTTTCTCATTATCCCTAAGTCTGTTAACTAACATTGTTGGTATGTTTGTGTTATGGGTGTAATTCTAACATGTAATTGTGTGTATCATCATAACCAGTCCCTAGGCTATTTGCACTCTGTCAAATCGTATAATCTTACTGTGCCCTCAATCAAGATGTATTACGGCTTAAAAAACGTAGTGCCTTGCATGAAAATATCTGTCAAAATATATTCAAGTAGAATTCTTTTAACTTAATTTAATACTATCAAGGTTCATATTGTGACAAAAATATCGCGTACTAAATCTGCTATAACGTCAGACGTAGCTAATAATATCCATACCGCGCGAAACTGCAGGACAACTGATAAATTGATCAGTTTTATTTAACTTCAGTTACCGTTCAGGTAGTGAAACAACAAAATAGGAGAAGGCGGGGTAAAGTGGCCACTCTAAGGGAAAGTGAACTTTCACCAAATTATGGTCGTCGATAGAAGCTTACCACCTACACTTTTTGGTCATTTATATTACTAGGTATCACACCAAATATTTGTAAGTAAAAGCGAAAATAATATAAGACCTCCATTCATTTTTCTGAAGTCTTACGAAGTGATCACTTTTCCCTACCTAGCGGAGGGGGAGGGGACAGTAAGAGGGTGGTGGGGTAGTGCGGTCAGTTACATATTAATAGGATCTCGTGATTGTTGTTCTGATTTTCGGACATACTTTCTAGGCACCTGATGTCATAGGATCTGGAACAAAACCAAGCACCTTGGCCAGATCATTTTCAGTATTCGGCCGCATATAATAGAACGGAGACGGTTTAAAATAATAGAACTTCAGGAGCAGAATTATAGGTGACAGGAACTAGAAGTAAATCTAACCTGAAATATTATGCATGATATGCGGAAGTACTGTAACTAACCCTTAACAGGGTAACTTGGCCACTTTTCCCGACAAGTAACGTGGCCACTTTCACCGATCGGACACCAAGGTTCACAGATGAAAATATCAAACAGGAACAAACAACAGGGATCTGCATTTGTGGTCCAAAATACTTTGCTGAAACGTTACTCTAAATATCACTTGGGTAACATGATTAGTGTAACTTACTTAAATTACATCAGAAGACCGATAATCAGAAAAGTGTTCACTAAAGTATAACGGAACAGACTTCCTGTGTCAAACTCACTGACAACAGTGATGCTGCATATTAGAACTAGTCTGACCACTTCTCGGTAGACAACAGCACTATTCAGGGAAAATAATGCAATGGCCACTTTTACCAGCCTGGTCACTTTACTCCACCTTCCGTAACTAAAGAGAAATGTAAATTGATGTCGTGCTTCTTGTTAACTTATCCTGTGCATGATAAATGAGTAAAAGTATTTTACAGTTAGTAGTTAACTACAGTAGCTATTTGATGTGAGAGCTGGTAAGTAACATTACGCATTGTGAAAATTACTACCCATATAAGGTAACAGTGTTAGTATGATGAAGCAGTTGCAATCTCACAATGCCATTTTCAAGCAGAAAACCGTAGAAGTAATTCTTCGGTATTATCACTTTTTCTTTGCTATTCACTTAAAACTATAGCTTCTGTAAATTCAGCTTTCCAAATACAGGAGCGACCTCTTGAATTTACGTAGGGCACATGTACAGCCCGTGAAGTTCGCGTTTGAAGCACACGCTTCAGTAACTCGATTTTCATTCTAGTCGTTCAACTTCGGGAAGCGTCATGTAAAGAATTATTCTCCTCCCTAGCGGCATGCTTTCAGCTTCGTCGTTGCCATAACACGAAACTCTGACGTAAAGGTTTTTGATATTAAATCGTCCAACGAACTTTTCCACGGAGCGGCAGCTTCCGTCGGCATAAAGCGCTCGCGCACACAGCTTCTTTCATGCTTCGCAGGACTCAGGAATGTTTTTAGCGCAAAGCAGCAGAAGTGGCAGAAACTTAAAAACTGCGTTTTTTGGCCACGTGGAAAGGCTCTTAATTTGCTGTTAATCGAATCCCAGCAAACGCAAAGTTAAATAGCATGGTGCAGACGGCAAAGGACGGCCGTATTAGCGTGTACATCCCTTTGTTCATTTTCGCCGGTAAATGTACGTCTGTAAAGAGTAAAAGAGTGTATACAATTACGTAACACACTTTTTCAGGAAACGACGCTACGTACTAAACCACTCGAAAAAACAATTCGTAAACATCATTAAGTTCTAGTAATGATAAGTTGGTTATAGCAACCACGGTCTTTCCTTGTTAGATTTTTCTTTCGTACCTAAGAAAGTCAGAGTCTGCAGAAAAAGAAAAACTTAATGTAGAAATAAGGACAAACGTTTTCTGACCACAAGCATGTCACAGTTTTTATTACGAAGGCAGGTATGTTTATGTAATCAAAATACAGTGAATTCGCTCCGTAACATATTTTACTGCATTTCCGAACATAACAACGAGGGGGCCCACAGATTCAGATATTGATTTATCTGTTAAAGGAAAAAAAGCGAACAAGCTGAACCTCAGTATGAAACCCATCCAGTTATGAATCTTAAAAAAAAACGAAATACAGGAAGGTATTAAGGTTCATTATATGAGATCTTAATTTTTAAAAAATTTTCCACGGTCTACAACAAGGAACAAACAGAGCATGTTGCTTCTACAGAACGTGATGGAGATTCTTATTATGGTAATGTACAATGTCGGTGTTGACAAATCCGTGATACAACATTGCATAACGTGAATTTTCAACATAGACACAGTACAATAATACAATAAATATTACACTCCTCGGCGGATTAAAACGACGATCACATGAGGTGTCCATCATCGCTGGCGAGCATTTGGAGTTGTGAACAAGTGTGATTCGGTTCTGGAGACATGCTCAGATATCGGAAGTGGTTAAGGTGACCGCGCGCGTTAAGTGGGAAATCCGGGTTCGTGTCCCGGACCAGCACACTTTCCATGTGTCACTGATAAACAGTACAGCCGAAGTCAATTTTGATTCGCTATTTGCGAATCAAATTTCATAGTACGAGAGGCCATCAATTCCTCTCCTGTCCCAAACTCTTCATCTCACAGTAACATTTGCAACCTACGTCCTCGTTCGTTTATTTGCTAGAAATCTTCCAATCTCTGCTTTCCCCTAAAGTTTTTACCCTCTACAGCTCCCTCTAATACCATCAAGTTGGTGTAATGTCGTAACAAATGTCGTACCAACCTGTCCCTTCTTCTTGTCAGTGTTTTCCGTATTTTCATTTTCTCAACAATTCTACATTGTCAGTCTACCGAATGCACTGATTCTCTTCTGTTCCGCTTCTCCCACAGTCCATATTTCGCTACCATATAGTGCTGTGCCCGAAACGTACAATCTCATAAATATCTTCCTCAGACTACCGCCTATATTTTATACTTGCAGACTTTTCTTCGCCAGCAATACCCTTCTTGCCAGCCTTTTATGTCCTCCCTGCTCTGTCCATCATAAGTTATTTTGCTCCCTAGGTAGCAGAGTTCCTTACATTCATCTACTTCTTGATGACCAATCCTGATGTTAAGTTTCTCGATGTCATCATTTTTGTCACTTCTCATTACTTTAGTTTTTCTTCGATGTACTCTTAATTCGAATTTTGTGTTTATTAGATTGTTCATTACCTTCAGCAGATCCTGTAATTCTTCGTCACCTTCACTGAGGATAGTAATGTCGTCAGCGAATCTTATCATTGATATACTTTCACCTAGAATTTTAAAATCTCTTCGAACCTTTATTTTATTATCGCCATTGCTTCTATATTCCCGTCCTACACCCTTTTTAATCCCAGCACTTCTCTCTTGGTTTTCCAATCTTATTGTTCCTTCTTGGTTGTTGTGCATGTTGTATATTACCCGTCGTTGCCTATACCTTACCCAATTTTTCTAAGAATTTCGAATATGCTGCTCCATTTTACAATTCGAACATCTTTTCTTCAGTCTTGCTTCCATTATCATCGTCATCCAACACAACCTTAATTTTCTGTTCTACTCTTCTGTACATTATACTTCTCAGAAACTTTAATAGATGAGCAGTTAAGCTAATTGTGTGATGATTCTCCCACCTGTCAGCTCTTGCAATCTTGGGGATTGGTGCGGATGATATTTTTCCGAAAGTCAGATGGTTTATTACCAGTCTCATACATTCTACACACCATCGTGAATAGTTGTTTTGTTGCCCATTCCCCTATTGATTTTAGAAATTCTGATAGAATGTTGTCTATCTCTACTGCCTTATTCGATGTTATGCCTTGCAAAGGAATTTTAATTTCTCATTCTAATACTCTATGGTTCAAATGGCTCTGAGCACTATGGGACTCAACTGCTGAGGTCATTAGTCCCCTAGAACTTAGAACTAGTTAAACCTAACTTAACCTAAGGACATCACAAACACCCATGCCCGAGGCAGGATTCGAACCTGCGACCGTAGCGGTCTTGCGGTTCCAGACTGCAGCGCCTTTAACCGCACGGCCACTTCGGCCGACTCTAATACTCTATTCCCTCTCTCTTCTATAACGACTGTTTTTTTTCCTTCTTCTATCACCTCATCAGACAAGTTTTCGCCATCATACAGGCTCACAAAGTACACTTCCCAACTATCCACTCTCTCCTCTGCATGTAACAGTGGAAATACAATTGCACTCTTAACGTTACCGCCCTTTAATTTCACCAACTTTTCTATATGTGAGTCAGTCCTTCAGTCATTTCTCTGTCGAAATCTTCACATTTTTCAAGTAGCTATTTCGCCTTACCTTCCTTGCACTTCCTCTTTATTTCTTTCAGAGTGACTTGTATTTCAGTATTCCTGAATTTCTCGCAACATTTTTGTACTCCCTTCTTTCCCCGATCACCCGAAGTATTTCCTCTGTTTCCCACCAACTTCCGTGATTACCCTTTTTAGTGATATCCATTGCTCTTCGACTGAACTGCCTACTGAGCTATTCCTTATCGCAGTATTTGTAGCCTCAGAGAATTTCAAGCGTACCTCTTCATTTGTTAGTACTTCGATATCCCACTTATTGCCCTTTGATTCTTCGTGATCATTCTCATAATCTTCAGCCTGCTCTTCATCACTACTAATTTGTGGTCTGCGTCTATACCTGCTCTAGACTATCTGATTTCGAAATCACTGCCCCGATCATTATGTAATCTAACTGAAATCTTCTTTGCAAGTATACTCCACCTCTTATGATCCTTGAACAGAATATTCGCTATTACTAGCTGAAATATATGGCAGAACTTAATTGGTGTTTATCCTCTGTCATTCGTTCTGCCTAGCCCGTATACTCCCGTAATCCTTTCATCTGTTCGTTCCCCTACGACTACATTCCAGTCCCCGCCTCAACCACGGCTGTTAGATTTTCATCTCCATTTACGTACTGCATTACCAGTTCAATATCCTCGAATACTTTCTCCATCCCTTCATCTTCAGCTTGCGATGTCGACATGTATCCCCTGAACTATCGTTGTCGATGCTAGTTTGCGGTCGAATCTGATGAGAACAACTCTATCACTGAACTGTTCACAGTAATACACTCTCCGCTCTACCTTCATATTCATAATGAATCCCAATCCGGTTATGCCATTTTTTACTGCTGTTGATATTATCATATATTCATCTGACAAGAAATGCTGGTCTTCTTTCCATTTCACTTAAATGGTGCCGGCCGCGGTGGCCGAGTGGTTCTAAACGCTTCAGTCCAGCACCGTGCGACTTCTACGGTCGCAGGGTCGAATCCTGCCTCGGGCATGGTTGTATGTGATGTCCTTAAGTAGTTCTAAATTCTAGGGGCCTGATGACCTCCCATAGTGCTCAGAGCCATTTGAACCATTTTGAACTTAAATGATTCCCAATATATCTTGACTGAGCCTTAGCATTTCCCTTTTCAGGCTTTCTAACTATCCTAATACACTCAAACCTATGACATTCCATGCCACAACTCGTAGAACATTGTCCTTTTGTTTGTTATTCTTTCTTTATCTCACAGTCATCTCCTATTTGGCTGTCCCCTCCGAATGGGTTACTATTCCCGAATATTTTGCAACGAAGATATCATGACACATTTTCAATAACAGGCCACATATCCTATGGGTAAACATCAGGAGTGTAATGCAGTGGTTTCCGTTGCCTTGTCCATTCTCATGCCGTTGGTCATTGCTGATCTTCCACTTTTAAGGGCAGTTTCCCACCGTAAAGGCAAGAGAGTGTCCTGAATCTCTGTCTGCTCCTCCACCCTCTTTGACAATTCCGTTGGTAGAATGAGGGTGACTTCTTTTTCTGGAGGTCTTTGGCCGCTATTGATGATGATGATTTTCATTCAAAAGTTTATCGGTGGTGGGGCTCGAACCAGGTTCCGATGGCGTTTCTGTTGCTAAGCAAAGACGCAACTACTTTTTTCTTTTAGTTCTCATTTTGTTCTATATCGTTCGTTGAATTTGTTCGTGGCGGAAGTCCGATGACGCCCGTTCAGGTTCTTTGTTGGTCCGTTCACTCAGTTTTTTATTACAGGGGGTAGCTAACCCTCAACCACTAGACCACCAATGCGATCCTCTAGTCATCATGCCGTTTAAATGGGTCCAATTGTAACACCATAGCTTACACACTACATACTTTTTGTTGATTCATTTAGCTTTCTGTTTTGTTCAACATCCAATCGTTGAACTTCTGTAATTAGTGTGTGATTAATTCGATACTGTAATGAAGTGTAATATCTGCAATATGCACAATATGAGCAAATGATATGTTTTGTCTTTCTCACATAATCTCTTCGGATATCTTTTAGGTTGAATAATTTTGTTTAAGTATTTTTTTGTAGAAACACCAATATGTGTAACTGATCTATTTTATTTAATATGTTTGGTTTCTGTTATGTAACTGCTGATCCTCGCTTAGGGTTCTTAGTTATTTTGTATGTAAAAGGTGACGTGGTTCCCCTCGGGAACGGAAAAGTGTAGCGCGCGCAAAATGTGGTTAGCATGGATAGAAAGGTGGAACAAAGAGTCAGTCGGGGATGAGCTACTGAACCGCCAACAGCTCATGTAACAACAGTGGATTGTGCTGGTGCCGCGACAGGCTTTTTGTGCCGTTTCCCAATGTGCCAAGGTCTCGAATGGGTGTATTTGTAATCTAGCTCTGTTTTGGAAATGGTATCTATCATCGCCATCAAGAAATGACAGAGCTTTATCATTATCAACTGCTGATCCACCTACCAGAACGTACTCGCCACCACATTGCGCAATCACTATAACGAATTAGAGGAATCGTATAAATGTAAAGTGAAGGATCAGCTCATTGGATGTTTTAGTGTGCCCAAATATAAGGTAACTTATAACTGAATTTAAGTACCTACCTTGATTTTACCCTTATCACCACACCTCTCAGGTTCCTCTCCGTTTGAACTACGATTACCGAGTGTCGTTGTTGTGGAAAAATGAAAGCCTCAAAGCCAAACAGTTAATTAAGTAATGTTGTTCGATATTGGTAATAAGGGAGTATTCAGATTTACTGTGGATTTGGTAAAATTGTGGCAGGTAATAAATGTAGCTTTGTGATTGAAACAGTTTTGTGGACTTTCAAAGTTACCTATTTAATCATTGACTTGAAAGTAGAAGACTGTGGTAATAAAGACAGGCAATAAACCATCTTGAGGTTAGTTCAAAAAGTAAACATTACTAAAGTTTGGCTTGAAATGTTCTTCTTAGTGAACAATTTGCTGATACTTTCAAAAAGTAAAAGTTCTTAAAAGTGAGGTTTATATGGTTTGATTACTTAATAATCTTAGTGCTGCCTGTTGTAAATTGCAAAATGTGAGTCAGTATCTTAAAAATATGTTAATTTTGTTGTCTTACTGCAGTAAAAGTGGAGAACTGCAATTGTGGAAAGTTATATACTCATGCTTGCTAAGTGCTTGTTTCTCTTCTGTATTGAAAGTGCACATGAATAGTGTAACAGGATCCACTGTTTGTCCATTGTGCTCATGACAGATAACAACAGAAAAACCACTATCTATGAAAACACTAACTTCTTTTATTCATAGGACAGTGAGAAGTAGTTTGCTAGAGAATTTTTTTAAAATTATTCCCATGTCAGACATAAAAGTGTTTGGTAAAAGAGAGACTAAACCTGTGCCCAATTTATAAAATTGCTGTGAACTTTATTCACATTTCATGTCAGATAGGAAAGTGTTTGAAAAGTGATACTAAATCTATGTCCAATTTATAATTTTATAGTAAATATTAATAGAAATATTATTGAAACCATTCAGTTTGCCTAAGCCCTGAAGGCAATGGTGTATGTCATGATCTGTTGTACTTACGCAAATAGCCTTGTTCTTCTATAACTGTTAGCATTTTTTTTAACGTGAACATATGCAGAGGCCAGAGTTCATTACACTCTCGTGTGACAAAGTGTAGGCTGTGTTTGCCCATTGAAGTTACTTATTGCCGGCCGAGGTGGCCGAGCGGTTCCAGGCGCTTCAGTCTGGAACCGCACGACCGCTACGGTCGCAGGTTCGAATCCTGCCTCGGGCATGGATGTGTGTGATGTCCTTAGCTTAGTTAGGGTTAAGTAGTTCTAAGTTCTACGGGACTGATGAACTCAGAAGTGAAGTCACATAGTGATCGGAGCCATTTGAACCAAGTTACTTATTGTCAGTTTCTTGAACAAGAATGTTATTCATTCTTATGCCTACTTAGGCTGGCGACCGTGTTTATTATCATTTGGACACTGTGGATAGGTAAATTATTGTTAGTTACTGTTTAAATATTTACGAAATTCTGACTTTCACTTCCGATAAACCACCTCCGTTGGGTACATCACGGTCAACACAACTGAATTCCTTTCAGAGGGTAACACTGCTCTGCATCTTTATACCGCAATTGCTTTAATAAAAATAATTTCATTTATACGAACTGCCTCCAGCTTTGAGGTTATGGTATAACAATAGCAGGCGGTAGTGTTGTACACTGTTTTAGGTTCAAAATGGCTCTGAGCACTATGGGACTTAACTTCTGAGGTCATCAGTCCCCTAGAACTTAGAACTACTTATACCAAGCTAACCTAAGGACATCACACGCATCCATGCTCGAGGCAGGATTCGAACCTGCGACCGTACGGTCGCGCTGTTCCAGACTGTAGCGCGTAGAACCGCTCGGCCACCCCGCCGGCACAACGTTTTAGGGTTTTTTCAGATTTATTTATTTTAAGTTGTAGATGGATGCCCTTCCTGTCACCAGTGCCAGGTAAAGACTGAACTCACTAAATGAAAAAGGAAGATGAAACTAAGAGGAATAGTGCAACAATGACAACTTCCAAAGAAATTCAACATTTTTCGAAGAGGATATCGGGATTACGAGAAGTGTAAAATGATTGTGACGACGATTATAATGACGGTGATGGTGGTGATGGTGGTTGTGGTAGCGACGGACGTGGTGGTGGTGGTGGTGGTGGTGGTGCTTGGAGAAGCACCAGATCTCACTCTGCTTAATGAAAAGAACTGAAAAGACATTACGGTCCCCTGACAGCTACTGTGGAACAGTAGTGGAAAGGATTTGAGTTACTGCATTCAGAGTAACATCTACATAAAATGAGCACATTTTTAGAACTGCCTATAAAAACAGCATGAAAACATATATAACTTTAGCACTGTTATCTTGTCAAAGACATATGTATCTCACTGAATAACTTACCATAAATAATAAATACAATACAATTTCGTCATTAATACTGACGGTGTCTCTGTTTATGCAGCAATTGCAGTTATTACTAGATAATGTCCTTTAGACATGAATGCATGTCAGAAGAAACAGACACTGTCTTTGACGATTTGCAGCTGTGGACATCATGAATCAGATTCACAATTCGTGGATATGCTTTAGTGTCGGTTACTTGTGACAAACGAAAATTTGTGCCCGAACTTGACTCGAAACCGGATATCCGGCTTGTCATGATCGGTCGCCTTAACCACATATTTTTTAAAATTAATTCATGAAACATGACTTTATTTAAGGGAATATAATACATTGCATTTGTTTCTGTGCTTCTTCCCAGCAACCACACAATGTACAATAATGAAGACTGGGAAGAGATCGCCTTCCGGCAGATCAAACAAATACGCCATACACCCGTAGTTGTACGCGATTAGTTATAAGTTGATCCTCCCCTTGCCCTGTAGGCGAGGTCCGGATTCGTCGGCTCGAAGAATAATCCCGTATGTCCCTGCCACTTGTGATGTGCTGAAAATCAGACACTCACTATGAAGTCAGTTTCTCATGCAGGCCATTCACCTGTGGGCAGGGTCCAAAAACACTGGTCTAAAACAGCCCCAGAATCTATGATATCGTCACCGTCGTAGAGCAGATAACATATCGACGTTCATTTGCTCCGTGTCATGGTGTTAGACGTAGTTTAACGGAAAGGTATCATCCTTGAAGAAAGTGAGTGGGACCACTGTGTGTGTTGCCGTGCAAAGAAGAAGGGTATTTTTCTTATCAACAGCCACACCTACGCAGAAGATCCGCACTCAAGGGAAGGTACATGCTTATTAGTAGACGACACTTTCGGCAGAGTGGAGATCGGCCATATTACCGGCATAGAGATGTTGCTGCGTCATGTGGTTTTGGTTGACCACCAGATATCAGCGTCTGTCGAGAAAGGCCTGATGTGCTGAACGCCAGACCACAGGCCAGGCTACCGTAAGATAATGGCATTCCACAACGTTCCGGTTGTTTCTTCTCATCCTCCGTTGGTGAACATGGGAGATCGGCGTGGATTTAACTGTAGCCAATGAAAAAGTATTGACTTGGGAAAGCGATGAGAAAATATACACCACTGCAATAGGCGGTAGTTGGGAGGGTGAGCTAGCGCTTCGATCAGCGTGCCCATTAAGCTGTGCCACCATCGGATCCACGACTTTATCATCATCTTGACATAGAAGGCTGCCGCTCGGGCTTGACGTTGATGAGACCTAGGCCGCCGTCACTGGTGGATGGGGCTAGTATATCGTACAGTACTTTTAGGTTCATCACCGTGCTCACGAATTGGCCAAAGGCGCCAAAGTCTTCGCCATCACTCAAAGGATGGTCAGGCTTGGTATTCTGGGCGCCTGGTCAACGTTGACATAAATAAACCTTTAAATCATGTTTAATGTCCGGAGAAGGTTCCCGGAGACGGTCGGATGCATCCTTTGAAGAAGGCGGATATAATTAATCATCACCAGGTCCTGGCTACCTTCCGGGAAACACCAGCCTATTACTTCGTTAAATTCATACGGCTGCCCGCAGCATCTCCGTATGTGCATTTCATTCCGGCATCCTTCGCACTTCGATTCCTGATCGCGCCAAAAACACCAGATCGTCCGCATACGCACGGCAAATGAAGGTGTTGCCTCTCAACATACTTTCGTCAGGCGGCAATGCATTCTGTGCTGACAGGCGATAGCGTACACAATCGCCGATAACGGGCATCCATGTCGTACCGATTGGGAGATTGTCCGTAGCACCTCAGAGTAGACGCATGACAACGTATAAAAAGGCTCGGGGAAAGATCTACCACCGAAACTACGCCTCAAAATGGTCGTGATTCGCCGTATCGAAGGAGTGGTCGAAAGCTCCACTCACGCAACAAGCCTCTGCCATGGTGATAACGTCCCTATAATTGCGAGCGCCATATCATTGCCATTACCAAGACACGTTTGGTCCAAAGGGACAATTTGGGGCAGAACACGCCGAATGCGAGCAAACAGAATCCGGGCGAAAATTTTGAAATCACTGTTAACCATAGTGAGAAAATAATTTTCAACACCGCTGCAGCCTGACTGCTTGGGAACCGGGAAAAGATGGCCTTCGACGCATTCAAATGGTAGTACGCCGGCGTCATCAGTTCCTGGCGCCTCTTTACCCAGCCATGAACCGTAATGTCTTTGAATGCGCGATACAAGTCAAGTGGAAAACCATTTGGGTCTGGTGATTTGTTGGCAACACCATTGAGAAGAGCGTCATCGATGTCAGCCGTCGTGATCGAGTCTGTTAGATTCGCCGCAGCCAGCGAATGGAAAGGTTCGTCCGTCGCTGGGGACTCAGGAGCCTCCGCTTCATAAAACCGCCGGTAGCGTTTCACAAAGGCATCCGCAATATTCTTATGGGCTGTCAAGCGTAGACCACCTGGAATGTGGAGGGCATGTACCATTGCAGTCTAGCATTTCCGATTTAGCGGATTACAAGGTACATGGACTTCAAATGGCGACGTGAGAGCGTGATGACCTTCACTTTTATCTGTTGTAATTCCACCTGACGTGCAGGCTATACACACAGAAATAAGGAAAATCTCAGTAGGCAGTACAGTTGAAGAGGAATGAACATGTCTAAAAGGGCAATCACAGAGGTTAGAAAGTAAAACATGGGTACAAAGAAGATAACTGCGAAGAAACGACAGGTAAAAGAAAAAGTACTTCGGTTGATCGATAAAAAAGGAAGCACAAAGACTTCCAGGGAAATTCAGGAATACAGAATGAAATAAATAAGCGAAATGGCAGCAAGCAAAATGTGAAGAAATCGAAAAAGAAATTATTGTTGGAAGGACTGGCTCGGCATACAGGAAAGTCAAAATAACCTTTGGTGAAAATAAAAACAATGGTGGTAATATTAAGAGTGCAACAGAAATTCCATCATTATATGTAAATGAGAGAGCCGATTGGTGGAAACAGTACAGTAAGGGCCTCTATGAGGGGGAAGATTTGTCTTATAGAAACAGGATCATGCCACCAAGTTGCTGCCAAGAATAAAACACACAAGAATGGAAAAGAAAATGGATAATCTGTTAGATGACTGTCGCACCACTTTGGGGGCGTTTTACTACTTACCTAACTTCGCCACATTCCAATTGTCGGATAGTACACCCTTTGCTGCTGCCGTAAGTTCGTGTCGTTTACCACATTCGGCTAAAGAAAGGTAAAAAAAGCCCGGGCCCTAATTTGGATCTTGGGATCCGATGTGGCCCGGAAAATAAAGTCCCTAATGGGCGAGACCGCGCGTGCAGTAGCATATTTGGCCCACTAAAAGCAAAGCTTGCGCGAGAGACGTTGCAAATCAGCGATCCACGCAACATGCTTTCGACTGGGGCCTTAGCGATACCGCTTAAAATGTGACCGTGCTGCCACCACATGCGTTTGACAGCCATATTACTAACTGAGCAACTGACGAAGCTACTCGTCATCAGGCGCGGCAGAGGGCATTAAATTCAGCACGCCCTCGTATGCTCCCGCTCTGCTGGACAATGGCGTCCTAATCAGCTCGGTCGATGATACGTCTTACCTGCCAATGCAGCAAGAATCGGCGCAGGTAATTCTCACGTCTTTTCGTAGAATCGTCAAAACCAGCGAACGGCGTCGGGAGCGACGAGGAAGAAGGCTTCTCTGCAGGCGCATGGTTCGACACCAGGGCGGATCAGTTCCGAGTTCTCTTTGAGCATCTCCTGCTGACAAAGCATAAGTTTGAATATATAATGAAATCTAGACCTTTCGCTGCTTACAGGCGATGATAAATATCAACGGAAGCAGTTGAAAAATGTGTGTCCCAACCGGGACTCGAACCCGGGACCTCCTGCTTACATGACACACGCTAGATCCGACTGAGCCATCGAAGGCGCCTATAGGCAGCGAAAAGTCTAGATTTCATTATAATTTCATTATTCGAGAGCTGCAAGATCACCAATGATATCTGTACAGACAGCATCTCCACACAGATAAGGCTTGCCGGCCAATGATCGTCTTCAGTGTGGATGCACTCAAATTGCCCGAAATCTTGCGGGAATCAGTAGACTGACTGCCGCAAGTATTGAGTATGATGGGCAGGGGCACTACGAATGTAGTGTTTGGACAGTAAGTGGGAAAGTGTGGGTCTCACCGGGAGCGTGCCAGAGGTAAGTCCCTGCAATCATGTATCGTGTGTGTCTTCGGTGGCTCAGTCGAATAGAGCGACTGCCATGTAAGCAGGAGGTCCCGGGTGCACACATTTTTCAGCTGTGCCCGATGATATTTATGAACTCCTGTAAGCAGTCAAAGGTCTAGATTTCATTATAACTTCATTCTTGGAGAGCTGCACGATCACCAATGATATCTGTACAGATATCAGCTTCATAAGTATAAGTTTAACTGAACACACTGTGCACCGAACTCTCCTAAGATGGGCTCCATAGCCTACGACCCATGTAGGTGCCGATCTTAACACCATGACATCGGCAACTACGACAGAAATGGACACGTGACCATCTGCACTTGGCGCAGTAGCAGAGCGTTGCGTAGTGTGATGAATCCCGATGACTGTTTCATCAAGCCTATGAGAAGACCCGAATCCGTTGCCTTCCAGGGGAACAGCTGCTTGACACCTGTATAGCAGGGACGGAGGCAGGCGGCTCCTTCTTGCTCTGTGGAACATTCACATGGACATCCATGGCTCCAGTAGAGCTCGTGCAAGATTCCATGACGACCAAGGAGTATTGTACACTGGTTGCAGACCACGTGTACCAGTTCATGATGATGATGTTGCTCGACAGCAGTGGCATTTTCAAACAAGATAAAGCGCTGTGTCACAAGGCCTGAGTGCGTTTGGGTCGTTCAAGAAACACAGTGGCGAGTTCCCATTCATGTGCTGGCCCGCCAGATCTGAACCCGATCGAATACATCCGAGATGTGATTGAACATGATGTTAGAGCTCATCGTCCCCCTCCCAGGAATTTACAGGGATTAGGTGACTTGTGTGTGCAGGTGTGGTGCCAACTTCCTCCAGTGATCTACCAAGGCCTTTTTGCTTCCATGCCACAATACGTCGGCTATTAAGCTATTAGGTAGGTGATCATAATATTCTGACTGATCAGTGTGTACTACTGTGTGGTCGCTAACAGGCACGGTGTCCGCACCGAAGTATGCCGGCATGGTAGCTCAGTGTGTTCGGTCAGAGGGCTGGCTGCCCTCTGTACTAAAAGAAAACTGACTGCAGTATTCAAAAATGAACTAGAAGGCTTGTCGTATGAGGTCCTCTCAGATCAAACTACGAGAAAAATTGTTAAAAACGATTAAATGCTTACTTTTATAAGCACAAGGTCTCTGGATCGAAGCTTACTGTGGTGCTTGCTTTTTCTTTATTCCCACATAACTCTAACAATAGATGTATTATCACAGCCCAGACTAACAGTATTTAATGACTGATTTATCATTTGCATAATATTTATACTGAAACATCAAAATATTTTTGTAAGGACATTAAAAATAAAAAACGACCATTATTAATCAAATCAGTATAGTCTTTTTATTGACATTATTATACCTATATTTGTGACACGTATGGAGTACTGCACGAATCACAATGATCGTATAGCAGGTGAAAATAATCATTGTGGCCTACAGCAAGCGAAATGAATACCGAGTATTTGTATGAACATTTAATGTTTTTGCTGCAAAAACTTGATTTACCTTCATAAACAGTTCTCGGTCATTACACAGTTTCCTGGCGTACCACGCATTTCTGATCGTATCACCGAATATTGGTCCAGACAACTGACGGTGTAAGATTGATTCAATTTTTAAGCAGGCTTCTCAAAAACATGACTCAGTCTGATAATTTACCAAACCATCATAGACGAGTTATTAGACTTACGTGGTAGGGCAGAAAAAGAAGCAGTAGTGGGAGCGAGGTTCGATCCAGAGTCTTTATTATTATTATTATTATTATTGTTGTTTTATCATTATTATTACTATGCTCTGACCACTTTTTCGTTTTCTTATTCTTCGTTTTCTTCTTTTTTACTTTTAAAGAGTTTTAGTCATTTGCAGGAAATTTCATTTTCCTTCTTCAGAAAATTACATCAACATTTAAACAGGAGCAAAAGAACATAATAAAATTGGCCTTTTGTTGAAGTGTGCAGAATGAGATTGCTGCACACTATAAAAATAAACCAGAATGACATAAAAGTAACATCGTAATAAAGTGTTATACACTACTGGCCATTTAAATTGCTACACCAAGAAAAAATGCAGATGATGAACGGATATTCATTGGATAAATATATTATACCAGAACTGACATACGACTGCATTTTCACGCAGTTTGGGAAAGTAGAACCTGAGAAATCAGTACCCAAAACAACCACCTCTGGCCGTGATAACGGCCTTGATACGCCTGGGCATTGAGTCAGACAGAGCTTGGATGGCGTGTACAGCTACAGCAGCTTCAACACGATACCACAGTTCATCGAGAGTGGTGACTGGCATATTGTGACGATCCAGTTGTTCGGCAACCATTGATCAGACGTTTTCAATTGGTGAGAGATCTGAAGAATGTGCTTGCCATGGCAGCAGTCGAACATTTTCTGTATCCAGAAAGGCCCGACAGGACCTGCAACATGCGGTCGTGCATTATCCTGCTGAAATGTAGGTTTTCGCAGAGATCGAATGAAGGGTAGAGCCACGGGTCGTAACACATCTGGAATGTAACGTCCACTGTTCAAAGTGCCGTCAGTGCGAACAAGAGGTGACCGAGACGTGTAACCAATGGCACCCCATACCATCACGCCGGGTGATACGCCAGTATGGCGATGACGAATACACGCTTCCAATGTGCGTTTACCGCGATGTCGCCAAACACGGATGCGACCATCATGATGCTGTAAACAGAACATGGATTCATCCGAAAAACTGACGTTTGGCCATTCATGCACCCACGTTCGTCGTTGAGTACACCATCACAGGCGCTCCTGTCTGTGATGCAGCGTCAAGGGTAACCGCAGCCATGGTCTCCGAGCTGATAGTCAATGCTGCTGCAAATATCGTCGAACTGTTCGTGCAATGGTTGTTGTCTTGCAAACGTCCCCATTGCTGACTCAGGGATCGAGACGTGGCTGCACGATCCGTTACAGGCATGCGGATAAGATGCCTGTCATCTCGACTGCTAGTGATACGAGGCAGTTGGGATTCAGCACGGCGTTCCGTATTACCCTCCTGAACCCACCGATTCTATATTCTGCTAAGAGTCATTGGATCTCGACCATCGCGAGCAGCAATGTCGCGATACGATAAACCGCAATAGCGATAGGTTACAATCCGATCTTTAGCAAAGTCGGAAACGTGACGGTACGCATTTCTCCTCATTACACGAGGCATCACAACGTTTCGCCAGGCAACGCCGGTCAACTGCTGTTTGGCAGCAGGTTGTAGGTGTCGCCACCGGCGCCAACCTTGTGTGAATGCTCTGAAAAGCTAATCATTTGCATATCACAGTTTTTTCTTGCTGTCGGTTAAATTTCGCGTCTGTAGCACGTCATCGTCGTGGTGTAGCAGATTTAATGGCCAGTAGTGGATGAAAACAAGCACTTACAGCTACAGACTTCTTGGCTGCTAGCGACAACACGTTAGTATATATGCGTGTCTAAGACTTTCAAATTTAATTTTCTAAAAAACGGTTTAGAGTTGCACTTTCCTTTTTACATATGTTTAATTCATAGACACGATCTACACACTCTGTCAATATGAATCAAATCAGTGAGGGCAAGTCCGTATGGTCCCCCTGTCAGATTGGTTACTTACTCTCTGGTGTCTCAGTAGCTCTCCTCGAATGTCAAGTACTAGTCACAGCTCCGTCACTGAGATACCAGATCGGATACGTTAAGGATATTGATTGCACCGTTGCATAGCGCTATAAACTTTTCCGACCTCCTCCTCCTTTTCAGCCTTCCGATTTTAGGCAAATTACCCAGTAACCTGCTTCTAACTCTAGATTACTTTGCACCGAAGAAGATATTGAAGCTTATCTCTTATCTTCGGCGTAGCTTCTCTGTCGCTGGCATACAGCAAACTATCTACACTTTCTCATCCAATTTTTTTCCTTTTCTTTTCTTATTTTATTCTCATCTGTTGATCTTTCCCTATCATTTCTGACTCTTCATCTAAGTAGCCAACGTCTTTCCCTCATTGATTCCATCCGTATTGTTCTCATACGTTTCTGTTAGATGTTACTACACCAGTACGACAAGAATGTACTGAAGAAATTGCTTAATGACAGGAAGACGTACCTTTCTTAATTTCCAAATATATATTGCTATATTTTTTGACGTTTCTACTTCATTGTTAATGATGTAGTTACTATTACTATTACCATTATTATTTCTTTCCTTTCTCAGACGTTATGTCTGGTTAAAAATGGAAAGTGATGCGTACCTTGATCAAGCGTGACTTCCTTTTAACTGTACGGTATATGTTACATAGCATTTGGGAACTTTCGGGTAATTGAACATGTATCAATAATTACGGATTTCTGTAGTTGTATATATACGTTTGGATGCAGCTGTATTGCATTGATGTACTGGTGGATATTGTGTGGTAAGGCTCCTGTAGTTGATAGTATAATTGGTATGATGTCAACCTTATCCTGATGCCACATGTCTTTGACTTCCTCAGCCAGTTGGATGTATTTTTCAATTTTTCCTCTGTTTTCTTCTGTATATTTTGTTGTATTGGGTATGGATATTTCGATTACGTGTGTTAATTTCTTCTTTTTATTGATGAGTATGATGTCAGGTTTGTTATGTGGTGTTGTTATATCTGTTATAATGGTTCTGCTCCAGTATAATTTGTATTCATCATTCTCCAGTACATTGTGTGGTGCATACTTGTATGTGGGAACGTGTTGTTTTATTAATTTATGTTGTATGGCAAGTTGGTGATGTATTATTTTTGATACATTGTCTTGTCTTCTGGGGTATTCTCTATTTGCTAGTATTGTACATCCGCTTGTGATGTGATCTACTGTTTCTATTTGTTGTTTGCAAAATCTGCATTTATCTTTTGTGGTATTGGGATCTTTAATAATATGCTTGCTGTAATATCTGGTGTTTATTGTTTGACCCTGTATTGCAATCATGAATCCTTCCGTCTCACTGTATATATTGCCTTTTCTTAGCCATGTGTTGGATGCGTCTTGATCGATGTGTGGCTGTGTTAGATGATACGGGTGCTTGCCATGTAGTGTTTTCTTTTTCCAATTTACTTTCTTCGTATCTGTTGATGTTATGTGATCTAAAGCGTTGTAGAAGTGGTTATGATATTGCAACGGTGTAGCCGATGTATTTATATGAGCGATTGCTTTGTGTATTTTGCTAGTTTCTGCTCGTTCTATATAGAATTTTCTTAAATTGTCTACCTGTCCATAATGTAGGTTTTTTATGTCGATAAATCCCCTTCCTCCTTCCTTTCTGCTTAATGTGAATCTTTCTGTTGCTGAATGTATGTGATGTATTCTATATTTGTGCCATTGTGGTCGTGTAAGTGTATTGAGTATTTCTAAGTCTGTGTTACTCCATTTCACTCCTCCAAATGTGTAGGTCAATATTGGTATAGCATAGGTATTCATAGCTTTTGTCTTGTTTCTTGCTGTCAATTCTGTTTTCAGTATTTTTGTTAGTCTTTGTCTATATTTTTCTTTTAGTTCTACTTTAATATTTGTATTATCTACTACTATTTTTGTCTGTATCCTAGATATTTATATGCATCTGTTTTTTCCATTGCTTCTATGCAGTTGCTGTCGTTATCCGATATGTAATCTTCTTGTTTAGTGTGTCTTCCCTTGACTATGCTATTTTTCTTACATTTGTCTGTTCCAAAAGCCTTATTTATATCATTGCTGAATACTTCTGTTATCTTTAGTAATTGGTTGAGTTGTTGATTTGTTACTGCCAGTAGTTTTATAAAAATGGTTCAAATGGCTCTGAGCACTACGGGACTTAACTGCTGTGGTCATCAGTCCCCTAGAACTTAGAACTACTTAAACCTAACTAGCCTAAGGGCATCACACACATCCATGCCCGAGGCAGGATTCGAACCTGCGACCGTAGCGGTCGAGCAGTTCCTGACTGTAGCGCCTAGAACCGCTCGGCCACTCCGGCCGGAGTAGTTTTGGATCATCCATGTATAGCAAATGTGTGATTTTGTGTTGTTATGTTCTAGTAATATTATACCCATAATTTGTATTATTTAGCATGTTGGACAGTGGGTTCAGAGCAAGGCAGAGCCATAAAGGACTCAAAGAGTCTCCTTGGTATATTCCACACTTAATCTATATTGGCTGTGATGTGATATTATTTGAAATTGTTTGGATATTAAGTGTGGTTTTCCAATTTTTCATTACTATGTTTAGGAACTGTATGAATTTAGGATCTACTTTGTATATTTCCAATATCTGTAGTAACCATTAGTGGGGTACACTATCAAAAGCTTTTTGGTAATCAATGTATGCGTAGTGTAGCGATCTTTGTTTAGTTTTAGCTTGATATGTCACCTCTGCATCTATTATCAGTTGCTCTTTACATCCTCGTGTTCCTTTGCAACAGCCTTTTTGTTCTTCATTTATAATTTTGTTCTATGTTGTATGTGTCATTAATTTCTGCGTAATGACTGAAGTTAATATTTTGTATATTGTTGGTAGGCATGTTATGGGGCGATATTTAGCTGGGTTCGCTGTGTCTGCTTGATCTTTAGGTTTCAGATATGTTATTCCTTGTGTAAGTGTATCAGGCAATGTGTATGGGTCTGCAATGTAACTGTTAAATAATTTAGTTAGATGTGAACGTGTTGAAGTAAACTTCTTTAGCCAGAAATTTGCTATTTTATGTTTTCCAGGGGCTTTCCAGTTGTGTGTAGAATTAATTGCTCGGGTGACTTCATGTTGCAAAATTATCATTTCGAGCATTTGTGGTACCATCTTGTATGTGTCTGTTTCTGCTTGTATCCACCGTGCATGCCTATTATGTTGTACCGGGTTTAACCATATGTTGCTCCAGAAGTGTCCCATGTCTGTTATGTTTGGTGGGTTGTCTATTTTAATGTGTGTGTTATCTATTGTCTGATAAAATTTCTTTTGGTTTGTGTTGAATGTTTGGTTTTGTTTCCTTCTATTTGCACTTTTTTTGTACCTTCTAAGTCGTTTGGCCAATGCTTGTAATTTCTGCTTCTTTTCATCTAATTGCTCTATCGCTTCTTGTTGTGAGATTTTACTAATCTTTTTCGTTTCTCTCTGATATTTCATTTCTTATAAATTGTGTTGGCTGTCCAATGTCTTTTCTCAGTTTTTCTATTCTGATCTGTAGCCTGTGTTGCCATGCTGGTTTTGTGGGTTTCTTCTGTGTGTTGGTTTGTTCTGATCTCTGCCTAGTGTGTATATTTAGTGTAGTGAGTGCTCCTATATAAACCAGTAGTTGTAACTCTTCCATAGTTGTATTTTCTTTTATTTTGTTGTGTATGATTGTGTTGATAGTTGTTATTGTTGTTTCGACTTGTGGGTTATTTGGTGGTCTATGCAAGAATGGTCTAATGTCTGTATTTGTGTCTTTGTATTCTATATATGTTAGCTGAAATTTCTCTTCTGTATCTAACATGTGTGTCACTTCAGGCTCTATTTGTGCTTGTTCTGGTGGCCGTCTTAAGATTTCGTTTTCCTCTGATTGTTTAATTGATGCGTGGTGTTCTTTGTTTGATTGCTGTGGGATGTTTGAGTCCATTACTGTATTTTCTTCTTCTTCTGATTGCACATTATTTTGTTCCAGTATTTGTTGTACTTGTTGTTTGATGTTTTCTAATCCTGACTGGGGTATCCTGTTATTTTTGATTATTACTTGGATCTGATCAGCTAGTCGTTGTTATGTTAAAATTTTTAATTCTGGGTATCTGGTAATAAATTTTGTGTATACTTGTGATCTGTATCCAGTTGTGTTGGTTCCTAAGTTTGTTGCTTGGTAATAACAGAACATGAGGTGTCGGTTAACTTCATCTGACCATCTCATCCTCTGTCTTTGTTTTCCTTCTAGAGTGGTTGCAGGAAGGATACCCTGCAAAACACCTCTATTTGGATTTATATGTAGACGGGCATAGGGTTCAAGCGTCGTCCCCGACCATGATAGCGGTTGTCCGAGGCTTCATTAGTTCTGTCCTGAACCAACTAATCACACTAAAAGTGGGTTAACCCTATTAGTGGTTTGCTCTTTTCGTCGCCTTTTACGACTGGCAGAACATACCAGAGGCCTATTCTTTTCCCGGACCTCCACGGGGTCCATTATTATTATTATTATTATTATTATTATTATTACTGTTATTATTATTACATATGGTGGTCAGAAACAGTCTAAAAAGCATGTAATGGTGTTGCAGTGTAGGCTTTCCTGAGAAGTAATTGTCAAGGAAAAAAATCAATACGTTTCATCGTTTCCGGGTTGATTAGCATTGAAGTTAACCAATCGAGCAGTTTTTAGCGCTAACTCAGGCATCCCCCATGTCCAATTATTGTGTCGCTCTCTTGTCCGATTGTAGGAAATCAATCGTAGAACACATTTGGCGATACCGTCTGTGGCGGAGCTCTTGTATTTGTGCTCCGAGCAAGGAATGCCCGACAATTGTGGCGACTAACAACTCGGTTGCTCCCAGAATGATCTCTACAATTTGGCAGACAATTCCTTCTGGGACTCACATAAAAGTGCGCTTTGGATTCGTTACCCCTTCGTGAAACTATTTCTTGAATGTAGGAAATCACGTCTGTCACTGGGACTGCATATCACTAACACCTACTTATTTCCTCTTTGTTTGTGCCGTTTGTGTTTGTGTGAAGAAATAGCGTTGCACCACCAGGAGAGGGAAGGCCCGCTGACTGTCTCATTATCAGCTGTAGGCAACACCTCAAACCCCTTCGTTAGAGGTTTGAGACCAGTCTTACCGGCATCAGTCACTGTTCATTCCGTTTTTGGGTACTTTTTAATATATTTATGCAATTTAAACTAAGTATGGAAAGGGAGCAGTAAGAATTATATTGAATTGACTTTTACTTTCTGATAGCATGATGAAACCATTTAAAACTGAGATTTTGCTTTGGATATTTGCTGTTGAATTATTCTCTTCAACTTAAAGTTCCACATTTTGTACAGGCGAAAGTACATTGTTGATTGGCAATGCATTTTACGATGCTGGAGTAAAAATATTTTACAGATAAGCCATTGGACTTCGTTACAAAATCCTGGTACAATTCAATAATGTAATACTAACCCCCCCCCCCCCCTCGCCATGAACCATGGACCTTGTAGCCGGTGGGGTGGCTTGCGTGCCTCAGCGATACACATAGCCGTTCCTTAGGTACAACCACAACGGAGAGGGCGCATCCATTGAGAGGCCAGACAAACTCGTGGTTCCTGAGGAGGGGCAGCAGCCTTTTCAGTAGTTGCAGGGGCAACAGTCCGGAAGATTGACTGTTCTGGCCTTGTAACATCAAATAAAACGGCCTTGCAGTGCTGGTACTGTGAACGGCTGAAAGCAAGGGGAAACTACAGCCGTAATTTTTCCCGAGGACATGCAGCACTACTGGATGGTTAAATGGTGATGGCGTCCTCTTGGGTAAAATATTCCCGATGTAAAATAGTCCCCCATTCGGATCTCCGGGTGAGGACCATTTACGAGGATTGCCCAGAAAGTAATGCACCTCTTTTTGATGTCAACAATTCCTTACTGAACATGATGGTAATTACACACACGAAAGAATGGTGTTTTATCTACACACCCTGTTTTTTCCAAGCAATCTCCATAGCGTTCTACGGCCTTCCTCCAGTGCAAAACAAGGGCGTGTATGCCGTGTCGGTACCAATCCTTCTCCTAGTAGCGGAGCCAGAGCTTCACTGTGTCAATCACCTCCTCATCGTCCTCAAAATGTCTTCCACTCTTCCACTATTGGCATCCTCTATTGGCCCAAACAAGTGGAAGTCCGAGGGGGCTTGGTCAGGTGTGTCAGCCGAGGATGGTCTCCCAGACTACCGCAAATCGTGGAGCTCCGCCGAACTTGCTTCTGATGACCTCAATCTCCGTGCCCAGCGACTGACTATACATCTGTCGACAGCAGATGTTCCATAAACTTTGCACAAATGTTTGTGAATATTCGCCACTGTTTCTTTCTCTGCAGTGAGAAATACAATGACGGCACGTTGTTTGTAAAGTAGATCACCTACAGACGTCACTTTTGAAACTGTCCTGCAGATACGGTATCTGTCGGAAGAAATTTGGCGCTTTCACACTGGAAACTTCAAATAATACGTATGTAACGTTTCGCATTCGTAGCACTGTTTTCGGCTGAGAGAAAAAAAAACGCGCTGTATTACTTTCTGAGCTCCCTCGTAGGAGGATGTCGTCATCCGGAGAAGCAAAGCTTGCATTCTACAGATCGGAGCGTGGTATGTTATATTCCTTAATTGGGCCGGCAGGTTAGAAAATTTAAAACTGGAAATGGATAGGTTGTATGGCTCTGAGCACTATGGGACTTAACATCTGAGGTCATCAGTCCTCTAGAACTTAGAACTACTTAAACCTAACTAACCTAAGGACATCACACACATCCATGCCCGAGGCAGGATTCGAACCTGCGACCGTAGCAGTCGCGCGGTTCCGGACTGCGCGCCTAGAACCGCTAGACCACCGCGGCCGGCCAGGATAGGTTGTAGTTAGATATAGTGGAGATTAGTGAAGTCCGGTGGCAGGTGAAACAGAACTGAGCAGGTGAATACAGTGTTATAAATACGAAGACAAATAGCGATAATAAAGCAGTGGGCTTAACAATGAATAAGAAAATAGGAATGCGAGCATAGTGAACGCATTATCGTAAACAAAATAGACAAGAAGCCCATGCTACCACAGTAGTACAAGCTTACATGCCAACTACCTCCGTAGATGGTGAAGAGATTAAAGAAATATATGACGAGGTGTAAGAAATTATTCGGATAGTTAAAAGAGACCAAAATTTAATTGTGATAGGGGGCTGGAATCCGACAGCAGCGAAAGGTAGAGAAGGAAAAATAGTAAGTGAATATGGACTGGGGGAAAGGAATGAAAGAGGAAGCCGTCTGTCGGAGTTTTGCACAGAGCATAATTTAATCATTGCTAACAGTTGGTTTAAGAATCGTATAAGAGGATTGTGCATATGGAAGAGACCTGGAGACAAAGGAAGGCTTCAAATTGATTATATAATGGTTAGACAGAGATTTAGAAACCAGATTTTAAATTGAAAGACATTCCCAGGAGCTGATGTGGACTCCCACCACGGTTTATGTTATGAACTGTAGATTAAAACCGAAGAAACTGGAAAAAGGTAGGAACTTAAGGAGATTGAAGCTGTAAAAGAGATATTGAATTTAACTGATGAAAGGAGAAAATTTAAAAATCCACCAAATGAAGCACACGAAAGGAAATACAAACGTCTATAAAATGAGATTGACAGGAAGCGCAAAACTGCTAAGCAGTAATGGGTAGACAAATGTAAGTATTTAGAAGGAAATTTCACTATGGGGAAAAAAGTTAAAGATGTCTTTGGGAAAAGGAGAAGCAGCTGTATGAAAATAAAGAGCTCAGATGGTAAACCAGTGCTCAGCGAATAAGAGAAAGCTTAAAGGTGGAAGGAGCGTATAGAGGGACTGAACAAGGGCGATGTACTTGAGGGCAATATTATAGAAAGGTAAGTGGATGTAAATAAAGATGAGATAGGAGATATGATACTTGGCGCAGAATTTGACAAATCCCTGAAAAAAAAACTAAGTCAAAACAAGGCGCCGGGAATGGTCGACATTCCGTCAGACCTGCTGATAGCCTAAGGAGAGCCAGTCATGATACAACTCTTCCATCTGGTGTGCAAAATGTGTGAGGCAGGCGAAATACCCTCAGTCTTCAAGAACAATGTGGTAATTTTAATTCCAAACAAAGCAGTTGCTGGCAGGTGTGAAAATTACCGAACTATAAGTTTAATAAGTCATGGCTGCGAGATACGAACACGAATTCTTTACAGAAGAATAGGAGAACGGGTATAAGCAGACCTCGGGGAAGATCAGTGTTAATTCCGGAGAAATGTAGGAACACGGAGGCAATACTGACCTTACGACTTTTCTTAGAAGACAGGTTACAGAAAGGAAAACTTACATTTATAGCATTCGTGGACTTAGAGGAGGCTTTCGACACTGTTGACTGGATACTCTCTTTGAAATTATGAAGGTAGCAGGGGTAAAATACAGGGAGCAAAAGGTTATTTGGAACTTGCACAGAAACCAGATGGCAGTAATGAGAGTTGAGAGACATGAAAGGGTAGCAGTGGTTGAGAAGGGAGTGAGACAGTATTGTTGCCTGTCCCTGATATTATTCAATGTTTACAGTGAACAAGCAGTACAGGAAATCAAAGAAAAATTTGGAGAAGGAATTAGAGTTCAGGGGGAAGAAATAAAAGCTTTGAGCTTTGTCGATGACATTGTAATTCTGTCAGGGACATCAAAGGACCTGGAAGAGCAGTTGAATGGAACGTACAGTGTTTTGAAAAAAGGATATAAGATGAACATCAACAAAAGCAAAACAAGGATAATGGGATGTAGTCTAATTAAATCAGGTGCTGCAAAGGAACTCAGATTAGCGAAGGAGACACTTAAAGTAGTATGTTAGTTTTTTTGCTATTTGGGCAGCAAAATTACTGATATGGCCGAAGCAGAGAGGATATAAAATGTAGATTGTCAGTGGGAAGAAAAGGGTTTCTAAAGAGAAGAGATCTATTAACATCGAATATAGATTTAAGTGTTAGGAAGCCTTTTCTGAAGATATTTGTCTGGAGTGTAGCCATGTATGGAAGTGAAACGTGGACGGTAAACAGTTTAGATAAAAAGAGAATAGAAGCTTCCGAAACGTGGTGCTACAGAAGAATGCTGAAGATTAGGTGAATCGATCATTCAACTAATGAGGAAGTACTAAACAGAATTGGGGAGACAAGAGTTCTGTGGCACAACTTGACCAAAAGAAGGGATCGGTTGACAAGACACATTCTGAGACATCAAGGGATCACCAATTTACTATTTGGGGGAAGTGTGGGATGTGAAAATCGTAGAGGGAGGCCAAGTGATGAATACAGTAAGCAGATTCACAAAGATGTAGAGAGCAGTAGTTATTCGCAAATGAAGAGGCTCGCACAGGATAGAGTGGCATGAGGAGCTGCATGAAACCAATCTTCGGACTGAGAACCACCACAACAACAAAACTAAACTATAAAGCACTGGCACTGAAGGCATCAGATCGTTGGGTCATCAAAGGTACCAGCCTCAAGGCAATTTGAAAGGCCAGATATTCAGATTTTATATTCCACTTAAGAAGGAAGAAATATTGGTTTGATTAAGACTGAAATAAAAGCAATTCATTTCACAGGTTATTATTATTTTAGATAATGAAAGACTACAGGATACTTACGTCTATTATAGTCGGCATACAGAACGTGAAGAAGTACGATTACAAAATAATCTCGGAGCGTTTCCGATTATCACAGATCTAATTTACACGAAAACTAATTTGTATTGTATCGTTGTTCCACTTATTTGTCGTCGATAATAAGACATTAACAATGTATACATTATTTAATAATTGATACAGGGTACTTAATAGTTAGTATTTTTTGCATGATATTCGTTCTGAATTTAAGTTCTCGCTCGTTGGAAGGGGAACTATGCGGAAAATAACTCCACTTTATGTACCATTTTCTTCGAGAAACAGTTTAATACCCGGGCGCTTCACACCAGTACGTGATATACATGAACACTGGATGCCTAGATGCCAGACAAGGTTTCTCCCCGGCCAATCGTCGCAAAAAGACCGGCTGGCAAGTTTTTCAGCGGGAGATCATCCTGCCACTCTGTCATTGGCATAATTCCCAGCAGCCACATAATAATGCAGTTGTTCGCGATTTGCAGTCAATTTTATCATAAAAATTTCGATTCCCTCATTATACCTAGGCATGTAAACAGCCTGAAAAAAAGTAAAGCATCCAGAAAGGAAACTTCACGGGTTGAGATGGTATGTGACTTTATTTCAGTGCTTACAAAACAGAGTCAAATTTAGAAGGAACTTGGCAGTATGAACACACTAATTAGTACGACGTGACGCCCTATGTAGCTTGGATGCAAACGCTGATTTGGTTGGGATGAGTCTCATAAAGCTATTGTATGCTTTCCTGAGTCAGGCTGGTCTACGACTGACTACTTGAAATACTGGATACTGGACACCGGTATGGAGTTCTCTTGCTAGGTGGTCTGGGGGTAGAGCTAATGGTTTTGCTGGCCACTGGAGTACCTAAATATCTCACGAACATTTCTACTAAACGTGCCAAATGTGAATGAGCAATGTCCTATTGAACTGGGCAAGTGTGAGTAGGAGTCGGGAACTGAGGGTTCCGTACAGATTTGATTATACACTATGTGATCAAAAGTATCCGGACACCTGACTGAAAATGACTTACTAGCTCATGGCGCCCTCCATATGTAATGCTGGAATGCAGTGAGGTGTTGGCCCACCCTTAGCCTTGATGACAGCTTCCACTCTCGCAGGCATTCGTTCAGTCAGGTGCTGGAAGGTTTCTTGGAGTATGGCAGCCCATTCTTGACGGAGCGCTGCGCAGAGGAGACGTATCGATGTCGGTCGGTGAGGCCTGGCACGAAGTCGGCGTTCCAAAATATCGAAAAATGTGTTCTACAGGATTCAGGTCAGGATTCTGTGCAGGCCAGTCTATTTCAGGGATGTTATTGTCGTTGAATCAGTCCGACACAGGCAGAGCAATATGAGTAGGTGCTCGATCGTGTTGAAAGATACAATCGCCATCCCCGAATGAAGATGCTTAAAACAGTGTAGGCCTGTGCTGTGATAGTGTCACACGAAACAACAAGGGGTGCAAGCTCCCTCCGTGAGAAACACTACCACATCATGACACCAGTGCCTCCAAATTTTACTGTTGCCACTACACAGGCTGGCAGATGACGTTCACCCACACCCTGCATCGGATCACCACATTGTGTACCGTGATTCGTCACTCCACAAAACATTTTTCCACTGTTCAATCGTCCAATGTTTACGCTCCTTACACCAATCGAGGGGTCGTTTGACATTTACAGGCGTGATATGTGGCTCGTGAGCAGCCGCTCGACCACGAAATCCAAGTTTTCTCACCTCCCTCCGAACTGTCATAATACTTGCAGTGGATCCTGATGCAGTTTGGAATTCCTGTGTAATGGTCTGGATATATGTCTGCCTATTTACACACTACAATCCTCTTCAACTGTCGGCGGTCTCTATCAGTCAACAAACGAGGTCGGCCTGTACGCTTTTGTGCTGTACGTGTCCCTTCACGTTTCCATTTCACTATCACATCGGAAACAGTGGACGTAGGGGCGTTTAGGAGTGTGGAAATCTCGCGTGCAGACGTATGACACAAGTGACTCCCAACTACCTGACCACGTTCGAAGTCCGTGAGTTCCGCGGAGCGCCCCATTCTGCTCTCTCACGATGTCTAATGACTACTGAGGTCGCTGATATGGAGTACCTGGTAGTAGATGGCAGCATAATGCAGCTAATACGAAAACGTATTTTCTTCGGGTGTCCGGATACTTTTGATCGCATAGTGTATAAATGGGAATCGAGAATCTCTACGATTTTCCACAGTTACCGATATCGATACTGGCAAGATATTAGTCCTGGGGGTTCCAAGACCGTAGCAAGATCGCTACAGCAGTTCTTCAGACTAGCCCAGACTTACAAAACGAAATGAGCAGGAGACTTCGATTTATATACGTAGAAAGAGAAGATATATTACAACATTTTTTGTTTACTTTTTAAAGAAAGATAACTTCTGCCTTATGTTTGCGTATACTGATGTTCGTCTATTATGCTTTTGAGGGATGCGTGAATGCAATGTATGAATAGATGATTTTTACTTGTTATATTTACAATTTAACTAGATTCAGAGGTTTTGCTTTACCTGCACTGTGGAACCTTACGTCTTGGCAAACTTCATGATTCTAAGTCAGCAGAAATTACTCTGTATGTTTTGAGGAGTGAGTTTACGAACTTCAAAACATGTGACATAAGTGGCCGAATCGTTTCATCGCATTGACTTAGAAGCTTACCCATTTTTACACCGCCATGGAACCGCAGACATAAGTATGTGACATAAATTTGAACTTGATACGCCAACCAGTTTCAGAGAAAAAGGGATCTTAACAGACGAACAGAGCGCATTTCATTGCCGAGGAAAATCAGATGTCACGCTACGGTGCCTTTACATGACGACAATTTTTTCCTGACCAAATGCATTTTTATAGAACATAAGGAATTGTTTATCGTCTTCCCACTGTGATTATTATTGTGTTTTGTCAATCATCTACGGGGAATTAAATCGAATTACAGGGACACAACAAGTAAAACTCTTGTTTAGTTAATACAGTCCCTCCCACCATGGCTGCATTTTCGAGGAATCGCATTACAGATATGAATATGAATGACAAGCAAACTTCGTGTTCCTTTGGATTGATGACAGTTTTGAATTCCTTTGGACTGATGATAATTCCCCCCTGTGTAACAGACGCACCTTCTCAGTGTCTGTGTTGTTCTTCTTGCTACAAAGAAGGGTAGAGTGCAGCCACTTTAAAGTTAGGACCTGCATGATGAAGAAGAAGGCCTGCTATTAATAACCTTTTCATTAAAAGTTCTTTTAATTAAGCTTCCAAGAGCAGTAGCATCGGTGAAAGAGTCGTAGGAGTAACATTTCTAAAGAGGTAGGTATTTTTACAGGGTTATTGTTATATTAGTCCTTTCAGTAATGAAGTTTAAGTTTCACATTCGCATGCTGCCTTTAGCAGAAACTTGATCACAAAACGGGCCTGCGTTGGAAGGGCGTCAGCTGTAGGTGAGACGTACAAATAAACGAAATTCAGCGTTTCATACACAGAATTGCGTACGTGCGTAGCAAGAGCAAAGCTAAACAACAAATGAAAATCTGATGTTAACTTGTAATATAGGTGGTGCCTGCCTACATTTTAAAAATACTGCTACGATACTCTATATAACGCACAGTGTTCTTAATGTTAAAGGGTTACAGGTTAGAGCAGTCATAAATACACTACGTTCTTAAATTATATTCGATATTAAATAGGTTCAGCATTAATTACAGCTTATAGCATTAATTACAGCTTTTGACATACTATTATCTGACCGCAAGGCGAAAACATTATAGCTTGTAAAAGACGAACGTTTATAGGTAGAGAAGATGTTAGGAAAATAAGATCATGCAGGAATATTTGCCTATATATACCAGAAGAGCGTCTGTTTGTTTATTTGCTTGTAATTCATACAGATCTACAGTTTTATTCCGATTTTGATGAAATTTTGCACACTGTACCTTCAAGACAAGAGGAAGATTGTCTACATAAAATTTCGTAATCTGACTTGAAACGTATACGCATGTAATACACAATGGGAAAAGGTTGTTACCAAAAATCCCTCAAAATTCCTTGGCCTATTTACTTCAAATTTCTACGCGATCCCCTAATGAACGTTTGGGCGGACGTAGGCTATACATTTTATTTGACCGATTAACTTCAAAGTTGTTGGTGGATATACTTCAAATTTCTACATTCAGACGATACAATGAAGAAAATTACTGAAAAAGTCAATGCCTAACAAACGGATATATCATGGTAAACTGACTGCAATCACTATCGCGATAATAAATTACAACAGAAATCTTGGAGACAGTACTATCAGACGTCGAAATATCACGAGACAAGCGAAAGCTCGAGAATTTGACACAAACATAATTGCAGACTCCTATTCAGTGATTAGTTGCCGTTGTCACATACGACATATACATTAGAAGATATTTTAGTCCGTGTTTCACAGTTTTATCATTAATACCTCCCCCCCCCCCCCCCCCCCCGTGCCATACAAACGTTACGGCAGGTCGTGTATATAGTACCAACGAAAGCCAATAGACAGCGGCCCTGTCAAAAGGTCGAACAGAACCCGAGATTTCCCGAACTGAGACGTAAACTGTTCCAACAATTAGAGTTGTGCTGGAACACAGCCCTACTTGAAACATTGCAAAGTGAGCTGAAACAACAGAAGTTTCGTGTAAGACAATTTCAATTTCGCGTGCCACTTGCATTCACTTTGAGTATCAACAAGGCATAGGACCAGTCACTTTGTCTGGAAGATATTAAATTTCCTCTGGCAACGCCGGACACTGCAGCTAGTAGAATATAAGCTTCACGGTAGGTAACAGAAAGCACGTCGATTGCTAAGACATTTAACTACGGCAGAGGCAGATTAAATGACAATCTTAATCTGGTCTAGCCAGTGGCTGCAATATTTTACTGATCTCGGAACTTGCAAGAATGTGGATTACAAAAGTGTGAGCAGAACAACAGAAACGATATACGGTAGCACTATGACAAATGAAGAGCTAAATATAGTTTGTCAGCATTTTCTATCATATACATGAAATGTATTCGCAATTGCAAGCTGTGTAAGGGAATGAAGGCAATGAAAATTTGTGCCGGACTGAGACTCGAACCCGGATTGTCCGCTTTATGCGAACTGTCGTCTTAACCGTTTTGTCCATCACTACGCGACTGAAGACCAGGCTGAAACATCCTTGTGTCGTCGTTCCTGCGCCCACAATCTGTACTCGTGCATGCATGTCTCACCATATAAATTGCGTCTTTCTTCTTAACAACGCAGGCGTTGGAATATGGTATTTCGTATCATCATGACATACATAAATGTAGAAAATCATCAAGTTTCTGCTAGGGTGCAGTTGCCTTCTCAGTGCGCACTCTACGCCCTGTGGAAGGTTGCTTCGACACAGACGAAACATTGATTATTTCCCTTTGTCTTAGCTGTGTTATGTGACGACATGACAGCGCTCCTAGGAGGATTATAATGACCACTGACGCCGATATTCGAAAATTATGCTTCTAAGGTACCATCATATTCAAGTGTGCATCAAGGACCGTTGCAGAGTGCTAATACCGCTATTTCACTCACAGAAGTGTACCAGGGAAAGGAAGCGTTATTGTGTCTATTTAAACAGTGCGTCGCTATTATTTTGGTCTTTAGTCCTAAGACTGAATTGACACAGGACTCCACACGAGTCCATAACGTGTAAATCTCTTTATCTCTGCGTAACAACATGAAACTCAACCGACAGAGCTAGGTGGCGTAGTGGTTAAGACGACTGATTCACATTCGTGAGGACGACGATTCAAATCCGCGTCCGACTATCCTGATTTAGCTCTTCCGTGAGTTCCCTCAATCGCTACAGGCAAGTGAGGGGATGGTTCCTATGAAAGGGCACGTCCGATTTCCTTCCGCATCCTTTAACCAATAATAATTCTGTGCTCCGTGTGTAATGATCTCATTGTCGGCGGGATGTATAACCTACTCCTCCTTCCTTCTAGTTGACTTGTTTCCTATAATAAGTCTTGATTTTCCACTCTAATTTTTACTAAATTTACTAAATAAACAACTGCTTACTGCCCAATGTGTCCTGTCAAACGATTCCTTCTTTTAGTCAAGTTGTGTCATAAACATCTATCCAACATTATTCGGTTAAGTGACTCTTCAATAGTTACCTGATTTAAACACTTTAACACACTCGTGTAGCACCACACTCTTCTCTCTAGTGTTTAAAATCCACGTTTCACTTGAATTTACAGCTAACCTTCAAACAAACACTTTCAGAACTTCGTAAATCATTTTAGAGAAAGATTTGTTACTATTTGGAGTTTGTAGTTAATATCCTCTTATCCTCTTTATTTCTCCCGTCATCATTTACGAATATCCCTCAAATAGCAAAAGTCATCAACCAGTTTTAGGGTCTCATTTCCTAATCTAATTCGCCGTTGTTTACCTGCCTTACTTTGACTACACTACATTACCCTTGTTTTCCTTCTATCGATATTGAACTTATAACATGTTTTCAAGATGTTATTCATAAAGTTTAACTGATCCTCCAAGTCCATTTCCGTCTTTTACAAAACTGCAGTGCGACTTCTCTGAAGTATAATGTCCATTTTTCCTTCCTTCCCTACACTACATGCGCAGAGTATTGTCTGCCCATGGAACTTTACGAACATCTCACACAAGAAACAGGAGAGATCTCAGCCGTCTAGGAGAGAGCATCCGCTGAGTGTCTCCGCCGGAGACGGCAACGGCGCCGCGTCAGCACGTCAGGTACGTGCCCGCTGCACGGTCAGCGAAGGGACATCACAGACATCTGGCGAAAGCTGCCGCTGATCGCATCAGCGAAATATGCTGACAGAGGCCGATGAGCACTTGCTTGTACGAAAACTCTCCTAGGAACGTCGACAGACCAATTTATTTTCAAAAGCGGAAACATAATGGTGCTGACCAACAAAATGTTTGGAAAAAATACCCAAACAAGAGCTGTGGAGACTCGATAGTCTTCTACACAGAAATAATTTTGTACGAGAAGAAAGTTCCGGGGACTGCTATTGCTGTTGTATGACCCACACAGGCAGATGAGTAGGAAAAACGGTCTTATAATTTTCGAATACAATGTTAGTAGTGTGTTGCTTGGCAAAGTTACGTCCAGTGACTAGGCGTAACGCAGAAATGCAACTTTAAACGGAATTGTTAGATAAGGTTGGTTGTAGAGAAGACCAATGAAGAACTCCTGTTTATCGCTATAATTGTAGAAAACTGTAGGTGATCCGCAAAGGGGACCACATACAGAACTCTAATGAGAGCCCTTCTTAAGTTCAACTCAAGTTGTAGGGATCTCCACCAGGCTGTATTGAAGAGAGGCATCGAAGCAACTCAGAGGTGTGCCCTAAATTACAAAAGAATTGCAGAAATGGGTCTTTAATGTAGATGTAAATCATTGGAGGAAACAAAACGGTCGTTCCCTGAAGCTATTGAGAAAATCCAGATAACAAGCATTTTGTCATCGCAGACGATCCTACCGCCAACAACGTACAACTCGCCCGAAGTCGTCAGCGAAAAAATTAAAAAAAAAAGCCGGCTCTTACGGAAGCATGTAGAAAGTCCCTTTTCCCTCAATCCATTTGCGAGAGGAAAAAGAAAGGGAAAGACTAGCAGTGTCTGAAGGTTCCCTCCAACACGCAACGTAACGTGTCTGTTAGATTATGTAAGTAGATGTAGATATACACGGTGTACTATAATTATTAGTGAAAACTGACATGGGTGAAAATATTCGATAACGCAAACAAAAATGTTCCAGTAAACATTAGATGCTTAAGAACCCGTTGCTTGATAACTGCGCATTTGTGTTTTCGAAATATTGGCCTGGTTAGTACAAATTTAATTGAAACTTAAGCTTTCGATTTAGTCCCCATTTAACTGGGTTCAAATTTCACCTTGGCCAACCATAAAAATTAAGCGCAATACTGTTTCAGTCCATTAATTATTACAATTTGATGCATGCTGTACTGTACAATTTGCAATACACTCGTTCCTGTTTGAGGATGTGTTCCACGTATCGCCCTCGCCTGTGGATGCAGTACGGCATTCGTCCCTGCAGCTAGTTGCGAATTCTCCCGGAAATCTTGACAAAACTGTTCAGTTCACTCCTGCAATCGTTTAGCTCTACCATCAGGAGATGGTTCCAGACCGGGCTTTCAAAACTACAATAGGCTATCGCAGACTTTCATAAGTCACCATAGACTACGGTAGTTTTCCTACTAGCCTTGGTCAGTTAAGGTCGTACCAGCGTTACCTGTGCTTAAATATATTGCATACCTATTGGCCGTTGCCCCGTGTCGATCACTTCTTTTATGTGGACGATCAGTGTCTTGCTAGATTCCCCTAGGAATTGAAAACGTTGACTGTCTAGAAAGTGCGTGAGGATATAGAAAGAGCCACGTAACCTATGGAACGTTTATGTTCTACATAGTTTTTCTCCTGTCTGTTAGATACTTAAAAGTAAATAGTTTTATGGAAAAATTCCATCTGTCAATGTTTAAGTCAGGTTTTATTCGACAGTTGATTTGTACTGTAAGACACGGGAATGTTGTAGTAAGAATAAAAAAAAGATACATGTTCATCACAAAGCGCTAGAAAACGCAGTTTCCTAAAAAAACATAAAGAGAAAACGCAAAGCAATGATATATATAAAACATCGCTTCAATACTTCATCGAGATTCTGTAAAACATGTTTCTGTTATTCATAAACAATTTTCGCCATTATCAATAATAACAGGAAACTCTTTCCTTTGATTATGATGAAAGTTCTGTTGAGCACAAAGTAACAACAATTATAGAGACTTTTTTATGTTTATACATGTAAAATGTACTTTCATCAACAATAATTACATTGGTTCCATACGAGAGCAGAAGCTACGCTATCAACTAATTTTTATTACTTACAAAATGCAATTTGTATTCTATATGAATATAAAATATTCAACGGAATAACACTGAATGCTGTACGGTTGTTGTTATGCGCAAAACAAACATAAAAACTAAGCTAAGCCGTCGACACCCAGTTCCTTCCTGACACATTCATTTGTATTTCTTTCCCTCCCAATGCGCTAGGTGACGATCAGTTTGGCTTTAGGAAAAGTAAAGGGACGAGAGAGGCAATTCTGACGTTACGGCTAATAATGGAAGCAAGACTAAAGAAAAATCAAGACGCTTTCATAGGATTTGTCGACCTGGAAAAAGCGTTCGACAATATAAAATGGTGCAAGCTGTTCGATATTCTGAAAAAAGTAGGGGTAAGCTATAGGGTGAGCCGGGTCATATACAATATGCACAACAACCAAGAGGGAATAATAAGAGTGGACGATCAAGAACGAAGTGCTCGTATTGAGAAGGGTGTAAGACAAGGCTGTAGCCTTTCGCCCCTACTCTTCAATCTGTACATCGAGGAAGCAATGATGGAAATAAAAGAAAGGCTCAGGAGTGGAATTAAAATACAAGGTGAAAGGATATCAATGATACGACTGCTATCCTGAGTGAAAGTGAAGAAGAATTAAATGATCGGCTGAACGGAATGAACAGTCTAATGAGTACACAGTATGGTTTGAGAGTAAATCGGAGAAAGGTGAAGGTAATGAGAAGTAGTAGAAATGAGAACAGCGAGAAACTTAACATCAGGATTGATGGTCACGAAGTCAATGAAGTTAAGGAATTCTGCTACCTAGGCAGTAAAATAACAAATGACGGACGGAGCAAGGAGGACATCAAAAGCAGACTCGCTATGGCAAAAAAGGCATTTCTGGCCAAGAGAAGTCTACTAATATCAAATACCGGCCTTAATATGAGGAAGAAATTTTTGAGGATGTACGTCTGGAGTACAGCATTGTATGGTAGTGAAACATGAACTGTGGGAAAACCGGAACAAAAGAGAATCGAAGCATTTGAGATGTGGTGCTATAGACGAATGTTGAAAATTACGTGGACTGATAAGGTAAGGAATGAGGAGGTTCTATGCAGAATCGGAAAGGAAAGGAATATGTGGATAACACTGATAAGGAGAAGGGACAGGATGATAGGACATCTGCTAAGACATGAGGGAATGACTTCCATGGTACTAGAGGGAGCTGTAGAGGGCAAAAACTATAGAGGAAGACAGAGATTGGAATACGTCAAGCAAATAATTGAGGACGTAGGTTGGAAGTGCTACTCTGAGATGAAGAAGTTAGCACAGGAAAGGAATTCGTGGCGGGCCGCATCAAACCAGTCAGTAGACTGATGATCAAAAAAAAAAAAAAAAAAAAAAACCAATGCTACCGACACTACCTGTAACCCTATCACTTACTACGTCTTTTAAGTACTGTACAAAAAGTATCGAACAGTAATTTCGGTAGAGCGCAATTCCATTCCAGTCAGAAGCATCCAGAGGTCAGATGATATTAGACGTTAAAGTACATACATTGCTATACCAATCCTCTTGGGAGTTATTGTGTGGTTGTCATCTTACATGGGCGGCTAAATGTGCCAGTGGCCTCTTATAAGGCTATCCACCGCACTATTGACAAGTGAAACTAGCAAACAATTACAGGAGGCTATTTTACATTTGAAACATATTTGTAATGACTAGGAGAACATTTTATATTGAAGTCAGTGGCTGCTCGTAATCACACATTCGCATTTACTTGATAAACGAGTCGTTTATTGGTCCATGTTCAGTGGAACACATCTGCATGTGTTCCTCTGTATTTTCTCCCAAGTCAGTTTTCTCCATTAATCATGATACACCCTGTATAAATGGGAAAGAAAATTGCAAAAAAAGTTCTTTTTCTAACAGGAGCACGCAAATGAAAAAGGGACATATCTAAAAAAGTAAGCAATCTGTATGTTATTTTAAAATTAATCTTTGTAACTGTTAATACATTTATCCCAGATAAGATGGTCGCACTGGAAAAGTGTTTGCGGTAGCCTAAGAACCATGATTCTACCCAGACGGGTCCACATATTGCCAAGGTTGTTAAGACTTGGCTTTAGAATTTTCTCTGTGTAGCAATTGCAATCCTCCACACAGTCCCAATGTGATTTCCATATTTTTGGAGCCGCTATGAAAGACATTCTCGGACTTCAATTTGCTTCGGTCGAAGAGGCACCCTCCTTGATAATATCATCCTTCCAGGCAACGGCAAACATGTTTCATTCAAGGCACTCGCCCTCTAGTCTCACAACGGGATAAGTACATTAACTGTCATGGCGATTACTTCTGAAATTATAAATAGTTTACTTACTTTTTTCCAGCTGATCCCTTTCCATTTGATCGTCCCTTATAGTTTTTATGAACGTTGAGAAAACATTCGATTATACGAAAGGAAACAAAACTCTGCCTACGAAAATGAGTATAAAAAAAGGAAATAGCGAAAATGGAAAGAGAAGACAAGTTCTTTTTAAACATAGATTTGAGGCAAAATTACATTTAAAGAACACCGTTGTTTAGCTCGAAGGAGTAATGTAGGATATTCCAGAACAAAATCATAGACATTGTTTCTAAAGCCAACATCCGTTTTTCTCAACACTTACTAATCGTACAGGGATGAATGAAGTATCGTTAGAAAGGGTTTTAACCGTATTCTGAAACTGCATACCAGTTTTTCGCTAAAACTTATTATCTGTGATAAGAAGACTTTTAACCATCATAGGGAAAAGGTATCTTGGAGGCCCAGCTTCATATATTTTACGAAACTGAGTTATTAATCACGAATAAGAGAATCCCTTTTTACATCATATTATTACAAATACCATTTTGTTTCTTTTAAAGTATTTATTAACTGGATAATTTGTGTACAGCATTGTCATTGATAATAACCGTGACCATTGTGGTCGTCCATTATCTATGACGATAGTGCAAGTTGACTTTTCTAAACGAATATACTTTCCGAAACGACAAACATCCAGTAGGAATCTTATAATTAGATGCAGCAGGATTACCGCCGCATAAACTTCATACTAAAAAAAAGACTGTTGCCATGCTGAGAAGAAACATGAAAAATAAACAGGACTTAGTCAAAGGAGCATACATATTTGTAACAAAACTCAATGAATTTGCAATTAATGCTCAGCTGACTGACATCGGGAAATCTGTTTTAATACCACGGATAAACTTAACACCATCTGATCCAAGCATACCTTTCGCAGCTCATAAGACGACAGTTGCCTATTAAAACTGTATTTGCGATCAATATAAACAGTTGATAGGGACAAATGCTTCGAAGAGCAGGATTTTATTTACCAAATCCCGTCTTTGCTCACGGACAATTGTATGTAGCCTTTTCAAGGGTAGCTAAATGAACTTACATTTTTATATCCTTAAAGAAAGTACCTGAAGATTACATTCTTGCGTCAAATGACATTTACACAGAGGAATTGTAATTCTATGTAAAGAATTTTGTTCAAAATTATATGCTTAGCAATGAATATACAAAAATATGATATAAATTCAAGGTTATTATTATTCAAGTCGTTCGGTACTTTTTCAAATTGTTTTCTATTAAGTCCTACAACTACCTTTATCTCAATGACTGCACATATTCCAAATAGTGTAATTATTTAAAATTATAAAAGTGAGGTTTCGGACGGGCCTCCTGACAAAAAAATATAATTAGTACATATGGTGGCAACATAGACATAACCGCCGCGCGGCTGCCCCCGTCGGAGTTTCGAGTCCTCCCTCGGGCATGGGTGTGTATGTTGTCCTTAGGGTAAGTTAGATTAAGTAGTGTGTACGCCAAGGGACCGATGACAACAGATTGGTCCCATAGCAACTTACCACAAATATATTTAGACCTAATCGAATGTAAGGAAACACTTAGAAGAATGTTGAATGAGACAGGTGGCTTGCTTCGCACAGAATGTGGGTAGAGTTTAAATAAAGGAAGCGTTGCAGAAGAGAAGTCTTTGGAACGTTTCTTTTCGCCCATCCTTGGAGGTCCCGCGGTTTCTCTCGAAGTCACCCTAGCGGCCGTTTGCTAGGAGCCATGCGGGACAGATTAAGCCACGTGCTGATGCGCTTTCTCGGAACCGTTTACTGCTGGAAGCGCATTAATTGGCAGCACTGCTGCACGCATCTAGATAATGTCCGCTAGCTTCACTTTGACGAGCTTGACACAGTCACTACTCCTATACATGTAACCAATGTTCTGCAGTAATCAAACTGCTTTCAAAAGTCTCTTACAATCGACCACTAGATTGTAAGACGAGTACAATAATACATTCACTACACCATCTCCATTCAGTTTCTGTAATCCCATACACAAAATAGGAGTTAAGTTCAAACCAGAGAAGGCCAATGGAACATCAGAAGTTTTCTTTAACACAGTACCGCGAAATAGAAGTAGTACATCCATTTAGAGGTTTCCAATTCACTCAAGATTTTTTTGTTGCAACGGTGCGTATGGATTATATAAAATGATTACATTTACACTTCAATGTCACAAGCGGTTCTGAGGTACAACGTATCGACCCATGCTGCAACACCCATTTTAATACGTAGGGTAGCTTCCACGAGCGGCTATGCAGGCGCTTCCTCTAGCATCCAACCGATCGTACAGATGACGAATATTGTCCTGGGATATGTTACCCCACGCCTGCTCGAACTATTCAGAGTCAGAGAGTCAGAGACCCATCCGGAGATCATGCTGAGCAGGGAAGTTGCTGCACGTGCTGCAAAGCACATAGAGTTTCACAGGCAGTGTGTGCAACAACACATCACCTTCCTATTGCAAGTACGGAAAAAGTAGGGCCTAACAACGTTCTACACCTACCTAACGCTGGTTAATGTCCCCCCCCCCGCCCAGAAACAACAAAGAGCTGTAGCTTATCGCACTCCAGACCGTAAGGCCTGGTATGTGGCCAATCTGACTTGGACGAATGGGTTCTACGAGACAGCGCTCACCAGATCTACGTCCTACAAGCAAACCACCATCACTTGTGTGCGGGCAGAATCTGCTTTCATCGCTGGAGACCACTGCGCGCCATTCCATCTTCCAATTATTCCTCTGCTGTCACCAGTCGAGCCTTGCACGTCCCTGATGCCGTGGCGTCAGTGTAGACGTGCTAGGGGTGTGCCTGTCCGTAGCCCCATTGCCAATAACAGATTCGCAACAGTTATTGTTGTCACGTCTGAGCGCACAAGCCGTCTTGTACGCGATGTAGTAGCCGTACGATCTGCCACTGCTGCCCTTACAACACGATTCTGGCGGGCGTCTGTGCTGCTTGGCTGTCCAGAATCTTGTCTACGGGTGTGAGGACGTTCACATGACCACTGATACTAGCATCGTCTCACAACTGACGCAGCACGTCCAACGTACGTGACAATTCTCCGAAAGAACCATCCTGCCACTCGGAAGACCACAATTTGAAACCTTTCAATCTCACTCAGTTAGCTGTAGGAAGCGCGAATGCGTCTGCGTTGCACGGTTGCCTGCTTGCTTCACGTGTTTGCACCACACTCTAAGAAAGGGTAGACACAAATGGCACAATGATAGCTTTGCGACTTGCCACTACATTATCTGTTGGCGGACGACGTTAACCCTTTATCAGTACAACCACAATCCCACAAATGGCGTATGCCGTCATCAAATCAAAATCGACGTCTTCTTTCCAGGTGCCCTAAGTATTTTGTGGCATATGTGTATGACTTCGACAAGTCCACCACGTTGTCATCCAACACGACTCCGTCCAGCAGTTGCTTCATTCACATTTTGACGTTAGGTCTCTGCCCGCCAAGAAACTGCTCGTTCACTGAGTCACATCCTTGCTAAAAAAAAAAAAAAAAAAAAAAAAACCGATAAACCGTTAACCTCTTGAACCTGGGCACAGGAAAGGCACTTGCCAACTTTCTTTTCAGCTTTTCGTGGAAGAGGAACGACTTTATAGATTACTGAGGGTACTCACTGTCCACTTCATACACTCATTTCCTTAAGAACATCAGCTTCATCCCACAGGTCCCATGACTCCCGCCCTACCACCGTGAGAGCTGTAGAGAGCCTCTCGCTTTCACGACCTACAAAACGTTAAGTCAAAAAGCACCATACTGTTAGGATATAAGAGATAATTGTTGAGACAAAGTCACAGTAGTATACCTCTCGGGTAGACGGTAATAGGAAGCACCGGGGATTCCCATCTTTGTCTTCTACAAGGAAGAGCTACTGGAGTTGACGGGTTACCAGTACGATTCTACACAGAGTATGCTAAAGAGCGAGTCCCTGTTCTGGCAGCAGTGAACCGGTGGTATCTTAGAGGATCGAAGGGTTCCATTAGTAAGAAAGTACAAGTCAGCCCCGTTTACAAGACTGATAGTGGAACAGACGCACAAAACTACAGTCCTATATCTCTGGCGTCAGTCTGCTGTATAATTTTGGAATATGTTTCACGCTCGTGTATTATGACATTTCTGGAGTCCGAAAATCTCCTCCGAAGGAACCAATACGGGTTCCGAAAACAACGGTCGTGTGAAATCCAGCTCGCTCTGTTAGTCCACGAGATCCACTAAACAGTAGGTTCAGGCGCCCAGATTGATACCGTGTTCCCTGACTTACGGAATGGGTTCGCTACAGCTCCTCACTGCTGCCTAACAAAGAAAATACGACCTTATGGAACGTCAGAAGAATTATGTGACTGGATTGAAAAGTTATTAGCAAACAGAACAGAGTGTAGCATGAGAAACTTTCAACAGACAGAAATCTTCAAACTAAATGTAACTTCTGGTGCACTCCAGGGAGCGTTAAAAGACCATTACTTTTCACAAAATAGATAAATGACCAAGTACATAACGTCAGAAGCTCTACGAGGTTTTTCACGGATGATTTTATTGTATATACAGCATTTACGGCGCTATAAAACTGTAACGAAATGCAAGAAAACCCTCTCAGAGATCGACACTTGGTGCAGGCCGTGCTAATTGACCCTCAAAATAAACAAATGTAACGTATTGCGAATATATAGACAGAAATACCCTTTATTGTATGATTACTGCATTGCAGAAAAATCAGTGGAAGCAGTTACTTTCATAAAATTTCTAGGAGTATGCGTGCGGAGTGATTTGATGTGTAACGACCACATAAAATAAATCGCGAGTACGGCCAGAAATTTATTGGAAGATTCCTCAGGCAATCTAGTCCATCAACAAATTAAGTAACTTACAGAAGGTCGGCCGGAGTGGCAGTGCGGTTCTAGGCGCTACAGTCTGGAGCCGAGCGACCGCTACGGTCGCAGGTTCGAATCCTGCCTCGGGCATGGATGTGTGTGATGTCCTTAGGTTAGTTAGGTTTAATTAGTTCTGAGTTCTAGGCGACTGATGACCTCAGAAGTTAAGTCGCATAGTGCTCAGAGCCATTTCAACCATTTTTGAACTTACAGAAGACTCGTTTGATCAATACTAGAATATTGCTCGTTAGTCTGGGATCCGTGCCATGTACTGATGGAGCAAATAGAGATGATCCAAAGAAGAGCAGCACGTTTCATTACAGGTTCATTTGATACGCCCGAAAGCGTCACGAAGATACTCAGTCTAGGCCAGTGGCACACGCCACAAGAGTGGCGTTTTGCATCGCGGTATGGTATATTGCTAAAGTTCCGGGAGCGTACATTCCTAAAGGATTCCAGAAATATATTGCTTCGCCCTACGTATGTCTCGAGCAAAGACCATGAACGTAAAACTAGAGAGATTCGAGACCACTCGGAGATTTACCACCCCTCGTTGTTCGCACGAACTATACGCGATTGGAACAGAGACTGGAGTGGGTGAAGTACGGCAATCAACGAGACTCATCGGAATCGGGTTGACGAACTCATCAGAAAAAAGCGTCGGATATCACGGACACAGCACTCAAGTATGGCATATTACGAGAGCCTGTACAGGCCATCTTTACAGAACTGCGATACAGAAAACGGAGTACATGCTGGGTGCCCCGAATGCTGAGTCCTAACATGAAACAGAGGAGACTGACATCTGTCAACTATTTTTCCTTCTTGAAGGTGAAGATGAGGGGTTCCTTATCAACATTCTGACAGGTGATGGAAGATGAGTGCACCATTTTCATCCCGAAAATAAGGGACTATCAATAGAGATCCGTGACGAAGGATTATCGACACAAAAAAAATTCAAGACTATGCCATCAGCAGACACAATGACTCTCACGCCCACACCAACGTGGCAACCAAACCAAAAGTTCTACTGTCACCTCCGTATAACACGTTAGTTTTAGAATCAGGAGTCACAGGATGCGGGCTGTGATGTTATCCATGCGTCTGGGTAAGATTAATCATTAACATGGTCCATCAGAAGACAGAAAGTGGACGAAAGCGATCGAAGGATAGCGGTTGTAAGGGCAGAGGAAAAAAAGTGCCAAGGCAAGCGCCAAGGGAAAAAAAACTTCTGCGACAGTAGGACGGATAGTGAGGGCAGTAGCGGCTTGGTATCTGTGACAGTGCATGCAAGGTGTGGTTATGTTAGTGCGAGATATCGTGCATCGTTACCTTTGTCGTTGCGGAAGCTCGTTGCGGGGCTTGCTGCAGTTGCTGCGACCCTGCAACAGTTAAAGGTCGTTATACGTTAGTGGGCGATCGGTCATAGATCGGCTCACACAGTGTAGGGTGTAGGGGGTGTGTGTGGCTGGTTTGCATGCTGTGTACAGTACGGTTTCCCTGCGGTTGCCTGTTTTTCGGCGGGTCGAGCTTCTGGGGTTACCAGTAGCTGTGTTGCAGAGGCTCGCCAGTACTGTCGTGTTAGCGTGCTATGGACCATAGATGTTTAGTTCCTAGCCAATAGTGTCTTTGGTCTGTTATGCTTCCATCTATGGTTGTGGTCGTAGGTACCCAGAGAATGGATAAACGACTTGCGCGGGTATCTCGTGTTATTGTACAGTCGTGTGGAGAGTTTTTGGAATACCTGCTAGATTGTATCTAGCCGATATTCCCGGTGAATGTTCGCGATGCGTGTGTAGCGTGAAGCAATGCATATGATTTTGAGTACTTTGTTCTGTATGAGCTGCTTACGGCGCAGGCGAGTGGGCGCAGCATATCCCCAGACAGGGGCTGCGTACGTCATCAGGGGTCGAATAAGTGTCATGTACATGGACCTAGACACCCCCCTATTCACTGTGCTACGCCTGTTAAGCATAGGGTAGAGTTGTTTGAGCCTCGCGTTTGCTTTGTTGGTCACGTGTTGAATGTGGTCCCCCCAGAGTAGTTTCCGGTCCAGCCAGACACCGAGGTATTTGACCTTCTCGCGGAAACTTATTGGGCGTGCATGTAGTGTTATTCGGTTGCAGTGCTGATGTTTGTGCAGTAGCTTCGGTCTTCTAGTGAACAGAACGGCTTCGCACTTGTCGACGTTTGCTCTAACACGCTATTTCACCAGCCAAGGCTCTGCCGTTCTGAGTGCAGTCTGCAGTCATGAGTTAATGTTAGACGACTTCCAATCTTGCACAAGGATGGCGGTGTCATCCGCGTAGATTGCCACCGTCGCGTTGTGTGTAGGTGGGAGGTCGTCAATGTAGAGTTTAAACAGTAAGGGCCCTAGGATGCTTCCTTGGGGTGCTACTGCCTGGATACCATGTCGTGTCGATTGTTTGCCCTGCACGTCTGTAATGAAGCTTCTGTCCGTGAGATATGAGTTTATGAGACGTACGAGCCCGTCGGGGAACCCTGCGTCGCTGAGTTTGCGTATTAGGCCGCTGTGCCATAGACGATCGAAAGCATTTTCGATGTCCAGGAACGCCGCCCCAGTTGCTTTGTGTTGTATCCGTGCGTTATGTATTCAACGACGCGGAGGAGTTGTTGTGGTGGTTCCTGAAACCGAATTCCTACAGTCTCAGGGTGTCGTTTGTGATACAGTGCCTGGTGAGTCGTTTTAGTATTACCATCTCAACGATATTACTGAGCGCGCTCAGCAGACTGATGGGTCTGTAATTTTGTGAGAGGGAGTGGTCTTTCCACGGCTTTCTGAACATCAGGACCTTGGCCGTCTTCCAAAAGGCGGGGAAGTGTTGGTGTTGGAGTATGGCATTCGTGATGTATGTTAGGTAGCCTACTGCTTTGTCCGTGAACTCCTGGAGGACACGGTTTTGAATGCCTTCCTAGCGGTGGTATGCATGATGGCCCATTTGACTTCAGCTGTGCTAGCTTGTCGGATGATGTTGCGCGCTGGTTGGGCCAAGATGCGTGTGCCCTCTTGGTCGTAGCAAGTGTGAACGCTGGGTCTGAGGGATCGAGGTTCGTTGTGAATGACGCTGCGAGTGTGAGGGCCATCAGTTCCGCTTTTTCTTCCGCAGAATATGCTGGTCCGTCCGGCCCTTGTAGCGTGGGGGTATACAGTTTCTCCCTGGTGAAGTGTAGGGCCATCTGCCACACGACAGGTCGCGTCGTGTCCAGCCCTTCCAGTTTCTGGTCCCACTGTTGTGTCTTAAATGTTTGTATCTTGTCCCGGATTATACCCTGGAACCTGTTCATGTGCTGTTTGAAGTGCTGGCCCCTGGTACGCTGGCAATGTCCCCTGAGGCGGTTCCTCATTGAGACAAGGGCAAGGATCTCCTGGGGAAGGGCAGCACTGTGTTGTTGTGGTGTGCGCATAGGTACGGTGTCGGTTATTGCGTCTTGGGCGGCGCTGGTGAGGGTTTTAACTGCCTCATCAATTTGAGCTGTCTCGTTAAACGCGCGGATGGGCGGGATGCGACTGTCAAGCGTTTCCTTGAACAGCGTCCAATTCGCGCGCCTGTAGTCTAACATCCTGCGTTGTTCCATGTGCTGCAGTGTTTCTTCAATGTACAGTATAACAGGTTGGTGATTTGAGGGCAGATCGTTTTCAACGGCAACGTTGAGTGTCGTTGTTATGCCCTTGATGGGGGCCATGTCTAACACGTCTGACCTGTGTCCCCTTTGGTAGGGAATGTGCGTCGGTTCGGTCGGCGCTAGTGTGATGTAGTTTCGTCCTAGTGCGTGTTCGTATAGTTTCTTGCCTTTGGAGTTTCGTATTTGTGAGTTCCAGTCCGGCTGTTTTGCGTTAAGCCCAGCGGCGATTATGCGCGGTGATACGTCGAGTATTATGCTGATGTCACGTGTTTTGATGTTTTTAGAGCTGTAGTATACTGACACCAGTGTAGTGTAGGCTGCGTTGAACATGACCCTGACGGCGGTTGCCTCTAGTTTCTCGAGTTCATGGAGCACAATGTTTGTGTGTTCTATGTCTTTGTGTATGATGATGGATGTTGCGCCATCACCCGAGCCGTCCGGTCGGTCGGTACGATGGACGCAGTAGCCAGTGAAGTTTAGTTGGTTGCGTGGTATGAGCTTAGTTTCGCTCAGTAGTGCGATAAGGATACACTTACGCTCCATGAGCGCGACAAATTCCGCCCTTTTGTTGTTGATGCCGTCTGTATTCCAGAACACGATCTGTGCCAGTGTGTGGTTGTTTGCGATTGGGGCCGGGTGTGGCATGTTATCCATGAAGGGGTGTGAACAGTGTGGTGAGCGTTGTTTGTATGGCGACCCAGTACAGCCCAGGTTGAGCAGTTATGAGCCGTGTGATGAGTGTGGTGAAGACCGCCGCGATCTTGTGAAAGAGCTGAGCGGTCGTGTGCTGGGGGAATATTGTTGCCAATAAACCCTCAAGTGTTATGTTGGTGTTGTGTGTCGGCCTGTGGCTCGGTTGTAATGAAGGCGGCCGCTGGTGCGGGTGTTGGCGTTATGTGTGGGCTGGCGCTTGTGTTGCTGTTGTGTGGTGCAATTTGAAGTGCCCGTGTTTCAGTTGTGGTGAGGGGTGGAGTAGTGTTTGTGCTGGTATCACTGGCTTGCTGACTATGTGCCTGTGTTTCAGTGTTTTGTTGTTGTTGGGTACTTTGTTGTGGTGTACGTGTGTTCCCACTCCTGTTACCTCGTGGTCGCCTACGCCTTCTCTGGGTTCTTGGTTCTGAGGCTCCTTGTGTAAGTGCGTCTTCCTGTGTGTTGTGTGTGGATTCGCAGGCTGTGGCTTCAGGGGTTGGGGTCGTGTTGTTTTTGGGGACTGGTGTTGGTACCGGTGTGTTTGTGGTGTTGCATGTTGGCTGAGACGGTTGTGTTGTTGTCGCAGCTGTTGTGTTAGGTGCGTGTGATGGGCGCAGAGGTTCCGCGGCCCGCTCCGCTCCTCCAGGGCATGTAGCCATGGCGAACGATACTCCGTTCCTAACAGGCTTTGGTGCGGGCCTTGGACGTGATACGGTGGCCTCGGGTTGTGTCAGGGCACGGCACTCGGACCGGCAGACCCCGATACGGTTCGGCCGGCTGACCGGGCAGCGCGAGTCGAGGCTCGCCCGGCAGTCGCTGCATGCCTCTGATGTGCGCCGTGTCTACACAGATGGATCACGTAATCTGCCAGCGTTCGAAGCGCGTATTATGGCGAAAATACTCCATAGCTGTCAATTCCAAAATCCTTCGGACGTCTCGGTACTTACAGTGAAGCTCTTGGATTGAAGTGCACTCAGTATTATGACACATTCGCGATCAGTATTGCTCCTAATAAGGAATTATCTTGTCAATAACATCAAGTGCTTGTTGTACCAGATTATAGACCATATTGCAGAACTACACTGAGGTTACAAAAATCAAGTGATAGCGATATGCACATATACCGATAGAGGTAGTATCGGGTTCACAAGTTTAAAAAAGGGCAGCGCTTTGACGGAGATGTTCTTTTGAGTCAGGTGGTTCATGTGAAAGGTTGTCCGACGTGATTGTGGCCGCACGACAGGACTTAACAGACTTTGAACACAGAATGGTTGTTGGAGCTAGACGCATGGGACATTCCGTTTCAGGAGTCGATAGGGAATTAAACATTCCGAGATCCACAGTGCCAATAGTGTTCTGAGAATTCCAAATTTCAGTCATTACCTCTCACCATGGACAAGGCAATGTCCGACGGTTTCACTTAACGACCGAGAGCAGCGACGTTTGCGTCGTCAGTGCTAACAGAAAAGCACCACTGCGTGAAATAATCGCAGAAATCAATGTGGCACACTGCGGCGAAATTTGGCGTTAATCGGCTATTGCAGGAGACGACCGACGCGAGTGCGTCTGCGAACAGCACGATATCGCAAACAGCGCCTCTCCTGCTCTCATATTCATACTGGTTAGACCCTAGGCGACTGTAAAACCATGGTCTGGCCAGTTGAGCGCAGATTTCAGTTGGTAAGAGCAAAGTATGACAGTACCTTTCGAGTGTGGCTCAGACCTCACGAAGCCATGGATCCAAGTTGTTAACAAGGCGCCGAGGAAGCTGGTGGCGATTCCAAAATTGTGTGAGCTCTGTTTACATGGAAGGGACTGCCTCCTCTGGTTCAAATGAACTGATCATTGACTAGAATTGGTTATGTTCGACGACTTGGATATAATTTGCAATCAATCAACGATCGAATATTTATGAGTTACAATTCGCCATGTCACCAGACCACAAATGCTTGCCATTGCTTTGAAGAACATTCTGGACAGTTTGAATGAATGATTTGGCCACACAGATCGCCCAACATTAACCCCATAGAACATTTATGGTACATAATCTAAGCGAACAATTAGCGCAAAAAATCCTGCACTGGCAACAGAAAAATGGCTCTGAGCACTATGGGACTTAACTTCTGAGGTCATCGGTCCCCTAGAACTAAGAACTACGTAAACTTAACTAACCTATGGACATCACACACATCCATGCCCGAGGCAGGATTCGAACCTGCGACCGTAGTCGTCGGACGGTTCCAGAATGTAGCGCCTAGAACCGCTCGGCCACTCCGGCCTTCGCACTGGCAACAGTTTCGCAATTATGGATGACTTGACTATAGAGGCAACGTAGCTCAGTATTTCTGCATGGGATTTCCAACGGATAAAGGGGCACTGTGGTATCGGAGCAATGAAACTATCGACGCTCACGCTGAGATGGACGTCAGGGGACACATACATACCAACATGTTCCTTACACAGACCTTTTGCAAGAGGTACGCCAGCGATCAGTGGCACCTATCGTATCAAAGTAGAGGATTATGCATCCCAAGGCGTTCGTGGTACATCTTTGGTAAATCACACAGAAAGTTTCTGGTCACCACGATCCGCCTCCACAATAACCATGAACGGTTCCCACTGCACCTCTGTCAGCTATCTGTGATTGGCTCATCACTCTCCGACTATCAAGCGAGGGAGGATATCAGCATCATTCTCGCCTGCAATACGACTCGACTACAGTGCTTAGTGCTTCGTGGATAACTTCCCACAACAATAATGGTACTACTTACAGTGAATGATAATTTTTTAGCCCTGAACTCATTATGATATAATCACTAAGTTTACAACCAAAGTGCGAATTCTATGTGCTCTTCTTTGGATCTTTTATATTTCCCCTCTCACTCTTATCTCACACTGACCGCTGCCTGACGAGCAAGATCGATCGAACGAGGGTTTAGTAAACTATATCCTCAGTGTGTGCACTACACTTCTCGAGGATTCTTCCAATCAAACTCAGTTTGGCATCAGAGTAACCTGCGATTAGCTTTATGTTTTCGTTCCATTCTAAATTAGTTCGTATGCATACGCGTAGATATTTTATGGATGTGACTGCTTCCAGTAGTTCTTCTGCAATTGTAATCATACAATAATGTATCTTTCTTCCTATTTACGAGTAATGCGTTACATTTGTTTATGCTGCGGATCAACTCCGAATCCTTGAACCAAGTGTCGATCCTCTGTAGAACTTCTCGCATTTCGCTATATTTTTATGGTTTTACGACTTCTCTGGACACAGCAGCTTGATCCAACACATCCGTGGGGTAGAACAGAAGCTAATTATATTGTGAAGATTTACCTGCGTTAAGAATGACATAATGTTTCCATTTGCTAGGGACTCGTGAATCCAATGACACGGTTAGTCTGTTAGTTTTTACGCGCGATTTTCTTCAGTATGGGGCCTTGCGGATTTTTATCGAACGACTTTTGGAAGTGAAGGAGCAAAGAATCAACCTGGGAGCCTATACCTACTGCTTTCCGAGTTTCAAGGGCGAGCAGAGCGGGCTGGGTTTCACACAGAATTCGTGTTAATTCCTATAAGGAAGATTTTTTCTCTACAAGACTGTCATAATATGTGACCATAAAACAGGTTGCAAAGTCAACATCCTGACGTCACAAAAGACATGTTTACTTTGTTCCACTATTGGCAGCAGTCAAATGGAACATCTTCTGGCAGTAGTCAGAAAATTCATTTTACTTTCTGAGAAAGTGTAGATGTGTCCAGATTCCAGATTTGCGTTAGTGACATACAGAGTTGCTCTCTACCAAAACTATAGGTCCGTACTTTTGGTACGTAGTAAATGATAGGATTTCCTGTAGTATTGATAGCATTGGTAGGGAAAGAAACATAAGTGGATGGGTAAGAGAGAAACTGGGAGCTCACGATTTCTCTCTCTCTCTCTCTCTCTCTCTCTCTCTCTCTCTCTCTCTCTCTGTCTGTCTCCCTGTCTCCCCCAACTTTTTCTATGGTTGTTTGTGTTACACTGAAATTAGGACCGCACATCATTCAGCGTTGCACCATTGTATATTTTATATCATTGTAGAATATAAATTGCATTTTATAAGTAACAAAAATTAGTTTTCGCATAACTTCTGCGCTTTGATGTAACTAAAATAATTGCTTTTGATGCGAGTACAGTTTGCATGCCCAAACACAGAAAATGTATATAATTACAGTTTTTATTTAGTACTCAATACAGCGTTCTAAATCCTGATCAGAGGCGAGATTCTCCCGTTATTACTGATAAATGTGAAAGCTGTTTATGAATACCCTGTGCGTGGGAGCGGGGGTAATTATCAATGGGTACTCTCGTTTTCTATTGCAGATTACGATTCTACGGCAAAATCTACATACGTCTGAAGCATTTATTTTTTTCGTTTCGTCACATATTGAGGTTTAACGGAAGAATGGGAATGAGTACAAAATCGTAATTTACGACATAGCCCTTGATATCCAATAGCACGTGTGACCCGACTTCCATGCTGCGAGGACAGCGCAGGCCAGTATTCAACTTCTTATCAGAAACGCTATTCGCTACGTCTTATTTCTCCAGCATATCGAACAGGTGAGCACTCGACGCGCCACTGTACTGCGGCCCAGGCTCGACGTGAACGGTTCTTTACTTTCCCAATTAGAGTAAGTGTTCAAACGCAGTATCGCCAACTTCAATAAACTTAGTGATCCGCTTTTCGAATGACTGTACTCAGGACAGAAGCATATCTGCGGAAATGTCAGCCCAGGCGTTTCTGATGCGGTTTTCCATTTCTTCAAGACCTGTTGGCGCTTGCTGGTACACCTTAGCATTTAAATATCCTTACAGAAACAAATCCGGCAACGTCAAATCCGGCAACGTTGTGGGCCAGTTAATAGGGCCACATCTGCCGATCCACCGACCACTGTAAACACGGTCTAATACCTCCCATGTTTCAGCTGCGTAATGCACTGGGAAAACGTCATGCTGAAGTCATATATATTGTCGAAGGTCCAGGGCAACATCCTGCCATAGTACCCGTAACTGCTGTTCCTAAAACGTTCGATATCGGCACGCATTGACAGTGCCGTCGATAAAATACAGACCAATGACGTTGTTCCCCGTGAAGTCACGTCATAAGTTAACCGACCAAGGACGTTAATGGTCAACTTGCCGAGTGGATTGTCTAGAGCAACGCGTTTTATGCCAGTTAACGCTACCATGGTTAATGGATGTTGACTCATCGGTAAATAGTACCTCGCCAAAGAGCGTGGGGTTCGTTTACATTTGTTGATGTGCCTATTCACAAAACACTATCCATTTATGGAAATTGGCGCCATTAAGTTCTTGATGCAGAGACACGTGGCATGGATGATACTGCTGACAATGCAGTTTTGTGACAATGGTACCTACGCACATACCGAAATCGCTGTGTAATTGCCGGGCGCTTATCTGTGGATTGTGGTGCACTGTCGCTAGTACAGCTATTTCATTAGCTTCTCCTCTAGCACGTTGGTTTCGTCTCTTTTTGAAGCTCTATACGCTGCCATCAGACGTAAAGCCGTTCACAGCCTTGTTAAAGAACGGAGGGAAAACGCTCGGTGTACAAGACACAGCAGCATCTACATTTGTGCCACATTCTCCATCAATCAGAATCACTTCAGTTTTTCCTTCTCTGGTTTCAACATTCATCATCCGCTTGCACGTCTGTTCTCCAAATGATAGGTAGGTGTGCAGGCAAAACACTTCACAAGTATTGATGTTCACAGCCGCTGTCTGTTCTACGTCTGCACGTTAAGTGAGCTCCGGTCGCAATGTACTGCCTGTTATTTTGTCTAGTTCCTTATAATAAATTTACAAGGTAATATTTTCATACAAATAAATATACTAATTCTATCATTATTAGAAAGATTAACAAATTAAATCAATAATCTTAACCTAAAATAATTATAAAATCAAAATATAAAAAAATGAACTGAAACGTAATGTTAAAGATAGCATACGTCGTAGTTCGCTACACGACCATAGTGGCGCTTCGATTAGTTCCCTGCTTCATATGTCGGAGGTAAACATCAATACATATTTCAATTAGAAGTTTTGAAACACTGGCCTTTTCTATCCTTGCACCATGGAGGTGGAATTCCATGTGCTATTGGATATTCGAGGATCATTTGAGTAGCATGTCGTAAATTACGATTTCTATCCATTTCCATTCCTCCAACTACAGCGCCATGTGTGGCGAAACGAAAAAAAAAATGCTTGAGACAAAACTTATGTAGATTTTGCTTCACACTCGTCATCTGCAATAAAAAAGGGGGAGGGGGTTCACTTTGAAGATTTCAAAGTTGCCATCTGTCATCCACGCTCAAGGTGGGATGGTGGGTGTAATGTGGTGTCGTGGGATGTCGCCCTCCGAGACGAACAAATTGGAATTACAGTTTTTTTTATCTGATATTTTGTTTTCGAGATATTTCAGTGTACTCAGTTAAAATGAACACCCTGTATTACCTCACTCAGTTTTCAGATGATTCATCGCTTCCTGTTTTCAGAGGACCCAAGTAAGACACTGATTGCCTACGTAAAGAAAGCGGTCATTGTGGGAGAACGCCGGACAGGTATGCAACACACCCAACACACCGGTAACGTGGGTACGACCTTAACTGACCAAAGCTGCTAAGAAAACTACCACAGCCTGCGCTTACTTGTGATGGTCTACGCCACCCTACAATAGTTTTATGACCTTTGTTACATGCAATAACAACCCAGACGATTACCTATTGAATCAAATATTAAAGCAACAATTTGTATTGCATCGGAGAGCTAAAAGCTGTAATGAATTTCTATGAAGTGCCAGAAGACTGTCCGTATGTTTCAGCTTAACAAGTAGCAACCAGGTTCTGCACCCGTGGTCTAGGGGTAGCGTCTTTGATTCATAATCAAAACTTCTTCGGCCCCGGGTTCGATCCCCGCCACTGCCTAAATTTTGATAAATAATCAGCATTGGCGGCCGAAGACTTCCGGCATAAGAAGTCAGCCTCATTCTGCCAACGGCCTTGTCAAAGAGGACGGAGGAGCGGATAGAGAGGTTCAGGGCACTCTCTTGTCCTAGGGGTGGGAAATTTCCCCTAAAGGCGGAAGAATCAGAAATGATGAACGACATGAGGATGCAGAAGCAATGGAAACCACTGCATTAAAGACACATTTCGTGTATCCACAGGACATATGGCCTGTAATTGAAGAAGTGTCATGATGATCTCTCCATTGTCAAAGGTTCCGGTATAGTCCCCCATTCGGATATCCGCGAGGGGACTGCCAAGGGGGAGGTTACCATGAGAAAAAGATTGAATAATCAACGAAAGGATAACGTTCTACGAGTCGGGACGTGGAATGTCAGAAACTTGAACGTGGTAGGGAAACTAGAAAATCTGAAAAGGGAAATGCAAAGGCTCAATCTAGATATAGTAGGGGTCAGTGAAGTGAAGTGGAAGGAAGAAAAGGATTTCTGGTCAGATGAGTATCGGGTAATATCAACAGCAGCAGAAAATGGTATAACAGGTGTAGCATTCGTTATGAATAGGAAGGTAGGGTACAGGGTGTGTTACTGTGAACAGTTCAGTGATCGTGTTGTTCTAATCAGAATCGACAGCAGACCAACACGACAACGATAGTTCAGGTATACATTCCGACGTCGCAAGCTGAAGATGAACAGATTGAGAAAGTGTATGAGGATATTGAAAGGGTAATGCAGTATGTAAATGGGGACGAAAATCTAATAGTCATGGGCGACTGGAATGCAGTTGTAGGAGAAGGAGTGGAAGAAAAGGTTACAGGAGAATATGGGCTTGGGACGAGGAATGAAAGAGGAGAAAGACTGAGTTCTGTAACAAGTTTCAGCTAGTAATAGCGAATACCCTGTTCAAGAATCACAAGAGGAGGAGGTATACCTGGAAAAGGCCGGGAGATATGGGAAGATTTCAGTTAGATTACATCATGGTCAGACAGAGATTCCGAAATCAGATACTGGATTGTAAGGCGTACCCAGGAGCAGATATAGACTCAGATCACTATATAGTAGTGATGAAGAGGAGGCTGAAGTTCAAGGCATTAGTCATGAAGAATCAATACGCAAAGAAGTGGGATACGGAAGTACTAAGGAATGACGAGATACGTTTGAAGTTCTCTAACGCTATAGATACAGCAATAAGGAATAGCGCAGTAGGCAGTACAAAAATGGCTCTGAGCACTATGGGACTTAACATCTATGGTCATCAGTCCCCTATAACTTAGAACTACTTAAACCTAACTAACCTAAGGACATCACACAACACCCAGTCATCGTAGGCAGTACAGTTGAAGAGGAATGAACATCTCTAAAAAGGGCCATCACAGAAGTTGGGAAGGAAAACATAGGTACAACGAAGGTAGCTGCGAAGAAACCATGGGTAACAGGAGACATACTTCAGTTGATTGATGAAAGGAGGAAGTACAAACATGTTCCGGGAAAATCAGGAATACAAAAACACATGTCGCTGTGGAATGAAATAAATAGGAAGTGCTGCGAAGCTAAGACGAAATGGCTGCAGGAAAAATGTGAAGACATCGAAAAAGGTATGATTGTCGCAAGGACAGACTCAGCATACAGGAAAGTCAAAACAACCTTTGGTGACATTAAAAGCAACGGTGGAAACATTAAGAGTGCAACGGGAATTCCACTGTTAAATGCAGAGGAGAGAGCAGATAGGTGGAAAGAATACATTGAAAGCCTCTATGAGGGTGAAGATTTGTCTGATGTGATAGAAGAAGAAACAGGAGTCGATTTAGAAGAGATAGCGGATCTAGTATTAGAATCGGAATTTAAAAGAGCTTTGGAGGACTTACGGTCAAATAAGGCAGAAGGGATAGATAACATTCCATCAGAATTTCTGAAATCATTGGGGGAAGTGGCAACAAAACGACTATTCACGTTGGTGTGTAGAATATATGCGTCTGGCGATATACCATCTGACTTTCGGAAAAGCATCATCCACACAATTCCGAAGACGGCAAGAGCTGACAAGTGCGAGAATTATCGCACAATCAGCTTAACAGCTCATGCGTCGAAGCTGCTTATAAGAATAATATACATATGAATGGAAAAGAAAATTGAGAATGCGCTAGGTGACGATCAGTTTGGCTTTAGGAAAAGTAAAGGGACGAGAGAGGCAATTCTGACGTTACGGCTAATAATGGAAGCAAGGCTAAAGAAAAATCAAGACACTTTCATAGGATTTGTCGACCTGGAAAAAGCGTTCGACAATATAAAATGGTGCAAGCTGTTCGAGATTCTGAAAAAAGTAGGGGTAAGCTATAGGGAGAGACGGGTCATATACAATATGTACAACAACCAAGAGGTAATAATAAGAGTGGACGATCAAGAACGAAGTGCTCGTATTGAGAAGGGTGTAACACAAGGCTGTAGCCTTTCGCCCCTACTCTTCAATCTGTACATCGAGGAAGCAATGATGGAAATAAAAGAAAGGTTCAGGAGTGGGATAAATATACAAGGTGAAAGGATATCAATGATACGATCCGCTGATGATATTGCTATCCTGAGTGAAAGTGAAGAAGAATTAAATGATCTGCTGAACGGAATGAACAGTCTAATGAGTACACAGTATGGTTTGAGAGTAAATCTGATAAAGACGAAGGTAAGTAGTAGAAATGAGAACAGCGAGAAACTTAACATCAAGATTGATGGTCACGAAGTCAATGAAGTTAAGGAATTCTGCTACCTAGGCAGTAAAATAACCAATGACGGACGGAGCAAGGACATCAAAAGCAGACTCGCTATGGCAAAATAGGCATTTCTGGCCAAGAGAAGTCTACTAATATCAAATACCGGCCTTAATACGAGGAAGAAATTTATGAGGATGTACGTCTGGAGTACAGCATTGTATGGTAGTGAAACATGGACTGTGGGAAAACAGGAACAGAAGAGAATCGAAGCATTTGAGATGTGGTGCTATAGACGAATTTGAAAATTAGGTGGACTGATAAGGTACGGAATGAGGAGGTTCTACGCAGAATCGGAGAGGAAAGGAATATGTGGAAAACACTGATAAGGAGAAGGGACAGGATGATAGGACATCTGCTAAGACATGAGGGAATGACTTCCATGGTACTAGAAGGAGCTGTAGAGGGCAAAAACTGTAGAGGAAGATGAGATTGGAATACGTCAAGCAAATAATTGAGGACGTAAGTTGCAAGTGTTACTCTGAGATGAAGAGGCTAGCACAGGAAAGGAATTCGTGGCGGGTCGCATCAAACCAGTCAGTAGACTGATGACCAAAAAAAAAGTAGCAACCTAATAAACATTTTGACAGCAGCTGATCGTGTAGCTACATACATATGGCTTTCAGGAAAAATATGATAGCTTTGGAGCCCCACTTCGTTAAAATACCTACTACAGTATAAATCATTTTACATAAAAAAATATTCATTCTTGAAACTTCCTGGCAGATTAAAACTGTGTGCCGGACCGAGACTCGAACTCGGGACCTTTGCCATTCGCGGGCAAGTGCTCTACCACCTTTTTTTTAAAAAAAAAAATCTCATTTTTGTTCGCTTTCGTTCGTTGCATCTGCTCGGAGCGGACGTCGTAAGACATCCGTTTTTAAGTTCGTTGTTGATCGATTAACTCAGTTTTTTTATTACAGAGGGCTGCAAACACTCTGACCGGACACGCTGAGCTACCGTGCCGGCGTCCCATCTGAGGTACCCAAGCACGACTCATGCCCCGTCCTCACAGCTTTACTTCTGCCAGTACCTCGTCTCCTACCATCCGACACACAGTTTTAATGTGCCAGGAAGTTCCATATCAGCGCACACTCCACTGCACAGTGAAAATTTCATTCTGGAAACATCCCCCAGGCTGTGGTTAAGCCATGTCTTCACAATATCCTTTCTTTCAGGAGTGCTAGTTCTGCATGGTTCGCAGGACAGCTTCTGTAAAGTTTGGAAGGTAGAAGACGAGGTACTGGCAGAAGTAAAGCTGCGAGGACGGGGCGTAATTCGTGCTTGGGTAGCTCAGATGGTAGAGCACTTGCCCATGAAATGCAAAGGTCCCGAGTTCGAGTCTCGGTCCGACACACAGTTTTAATCTGCCAGGAAGTTTCATATCAGCGCACACTCCGCTGCAGAGTGAAAATCTTATGCTTGAATATTCATTCTTGTTAACATCTGCAGCCATTCTGAACATGAAGAACAAAATATTGATCCTGTTGCAAATTAATTTTGGCAGAAAATAAAGTGAACGAAATTTAATGGTGAGAGTTAACTTGAAGCCAACATTTGGTGCATGGCTGCGAAAATGAACTGCACGCACTTTTCAGTTGTTCTTGTGAAGAGAGCCGCAGTTGCTTCGTTTGGAGTAAAACATTGGCTCAGCAGCGGCACGAAAGAAGACAGAGGCTTGGGCGACCAGAGAAACGGAGTCCGACTGTCTGGTGGCACATTCGCGCTCCAGCAGACCCCTCCAGGGGACGCGCCTGTAACCCGGACAAATGGCGAGCGCGCCGAGTTGTCATCGGCACCGCCGGCCGCGGCGAATTGCGGCCGTGCAGCCGCGTCCGTCACAAGACGCCGTCGTTAATCATACACGTCCGCGCCAAGCGCTCCACAGGGGCAGCCGTGGAGAAGAAACCGAAAACCGATACGCCGCGCGGGTCTCGCCGCCAAACGCTGATTAATTGCCGCGGGAACAACATCTGCTGGGACAATTCGCGCCACACAGCGCCCCGACGCGAAATCAGGCCTACGAGGCTGGAACAGTAGCGTACTGCGAAATCCAATTTTGCTCTCCTGAACACAAACTACCGATGATCGAGGCTTCTCTTTATCATTCTCGTCACTCTACAGGATTCAGAAACGCAACATGATAATGTCAGAATAGACACGGGAGGTCGAATCGAGTGGTACGAAGGTAATTGACAATCATTCTTCAATATTTCATAGAATTACTTTTAAAAAGCTTTCCAAAGTCAATTAATAGCCATTACTTAGTACACACTAAAAAAATTAACCGACGCACCACGAGTGAATTACCTGAATTGGACGGAAATGTACATGTGGACACAAATAAATGGTTATAATTGCAGAAAAAATTGAATGACTTATTCAAGAGCTTCACAACTTGAGCAAGACCTCTGGTCCTTATGCAAGCAGTGATTAAAATCGGCGTTGACTGATAGAGTTGTTGTATGATATCCTGAGGGTTATCGCACGAAATTCTGTGCTATTAGCTGTCGTCCAAATCATCCGTTACAGCACAGCGATACATCGACGATGTTCTATGCCCTGTTCTATTTCCCTTCATGCAAAGCCATCTTGGCTTACACTTCAGCAAGATAATGCCAGCCCTCACACAATGAGAGTTCTACTGATTGTGTTTTTGCTTGCCAAACCCTACCTCTGCCACCAAGGTCGCCGAATCTCTCCCCAGCTGAGAACATTTGGAGCATTATGGGCAGGACCCTCTAACCAGCTCAAGATTTTGAAGATCTAACGCTCCAATCAAACAGGAGGCCATCTACCATGCCAAGCTGAATAACTGCTTGCTTGAAGACGAGAGTTGGACCAACGCATTACTAACTGGCTCAGTTAGTGAAGCCCTTTCTGAAAATGTTTGTATATGTCAATCACATCTACCGATTTCCGTCCCATCCGGATAATTCCTTCGTTGCCGTGGTCTTTTTTTCCTTCCTTAGAGTGTGTCTGACTTCTTGGCCAAACACCTTGTTTACTTAAAATTTCAGAGCTTTTAGAATAACAAAAGAATGTGCACCCTTTAAAATTACAAAAAAGAAATTAGCCTTACAGATCATAATTTGAGGAAAATTATTCAAGTAGATAGATTTCACCTGAAAACGAATACTAGTTACTGTTTGACATTTTTTTATATAGTGTAACAACTGAAAACACAACATACGTAGCTTCTTACATTATTCTTTTCTATGTCTAATAACTTTTATTATATTCCACTTGGGATGAAAAAATAATTACTTACAGTTACCGACCCATTTGCCCCGTCAATTCTCCATGTTACTCGTGACACGTCTGTCTGTTCTCAACACCAACAAGCTAGCTCCAGCAACACACCAGATACAAGTCAGCTCGCCGTATCAGAAAGTATTATCAGACTGAAAGATGTGTAAATGAAATCAATAGTCCCTTGAGACAATTTTCGAAAAGTCTTTAGATAAACTGCTATCTCAGTATCCTGTCACACAGTTGACAGAGAAACATTCGTAATAGAGTTCCACCACGCTTTTCAACAACACCATATCCTTTAGTAAGACTTAAACCAGGTATTCCCTGTTCGAATGGTCATAAGTTCCAAGGTTGACATATATCAGTCAATCGGAGTCGACAGTTATTTCCCATCTTCTTCATCCATGATGGCGATGTCCGATCCACGTGCCTTACTTTCGACATACCACGGATCCGTTGTTGGCAGGCGCACTGAGTCTAAATACTGTTTCGACTCGTCCGATACTTGCAGTGGGATTTGCCGTCGCTGGCCGGATGCCACTGTCTAACCAATACTGACTGGCCTCTCTATTCGTTCGAGCCTTAATCCAACGATTATATTCCGCACTCCAGTCACTGAAAGTCTTCAGCAGAAAGCCGTGAGAGACGCCTCTGACATAATCAAAAAGAAATCGACTACATGACACGGTTCAACGAAAGTAACCATAGTAATTTATTTTGATAATAAAGTGTACTGCAGAAACAGCACCGCAGAATGACAATCGACACGTGGTGCAACGTCACTAATAATGAAATCTAGAGGCAACAAGTTTTAATGATAATGTACACTACCTGAACAGAATTATAAAGACTGTTATTAGTGGACGTCAACAGGGGTTGTATCCACCTTTCGCCGTTATGCTGGCTTGTTCTCTTATGGGAACGCTTTCAGTGAGGTGAGAGGAATAGCAAGCCAATCTTCCCCAAGAGCCGAAACCGAAAAGTGTAGTAATATTGGACGCAGGAGTCTGCAGAAAGTCGACGTTATGACCCACCTCAAAGATATTGCACTGGTTTCAGATCAGGACCCAGGCTGTTTCAGGAACACTGTTGTTCACAGACCACTGTCTAACAGTCTGCTTTACAACAGGTTGCGTTATCATACTGATATAATCTTCGCCTTCGAACGGTTCCTGTAATGAACGCACTACAAAACACTCTAAAATACGCTCACGTCTTTTCTCTTTTAGTGTTTTCTTAAACGCAATCAGGGAACACACCCTAATCACGAGAAACAGCCTCATGACATAACACCATTTCCTCCTTACTTCACTATTGGCAGCGACATTATCCATCGATTGCTATAGCATATAGAGTGATCACCATTTCAGATTACTCGTTTCTAGTCATCCACTGTCCACTGCCGTCGCTCTCTGCAGTACATCAATCGTCGCTTACCGTTTACAAAAAATGTGGCTTAAGAGTGGCAACTCGATCATTTCACTCTATTCTTTTGGACTTCTCAGGCGCAATAATAGAATGCTGGTAGCACTTTGGAACTCACGAGTGATTCCTCACGTTGATTTCACGCGATTTTTCTACGATCACCCTTCGAAATGCTCGATAGACCCTGACAGTAGTACGTGAGGTCTATCCAGTATTGGTTTAACTGTGGTTGTGCCTTCGTGTTTCCACTTCACGATCACACCACCAACAGTCAGCTTGAGGAGGATTGAAACGCACCTGATGAAATTATTGTTTAGTTGACAACTAATGGATAGTCACCTTTCGAGGTCACTGACCTCTCATGACTGACCCATTCTGCATTAATTTTTTCCCTACTGACAAAGGCATAGAAAAGCACTCTCGCTTCCCACAGTCAACTGAACGAGTTTGAATGGTATCACATTGTGGTCTTCAGAGTGGCGGGATGGTCCTTTAGCAGAGATGCCATGCAAGTTGGACGTCCTGCGTCAGTTGTGTAACGATGTTGATGTCAGCGGTCACAGGAACATTCTCACACACGTAAACTACACTCCTGGAAATTGAAATAAGAACACCGTGAATTCATTGTCTCAGGAAGGGGAAACTTTATTGACACATTCCTGGGGTCAGATACATCACATGATCACACTGACAGAACCACAGGCACATAGACACAGGCAACAGAGCATGCACAATGTCGGCACTAGTACAGTATATATCCACCTTTCGCAGCAATGCAGGCTGCTATTCTCCCATGGAGACGATCGTAAAGATGCTGGATGTAGTCCTGTGGAACGGCTTGCCATGCCATTTCCACCTGGCGCCTCAGTTGGACCAGCGTTCGTGCTGGACGTGCAGACCGCGTGAGACGACGCTTCATCCAGTCCCAAACATGCTCAATGGGGGACAGATCCGGAGATCTTGCTGGCCAGGGTAGTTGACGTACACCTTCTAGAGCACGTTGGGTGGCACGGGATACATGAGGACGTACATTGTCCTGTTGGAACAGCAAGTTCCCTTGCCGGTCTAGGAATGGTAGAACGATGGGTTCGATGACGGTTTGGATGTACCGTGCACTATTCAGTGTCCCCTCGACGATCACCAGTGGTGTACGGCCAGTGTAGGAGATCGCTCCCCACACCATGATGCCGGGTGTTGGCCCTGTGTGCCTCGGTCGTATGCAGTCCTGATTGTGGCGCTCACCTGCACGGCGCCAAACACGCATACGACCATCATTGGCACCAAGGCAGAAGCGACTCTCATCGCTGAAGACGACACGTCTCCATTCGTCCCTCCATTCACGCCTGTCGCGACACCACTGGAGGCGGGCTGCACGATGTTGGGGCGTGAGCGGAAGACGGCCTAACGGTGTGCGGGACCGTAGCCCAACTTCATGGAGACGGATGCGAATGGTCCTCGCCGATACCCCAGGAGCAACAGTGTCCCTAATTTGCTGGGAAGTGGCGGTGCGGTCCCCTACGGCACTGCGTAGGATCCTACGGTCTTGGCGTGCATCCGTGCGTCGCTGCGGTCCGGTCCCAGGTCGACGGGCACGTGCACCTTCCGCCGACCACTGGCGACAACATCGATGTACTGTGGAGACCTCACGCCCCACCTGTTGAGCAATTCGGCGGTACGTCCACCCGGCCTCCCGCATGCCCACTATACACCCTCGCTCAAAGTCCGTCAACTGCACATACGGTTCACGTCCACGCTGTCGCGGCATGCTACCAGTGTTAAAGACTGCGATGGAGCTCCGTATGCCACGGCAAACTGGCTGACACTTGACGGCGGTGGTGCACAAATGCTGCGCAGCTAGCGCCATTCGACGGCCAACACCGCGGTGCCTGGTGTGTCCGCTGTGCCGTGCGTGTGATCATTGCTTGTGCAGCCCTCTCGCAGTGTCTGGAGCAAGTATGGTGGGTCTGACACACCGGTGTCAATGTGTTCTTTTTTCCATTTCCAGGAGTGTATGTTCTGGACGTCCACGTAGCACAGACGCCAGCCACGATCGCAGAGCAGCAGTGGCAGCTCGTACAGCTACCATAGAACAGATAAGAGGGCCTTGAGCCCAGACGTGTCAACACAGACTGTTGCGGACGAGGTATTAGCAGTGGGACTACTGGCACGCGCAACTGTAACCTGCTCACGCCACAGCATCGACATCAAGGCTTGGCTAGTACCTTCAGAGCGTCACTTGGAATGGAGCGCCATAAACTTCAGCAATGAAAGCAGATTCTGCCTGCACGTAAGTTAAGGTCGAGTTGTCTTTCTCGTAAATTGTTTTCGGCCAAGACACACTGCCAGAACCCAACACCTTGTGGTCTGGGATGCGATACTCAGAAACTCTCGTTAGCCTTTGATGTTTCTGAAAGGGAGCTAACCAGCGTTCAGAACATGTAGGATGTTGTTGGACTCATGCTTTTGCCATCCTTGAAACAGGAAGATGATGTGTTGTTCCAACAGGATCATGCTCGCTCACACGCTGTCCATGAATATGTGTTACGTGATCTGCAAGACGTGCGGCTACTTTCCTGGTCACCACGATCTCCTGACTTGTCTCCAATAGAGCACCTGTGGGATATGATGGGACTAGAAGTGACTCGTGTGACTTGCCAGACAACAACTCTTACAGAACTGCGTGAAAAGATCGAGCAGGTATGGCATAACATATCCAAGGGCAGTATTCACCATATTTAAGTTCGGCTGGACGCTAGAGTCAGCGCATGCATTGGCACCTGTGGAGGCTATGCGGCTTGCTAATATGGTTTTCAGCATGGCTCGATACTTGTTATCTCAGAATGCTTGTGCTACTGATCTGTAAATGTAATCATTTAATGTACTCCATATGCACTGTTGTAACAATAAATCTTGAGTGAATTTATGTACTATTTTTTTTCTTTTTTTGCAGCGTTCGTTTGAGAACATGCAAATTATCAGATCATCCTGGTTTGTAATTTTCTGAAGGGGCACAAATAAACTGTTGTGCATTCGCTGACGTCCAAATTATTACATAAATGATGAACGTCTACTGGAAACCTTTGAGCACAACCTGTATCTAGAATGTGGTATCATACAAGATGTAAAATGTAGTAAAACAAGTAAGAAGTTTTAACCGTCTTGGAGGAAACACTTAAATTTTCTAGAAGGCAGTGTTGAAATAATAAAAATAAATTATCAGGTTACCTTCCATTCAGAAGGCTGTTGCACGCAGCTACTGTTATATTGACTTGTAAATAATAGATTTCAGCTATCAGTCGTCCTTTTGAAATTTTATTGGCAGATCTAGATTTCAGCTCGAAACTAGCTATCCTCAATGCACCATCATTTTTGATCAATGCATGTAATGCCTGTTGTTCGGGCTTCATCCACAGTTCAGTGAAAAACGAAAGTATAATAGTGCATTGAGAATGGTTACTTTCTAGCTGAAATCTAGATCTGGCAATAAAATTTCAAAAGGACGACTGATAGCTGAAATCTATTATTTACAAAAAAAAAAAAAAAAAAAAAAAAAAAAAAAAAAAAAAAAAAAAAAAAAAAAAAAAAAAGAAATTACTAAGATTTCAGTATATGTGTGTCACTGTAAATAGAGCTCAAAAAGCAAAGTGAAGGAAAAAGTAATTCCTGACACTGATGATGTGACCGGTTGAGCCAACGTTTAATATTGCACGGAAGACAAAGAACTGTAGGCCTAGATCAGATTCGCTGACTGCACGAGTGGAGGGTCAGAACAAGCAGCGTCTCTTTGGGCCTGAGTTTCGTTGGTTCCCGCCGGCCCGCGCCAGGCAGCGTTCATTGATTAAACGGCCTGTCCCCCTCCCGTTCCCCCCCCCCCCCCCCTTCACCCCTCTCCACACCAGCTAAAACATCGCCGCACGAATATACAGCCTAATAAATTCCACTTTATCTCACCTTTTATATCATTTAAATGTCCCCTGTTAAGTGCGTCCGGGAAATCCATTGTATTTCCTGTGCTGCCCTCTTATCCCCGGTCCGTTAAACGCACGGACTCCCGCCTCGGGCACTTTTCCCGATCGGAGAGGAGAGCAGAAGAGCAGAAGCTGCTCATCTCTCGCTCCCTGCTCCTGACGTCAGCGCGTTAATTGAACGTCACTGCAGGGAAAGTTATTACTTCGTTCGGAACCAATTGGTATTCTGCGGAGGTGGCGAGTCTCTAGGGAGGACACGACTGCAACAAGACAAAATTGAAATTTCTCGCATGAACTCAGATTGGGGGAGTCTCAGGTAGAAGGTCGCTCACGTAGCAGAGGCTTTAAGCTCTCTATTTGGGAGTTAAATTCAAAGTTTTACACCGCGAATGTTGTCCTCCTAAGCAGATTAACATCTGGTACTACGAAACTTCCCAACAGTTTAAACTGCGGACTGTACCGGTATTCAAACCAAGACAAAAAAGACATTAAAAGGATTTAAATGAACTCTGAACAAAACACGGAATTTCACATGTTACGCCCATAGTATTAAATACAAACTCAAGTTTACGTTTGTAGTAGCGCTGCATCCAAAGCACATTTTCGGTCGAGAAAAAGCATTGCTATTTAATATTTCGCATACAGATCCTTGGAAATGTTGACTTCATTCATATTTCAAAGAAGACTGCTTGTGAACTCCTTGTCAATCACCTATTTGTTGACCGTCAGGTGCGTTCAGTATGGCGCATATATCGCTGAAGGCTGGAAATTTCGTAGATCACACAACTTGTCGGGAAAATGAACTATCCCAACGCAGTCGTTTGCGATTCGAACATCTAGAAAATCGTGAATTAGATTCACAGACTGAAACTAGCATTGTACTGGGACTCCGATGATGACCTTCCTCCTTCGCGATGATTATTCTACGAGTGGATAAATTTTGAGCGTATAGTTGCGTTTCATGTACTGTATACTTTGATTAAACCAAAGGCGACTGACTCGAAGAAAACCACATATTTAATATTGGAGTGAATTATCGATATTTATCACTCTTGTCATTTGTTGTCTTTACGTATTTAAGAAAAATCTCTCTGCTGGATACCACGATGGAGACAGGTTGAAATTTTTGAACTGGTAGGGAGTAGTAAAGTGATGCCCATAAGTACAATAGTTTTAAAAAATAATTGTTTTCTCTATAAAAGGCTATCTTACCAGAATCAAACAATTAGAATTAATTCTCCACAAGGATTAGTAAACTGAAAACAAATCTTTAGATTATGATAAACGTAAAAGAATTTAACAAAAATTTTAGCAACAGTACCTGCCATAAAAAGTAATACTCGTGGATAGCTGACGTATAAGGTGCTAAACACGTATGTGAAGTAGACAGTGAAATCATAAAGACAAAATAATTGGGGTTGGGTTGTTTGGGGAAGGAGACCAGACAGCGAGGTCATCGGTCTCATCGGATTAGGGAAGGACGGGGAAGGAAGTCGGCCGTGCCCTTTCAAAGGAAACATCCCGGCATTTGCCTGAAAGGATTTAGGGAAACCACGGAAAACCTAAATCAGGATGGCCGGACGCGGGATTGAACCGTCGTCCTCCCGAATGCGAGTCCAGTGTCTAACCACTGCGCCACCTCGCTCGGTACAAAATAATTGTTAAAGGAAACAAATCGCGCTTATCTATGAAGCAGAAGAACGTATCGAAGCACAAGACTGAAGGCATTAAAGCGCATTTTGAAGGGAACAACAAATTATACACAGCTGTGTAGCAAACAGTGAAACCAGTAATTGAAAGCTGTAAAAGGAAACCTTTTGTACACGTGTGTGAAGTACACAAAGCAAAATGTTTTATAATCAATACTAAAACAAACAAGTAAAATAGACGCTTAACAGAGAAACAAACAATACACGTCTGTGAAGCAGACAGAGCAAAGTGTTAACAGAAACGTTTTAATGAAAAATAAATTATTAATTTCCGTAAAGCGGATGGAGTAGAATTATTAACAGCAGCTTTACTTTCAGATGCCAAGGTGGTTGCTCGATTTAGAACAGATTCTAGAACATACAGAATACAATTTAGATTTACATAGCAATGACAAACAGTACACAGGTACCTTAAACACAACAGTAACATGTAAACTTGCAATACAAATCGTCTTTTGGGCCACAGACACTAAACCAAAGAAAATTGTGAAATTCAGTGAAGCTGATTTTTAGGTTGGCAAATACATGTACCAATAGCGCAAATTACAATTAAATAATTGCACATACAAACAGAGGAAAGCGAAAATTACAGTGAAGTTAGCGTCAGACTTAATGACGTTCAGGATGCTGATCCACCTTTAATTCTTCGGCCAAACTATGGCTAGTAGAACGATCAGGCAAGAACGACGAATGGCACTTGATAGTGTCAGAGTAAAAGCTTGTGTCGTGAACCATCAGTAACACATTAACACCCACCAAATATGGAGCTCACCATGGTTCCTGCAGGAGGCCGAAGTCAATCATGGACTATGCAGGTTGCCATAGCCACCAAGCAACGTAGCAGGAAACTCGCCAAAATGAACTGCAGCGCGTGGCCTTTTCACTTTAAAGACTGCGGGCTCAACTTTTCAGTAGGTGAAGGAGCGGTCAGCGAAGTAAACAACAGCAATTCGAACACAGGGAGCAGACTACCAGGACACCTCTCCATAAGCCATGAATCCGAGTAAGCCCCGTCCAACGGACAACTCCCAGCCGACCTCCAGACCATAGCCCCCGTAGCAGACAACCCAAATGCGAGCCGTGCGTGGGCATAAGTCGACCTTACATTGCTGCAAAAGCGTCACCACAGAGCACGCCCGAGAATACGTAACTTAGGAACACAACCAAAGATGTTCAGGGAGTGTCAAAATCGATATAAGGTCGCGAGCAACGCTCAATTTTGATTCGGTGAGTGGTAATGGTCGAGTAACTGACATTGAGAAGGGAGGCTCGAACCATCATCATCAAGGATCAGGTTGATTATACAGTTCTGATGACTCTCTTTCCTTGGTCATCTATCACTCCTGCCTCTAAGTCCACGTAATCGAGGGGAACCGGCCTTGTGATACAAGCTCATGACGTCAACTCCACGTTTACCTGTACTTTCTTCCATTGCTCGTAGGCACCAGCGCTAGTCCAACGGTATGTGTTCGTCATGGTCGGGATCTATTAGCTGAAGAGGATTAGGGAAAATATGAGTCAGCCACCAGCACCAGTACAGTGGTAAGTGTTCGTCGTAGTCGGGATCTATAAGGTGAAGAAACAACGTCAAAACTCACCAGGATATCTGAGTCTTTCACCTTGAAGCTGTCGAGACGTTTCACGAAATCCACACAATTACGAACTTGATGAGGGCATTTACCCACATAAGGGCTTAGTAATTCTGCCAGGTATTTGGCCAGCAAACATGTAAGTGGCCTAATGTTGCCGACAATTGGGCGTAACGGCATCCCTTCTTTGCGGACTTTAGGGAGTCCATAAAGTCTTGGCGGTACAAGTCCTTGAGGTGTCAATTTCTTGGCGACGCACTATGGTAAATCCGCGTCCTTCACAAAAGCCCTAGTCTTGTTCTCCACCTTCTTTGTGGGGTCAGCGTTGATCTTCCTATAAGATTCGTCAATTAGTAGGTTCTGCATCTTCTCAATGTAGTCCTTTGGGAAAGAACAACCGTAGCACTGCCTTTGTCAACAGGGCTCTGTTTCAGGTCTTGAATGGCTGCCCTCTCCCTGCTGGCAATGCTCGACTTGATCGGTTTAGTTCTCGTCAGAGCACGGCAGGTTTCCCGGCGTACTTCTTCAGCTGCTTCAGGTGGTAGTCACGCAGCAACCTGTTCAACTGCACTGACAGTGTCTGCCATCGGCGTGAACCTAGGTGCGGGAGCATAATTAAGTCCCTTCTCCAGAACAGAAACTGCATCCCCCAGTCAGCTCAATGTCCGTGAGATTGATGACTGTCTTGCGTGGGGCCTCCAGCGATGATTTGTCACAGAGACGAGAGACTTTAGATATCTGACATCCCGAGGATTTCTTACGTGCAGAATCGGCTGTCACCCAGGTAACACCACCAGTCCAGTCCCAGGTCCGGCATTAAAAAATGGTTCAAATGGCTCTGAGCACTATGGGAATTAACATCTGAGGTCATCAGTCCCCTAGATTTAGAACTACTTAAACCTATCTAACCTAAGGACATCACACACATTCAGGCCCGAGACAGGATTCGAACCTGCGACCGTATCAGCAGTGCGGTTCCGGACTGAAGCGCCTAGAACCGCTCGGTCACAGCGGCCGACCCAGAAATAAAATGATTGGCTAGTTGTAGATGTAGTTTAAGTAGTTCCTGATAGTTGTACCAACGCGAGGCTAGCATTGTTCTTAATTCTCTTAGCAGCTGCAGAATCGATTTGATGCGTGACCTTAGCAAAGATTGGCACAAGCTGTGCGGTACGACATCTCTTCACAAATGCAAGAGCACTCTGCAAACGTCTCCTTCCGTGGCGCAGCTTGTCGAATTTCTTCATGCTGCAATACAGATCCTCCCCGTAGAGGGATATGATGTGATTCTTCAGTTTCTCCCGGCGTATTTCTTGCTCGAACAGTCCACGGGTGTACTGCCGGTCCATAGTGTCCAACAAACACAACATTTCGGCGATCAGTCATGTTGCCATCGTCAGGTGCGCTGACGAACTGAGTTCGTGAGGGCGGGAGGCCGTGTACAGATATCATGCATATACCATTTTGAAGAGAAGCCCTGAAAGTTATTTTTTTTATGTCTACCGCCACAGCGTAGTATGGTAATTTGTTGATAGTCAGCGCTAGTCATAAACATGACGAGTTTAGTTGCGAAGCGAGCTGTTTCATAAAATGGCCTCGCCGATCACCAGATCTCACCCCGTGTGACTTTTTTCTGTGGGGACACATTAAAGATCTTGTGATGTACGGCCCCTACCACGTGATGTAGCAGAGCTCCGGGAGAGAATACGGGAAGCGATTGCCACAGTCGACGATGCCATGCTGGGACGAATATGGCAAGAATTCGATTGCAGTATTGACGTCTGCCAGGTCACACATGGTTTGCATATCGAATGTTTGTAAAGAAAGAAAAAAAGCACCTTCAAGAGTTTCTCTTCAAAATGCAATATGTATGACATCTGTACAATGTACAATGTTTAGTTCTTGTGCAATAAATAATTGAAAGTGTTACCGGACTTTATGCACACCCTGTATATTGTTCACAAATGGTTATTACACGATACAAATACGTTGTCTTGAAAAAACAATATATTCACTATCTTGGTTTTTGAATGGTTTTTAACAATTGAAACAAATCGCCCTTCAGTATTCACGTAATAAGGAAAATCAATCAACTACATATTTATCGTTTCTGTACAGTAAGAACTGTAGCAACTATATGGCTCACTATTCGCATTTACAAAACTGAAGCTGTGATGTGTGTGAAGAACTAGAACAGTTATTAACCATTGCATATCATGGTTCAAATATTTTTAGGTAGAGAACACGAAGCAATTTTTTGCATTATTGCAGATTTGTTAGCAAAACATATTTTATACGCCTCTGTAATACTATAAAAAAAAGCACTGAATTACAGTATCATACTTTCGAAGTCATGAATGACTGTTTCTTTAAATGGGAAGGAAACACTCCAGCTAACCCGGTATTTTTAGAGCGTCTTTAGGGTAACAATGTGGGTTTAAAAATGGTTATACATAAATACCTACAATAATGAACATAATTATTGTCATTGTTTCGGTCATATTAACACTGCAATAATTATATTTGTCTTATGACTTCTTATAGAACGGCAGTAATAACAAAATAGAAATATACACTCATGCTCATAAAAAGCAGAATACCTTGAACGACTAAAGGTAGGACGTTCATATTCTCGGGAGATGTGCGCTAGTATGTTCTGCAGAAATGATTAGCCATTGAACCACGTCGGCCCGCGGCTTCAAGGTCAACATCGAGATCGCTGTTCAACACCACCTGCCGGTAAAATGTGCCGCGCCTCTCGTTGTCGCTATAAACCGGAGGCAATGGATCAGTGTGACTTGAGCAGACGTATGAGCGAACAATACTGTCAAATCACTGAGTTTGAAAGAGGGAGCATTATTGGCCTGAGAGAATGTGATGCATCCGTCCGGGGATTTGCTGCTCGGGTGGGACGAAGTTTTTCGGCAATGTAACGGGTGTGTGCAGAATGGTTCACGAAAGGACGTGGACCACTACCAGATGGGTCACATCGCACCACCCTTATCACCCTCCCTCCCTTTCTCCCCCACCCCCCCACCCCCCTAATCCGAGTGGGACTGCAGGACAGATCAGCGTCCTCTTGGCTCTGGCACAACAATGGAACACACCGTGCACTATCGGGGGTGACAGTCCGCCGCCGTTCATTACGGCATGGGTTACGTGCGTGTCGTCCACTACTCCGCTTATCTATGACAAACGTGAAGAAACATGCTAGAGGGCATTGGAGTATGGTACGACGTCACTGGGGCAGGAATGGCATCAGATAGTGTTTTCGGACGAATCCAGGTCCTATTTGTTTGAAAATGATTGCCGCATTTTGGTACGCCGCAGACGAGGGGAGCGGCATCACAACAACTGCAATCGCACAAGGCATACAGCCCTAACTCAAGGCATTATATATGGGGTACTATTGTTACAACCACAAATCACAGTTGGGGCGTGTCCAGGGAACTGTGACCAGTATGACCTACGTGAATGACCTTCCACGACCCGTAGGCATACCCTTTCTGCACAACACCCCATTTTCAGCAAGACAATGCAGGACCATATGTTGCTGCACGAGCACAGGTTCTCTTGGTGTCATAAGATTTCAGTCTTTTGCTCTGGCTCGTCAGGTCACCAGACTTGCCGCCAATCGAAAATGTGTGGGATATGGTGCAGCGCTGTGATCTAGTGCCAACCGCCACAGATGAACTTTGGATCCAGATGAATGCATCATGGATGGCTAAACCGCAGGATGACATTCTCGTATTTTACACAACAATGCCATCACGCGTGGAACTAGTTATCAGGGCCAATTGTGGACCCTGTGCCTTCTAGGCAACATGACAGATGCTGAATCGAGGTGACTGAAATGCTAATTCTTTCTGACGAACATAATAAAGTACATGTCCTGTGAATATGCATGCCCGTCTCTAGTCGTTCTAGGTTTTCTGTTTTTTTTTGTTTTTTTTTCTAAACGTGAGTTAACAGAAAAAGTTGGTCACCGTACCACAAGAATCAACACTGCAGTAAAAACGTCGTGATAAGAGCGGGAAATAAGCAGCGTTTCAACGACTTTCCTACTTGCCGACGCCACTGCTACGGTCGCAGGTTCGAATCCTGCCTCGGGCATGGATGTGTGTGATGTCCTTAGGTTAGTTAGGTTTAAGTAGTTCTAAGTTCTAGGGGACTGATGACCACAGTAGTTAAGTCCCATAGTGCTCAGAGCCATTTGAACCATTTTGAACCTACTTGCCGACTTCAGATGAACAAATTTTCTTGCAGAACGACTCTACCACTAGACTGACGGGACGAGAAGATTGAATCGGTTATATTCACTGATACTTCCTGCTGATACGTGGCACTTACTGGAATTAAGGAAAACGTGGATGGAGGACCTACCAATGTAACTTACTTTTCACACACCCTGTGTATTTAACATTATATACATAACCAAACATTTTTTTTACAAAACGAACAACTTTGCAAAACTCTTTAGACCTTAAACCTTAAGATGAATAAGACTTGGCAAAAGAATTCAAAGCAGCAAACAATACGACAGCGATTACAATATGTCCGGACCTGGAGCTCGCCCGTTCTCGGGTGAAACAGCGGTGTTTACTACCGCGCTGGACACAATGTGTCTTATTAAATGCCCTTCTGCCGCACATGAAAACTGTTTAAGCACCATTGCCGACAAGAGTGATTCAAATACTCAAAACAGATGCACTTTTAATTTGAAACATCTATGTCGAAAAGTTCGGGGCTAAGACGCATACCTGCGTTTAAAGGTTAAACAGATAAGGAAACAATATGACAATGATAAGGCTTACTTCAAAGCAACCAACCTCTTAATTTCAATCGCCCCTTCTGAAAATCTTATGACTAAAGCGCTGGTGACTGTTGACTGTTAATATTTTCAAAGTTAGACTGATGGTCAGTTATCAAGACCGCTCTGAAGAAACGTTTTAAAACATTTTAAAAAATGTTCAAATGTGTGTGAAATCTTATGGGACTTAACTACTAAGGTCATCAGTCCCTAAGCTTACACACTACTTAATCTAAATCAGCCGAAGGACAATCACACACACCAATGCACGAGGCAGGACTCGAACCTCCGTCGGGACCAGCCGCACAGTCCGAGAATACAGCGCCCTAGACCGCTCGGCTAATCCCGCGCGGCTTTAAAACATTACTTGTGAACACTTATTTCGAGGGAACTCACTCGGTGGATCCACAAGATCCAGCTAAAATACACACCAATAATGACCCAGTCTTTCAAACACAGCTGCTCACACTTAGTTCAACAGGTTGATCACATTATAACTAATGACTGAGAAATGCCATTAAGATCAATGAATTGAAATGGGCTAACATCTAAATCTAACCACAAGGTACCTCTTTTGTTTAACGGCAACCTGTGCCTTAGTACAATTGTTTCGGCTGTATTTTCGACTAGGAGCTGATTCATTAAAACATTAATGATCTCGTACAACCACAAAGGAAAGGAAATAAATTCTCGGGACAAACTTTTAAACTACAACCAGTGTCTTAGTACAATACTATGGCCTATATTCACGACCAAAGAGCCGACCGAGTAAAGCTCTGAGGGTCGGGTACAAACCAGGAGGGCAGGTAGACAATGACACAAATCACCTTTATCAACAAGCTGTTCCATGGATCCACGGTGCGTCGCAGCGGTTACTGAGTGGGGCCGATGAAAGCCAGGTAGAAGGGGGCAGTCAAGGCACGAGCGGTCGTCCAACACGAATGTTCCCAACCAACCGACGGGATGTTGGCTTGCTGCTTGTAGTCGACGCTAATTCCGGTGAATACTCCGGTATCTTCGCGCTGTGCAGGCTCTCTTTGCGCATCTCGTGGCCTCAGCTACTCGGACCTCATCATCATCTCTTGTCGCGACGCTACCGCCAATCTCGAAACTACGTCCCTCCTCCTCAGGCCAGCGAACCCCATATATATACGGCGTGGTCAATTGATAGTGACTGGGCCAAATATCTCACGAAATAAGCATCAAACCAAAAAACTACAAAGAACGAAACTCGTCTAGCTTGCGGAGGGAAACCAGATGGCGCTATGATTGGTCCGCTAGATGGCGCTTAGGTCAAACGGATATCATCTGCATTTTTCAAACAGGAACCCCCATTTTTATTACATATTCGTATAGTACGTAAAGGAATATGAATGTTTTAGTTGGACCACTTTTTTCGCTTTGTGATAGATGGCGCTGTAATAGTCGCAAATGTATAAGTACGTGGTATCACCTAACATTCCGCCAGTGCGAACGGTATTTGCTTCGTGATACATTACCCGTGTCAAAATGGACCGTTTACCGGTTGCGGGAAAGGTCGATATCGTGTTGATGTATGGCTATTGTGATGAAATTGGCCAACAGGTGAGTGCTATGTATGCTGCTCGGTATCCTGGACGACATCATCCAAGTGTCCGGACCGTTCGCCGGATGGTTACGTTATTTAAGGAAACAGGAAGTGTTCAGCCACATGTGAAACGTCAACCGCGACCTGCTGTCGCGGCTAATCCAAACATTAGTAGCAGACAAATTGCGCGAGAATCGGGAATATCAAAGACTTCGGTGTTGAGAATGCTACATCAACATCGATTGCACCCGTACCATATTTCTGTGCACCAGGAATTGCATGGCGACGACTTTGAACGTCGTGTACAGTTCTGCCACTCGGCACAAAAGAAATTACTGGGCGATGACGGATTTTTTTGCACGCGTTCTATTTAGCGACAAAGCGTCATTCACCAACAGCGGTAACGTAAACCGACATAATATGCACTACTGGGCAACGGAAAATCCACGACGGCGGCGACAAGTGGAACATCAGCGACCTTGGCGGTTTAATGTATGGTGCCGCATAATGGGAGGAAGGATAATTGGCTCCCATTTTATCGATGGCAATCTAAATGGTGCCATGTATTCTGATTTCCTACGCAATGTTCTACCGATATTACTACAAGATGTTTCACTGTATGACAGAATGGCGATGTACTTCCAACATGATGGATGCCTGGCACATAGCTCGCTAGCGATTGAAGCTGTATTTAATACCATATTTCATGAGAGGTGGATTGGTCGTCGAAGCACGATACCATGGCCCGCACGTTCACCGGATCTGACGTCCCCGGATTTCTTTCTGTGGGGAAAGTTGAAGGATATTTGCTATCGTGATCCACCGACAACGCCTGACAACATGCGTCAGCGCATTGTCAATGCATGTGCGAACATTACGGAAGGCGAACTACTCGCTGTTGACAGGAATGTCGTTACACGTATTGCCAAATGCACTGAGGTTGACGGACATAATTTTGAGCATTTATTACATTAGTGTGGTATGTATTTACAGGTAATCACGCTGTAACAGCATGCGTTCTCAGAAATGATAAGTTCTCAAAGGTACATGTATCACATTGGAACAACCGAAATAAAATGTTCAAACGTACCTAGGTTCTGTATTTTAATTTAAAAAACCTACTGTTACCAACTGTTCGTCTAAAATTGTGAGCCATATTTTTGTGACTATTACAGTGCTGTCTATCACAAAGCGAAAAAAGTGGTCGAACTAAAACATTCATATTTCTTTACGTACTACACGAATATGTAACAAAAATGGGGGTTCCTATTTAAAAAAAACCGCTGTTGATATCCGTTTGACCTATGCAACGCCATCTAGCAGGCCAACCATAGTGCCATCTGGTTTCCCTCTTCAAGCTAGACGAGTTTCGTTCTTTGTAGTTTTTTCGTTTGACGCTTATTTCGTGAGATATTTGGCCCGGCCACGATCAATGGACCATCCTGTATATCGGCAAGCAAAGATCTTCTATGGACACAACCGACAGATTCCAACTCTTCCTCATAGATATTGGCAATGGGGCAACAAGAGGGATAGTCGATACTGCACCTGGGTCAGTGGTGCCAGACAGAACAGTCTACTACCTCAACGGCGCCACGGCTCAGCCTCCCCGTCTCAAACGTGAACAAGCCCCCCCCTCCCCCCCCCCCCCCGGGATAAGAACCCCTCACTCCGCTGGATTGTTTAATGTGACTGAGGTGAATCCTTACAAAACTTCGCCTTTCCTGGGTCCCTGACCAAAAGATTGAGCGGGATTAAAATGGACCTAGGAAATGCGGGTTAAGCCTCCCTAAGCGTTTATCCGAGGAAGTCCGCCCAGGAACTTTTCTGATGTAGACAAGATCCCCTATCTTCCCTTAAAGGGGGCGCTTGTTTCTGTTATAGCGACAGACCTGACTATTGTGAGCCTTCCTAAGATCTGCATCAGCTGTCCCCCTTTTCTCCCTAAGAACCACCAGAGTGATAGATAGAGGTAAAAGATCATTTATCTCCATTATATTGGAGAACAGGGATTTCATGGGATATGCGAGTATTTGTCTAGCTGGGGAGTCCTGGGATGCTTCATGAAGGGCGGAGTTAAACGCTAAGTTTAACCAGGGCAAGGTGTTATCCCACTTCTTGGGCGATTTATGGTGGTAAAATGGTTCAAATGGCTCTGAGCACTATGGGACTTAACATCTGTGGTCATCAGTCCCCTAGAACTTAGAACTACTTAAACCTAACTAACCTAAGGACATCACACACATCCATGCCCGAGGCAGGATTCGAACCTGCGACCGTAGCAGTCGCGCGGATCCGGACTGAGCGCCTTAACCGCAAGACCACCGCGGCCGGCTTTATGGTGGTAAATAATCAACAGTGACTTCAAGTTGCGGTTAATTCTTTCGGCAAAGGAAGCCTGAGGATAATAAGGCATGGTGGTACCGAGTTTTACCCCATTTCCAAAACAGAATTGTCTAAGCGACCTTGCCAGAAAACCAGGAGTGTTATCTGTAACCAACGCCTGCAGTGGCCCGAACCACCTAAGTATATTAGTAAGAAGAGAGATTTTGATAAGAGCGGTCACACCCCGGCTAGGTATAAACCAAACAAACCTGGTGAAGGCGTCCACCACTACGAGAATATACGAACCCACATAATCAACAAATAATTTGTATAACTGATGCTCTTCCTGTTCTGACTGTAGCAATCCCCTCACCGGGGAATTACTTGATTTTCCCTTCTTACAATATCGGAATTCTTTGACTAAACCTCTAAAGTCTTTATAAAGTGTCGGCCAGGTCGGCTGCTTCTTGATCTTCTCTAAGGATTTATCAAGACCTAAATGCCCTCCCAATGGAGAGTCATAGAAGTACCGGAAGATTGGAATAACTAAGGTTCGTGGGAGACAAATTCTAGCTTCCCCAGACCTACCCCTGCAGTTACACAGAATGCCGTTTTTCAGAAAATAGCCACTGAATACCTGTCCATCTAGTATTTGCTTCCTGAGGAACCCTTACAATGGGTCTAGTTCGGTTTCCAAATTATTTAACACTTGGGGTACGTCGGTAAGGATCGTACATACAAGGTGACTGTCCGGCGTTTCACCATCGAACTCGCGCTGTTGGAACATACTGCTAAAGGAGTCGGCCTTAAAATGGAACCTTAAAATGGAAAGCCGAAAAGCGAACCACCATCTCTAAATACGCCCTGTCTTCCTAGGACGAGCTACAGCCGAACTAAGAGCCTGATTACGCCAAATTCACGATGTTAGGTATAGAACCGAAATTTCTCCAGGGCAAATAACACAGCTAACGCTTCGCAGTCGTACAACGAGTAATTGAGCTCAGGCCCTTCCAGACGTCGGGAAGCAGATGCTAACGGACGCCTGATATCTTTATATTCCTGTAAAAGAACTGCCGCCTCACCAGTATTTCACGCATCAGTCTGGACCATAAAATCTTTTCTTAAAGTCAGGTATGGCTAAAACCGGTAGATTGGCAATCGCAGTTTTAATTCCTTTCCTTCAAATGCTGCCCGCTGACTTTCAGGCCAATCGAATTTCTTATTATTTCTGCGTAACAAATTTAACGGAGCTCCAAGTTGCGCAAAGTTTGGGACAAATCTGCGGAAATAATTAGCCATCCCTAGAATCGGGCCACTTACCTCTCCTTTCGTGGCTGCGGAAAATTCCTCAACGCCTTAGTGTGTTCCTAATCAATGCTAATTCCATCTCCGGACACCAAGTGACCCAAAAATGACACTTGGCGCTTAGCCAAGGTTATCTTTGAGGGTTTCACAGTCAGCCACGCATCCCTGAGCCTGATAGTACCTTCGGGGTGTGCTCTAAATGCTCATCAAAGGAGGCACTAGATATGACCACATCGTCCAAATAATTGAAGACAAAATTAAACTTTAAAATCACCTAAAATTTTATCCAATAAATGGAATAAAACTGCTGCACCGGTTGACAAACCAGAACCCAGTTGATTTCATAAATTCCAATCAGTGGCGAAGACAGTGAGATGCTTAGATTTCTCCGTTAAGCCTGATTTAGATCTACCACCATAAACCAAAATGCTCCAGAAAACCAGGTGAAACAGTTGTGGAGATCAGGCAGAGGCACCGATTCCAAGAACACCTTTTTATTGAGAAGCCTATAATTGACCACAGGTGGGAAATCCTGCATTTGATCTTTAGGTACTAAGAAAATGGGGGAAGCATAGGGTGAACTGGATGGTCTTATGACTGTCTTTTAACAAGCCTTCAATTTTGTGCCGCAATATCTTTATCTTAGGTGGTGACAAGCGATATGGAGACTGGCGCACCAGCACGTCATCCATGACACGAATTTTGTATCTAATGATGTCTGTGATTCCCAGCCT